>NC_086289.1:9043303-9701740 GCF_963924245.1 Chroicocephalus ridibundus | reverse complement strand
AGGAACCAACTGCAATGTAGGCCTAGGCAAAAGAATTTGAACGTTTAATATTTGCAGATTTGGTGGGTTGTTTTTCTTAAATACTACTCTTCCCCTAGTCTTTCTCTTAATCCTCACATAGTCTGGACTGAAAATCAGTAGCCTTTTCACCTTCGAAGTCGTCACATTCCATAAAACTTCTTGTAAGGCTTCAGTGAAATATTCTGGATGTATTGCCAAATACAGACCATTTAGTCTGTTTGTATTTTCAAGTATAGAAAATGGTTTTAGGGAGGTAGTGGGAGAAAGAATTGGTTTGTGTTGCCTGCTGTGCTCGATGCCAGAGGGTGCTGCTTTTAGTAATGGAAAGATTGCTTGCACAGTGTATAAATGGCTTGGTATAAAAGGTGTTATTTATAAACTTACCGTCCTTGAGGCTACTAGTGCTCTGAATGGATAAATATAGGTGTTCAGCTGCCTGTAACTGCAGCAGAGGCTCCCATTTTTTGCAGATGAACTTTTTTTGCCTTGTTTATAGTCTGTATAGGCAAGGCTGTGGTTTATGCTCTTTTTCTCTTTTTTTAAAGTTCATTTAGATTGCCAGTGGCTCAACACGCAAACCAGTGTTTGTCTCAATACAGTGTAGTGCTCCCAAATCTGTAAACTGATCAAAAGAGTAAAACTCTCACAGGCACCTTTCATAATCTTTATGATTAACCTTTTCTTTTAGGTCCGCGTGGGAATGATACAGTTTAGCTCAACTCCCCACCTTGAATTCCCCCTGGATTCGTATCTAACCAAACAAGAAGTGAAAGACAGAATCAAGAGGACTGTGTTCAGGTCAGCTTATTTTACAGCTCTTCTCTTTTTCTGGGCTATGAATGATCTCTGGACTGAGGGTTTTTTGATGTCTAGACACCTCCGCTTCTGCTGTGCATACACCGACGTGATGCCCCCGGGGAGGGAGGTGGATGAACACTTTCTGTGGTCCATAATCAACAGTCCCCTAAAAATGTGCAGCCTCGTCTCTCTTTGTCAGTGGAAGTTGATAGGGGAGAAAGTTTTCAGTGTCGTACTGTAACGTAGTACATAGGGGAGAGTTCTCCATGACCCTCCTGGCAGGTTTTTCTGGCCGTTTGTGCCAGGTGGTGGGTTACATCCTTCCAGGGAAAAGCAAGTGTGGCATTCCCACATGGCTGAGCAAAGGCAGGAGAGCATGCGTCTTCATTTTTTTGGTGGTTACAACTTCCTTTGTCCTACGAGGTAGTGACGAATTGCTGACCCCTAGATACCTGCATGTGTGTCTGCTGAATTCAAGAAGATCAGGTTTCCAGATGGAAACCTTTTCTCTTCCTGAATGTTAAGATGTTAAGACTTGGATGTCTTCCCATGACCTCAGGAAATGGAGCCAGAAGCACTGTCCTTAGAGTCTCTCAAAATCCAGACTTTTAATCTCTGAGAAATACATTTGGATCTACAAAGAATCTGTCAACCACCCCAAAATAACACTTGTTTTGGTGGTAGATGAGGTACTGGTATGGCCTGCGGGTGGCTACTCTATCTTTAGCTGATTTGCATTAGGGCTAAAGTTTAGCTCAGCATTTCTCATGGATGTCTGCTCCTCTTAGCATGAGGTACATATTGCAAGCAAATGTGATCATGTTTGACTTTTTCAAGCAAGATCAATTGGCTCGGTTTTTGTTGTATTGCTTTTGATAAGTTTATCACATCAAGAAAACCTCTCATGTAATGTTACAGGAAAAACTTGCCAGAAAACAAGATACACTCCTCCTCTTTGGCTGTTGCTTGAAAATCAGTGAGAGCAGAGAAAGTGAAGCAGTGTTTGGTGTCTGGCACTGAAATTCCTTGATGATAACACATGGATGCTGACAGATCAAACAGAAATAATGACCTTGTGCTCGGCCATTTCATCTAGTTTAATGAAAAGCTGACATTTCAAAGTAGATAAAATAGTTACGGGTGGATTCCAGTTGGCTTCCGGAAAAACGGTGTGTTTGACGTCTCGGTTGAGAGGCTGCTTGATGTGCTTCTGATGAGCCTTTGGCCAGTGAGGCATTTCCCGACTTCAGCCCTATGCTCCGGGTGCGGAGGCGCTTGAAAGGAGGCTGCACCAGACCAAAGTGAAGCTTTTGTGATTTAGTCAGAGACTGCCGGTCGCTCTCTGTGAATCTCATTCAAATAGCTTTTGAGTTTATTGGCCAATTTCAACATAATTTGGCGGTGATCTCCAATGCTAAATTTATGACCAGTTTCTTTCATACAAGGCAATGGCTGGTTACGGGAGAGAGAAACCTTCTTAGTGCTGTTCCTGAGGAAAGGCAGCAGGTAAAGTTCGTATCTCCTTTGGCTTCAGAAAATCCTTGTATGAGTAATTCCTTAAACACACATCCACTGTGTCAAAAACCAGCGAACCTCCAAATGCAAATCAATAAGAAACTGAATGTAATGAGCTTTGGTGCAGAGACTTTTATTATTAACTTTTTTCTAATCCTCGGGGCTCAAATGGGTACATCTTAGTGAGTTCATCAAGATCCAGTCATCAACCTGACTACGCACAATATATTTTCCCTCACGCACAGCACTTTTCACTGAAGCATCTGACAGCTCCTGACATCTGGTCAGGAAAACGCAGATTTGGACATATTATGGAAACACGGTCATTGAGGGTGTTTTGAAATGGTGGAGTGCAGAGGAGGAAGTACCTAAATAAAGAAGTTCAAAGCAAAAGCAGCTGGAAATGTCTCCTCTGATATAGTGGCTTGATTATCAACAGGACTGGGGTGTGTTCCCTGTGAGCTGGGCTCTCTCTGGTATCAAACGTTCAGTTGGTGATGACACATTACAGAGCTCTCGTGTCGTGGAGATGGAGAACTACCAACAAAGGAAGAGGGAGACTCATGTCCATGCAGGATTTACCCCTTTGAGATAAGCAAATGTTTAGCCCTCCAACAACAAAAAGAGATAACATGTTGTAGGCAGGGATCAAAGCTGGAGACAATAGCTGAAGAACTTGCGGCGTAGGTTGCCCTTGGTTTTTACAGGGCACAAAAAGCTTTTGCCCAGCGTGTTGTGTTGTAGCAAGGTCTTAGCCTTGTGATGACTGGGTGGGGACCGTAGGTGGTTGATGTGAAGCTTGAGTTGGTTGCGTTATGGGGCCGGCAGCAGGGGCTGGGGTTGGGGTGCCTGGGTAGCCTAAGTCTCTTGAGTGTGGGAGGTGGGTAGGGGGCTGGGGCTGATTTCACCCAGCCACCTTGGGATCCAGCTGCACAGTCCACCAAACCTCACCCCGCAAAAGAAGGAGAGACCATCTCCTACCTCCTCTCCAGAGTATCTGTTATGTTCCATGGCTTTTACTTAAATAAAACTTCAGTGTTTGGCTCACGATGTAATCATTCCTGCCTCAGCCTGACAGAGATAATAATTTTATATATAACTTTGATGACATTTCATGGTACATAGGACATGGAGCCCAGTCTTGAGTAGACATCTCTAACAGTCATTTAAAGTTAAGTCTTGAAAGCAAAGGAGGAAAGTCTGCGCCCCACAAAGCTCACTAGCAAGAAATAACAACTAGAGTAAATGCATAGCCCATAAAAACAACCATGCCCTCTCCTTGCCCTCCTAGACATCTGCATAAGTATAGCACTCCGCCTTTTTTTTATTCCCTTCTGCTTTATTTTCGGCACTCTCAGCAATGAGGTGCTCCTTCCCAGTTCACATCCAGTATGCCATAACAAAAGAGACCCTGGGGCTGTGCAGACACTGGCCATAACCCTGTGGGCCTGCAGTGAGCAGCTCTTCTTTTGGGTGCTCTCTGCTGCCAGAGAGACCTCTCTTTTCCCCCCCGGGGCTCTGAGCTGATGTGCGGCGTACCTCTCAAGCAGGCAGCTCCAGTACCTACAGGCTCAGCAGGGCAGTCCTTGGGTTAAGGAGGCACCCAGCAGCCAGCAAATCTCATTCTTTATAATCTCACAAGATATGAGTCTTAGCGTTTCTAAAGCATCTTTGTCTGAAGCTGTTCTCTGTCAAGCTGTAGCTTATTTTCTACTAAAATTGCATTCAAGGTTGCTTTTCCTTGGGAGTTATTGCTGCAACGCTTGATGTCTGCCATTCCCTAACACTTAGCAGCAGCCCGTTTTACCTGCTGATTTACGTCGCCACTGGAATGTGCCCCCTTTGGCAACCAAGTCCGTGTGTGGCTTCAGTACTTTGCTAGTGGGAGGATTGCTGAGTATTGAACTAATCGCTTTCTACCTCAGAAATGTTTCCTTCTCCAGGGCAGAATTCAAGGGCTGCCAAAATATTGGGGTAGCTGGCTCCCATCTCCAAAACAAGAAGTGAGGGGTACAGCCTGTGTGAATGTCAGTAGCTGGTGCACCTTCTCTATCATACTAGCACTGCTGGCAAGCAACCTAGCAGATGAGGGTATTGCTTTTAATTGAGTTTAGCGTGGGTTTAGACAACTGGAGCATCAATTGGCTTTTCTTAATGTTTACTTTCCTAGTGTAAAAGGTACTGGTGAAGCCCTGAAGAAAGCATACCTTGTGTTCAGTCCTTCAGAGTTTCTAGGGGTACGCTAAGAAGCTTTCAGCGTTTGTATTTTCAGGAGCTTTGCTACAGGATGGACAAATGACTTTCTGTAGAAAATCAAATTAACCTGCAGATCTGCCAGGGAGAAAAAGGCCAAGGACTCCCTGGGCACTGCTGGACTGCAGACTCTCAGTGACAAGCTGGGACGCATAGCTCCCTGCATTAGGTCTTGGTCTAAGAACGGCAGAAGGTCCCATGGAGGGAAAGGGATGATACGTGACAAGAATTCATAGCACATTTATGCGTCAAGAGAAAGGAAGGTGTTTTGAGATGCTGGTCTGTGTTCTTTTTGCCCACTTGTGTGTTTCTGACTTGAATACAAGAGGTTATTGAAAAACAGCTTTTCCACACAACTCTTGAAGAACTGACTGTGATTTTCAGATGGAATAACAGAAGCAGTTGAGACATTTGTCGAAGCTGGAAATAAAACTCTAATATCTGAGAGCTCTGGTTCCTGCTCCAATTGCAGAAACACTCTGCTGTGTGTTAAAAGTCTTCTGGAGGCCACTCTGGTTGGAGAGGAGGGAGGTAAGGGTGAGTAGATGGGACCTATGGGTAGAAAGATGACAAGAATGACAGGATTAGACATCTATGTGGATGTGTTCTGTGGCAACAGGCAGAAATATGCCAAGTTCCTCATTAACAGAGGGTGGAAATTTGAAAATCAAATGGTAAATTCATTAGCAGGAGAAGAACTTTGATTTCTGCTATCCTGATTTTATCCTCTTTCTTTCTAGAGGAGGGAGCACAGAGACAGGTCGGGCTCTGAAGTACATTCTCCGCAAGGGATTCCCTGGTGGCAGAAACTCAAGTGTCCCTGAGGTCCTGATCATCATTTCAGATGGGAAGTCCCAGGGCAGCACCACAGTGCCTGCAATGCAGGTGAAGGAGAGACACATCACAGTTTTTGCAGTGGGAATCAAGTTTCCAAGGTAGGAAGCTTTCCACAGAGTTGGAAGGGGGAGGCCCGGCTAGCCAAATGGCAAGTCTTAGTGAGTGAGGGGTGCTCTTGTGCTAGATACAAGTTTTGGAAAGAGAAAAGGGGAATTTGTGGTGTAACACAGGCATGGAGGAGACACTAATTTGGTGGCTGGTGTGGAAGGAGGACCAAAGTTGGTGAAGGAAGCTCTTCCACTCAGTAGAGCTACGCTACTGCATGAGACTAAACACACCAGGATCTTGAAAACTGAAGGGTGTCATGGTTCTGCATCAGCTATTTGCTGCACAGGGCTTGTTTTTGATACTCAATTCTTTGGGGATGACTAAGGGTCTTCTTACACAAATGGTTGAAGCCCACCTTGCTCGGCAGGTGGGAGGAGCTGCAGGTGCTGGCTAGTGAGCCCACCGACCAGCACGTGTTCTTTGCTGGAGATGCCGACGATGCTGCCAACGGCCTGTACAGCACCCTCACCGGCTCTGTCTGCAGTGCCACCGCTCCAGGTAACCCCTGTCCTGGCTTCTCCTTCACCCCCAAGCTTTGAGCTTGGACCATGTCACTGAGCAAGAAAGATGAGGCAGTGTCAGAAAATGTACAGGGGAATTGGCAGGTGTTGTGCTTTGGCGTAACCAGCTTCTGGTGCCCAAACTGGATGGCATGCTTGCCAGCTGCCTCTCCAAATACCTGTGAGCTGCAGGATCCTCAGTCTTTCTGTGTCCTGGTTCACTTTTGAAAATGGGAATATTGGTCCTTGCTCGTGTCATGGGGGATGGAGGGATAAACACATCTACGTTAAATCTCCTAATGGACTTGGCTGTGTGTTAAGGAGAGGCCCCCAGGGGCTCCCAAGAGATAGAAAAGATAGAACTAGAGTGGTCCAGGGGTAGAAGAAAATCAAGTGCATGAATGATGAAAGCACCAGAGGGGCTGAAAAGTTGTCATTGAACCCTGAACTCAGCACTGTGAGTTTTATAGCAAAGCAAAGGAGGATGAATAGTGAGCACCCCAGAAAGTGGGGTAGGCTGGTGAGCTTGTCAACAAAAAATTTCTCTTCTGGGGTCTCATGGAAGCTGTTTAAAGCACTGCTTGGTATGCTGCTGGCAGGTAGATGAGGAAAACTAACCCATTTCAAAGTGGTGCTCCACTGCCACCCAGACTTTGTATTTTGAGGCAATTGACCCTAACGTGGATTTGTTCTTTGCTACAGGCTGCAAAGTTGAATCCCACCCTTGTGAACGCAGGACCCTAGAGACTGTGAAAGAGCTGGCTGGAAACTACGTGTGTTGGAAAGGCTCAAAGCAGCCAAATGCCGTGCGGGCTTCGCTGTGCCCTTTCTACAGGTGAGTTGGACACCCACATCTCTAAAAGGGAATGGGGCTGAGAGAAGATGAGAGATACAGTAATAAGGCTTTTATCTGACCATGACTCTTTACTGGCATGAAGATACCTCAGGAGAATGATGCAAACATGGTCTGTAGACCGAGGAAGAGGCTGTCCCTGCTCTCACCCTTGTCTGGTCTGGGAAGCAAAGGGTAAGAGGTGGAACTGAGACAAAGAGGCAGAAGATGATTAGCGCAGGAGTGCCATAAATACTATAAATAGAATTGGGATTAGTTTCCTGCCTGTTGAACCGAGATGCTTTGCAGTTCACACCTCTGTACTGACTGTGTGCTGCAGAGGGTTTCTAGGTCTGGCTCCCTGTGTTGGTGCTAGTCATGTGTTAATCCACACAGGCTTTCTTCCATTCAGGGGAGCCCCTTTTCCTTCGCTTGGCTGCCCTGGGAGGCTTGGGAGGGCCTGTCATATGGAGAGGCTCCAGTCACTGGCAAAAAATACCCCCTCAGTCATAGTGTGGCTGTGCCAAAACCGGGATGCACACAAAGAGCTGCATTGTCAGGTCGATGGCAGTGAGCTGCATGAGGGAAATGTCCTCTTGCTCGAGGACAGGAGGCTGGAGTTGAAAAGCCATAAAGCATGTCAGATCCTTCAAATAGTATTGTCACTGCAGTTGGTACAGTGGGAGAAATGCTCTAAAAATGAGCTGTGAAGGGAAAGGCAGCTTCATGCTCTGCTGATAAAAATAGCTGAGTGAAAGTGGTGTTGCACAGAAATTGGTAGGGGGAATTGTTTTTCCTTTGAAGAGATGCTTCATGTGTTTGTTTTAATAGCAGACGGTCAGACTGATGTTTGAAAATCACCCCGGATCTGGGCTGTGCATTGATAGCCTGCTGCAGAGATATGCTGGAGGATGATTGTGTGGATAATTTCAGACATATCCTAATGTCCGTGAGCGTTTCCAGATACTTGTACCTTGGAGCCAATGTGGGAGAGCAGAGCAGAGCAGCTCGTGGCTCGCTTACAGCATCCCAAAAGTGATGGTTTTGGCCACAGTTGCTGCAGTTTTGAGCAGCCGTAATGCAGAGCACTGGAAAATCAGTGGTATGCTGAAGCTGCAGGTATTGGAGAAATAGAGGGATGAAAAAAAGCAGAAATCATCTCGCTGTCAGGAACCAACATTACCTGCCTTCTTACCTGTGACAAATATACGCTTCTGCTCTAGGGTCTGGGTTTTTTTCATGTCACCTTAGTGCAGGGGAATGATGGAAGAAGTTGAAAAATCCCACTGGGAGGTACAGCTGAGGACTGAGGATTTCTTCCCAGTCTAAATCTTGCTTGTACACCCGTTACAGCTGGATAAGTTAGATGGCAGAATTAATATTGAATAAGAAATTCTCACTGCTGTAAGTTTTTCTTTTCATTCCCATTCAGAGCAAAAAGTTTAACATATCTTCAGTAGCAACTGAAAAAATAATCATTTGGAGCCTTAAAAATACATTCATAATCTTTAAATGTAAAAAGTTAAAGTAGAACTCAAACCCAAAAGAGTAGATTTGATGAAATGATGTTTTTAATTTTGCCACTCTGCTCAGAATGGCTGTTTTCTTTTGAAATACTTGTTTTGAAAAATTATGTTTTCAAAGGAAGATTTGTTCCATTGAAAACACAGTAAGGTCAGCCTTGAAGATACCGTGTTAATCTTTAAATTCATGATTGGTTTTTATTCTTCCTGTTTCAGATGGAAGAGAGTCTTGATAAAACACCCGTCCAGATGCTTCCGAACTGTATGTCCAGGTAGGACTTAGCGTTTTTTAAAATTTTACTTAAAAGCAGGAAAGAATAAAAAGATGGGGTTTTATTCTCACTTGTAAAAATTTTATTCTGAGTGAGAGAGTGCAATCCTTAGGAAGAAGTTGATATTACGTCCTGGTATTTTGTCTTATGGGTATCTATGACCAGAGTTCTTTTGGGTTAAAATATCTCCCCATCATATCTCCTGCAGCTTGAGGAGCCAGTTAATCCTTGTCTGCTTGTGGTCCTGGGGCAGAGGCTTGCCCTGCTTCCCAATGCCTGCAGGGACCCACGGCTCTCCAGCTAGGGGAGTATGCAGTGAGATGCCTCCATTCATTTACTTGGTACCATGAGCATCATCAGTTTAGCAGGGAAGTTGACACTTGCTGATTGCCAGACTGTTTTTGTGACACTGGAAATAGCTATGGTCCTTGAGTTCTGCCCTTAACCCTATCCTTTTGCTGCTTCAGATGACAGTAGCTTTATTTTCTTTGTCAGTACATTGTCCAAGCAGCAGGCCAGACTCTGATCCCTTCATTGCTGGTGTAAATCTGGAAGGGCTGTGTGACCTTTAGCAATTCTTTATTTACACGAATGTGACTTCATTGGTGTTATTCCAAAGGACATGAAGTGAGGTCACAGTCTGGTTTGCTCTCTTCACCACTGCCTGTTGGAGAGCCATCCCCAAATGAAATTGCCATGGAGGTGAGTGAGGTTGCACGTGTCCTCTTTCTTAAGAAAAAGAGCGGTATCAGTCCTGTGAGATACATTGCATGGTTGTACAAGCACTTTGGGCTGCCAGAAAGACTAAATACAGGGAAGGTGAGACATCTAATTAGGGAAAAACCTAGGTTGTAAAGGTCCTCTGGAAGTTACTGACTGCCACCTCCAGCTCAAAGCAGTTCTAGCTTCGTAGTTAGGTCAGATGCTCAGGGATTTATTTCGGTAAGAAATGGCCTCAAGTTGCGCCAAGGGAGGTTTAGGATGGATATTAGGAAAAATTTCTTCACAGAAAGGGTTATCAAACATTGGAACAGGCTGCTTAGGGAAGTGGTGGAATTGCCATCCCTGGAGGTACTTAAAAGACAGGTAGACGTGGTGCTGAGGGACATGGTTTAGTGGTGGTTTTGGCAGTGTTAGGTTGATGGTTGGACTCAATGATCTTAAAGGTCTCTTCAAACCTAGACGATTCTGTCATTCTATGATTAGTTCAAACTCTGCAGCAAGATGGGCAGAGCTTTGACCCCTTTTCCAGTAATGGCGATGCTTGCCCTGGCACAGGACGGGAAGGGGCAGGCTCCCTGCTGACTCCCTGTCTTTCCCTTCCCTGGTCCCCTTTAGAACCTTGTGACTCCCAGCCATGCCAGAACGGGGGCACGTGTGTCCCAGAGGGACTGGACAAATACCGCTGCCTCTGCCCGGTGGGGTATGGAGGAGACATCCACTGCGGTAGGTGTGAACCTGCACTCTCCCTCCTTCCTTCTTGGCTGTGTCCTGCCCAGGGACAACTGGGATTGGGCTGCAGCCTTTGGGCTTTTCTCCAGGAGACAGGCTGGGTTTTCTCTCATGCGGTTATGACTGTCGGGTCCAGTGACTGGGTCTCGCTGCTCAGAAACCTTGTGCATATGGATAGCACCAACACTGAAAGCCTCACCCAGCCATGGCTGCCTTAGTTTCTAAATGCAGGTGCTATGTGAACAGGAGAGCAGAGAAAACTGGGAGAGACGTACATATATCTTTTGGTCCCCTCCCTGCACACATGGGCCCAGGAGGCACTCCTGATTTGGAGGCTTCAATGTAAGAAACCCAGAAAGTTCCTGAAAGTGCTTTGTACTGACTTCCCTCAGAATCCGGACTCCCCCTGTGAAGTATCTTAGGGTGTTAAAGATGAGGGTCTGGTGCTTGTACTCTCTCTTTTCTCCACGTTATACTGAAACTTGGAGTGTTTTCTCCAGAGTACTAAGAGTGGAGTTGTCATTTCTAATTTGAATTTTGCCTTCCAAAACTTCAGGAATCCCCCCAGACTCCCACAGATATTTCCTGTCTCTAAAGGCTAATGTGGCATCCAAACAAAATAAAGCACGCTCCTGGCACAGTTGTCCTCCAACTCATGACACGTCTGGCAAACCATTTAGGTTACTGTATGCAGGGTCCCTTCTCCATACCACAGGGATTCCAGCAGGCCCCAGCTGAGGTGCCTGGCACGTGACAAATTGCTGTTTCCCTTTTCAGCACCAAAGCTGAGTCTCGAGTGCGGCGTGGATCTCCTTTTCCTGATGGACAGCTCGGCGGGGGTCACGCTGGAAGGGTTCCTGCGCTACAAAGCATTCCTCAAGAGGTTCCTTCAAGCAGTGATGGGCCGGGACTCGCCAATGAACGTGGGGGTGGCCCAGTACGATAACAATGTCAGGATACCCATTGAAGTGGGGCAACATACGGATGCACTCAGTTTCATGAAGAGCATTGATGCTTTGAATTTCAGTGGTGGAGGAACCCTGACAGGCAGAGCCCTGCGGTATGTCGCACAGCACGGTTTTAGGAGCACCCCAGTCTTTGCAGACGTGCAGGATGATCTCCCACGCGTGGTGGTCTTGCTCACTGACTCCAGGTCCCAGGATCCAGTGGCAGAAGCCGCTAAGTATGCGAGGGACCGAGGTCTCTTCTTGATCGGCGTAGGAAGCAGCTTTGTGAGAGCAGAACTGGCCGAGGTAACTGGCAATCCAAAGCAGACGATTGTCTACTCAGACCCCCAGGACCTGTTCAACAGGATCCCAGAGCTGCAGAGAAGAATCTGCGGTGTGGACAGTCCTGAAGGTAAGACTGTGGTATGGGCATTGCAGGATGAGTTTGTCAAACCGTGAGGAGGTCTTCTGAACTCCACTGGGGAGGAGGGAAGGACAGAAGGATGAATGTCCTTGTTTCGCTTGTGCCAGTCACAGATCCAGGGAATAAACTTTCATCACTGCTTTTTATGGTGGATGTCTCTATTGGTGTAAAAGGGTCATAGATCACCCCTCACAGTTAGTGACCAGCAGTGATTAATTTTGCCCACCATTTCCACCCTGCTTTTTTTAAAAAAACAGGAGTACTCGGAAAGGAGTACGTATATATTCTGAAAAACACCATTTTTACACTCTTTTATCCAGGCTGCCAGGCACAGTCTCTGGATTTGGCATTTGCAGTGGATGCCTCAGCTGGAGTTGGCCTGGAGAATTTTCTATGGCTGAGGGACTTTGTCAGGAACAGCCGTTTACACTTCGGCATCAACCGGGACGTCACCCAAATTGCTCTTGTCGTCTATGGCAGCCAACCTCACACTGTGTTCGCTTTGGACACCCACACGAGCAATTCAGCTCTCCTCCAAGCCATCGACCAGGCGCCTTTCCTCGGGGACTCGGCCTCTGCTGGCAGCGCCTTGCTGCATATTTATGGTGATGTGATGACAGTGCAGAAAGGAGCAAGACCTGGTGTCAACAAGGTGGTGGTGGTGCTCACAGATGGAGGCGGCATGGAGGATGCAGCCACCCCAGCTCAGCAGCTGAGGGACAACGGCATCTTGGTGTTTGTGGTTGTCATTGGGGATGCACAGAGGGATACGCTGCTGAGGGTTGCTGGGTCTCCCAACTACCTGGTCCACATCTCCTCCTATGAAGACCTGCAGTATTACCAAGACCTTATCATTGAAAGAATATGTGAAGGTGAGAGAATGTTCCATCCCCACTCTTTATGCTACCAGCCATTGCTATTGTAGGTTTTCTGATGCTTTACCGAGTGAGCTTGATGTTATCTTTTGCATTTTACAGATGGGTAAACTATGGCATAGAGATACGATGACTGTCCAAAGCAATCCTATAGGGATAGGAACCAACTTTCCTAAGATTCAGTCCAGTGGGTGAGACAGGGCTTAATGTCACTGGCTCTTTCCAGCACTGCCAGGTCTAGGTTCTACCTTCCCTGAAAGAAGAAGTGGTTTGCTCTTTTTCTGATGTTGCTTTAAACCTGTAGAATTTGCTGTGCATTGCTGTGCCCCCTGCAGTGTTGCTGGGGGGGGCTTAATGGGACAGGCTTCTGCAGCCAGCTGTGGTGGTTCCCCGAGTTGAGGTCTCTGCTGTCTTGTTCAACAGGTTTGTGCCCAGGTGTTTGCAAAGTGGCGGGTCTGAAACCTCATCGTTCCTGTTCCTCCTTAGCATCCTGCTACTGAAGTTATCATGTAGGATATTTTATGTGTGTTGCACAGGATTTAAAATCAGAATCTCCCCATTTTGAAGCCTGCAGACTGTTAAACTGGGGCTTTCAGACAATCTGTGATTAACTTTGTTTGCAGGACCAAATCCTTGTCTCCAAAGCGGGAGGGAAGAATTTGCAAATATTCATGTAAAAACTCATGTTTATGCCAAAAAAAAGAAAAAAAAAAAAAAAAGAAAAAAATGTACTTTCTTCAAAAACCTCAAGCCCTGAGGGCCAGTCCCCAACTGGGAAAAAATTGACGCTGATACCAAGTGTGAAGCACTTGTGTGCCGAGTGTGAGTGCCTCTGAGTTGATGGAAATCAGCTTTTCAGAAAAGATAGCAGCCCTGGTTTGCAGACATCAGTGGTGGCAAAAGTGCTTGTAGTTAAAATGCCATGCCACATTTCTTGTTCAAAATAGTCCAAGTTTAACATCTAGCTATTTGCTTTTGTTATGTTTTAACCCGTTTGTAAGATCAAATGAAGAAGCATGTTGAGCTTCAGCACAATCAAAGGTCCTTTTCATCTCTCGGCATGCTTATGGCTCCTTCGGGGTTAGAAAAAACTCCAGCACCGTCTCTTTGGGGTGAGGAGCTGGTCTCCTGGCAAGCTCTGCAGATGATTCCTACCTTGAGCTTTTCAGTGTGCTCCTATTGCAGTGGTATTTTCAGCTGTGTTATTATAAAAACAAATCTGCTGTACCATGAAATTAACTACAACCCCATGGATGAAGGGGAAGAAACGGCAAGGTTCACTGAGTCAGGGTAATAATATATCATTTCCTGAGACTGAATCGCTGCTTTCATTTCATGTGCAGGTAATCGCTGTTTGTACTAGATAGGCTGGGACCAAGGGCGATGTAAAGATAAGCCCTTCATTCAGTCTTCTACTCCAAGTCTAAGACTCAATAACAGAGTCATTGTCTGTGAAAGAGAGGACTTTAAAACAACTTATGACTCATGATATAAGTATGTGAAAAACAGACCCTGCCTCTAGACACCTGAAATACTGTATTTATTCTGAGACTCAGCTGAAGAGAGACCGCAAAAATGATCCAGGCTCTAGGAGAAAAGATCCCAAGCATTAAATATATATGAGTCTGATTAAGGGAAATACAGACTCTTGGAATGATCAAAGGGCATAATCCCTGAAGTGCAGGAGTCTTATTGAAGATGTTTCTGTGTTAACAGTAGGCTTGAGTTCAGAGAAATGGCGTCTGGGCAGAATAGCATGATTCCCCCCAAACAAGGACCATGAGGTTATGCTGTGGGACAGCTGTGGAGGTGGACACATGGCATGCGGAGCGAAGCTCCATGGAAGAGCTCTCTGGGGAGCAGCAACCAGCTGGAAGAAGAGTAGTTGGTCTAAGAGGTCCCTCCAGCTTTTGTTGCCAGCAGCTCCTATGATGAAAACAAAAGCGCCTGTTCCTGGGGATACACTGTCAGGCAGGACCCCATCTGAGATGTCTCATGACAACAAAAATGTTAAACCCAACTTGGCTTCATACAAAATCAACAGGAACTAAAGACTGAGATGTCTCAGACCTAGAATTTGACTGTCGAAAAAGTGAATTTTGCCTGTCTTAGGTGTAGGTTGAGAGTTGATGTGAGAACGAGTACAACATGCGGCAAGCCGCAGTAACCATCCTGATGGATAGCAATAGAATTTATATTCTTTCCTTCTTCCCCTTTTCCTACGCCGTCTGTGTGCTTTTTCTACCGCGGAGCAAAAGGCAAGGCTAGCAGGTCCAGAGTCTGCATCACGTAATCGTTCAGCGGGGGAATTTCACACCCTCACCGACGCTGCGGTGGAGCTTCCAGCAGACTGGAAGCAAATCCCTCTGGGATGCTGCTACTTAACCTAATGTATTCACAGCAAGGCAGCATGAAACGCTGCCAGCCCTGCTGACAGCTGGGCTCTGCTGTGTTAAGAGGGTTGGGAAAGCTGTCACATACTTCACAAGAACAGGGCTAATAAGAACTTTGGCTGCGGTTGCAGGCTTTTTTAGGAGGTTTGAGAGAAAGGAAGCCCAGAATTTTTTCCTGTGTTGTTTTCCATTCATGCCATCCCTGCTTCCCAGCTGACTTCTTGTCCCTGCTTCTCTCTGGTGGGAACTCAGGTCCTCTGCAGGGCAAAGCAGGGCTTGGGGCAGGGCATGTGTCTTGCTCTGCATTGGTGTGTTCAATGCACAGCTCTAAAGACGCTTCATTTTGCTTTTCTTTGACATTCAGCCTAACGTGATGTCACTCTTTTAAGCTTTTTTAGGAATATTCGCCTCCAGATCAGAACATCTGGCAAAGTCCTCCTTCTTCCTCTTCTCCAGGTTAAACACAGAGGAGTTTGCTCTCTGTGTTGACAGGGTTATGGGTGCTGCCACGGTAACGCGGTCTGCCCATCCCGTTAGCCCTAGGTGACGTTTTCTGATGTCTGGGATATATAGTTGCTGTTATTTTTGCAGCATTCCTGGTGGATGTGGGTCCTAGCTATTAATACTCTGTAGATGTGCCTGAGCCTTCTGTTCTGTTTGTATTTGTTGCAGAAGCAAAAAGCCCCGTGAACCTGTGCAAACCCAACCCGTGCATGAACCAGGGCGTATGCATCCTCAGGCCCGGGGGCTACCGGTGCGAGTGCCACGGCTGGGAAGGACCCCACTGTGAGAGCAGTAAGGATCAGCAGATGTCATCCGTTCTGCCCAGCGCCTCTGAACGTGTCCCACCTCTCCACATCTCCTTGAGCAGAGATGTGTCTGTAACTCTTGGACAGCTGTTTGGTGGCCGGGTCTTGGTGCTAATGTGGCCTCTGTCACATGGGAAGTGGAAAGGTTCAGGCTGCTGAGGGGAGCTGTGCCCTGTTTTACACATTCACTGTGAGGAAACCCCAAGAAGGTCTAATAATTTTGGTAATCTTCTTCCACTCTGTCCTGTTCCTCTTTTCCCTCTGCCCTGCTAGAAGAAGCGAGCCCCCTTGATGCCCGGGGTAGAAAGCTCTGGCTCCCTTTTAATGGGAGGGAGCTGCCTCTGTTGGAGTGTGACCCTCTATTGCTTTCAGTGCTTTCCATGGTGCAAAAGCCTCTCCATTGTCCTCCTCCTCTTCAGCAGGGAGCAATGGCCCTGCTGGAGGCGGTGAGCCTCCGGCTCCCTAGAGGTGGTCCCATGCCCAGAGTGAGAAGTTCTCAATTATGTGGTTTACCCCCGTAGTGTTGTGCTCTTTACCGGAGCCCAGGAGTTCTGACATCCACCCCATGGCCTCTAACACCTCTCAGCTAAGGCCAAGAGGATGCTTGTTGGGTTGTAATGGACTGAGCGTGAGCTTATCCCTTGGTCCCTTATCCCACATCTGCGCTTCTCTTCTGCAACAGGAGTTCTCCGGGGCGATTCTCTGAGATCCGCGGTCCTTCCTCCGCACTCCCATGTGCAGCGGAGTTCAACTGGTTTGTGGCACTTCTCCAGAGCCCCCTGGCACACCAAAAGGCATGTGGACCAGAGACACTAACAGAGATGTGCTGAGTGCTCCAGTTCTCTGACTGGGAACCCTTGCTGCCTCTCACAGGCAGGAGGCAGCGAGCCAGCCCTGTTCTTGGCAGTGACTGAGTTGCTCCAGCAGAGGCTGTGCTGAGGCCATTCCCAGTTCCTGCATTGCACAAACTGGGCTTCCCAGTGCTCTCTTTCTGTTTTAATTGAAGTAAATATTTGTGTTTAAGTATTTATTATTGGAATTTTGCATTTCCTCATACAGATTCTAGTGCCATGTGATTATTTTTTTTTGACAGACTTCTTGAGAGATCTTTGAGGTAGTCTGACAATATGTATAAACCTGAGCAATTCTGGAGCTCCTGCTGAAGGGGGATACCATAGATTATGCACTGGCAGGTGCTGGAGTGAATGGCTCGTTACAAATAAGACAAATAAGAGAGGAAGAGGAAGGAGAAGTCATTATGAACTTCATTCTGTTTTGTTAAGTTGCCCATGCCGCTTTCTCCTCTGAATTTATTTGGAGTGATCTAATATGGCTTAGCTTCATGGCATTTTGTACCTGCATACTTTTGGTAAGGAGGGGTTTGAAAAGGATTGGTTTTGCAAGAGCACACAACGGTTTCTGCAACTCCAGGGCAGAGCTGTGACAGTCACTGTGTGTTGCTGTTTTTAGTAGGTGTATTGGCTGTTTTTCTCCTAGATGTGACCCAAGTCAAGTCCAGTTACCTGTGCTACAAACACATCAGGTAAAGGCAACCCCCCCCATCATTTCCAAACAAATGTCTGGGCTATTGTAGACTGGACAGAGCTGTGGTTTGTACCATCCTGCTGGTCTTTGGACCTTGGTCTATCTGCTTTCAGGTTTAACTCCATTCCTCCCCTCCCAGCCTCACTCTTACCTGCCAGCCACAGTCTGGCCTAGAGGGGACAGGACCAGGACAACTTGAGCACCTGCATGGGAGCAGAGCATGGCAGGCAACGTGCAGTTTGAAGGACCTCTCCTCCCAGATCTCATCCACCCTTTCCTTTCTCCTCCTCCTGGCCAGCTCTTTGCTGTCTCCTTTGACAGTGTTATGGTTTTTTCTTATTCCTTCTATTTTTTTCCCATTCCAAGCAAGTCTCACCTCTTCTTTTTGGTGTTCTCTCCATGGCTCTCAGCTTTACCGTGTTGCTTTGCTCTCCTTTTGGAGCTGGCTGGGGAGGACAGGGTGCTTGTCCTGGCCTGAACCCAGATGGATGAGCTGAACGGTGTTTCTGCCTGCCCTCATTGTTTTAAGCTGATCTCGTCTCAAGCGCAGCAGCGATCTCTGCAGCACAAGCTGATGGGCTGCGATGGTTCACATGTGTCTCCAGAGACAGTTTGGCCACATGCCTGCATCCTTCAGAGCATCAGTCTCACTGGATCACTAGATCAATTTGACCATGAAGCTGTAAAATTTTAGTAATTGCTTCCCTGGGGCCCGTGGTTCACAGTGCTGTGTTGTTCTCTGCTGCCTTTCCCATGGCGTCCATCACCTGGGCAGAGCAGGAGCAGCTCGGGGCAGGCCTGAGGCAGAGACGGTAACTGTGACTGCCAGCGTTCGTGAAAATAGCATCTCTTGTTCCCAGAAGAAGAAAAAGCCCTTCACCCAGATGTCCTGGCCCCGTGTTTGAATAGTAATGTTAGATGTACAAAGAGAGACACAAATTACTCCGCAGGTTCGTTGTCAAAAGAAGAATGGTCTGAAGCGCTCTGGGGGATGAAAGCTGGCACCGAGACAGGAGCAGCGCTATTTTACCCTGTGGGAGAAACGAGGCCAGGAGAAAGGAGTTTTCCTCTTTCTTTTCACTGCCACTTTAGTAGATTGTTTGTGTCCTTTGGTGCCTAAGGCATGGCAAAATAGAGGCTTAGTAGAGACATTTGAGATAGAGAAACTAATCTATTAATGTTACTTAGGCATGGCTGTGGCTAAGCATTGCCTCTGCTGTAAAACTGTCAGTCGTCTCTTGTAGGGAGAATGGGCTAGATCCGACTCACAGCTGACACCCAAAGACGTGGTTTGTATTTTATGGTGCCCGTGGAGCCGGCTGGATTCCAGCCAGACTTCTCTGAAAACTCTCCTGGGCCTCCCAGCGCATCCTCCTGGTGGTGTTGAGGGGTCAGAGAGACCGCGACTTCTCCCCCTCGCTCCCCCGTCATGTCGTTGGGTTTGCATCTTCCTGGTGATTTCTCTGCTGTAGTTGGTCTAACAGCATCGTTAGTTCACTCCTCACAGGTGTTGGTGCCCTGCGGGGTCAGTCTTTCCTCCCAAACGGAAGCATATTTACCTTGCCTGGCACGCAGCTCTGGAGCTGGGCGGTGCTTTCCAGCCTTGTACGGCTGCTTAAAGCCGTTTCCTTGTACCTGTGTTGCCTGCAGGATAGGAAGTACGGTGCTGCTGAGCACTTTGGCATGTGGCAAATGGGGGTTGGATGTAATCTTTGTTTGGAAGTTCTTTTTATTTTAATAGCTAGCTTACATAGCGTACTTACGTAGCTAGTTAAGTACATTTGTAGAGTGCACGCGCTTTACGCAGACCAAGGATGCTTCCCTGGGTCCTGAGTTGGGGGAAAATCTGTGATTGTATCATCTTGCTGATTTTAAGCACAGATAGACAAACGTCTCTGATTCAGGAATCACAGACTGTGAAATCTCATGCTGGAGACAGCATTTTAATGCTGGATGGGATACGTACAGCCCTGTGCATCGGTTTTTCAAGTAGAGATGGTATGAGAGATTTGAAACTCACAGAGGAGTTTTGGGAAAGCTGGTTCCAGAAACCCAGCCCTTGGCCTCTGGGTGCATCTGGCTGAGGTCTCCGTGCCTGAAATGCCCCAGGGATCCCTGTGTGCCGGGAATCTGAATGCTGTGGCTGTGACCTTCCTCCGCAATGTGGTCAAACACTGAAGCCTTGGATGGTTGCTCAAGTGCACTCTGGCAGCGGCGGCACCCACCAGCTCTCCTTCTATATGTGACAAAGCACTTTGCAAGGTAAGGAGGTGTTGGGCCATTGGGAAGAGATGGGAAAAGCTGAGCCGATAACAGCATCAGATTATATGGGATGGTCTTGGAGAGACCTGCTGATCCCATGGGCAAGCAGGACATTGCCAAGCAGCTGTTGGAGCTGTTTTCTTTTGGTTTTGTTTTTCATTTTAAAAATGTGAGTTGAAGGTCCTGGCTGATTTCTAGGCCCTTTCTCCTGCAAATTTTAATTAAAAAAGAGTAGGTGACTTGGGTCTCTGACATGGTTCCTTATTAAATGCACTCTCACAGGCTTGCTTTGATTCAATCAGAAACACTTAATGAGAATTTACCTGATGGGAGCTCATTCCCTAAAGGCTGGGTTGATGTTGGAGCCTGGCACAGCCACCGAGGAGCTGGGGTCCCTGCGAAGCTAGCACTAATCCTGTCTGGCATCGGGGGAGAGTCGAGGACGCCGTCTGTGCCAGGTTGGTGTTAGATGTCTGTGCTGTTACTAACGGAGCTGTGAATTCCTCTCGCTCTGTAGGATTCCTAGATGAGCCTTGGCTGGTGAGCGGGCCATGTGCTGACTTCAGGGGAGAGTCTGTTTCTCCTTTAAGAAACTGGGATTTAAGTAAGTGCCGTGAATTTCTCCCCTTCCCTCGGTAAGCAAAATCGTGCCTGTTTGTCATGAGTAAATGCGTTTGGTGCCTGTACTGTAAAGGCTGCAGCAGGGAAGCTGGAACTTCGGACCCCGCTGTGCCACCCTCCCTGGGCACAGACACCCCGGGCCAGCCTGTGAGAGACACCGTCAGCGCTGGCACGGGGTCTGGTGGTGCTCTCCCTAAAGCCAGCTGGCTTCTTCAGCGTGCAAAGCACCTGCCATCTTACTCTCTTTAGTAGAAGTAAATTAATTTGATTCATACCCCAAGACAACTTATATAAACATTTAGGCCAACTTCTCCACCGATAAGAGACAGATTATTATTTTTTTTCCTTTAAAATCTGGCACTTGTATCTTAGTTGAAAATTAAAGTACCCACTAGCTCTCTTGATATGCTAGGCAGGACACCCCCCCCAAGTAGCTGTTCTAGGGTTGCTCCAGGTACCCAAAGCAAGAACAGAAGGTGCTTGGGTGAGGAACTTGCTAAGAAAAATGGTTTGTCGCAGCAAATTTCCTTCCAGAAGAATATGGCCTTCTGCTTGCAACACACCACGGGTCCCATGGTGGCCTGTCTGTGTTGTGCGCAGGTGAGAATCAGGCTGGAAGAACTAACAAAGCAATAACAATACACATTAAATTGTGAGTTAGAGGTTCAGTAGCAGTAGGAGCTCTGCCTCTCTACATAGCTGTGTCTTTGGGCCAAAGCCTTCAATGTGGTATCTTGTGGGCTGAGACTGCATTGGGTCAGGCTGGAGGGCTTTGTGGTGCTCGGGGTGAGCAAGCCCTGCAGTCCGGGTGCAGCTATGACGCTTGGCACCGGTGTTTGCTACCAGGATGCTCCACAGGGATGGAAAGGCAGAGGTGTGCTGGGGACAGCTGGAGCCGGCAAAAGTAACTGCTGGTCCTTCGGCTGGTAAAAAAACAGCAGTCCCAAATCGAGTTGTTCTTTTGGGATTCCTGGGCTCAGAGGCTGATGGGATGCCCATGGGCTTGTTGACAGATTTGTGTCAATGGATGGGCTAGGAAAGGCAGGGGAGAAGGACTTTCTCCATCACTTCGTTCCATAGCTATGGTGCCTTCCCAAGCTTTCTGTGGGAGTGGATCTAGTAACAGTACAGCCACCAAAAGATATTTCACAAAAGTGTCTGGTTTGGTGTCTGTTCTGTAAAGACAGGCCTCAACCACTTTCTTTACTAACTCTTTTCCTTTTTTTTCCAGCTAAACCCCATCCCGGTTTTCCCTACAGTGGCTGCAGCAGGCCCTCAGAGTTGCACAGGGTTGCTATCTAGTGGCCAGAGGAAGGTAGTAGATGCATTTTTTTTCTCTGCTGGCTTTGTGTGAGAGGACTGTGCTACTGAGATACGGGCAGGAGCCTGTTATGTAGTCATGCAAATTGTCAGGGTTATTGCTATTTTTCAGTGGGTTAGCTATCCGCAAATTTTTTTGGGTGATGGTGCAGTCCCTGTAGGGGACTAAGCTATTCCAGATATAATCCACTGCAGTTGTATTCAAGATATAATCCATTGCATAGCTAAGGGACTTTGTGGTAATAACAGAGGTTTGATGCGCTTGAAATCTATGGGAAGTAGAGCAGGGACAAGCTACGTTAGAAAGAAAAAAACCACTGGTAACATCATATACTCAACATTTTATTATAAAACCCTCTAAAGCGCCACTTTATAGGTCACAGTTACAACAAAGGAAATGCCTTGAGTTAGGAAAACAATGGGGACACAGAGACATTGTTTAACGGTTCTTGTCTGGGGAATGTGTGTTGCTCAGAATTTGCCTACATTTACCACCCCCTGATGGAGACATCCCAGCAGGACCACCAAAGCTGACCGGGCTGTGGAGCCAAAAGCAGAGCCGCTCTCGTCCATCGCTGTCTCAGTACCACTGTGAAATGTCTGGACAACTCCTGGAGGACGACAGCAGTGTGTGTGGTGAGGGCATGACATTACACATATATTTAGGGTGTAGAGAGGGTCTCCTGCCAGCTCATGATGGGGCAAAACAAAAGCTTCATGGTGTCCATGGCCTCCCTGTGCTTTGGAGAGTAAAGGCCCCTGGGTCCTGAGCCAGAAGTTTCAGTGGTTTATTTGCATGAGTTTTTCCTAAGTGCAAACCCTGTACAGGGACAGGCCTGACAGCCAGGGTTGATGAACTCCTCTTGAGGCCTGGGATTAGCAAATTCCTCCATCTGCACTGCAGCAGAGACCTTAAAAGTAAAAAAAAACCCAAAGGCGCACCTTTCTTTTCTACCCTGACCAAGCACTTTGTTGCACCCCAGCTCTGTGGTGGTGGTGGTGAGCAAGCCAAGAGCCCCCTCGGCAGCACATCCTCACTCACCCCAGTGCTACCACCACAGCCCGGTGTCACAGCCCTGTGCAAACCCCACCTTGGGCTGTTGGGCCTTTGTGTGCAGAAGGATCATACCTTTAGAGGTGGCCTCCAGCTTGTGAAAGGTTTTCAAGGGCTAGGAAGGTACGTTTTGCCTGTCTGTGTTTACCTCAGCTCTGCGTGATGCTCGTTGGTGTAGCTGCAGGACCCCAGGAAAAACCTCACCAGGGTCCCAGCGCTGCTTGAGCTTTGCCAACCCAACCCACACAGCGAACCCAGTTACTGAGCCTGGGCTCCAGGGCTGAAGGACCATTCGAGGTATCTCCAGCAGGTTACAGGGAGGAGAGGGTACATGGATTTGTGACAACCTCCCTACATCCCTTCAGATTTCAATGTTTTTAAGTTTAGCTGTCCCAAATGTCCAACATCTTTCATTAGAAAGCTCAGTGAGGACAGAGAGGGGTGGGCTTTATGGGTCACACTGCCAGGGCCCAAAGGCTGTATTAATAGTTTGGAAATAAGGGTGGCAGCACCAAGATGGCCAGTAGCCGTCCAGAGATGGTGGTGCAACCTCGCCTGCTGGGCCTAGAGGAGAGCCCTGCCCAGGTGGAGGGGCCTCTTTCACGTGGGGATGTCTTCAGCAGATTGTACAGCTGTGGGGTTGGCTTGGCCTGCCATGGCTCTGTGGGGACCAGAGAGGATCAGCAAAGTGGTGGTCACAGCCAGGGCAGGAGCCACAGGGATGGCTTTACCTCCCGTCTCCTGGGAAAAGGCGAGCCCCAATGGGTGCATTGGGATCCAGCTTCCCCATCTAACAGATGAGCAGGTCTGGGCCTTTGATAAATTATTAACAAGCATTCAAATACGATGGTTTGTTGGTTTTTTTTTTTTCCCAGAACAAACTCCTCAGGTGACGTAGATCAAGATCTTCAAGAAAATTAACTGAATCTGCTTGGCAGATCTTCTTTGACCAGCGGTCTTGGTGCCACCAGTCTGTAGCAGAGCTGACACCACAAGAAGGTGAGCAGGGATCTTTCTTGATATTCTGTCAAATCTGCAGTAGGCTGGTAGGAGTAAGCACATGCTGGGATGCATCGGGACACAGACTGAAAATCCCCTGGACAGGTTGCTGTGTGCTTCTCATTCATGTCTCAAGCATCGCTCAGGCGTGGGTATCGCCCTCGACTGAAGGCTGGATGATCTGCAGCTGAGTGATGACTGGCAGCAAGACAGGCGAGACTTTAGTTGACTGCAATTTGCCACAACAGGCTGAAACCCACCAGGATATAAAGAATAGCGGCGGCCCCTTCTGAACCCACTACTGTCACTAATATAGAAACCTTAATAACTCATTGATAAACCTTCAGAGTAGAAATACACAAAACACCCCTATGTACAGTAACATTCTTGTTTACATCAACTGGGTTAGGAATTTGTTGCAAGGATTGCCACTGGTTGTTATTGGTTTAGCTACGCGATTGGGACTTGTCTGGAAAGAGCAAGATCGTTTGGGATAATTCATATCGGCAGCTGTTGACTCCATTGCTGCGTCTGAGCAGTTGGCGCGACATGGAGGAGGCGCTTGGTGTGTGGTTGTGTTGCACACCCAACCTCCACCTGCAGATGATTGAATCCCCTTGGCCACGCATGGGCAATTCCAGTCTTTAGTCCATCTCTGAAAAACGTGGTTCTAACTAGCTCCCTTCTTCTCCCATTCCTGCCAAGGAATAAAGGTAATTTAGACAACGGGCAAATCTGGCAAGCCACAGTAGCCATAATGTGCACAGGATCAAAACCCACCATCTGATACCCGAGTGCTTTTGGCCGCAGGGTGGGTCAGGGATGTCTCGCTGTTGTAAGCAACGCACACGTTTATTCATTTAAATTGCAACCGGGGCAAGCCCAGGTGAAAAAGCCAGAGGAAGACCAGGCTGCCCTGCTTGGAGTGGTGCTCCCCAGACCGAGACATGATACCCCCCCCAACCCCATCCCACCCCAGCCACTCTGCTCCACTGCCAGGAGGAAAAAGCAGTGACTGTCCCAGATGGATTTTTCTCCTGTACCAATTGGCACATTACCTTAGCTTTCTGTAGGACTGTTCCTTTCCCTGTCACCATGACGGACAAAGGCCGGTTTTTTAAAGCTGTTGCTGAATTGACTGGTGAATTCTCTGCACTACTTGCTGGACTGGCACTTTTTGCCTGAATCTGCAATAAAAATAGCAGATATTGTGCTGACTCTAGACTATGGAGAGCGATTGCTGCCTTTCACCACCATCTCCTAGAAAAGCTCAACAGTCACAGGCTGCTTGCACTGAGAGGTGTTCTGCAGTGACATGCTGATTTCAAAATGCCACCGTGATGTGGGTGGGTGTTGAGGACTCAGGCAGAGGTACAGCACAGAGCAGGACTCGGGTGGTGACCATCTCCATTTCATGGGAACCAAATTCCCAGGAAGGAATTTAGATGCCTGAATCTCACCCCCCCCCCCCCGCCCCAGGAAAACACCCCTTGGCTCAGCTGAGTGGAGAAGGAGCTCAGCCCAGACCTGCGCGGCCCTTGTTGCTCAAGGTCCCACAGGGAAATACAGCCTGAGCCCCAGCCCCCTTTCACCTCCCCATTGCTGCCTTTATCTCATTATATTCATTATATTATTATCATATTATTTTATTTTAGGTAATAATGAATATAGTATTTAAATATAATAGAAATGTAAACCATAAATATAAAAATTATATATTGTAATAATATATTATTATTAATTATATTATCAAGTGTGCTGAGATGGTGCAACTACCTGGCTACAGGGAAGCTGCTGTGCGGCCCGGGGGTGCCCCCCACATACCCGGGGGGCTGCGTTCTCCAGGTGCGTGGTGTCCACGGCCGTGCCCAGCGTCACCGGGCCGGACTCTGCCTTCTTCAGGTTCTCCTTCACCTCCACCAGGCTGAGCTCCAGGTCCACCCTCCGGCTCTCCTTCCTTTTGCACTCCTCTTCTATCTCCTTCAGCCTCTGCTCCAGGCTCTTGTCTGCGAAGGGAGGGGTAACTTGGTGCCACATGGGAAGTTGGGGAGCAGGGACTGGGGCATGTCCTTATATTTTGCCCCAAGAGGGACTGTGACAGAGCAAGCTCTTCCTCTAGTGCAATTTGGGCTACATGGTTTGGCTCAAAGCGCCAGGTCTCCCCCCTGCCCCTTCTGGTCCCAGGTGGGCCAGGTTCCTTGCCCCCTCCTGCCCCATGGTCCCACCTTGGTTCATTCCCACACATCACCCCTTGCCCTGCTCTACCTGTGCTGCCCCCAAGCAGTTCCTTCAGCTCCCGCCTCTCCTTGCGCAGCTGGGTGAGCTGAGCCCGGATTTCATCCTTCTCCTTCTCCAGCCGCTCCTTCTCCTCTGTGAACCTCTTCACCTCCGCCTCCGTCCTGTTCTTGCCCAGCTTGGTTTCCACTGCTGCCGCTGGAAACACAACCCACCGAAACACGCTCAAGCCAGTGGAAAAAGCAGGAAGGAAAACCTTTCCAGGTGCTTAGCAACAAAAAGAACAAGGGTCTGGAAAGTCACAAACCAGGAGACTCATCATCCCTTTGGGCACTGTAAAGCTACCGTATAGCAACGGGCAAAACTCATGCCTGGAGCACCACCTCCCTCCAAGCCCCTGCGGTAGCAGGCACCCCTGGCTGCCTGTGCAGCCCACTCACCCGGCAGTGGCATCTTGGGCCGGTGCGCGGGCACCAGCTGGGGACTGCCTGTGGTCACTGTGCCTGTTGGCAGCTCGGAGGCTGGCTGGGGGAAGGCGATGTTCTGCTGCTGGGTCTGGATTTTGACGCTGGGCATCCGTGGCGGCCCCTCGTCGGGCTCTGACTTCTCTGGGGGTTTCTGGAGGAGGAAACAAGGTGAGATGATGTGGCAGGGGGATATGGCCTACTGATGAAGCCCAGCCCCGCGTTGCAGCTCGGGACAGTACCTGCTCCGAGGTCTCCATCGCCTTGCTACAGGGCTCAGCTTCCTTAGCCATGAGGGCTGTCTCGGGTGTGCTCTCTGCTGCAGACTTATTGGCGGCCCTTTCTAAAGTGGGTGAGCTGAGGGGTGAAGGCTGGCATGACTTCTTGCCAGCACAGTGTAGGAAGGACTTCACTGGGGTGAGATCCAGGTACACTCTGTCTTGGTCCCCCTCCACTTTGCTCTCATTCTTGGGTACTTCTTCCTGCCAAAGGAGAAAGTTCCTCTGAAAAGGGACCATCTGCTGCAGACAGATGTACAGGCAAAGTCTCACTGCAGAGCAGCAGCATCTCAGGCAATCTGGAGCATTTTCCATAAACCTTCAAGTGCTTTAAATAAACTAAGTCATTCCTTATAGGGCTTTTTGGAGCACTGAAGGAAAGTCCCCTCCTGCTTTCCTTCACTAGGTCTTTCCAATGGTAGCAGCAGTGCCGTGCAAGGATCTCACACTGCTGTACATCTAGCAGCCCCTGCCAGATCCTTCGCCTTTCCCAGGATAACAGCCCTGTTCCACAGCATGGCCCATCTTTCCTTTCTTTATATGCAGGCCTTGATCTCACAGACATCATGAGGAATTTTGATAGACTCCAAACCGTCCACTATCTATGTCCAAATAATCCGTGCTGTTTACTAATGGAAACTGTTGAGGTTTCATCCCAGCTTCCTGAGGATCCCTAGAGCATCCTGCTGGAAACCCTCTCTCCTGTTCCTTACCAACTCCTCTCCAACACCTGCTTCTGCCCCATTGCAAAAGCCTGGATTTCCCCAGGGGCTGGGAATCCCCTTTGCCGCAGTTTGACAACCCTCCCCTTCACTGCCGGAGTCTCCCTCTGGCCAGATGTTTGCCCACGGTCTCTGCAGAGCTCGCTGCAGCGGGGCAACCGCCTGCGGTGCCGGGCATCTTACCGCAGGCAGGTCCGGCAGATCCACGTCGTCGTACAGCTCCTCCTGCTGCATCCTGCCCTTTGGCAGGTTGTCGATGTAGGCGTTGGGCTCAGAGTACTTCCTCTGCATTAAGCTGTGAACAGGCAGCGGGACATCCCATCAGGAGGGACGGGTCTTGCTGCACTGTGCTTAATTTTGGGGCATCTGAACACGCGGTCCTGGGGTCTGGGCAGGGCCACGTGGCCAGACGCAGGAGATGAGAAGGTAGAGCCGTGCAGCAATGCGATCACTGCTCCCCTTGCCCATTAAGCAGCGCCCACCAGAGAGGGGTTACATTTCCCCTGGTCTCTTTCCTTTCTCGCCCAGCCCTGGGGCACAGCAGCACAACGGCCCTGTCCCAGTGACACGGCAGCTCTGCGAGCAGCATGGCTGCTTGCCCGTGGCCCCACACCCCCAGCCAAGCCCACCCCGCCGACCTGCCACTGCAAAGGCCACCTGGGCATGTGCCCCTAATCCTACGGTAGCTGCAGCTCAGGTTAAGACATGTCATGGTGGGACAAGAAGTGCTCTTCTGTCCCACACTCTGCTTTCAAAGAAAGTGACCAAGTTGCAGCTGTGAATGCACCACTTAACCCTGAGGCAGCCAAGCTCTCGCAAGGGAAGGGATCCCACCACTCCAGCTTGCTTCCCCTCCACCAGTCCCCACAGCCCCGCACATTACCACTGACGTACAAGAAAGAGTTCTTGGCAGCGCTCACGATGCAGGAGACCCGGTCAGCATCCACGTAATCATAGGTAAATTCCTCTGGGTCTGTTTTCGAACCTGACTCCGACAAGAGGAGGCCCAGCCAGTGCCCCATTTCCTCCGAGGACTTCGCCTGCGAGGTGATCAGACAGACAGCACAGGTTGCAACAGCAGTTTCTCTGCACTCCCAAGGCTATCGCTGACTTAGCCTCCTGTAGGGAACTATGCTGGCTGTCCTCGGGGCTTGCAAGGGTGATGAACAGCCAGGTATTTATATTAAATCTGAGTCCACATTGGAAGAAGAAAGAAGTACTGCTCTGTATATGGACTGATTTGAAAATTTAGAAGACATCGAATGCAGCTCTTTCTTTGCTTAAATCCTTCCTAGAATTTCTAGACAGTCTGCATTTTCCTTTCAGTGACGATCAACTCAGCTGCCCACATGAGTAAGAGAAGTCTCCGTGGCTGGAGATGCTGGCGGGGAGCTGGCTTTGGAGAGGGACGTGCGGGTTTTATTTTGCACCAGCAGAGCGCAGCAATGGGATTGCCAAACACTCGCTCGGATCAAGGAGATCCGAGCACACCAGGGAGCCTGCGAGCTCCTTACGCTGGAGCCCAAACCCCTTCTAGGGCTGTTTGCAGAGGGGAAGGGGAGAGTTTAAAGTGGGATCAGAGATGAATTTCAAAGAGAGCCCCTCACTTTAACACAGTCAGTACCAAATTCCCAGCTGCAGTGAACGGTCTTGACATATTGCAAAATACGGTTAAATATGGTGCCTCGAAGTCAGCTCTAGCAAACAGCCCCATGCACTTCCCAGTAGTGGGGGATTTTTACTTGGAGCAAGCAGTGGGCCGATGCAGCCGTCTTTACAGCTTTTGCTTTGATTTGAGGAGCTAGAGCAGTAAGCACAAAGTGAAATCCAGGGCAAGTGAATCCCAAATTGGAAGGTATATTTTAAGCTTCCAATCTGTTTTATTTAGCAGAGACTTCAGTCCCTGGGAAGCCAGCCAGCCAGCCAGTCTGTACATTGAGTCTGACATCCCAACAAAATACAGATTCTTCCATTCACATAATGTAAATTTTCCCAGCACCTCTTCTTCACATCTGTAATTAGGCAAAATTTCTTAGACACAGACATACCCTGAATCAGAAGCTAAACAAAAACACCTTCAAACTTCATGGCAGGCACTCAAAGTCAGTTGTTTAGCTATAAATATTCCACCCACTGGAAAAATACAGGAAATTGCTCACATTGTCCACCTCCTACTATAATCACGCTGTCGTCAGAGAGAACTAAGATTAGAGATAAACAGTCCTAGATGCAGGCAAAGGAAAGTAACAGATGGAGATGAATTCACTTGCACTTTCAGGGGCAGATCTGTGATCGGTTTACTTGGGATGCACGACCCATGGCTTTGGGAGTCTCCGTCTTCAGAAGATGAAGTTCTCTGTTCCTCCTAACCACAGACTTAAATCCCTAAAGTGGCATTCCTTTCATCTCACGTTAGCCATCTGAAATACATCCCATGTACCTTAATCATGCAAGCTTATCCTATATTCAGTGGAGAGAGATGGGCACCTCCAGAAGACCTTTCATCCCATCCTAAGATGAGTGCCTAAGATGAAGGCTGAATGGTCCTCTGGAGGCGCCAGCATCAGACAGAACCTGGATTACCAGCTAGGTGGGACACCTTCTGGGTGACCACAGGCAGACGAACCAACATCCCACGCTTCAAGTTCTGTTTTGCTGGACTGAGGGTTCCTCTGGAGGACCTCACTAGCGTTCAGTCCAACTAAGACACCCAACCTGATGACATAAAGCAGAGCTTGCTTGGACATATACACCCTACCTCCAGAATGACCCGTTCTTCCCCGTTGTGCAGGATACGGAAGGAGTAGAGATGATCAGGGCTTGGCTCTGGGATAACTTCACAACCTGCCAAACTCAGGGGCTGCTGAGCCAGTTTGCTTCGGTTCTTGTCCTGGTAGAAATGGAGGTGACCGTCTTTTATCTGACACCAGCGGGACTTCCACTGGCTGTTCACTAGCACGTTCAGGTAACCTGCAAGCAAGCACAGGTTACTTAGGCATATTTTCCACCCCACAGGGAGAGGAAATCCAAACTCATTTGCATGCACAGGGATGTCTGATGAGTAAATTCTGAGATCACCGCAGAACACAAAGCCACAGGCAACAACAAGGAGCAAAAGCAGAAAGACGAGCTCCCCTGTCCATACGAAACAGGGTGAAAAGGGTAAAAATCTGTTCAAAATGAGACCTTTGAAATTCAGGTTAGGTTTGGAGCAGCAAGTTGGCTGCAGATGGTTGGACAAAGCCGGTCCCAGATGGTGAATACCAGCTGAGCCATACAACCCTCTCCCTGCGGACTCCTATACCCTGGGTTGATGTCCAGGAAAAGCAGGACAGATGCCCTCTGTGTGCACGTCTGGTGTTACCTGCCCTTTTGGGTCACCCTGTGAGCTATTACCTGCCCTTGTAACACACACAGTCACCTTAATGTGCAAGAGGCACTGCAATCTGCATAGATTTACTGGCACGGACCCAACAGAGTGTGGCCTCTTGCCTCCCCCAGCAGGACAGCCTGGCACATGCGCGTTTGAGGAGGAGGATGCCTGGTGCTCGTCCTGCCCTGCACACCGAGATCCAGCCCTGAGACAAGTCCCTGCAGGGGAGTTCATGTTGCCACTTACTGGAAGTCTCCAGGGATCTCTCTGGGCTATCCAGGGAACTGGATTTTTTCCTCCCGAGGTTCATCAGGTTGCTCAGTTTCAGGCCGGTTGTGCCCTTCTTCTTAACTACCAGAAAAGAAAGAGACATATGCGTGGCTTTCCCAACTCCCAGCCAGACACACAGCGTGCTGCCCTAGCTGGGTGTCCTGCCCCAAAGCTGCCTGCGCTGCCGTCCTGCAGCCAGCAGCGCTGTAGCACACACGTCCCTTGTAGAGGGCCAACCTGCGACTCGGGGACAGGCTGTAATAGTCCAAAGGCCACGGAGATGATGAGCAAGATGGCACCAGTGACTTGCCGAAGACACCTAATCTATATGGTGTCCAAACACCAGTGGCTGCTAGAGCTGCAGGAAAGGCTGCACAGGTCTTGCTGCGCGGGTGCCAGCCTCCCTTCACTTTCTTACACTACAAAGTGTAAGAAAAAATTGAATTAAAAACCATTACCCATAAATATTTACTGCCTTCAAGTCTTTTCCTTTCTAAAAGAGGGACTCAAGGTGGAGAGGGGGAAAGCTTATGCCCAAAGAGCCTCTTCAGCCTTTCCCACCAAGCGCATCAGTCAGTGCATGAATATGGCTGTGGCTGTGTAGTCATCAGGGAATCCTGGTAAGAAATCAAGTTGGATGTTTTCACTCCAGATTTTCTTTCTCTCTAGCGTAACAAAGTGATGAAGTCCTAGTGTAGAGGAACTCAGCAGCTGAGCTCCATCTGTTGGGTGACTCCAGTAAGTCCTCAGAATGAATTTCTTTCTCCATCTCCTATACGTAAATGGGTCCCATCATCCTTCTAACAGAGCATCTCCTCTTATATGTACTTACCTGCCCCATCTTATAGCTGGAGAATGGAGCTTAAAGCCCAGAGTCAGATGCCCTAGTGCAAAGGTGTAACTCTCCCGTTGGAGACAGCTCAGCATTTCACACAGGTACTCCCAAGTTTCTCTGAGAGATCTCGGAGCAAAGTCACTTAGGTTGCATTTATGCTTTGTTAAACTGTCCCAAAGTGACTTGCCCAGAGTCATGCAGGATCTGTGCGGTAGGGCAGGTATCACACCCAGGCTTCTTAAGCCCTATCCTAACTGCTGAGAAATCCCAACATCCACCTGTCGCTTCATTATGAAAAAAAGCACCGAAATCAATTCAGTGAATTCACAGGCAGCTTTCACCCTGCATCAGGTCAGTTTGGGGTGAGGGTGGCAGGAGACGCTGCAGAAACTCTCACTCCACATACAGGGTCGATGGCCCGGTTTCCCCCTCATTCCCAGGGTGAATTTTTACCATCTTTGATCTCTGCCATCTCTGGGTGCCCATCCGTGCTGCTCCCACTCTCAGAGGCTGCAGAGTACCTCTCGGATACCTCCACCTGTCAACAAGCACCAGACACAAGCTCCACAGATGCACATGACCCATTCCTCCAGCCAGTACCCACTACAAGTGCCTTTTTCCCACCTCCTAAATTGCGAGGTCCCACCCTCTCCATAGCAGATGCTTTCACAAAGACATCCCCCCTGCCCACCCACTCACACTGTGCCCTCCCTGTTGTTTCTCAGCCTGGCATGGGCAGATCGGGCACACGAACTGCCCTGGCTGGGCTCATCTCTGAGGTGACATGGTGGCACCACCAGTGCCACCCTGTGGCCGCCTGCCCTGCAGCCTGGCTGCTGGGGGCATTTGCTAGTCCCCATAGGAGGGCATAGGCAGAGGGGCCAAAACAGGTCCTTTTCGTGTCCGCTTGAGACTTATGAAGGTTTCTGTCTCCTCCCACTGTTTTGGAACAAGTTGCCCCCAGGGGATTGTCACCTAAACCTGGACTAAAGACTGGCCCAAGCCCTGGCGCCCAAGGGTCTATGGCCCTTCCAAAGCTCTTGGTGAGCACATCTGCCTTGTTGGATGAGACAGTGCTGCTGCTCTGTATGGAGGAAAGCCCAATGCTGAGGCAGTTTTGGAGGAAAGATGTGGCAGAAAGATTAAGATTGCAAAGCAAATTTAAGATTGTTCTAATAATACTCCTTTTCAGCAGAACAGTAACCTGGTTACATCATATCACAGTCTTTGCTCAGGTAAAATTACTGCAGCTACAACTATTATTCATTAAAGGAACAGGGCGGAAAAGCCTAAGTGTTAGTTCTCTCTGTAGAGACAAGGTGTACCTTTGGGTAACTGAGACGCTGCGAGTCTGGGATGTACTGGTTGCCTTCACTGCCTCCTTCGCAGAGCAGACCACTCGTCTCCTGGATTACCTGTACAGAAGGGGAAGCCATAGCCTGTGAGAGAGCTGCAGTAACGGGATCACTACTTCTCCCCCCACCCAGGACAGGCAAAACCACAGCAGCCCGGGAGACCCATGGTTTACACGCCCTGCGACCCAGGGGACGTTGCTGGTCTCGCAGCAGGCAGCCAGCAGAAACTGCTGGAGCCCAGTCAGCCCCGGAGACGCTGCCAGTGAAGACAGCCCTGGCGTCTCGCAGCCTGTTGCCATCCCAGGGTCCTCCAAGGCTCATTCTCCTGCTGCCATCTCAAGGAAAGGGCTGCATCTCGCCCTGTCCTCAGCCATGTTGGGCACCCACCCCAGACATCCCTCCTGCCACAGCGGCTGGCCTGGGAGGTCCCTCTGTGGCCTCCCGTGCACTGCAGGGAGAAGCTATCCCGGGACATGAAAATGAAGTGGTGTATTTATATACAGGCTTGCAGTGAGGAAGGGAGCCAGAGCACATAAGGACAGGACTGAGATAAGATACGGTCTCCCAGCGAAGCCAGAGTAGAAGCGTGGGAGCACCAGCGGGGTGAGCCCCAAGGGCGGCACTGACCCTGAGCCACTGCTCTGCCTGGTCTTTGCTCTGCAGCCCCAGCACAATGACGTCGGCGTTCATGGGGATGATCTTCAGCTTGTGCTCCTTCTTCCTCACTTGCTTTTCCTTGTGAATGACAGTGCAGCCCAGCAAATTCACGTCGAGCTGAGGGCTGTGGTCTTTGGAGCTCTTGTAGCACTGGGGAAGGAAGATGGGAGGGCAGGTAAGAGGCTGAGGAGGAGCCTTCCTTCTCGCTTGCTGGCGTGAACTCACCTCTAGAAGTGGCTCAGTGCAACCACATGCATTAAGTGCACTGCACAAAAGAAGGTCCTACAAGGCTGCAGCATCTACACAGACTACACACAGGACATCTCTATATGCGTAGAGATACACATACATCTATGTACGTGCATATATAGTCTGAAATACCTCTCAGAGATACTGATAGAGGGTCAAGCATGTGGTTAGCCAGTGGGATAAGCATCCGTTCTGCTTAACCACCTCAAAAAGTTTCCCCAAAAAACATCTCTAGGCATTTTGGTAGTTTGGGATTTTGGCCACAAATGTGCCCTTGTGTCCCCCTCAGCAGCCCCATGCCCACAGCCCTTCTGAAAACAGAATGAGATCCCCAAATCCTTGGGACGTGGTTTTTGAAGCATTGCTTCTAGAGGTACTTTGTTTTTGCCAGCTAGTTAACGTGGCCTGAGGAGCCACTTCCCTGCCCAGCTCATGAAAATAGAGGCAGAGAGTGGAGGATCTACCCACCAGCAACCTGGTGTCCTTGATAACACACAGCTGTTTTGCCCACTGTCCCAGCCACTTCTTCCTCCAGAGGAAGGCACAGATGCGGGCATCCTTCATCAGCTCGATGGTGGCCTCCGTGGATGGCCACTGATGGGTTGCTGACTTGCCTTTGCTGCTCTCTTCTTCATCGTAAGATTCGTAGGAGCTACTAACGGCTTCACCATCTTCTATAACAAAAACAGAGCTCTGTCATTAAATACGTCCCTAAGACAACTCTGAGCCTATCGCTTGCCTCAGCCATGCTCACACATGCAAAAGCTTCCAGCAAAGGGATGTGTCTTTTGAGGCTGTCCTACAGAAAAACAGGAAAATAACCCTCATAGATCCTTTTTTCTTTCTAGCCCAATATTTATCTCATAGCAATGTTTTGTGGCTAATAGTCTCAGTTAGCAAACGCTCAAAAGACACTTCTCCGTTACCACAAATTTGAGAACATTCCCGTAGACATTTTCTGATGTTTGCTGCTTCCCCCCCGACACGCTCCAAAGATGCTTTTTCTACTTTCCCCTTCAAGCCAAACACTCACAATGTTTAAGGCAACAGCAAGCCACAATTGAACCCTTGTCCTCTGAATGTCAGAAGTAAAACTGGTATTTGCGAGGCCATGCAGCAAGCAATGATCTATTGTATCTGAGATGTCATTCCGCTTTCCCTCTCTGGGCTAACAGGTCTCTCTCCCTCCTCAGCATCCAGGGGACAGCAAGGGGCTTTGGAGTAATACGCTGTCGCAGCAGCAAAAATTAGTCGTAAGTGGCAGCTGTAAATAACCGTAATCACATTTTTCATGTTCATTCTTAAATGGATCGCTACTTTATTAGGATGAGTTGGGAGTTTCAATACCCAGCTCTAACGTACTGCAGGTTATTGGGCTTTTCAGCTGATAGGAACAGCTGGTCATTGGTACCAGATTCATCAGAAACAATGAAAACATTCCCACTGACTGCAGGGGAATTTGCGATGCTCTGCTGCCGTTTACAGTACGGCTCTTATTCGCAAGGTAAGCTCACATCGCAAGATGGTAAGATGTGGGCAGCATCTGTACCGGGATTTGCATTCTTGTCCTACCAAACAGCACGGAGGAATATTATCAAGTTTCTCTCACCAGAATTTTATCTAATTTTGATTCTCATCAAATCTTAATATCCACAAAAAAAGTAACTATCAGATTGGTGCAAAATAAAAAGAGAAAAAGCAGCCAGAAAAGAGAAAAAGAAGAAAAAAAAAAAAGCATTAGGAGCTTCACTGAAGACCATTTCTTAAATTGGGTTTATTTGTTCTTAAAATTAAAGGAACTGAGATGCAGTAACAAAGCTACGGCCTTTCCCCCAGTTTCCTCTGGTGAAATCTCATTCTATAACATCCCTCAAGCGATCAAAGCTGCACCAATTAAACAAACTTATTAAAAAGCAAATACTCCCTTTTTCAAAGTCTCTGGATGGTGCTGAGAGCACACTGCTGGCTCACCATCTCCATCCCCTCCGCGTCTCAGACAGTCCATCTTTTATGGGAAAGCACTACCCCCCAAAGCATTGCCACTATGCAGACCTCGTCCACAGGCACCCGAGCAGAAATTCAGACGGAGCAAAAGTGACGAGGTTCCTTGTGCCTAAAAATACCAAGAAGCCGAACCTCTGCACTGCTAGGGACCCTTCCTTACGCAGCAGCAAGGGTGCCTAAGGGAACCTCATCTTCCGTATCTCTCTCCTTATCAACACGGGGCTATCGCTAACTGCCCCTCTCACCCCTTTTGGGTGTCTCTGGTGCTCCTCACCTAGGTGTTAGGCCTCAGGCTGCCACCTTTCTCCTGGTGCAAAAACATTTCTTCCATGCTCTCAGCAGGAGCCCTGGCTGCTCTTTTGTGCATCAGCCACAGTCACAAGCGCCTCATGGGATGGGCTCTCCTCTACTTGAAGAGCTGCAGCTGTTGCTGGCCTGGTGACACTGCTACGGCCTCGTGATGGAAAAGCGTTTTCCAGGCTGTGTACTTGGCAAACTGGGACAAACCTCACTTGGGTGACTTGAGACAACTCTGTCTACTAAGGCTCACTCAATCCCAACTCATACAGCTCAGACACTTCAGTACAAGGTCTCCATTTCCACCTACTGGCAGTTTCAACTAAGACAAGAGTTTTATCCTCTCATTGCTGTGACATCAGTGGCAGCCACATTCTTGGATGTCTTTATCTCATCCACCTCTGCTTTCCTGTTTGCCTTCCCACAACCTCCCAGGGAGCTAAATCAATATCGTGACACAGGAACCTCCAACCATCTCATACTCCAGAGCTGCCTCTGCCCAAGCAGAGCATAGAATCATCAAATCACAGAATCATATCATCACAGGGTTGGAAGGGACCTCTGGAGATCATCTACTCCAACCCCCCTGCCAGAGCAGGGTCACCTAGAGCAGGTTGTACAGGAACGCATCCAGGCGGGTTTTGAATGTCTCCAGAGTTGGAGACTCCACCACCTCTCTGGGCAGCCTGTGCCAGTGCTCTGCCACCTCAAAGTAAAGAAGTTCCTCCTCGAACCTTCAACATTCCCTGAACAGCTCCTTATCAATACAGCAAGTGTTACCGCACATCAGCTCCACATCAGTGACCAGAACCAGGGGAATAAAGGCTAGGGAAGTTCTCTTCATTGTTGTCTTGAGCACAGGGAAAGGCACAAATAATGCTGCTTTGTGTACATCCAGCATGGGCAGAGAGAGGGGAGAGGTGGTTACTCTCCATGCATGTAATGGGCAATGCCAGGGGGAGGCACCTGAGCATCTTTGCTAAAACTGAGTTGTTGGTGTTTTGGTGTTTTGTTTTTTAAAAAAAGGCACTTGAGGTTTGGAAAGCACGCCATACCCATCGTTATTGTGGCATAAATAACGCCCTCAGTAACCTGCAACCCTGGCCTGGGTCCAGCCGCAGCAAGCCTACCAAAAAGACCTGCACAGTCAAAAGGAAAGAGAAAGGGAGACAAAGAGAGAAAGCCACAGATAAGCAAATGCAGAGAACAAGGGTATCATCCGGCTCAGCCCCACGCTCCCCCCTCGGCCGGCGAGGCTGCCCCGTCCCCGCTGCCGGCGGAGGAACACGCCGTATGGTGAGACTTCAAACAGGGACAACGTTTTCAGCCCATCCCCTCAAACGAGGCAATTCCCTTTCAAAAAGAATCATCGTCATCGTAATTAAAATCAGCCAGGGCAGATGAGCTGTTTCAGCCGGAATAATTATTGCTCAGTTGGCAGTCACGTTGCCCCTTGTGTTTTCACTCTGTTTCTTATCGCACCCTTCAATTATGCAAACGCAGCCGAGGACGGGGACGATAACGGTTTAACACATTTCAGCCCAGGAGGAAAAGGAAGCAGCAGCATTTGCCGGAGCTGTAAAATGAAAGGCAGAGGCGTCCCCAGTGGAGGGGCGGGAATCCTGTGGATGAAAGAGGGACCCCGAGACCCAGCGGTCTCGCCCGCCCGCTCCATTTTAATTAATTCACCCACGGTTTGTTGCCGTGCCTTGCAGTCCCACCTCTGACGCTGCACGAATCCTCTATCTCCTCAGCCCATCTGGAGGCTTGCTTTGATGTCCCTTCTTGGCAGCACACCCACTCATTTTAGTGATGTTCCTATTTTTGTCCGATTTCACTACGCCCATTTGTTTGGAGATGCATGGGTGTCTTCCAAGGCTCACGCTGTAATTCTGTCGGAAACACCACCAGCAGCTCCCTGGACCGCTGGTCCCTTCCCTGCCCAGCTTGTGGGGAGAGGGGGGTGGGCAGAGAAGGCTTGGGGGGTTACTGGGGTCAGGCTTTAGCATCTTTGGCCAGGGCAAACCCATGCGTGCCCAGACCACCCTTTAGCAACACCAGGTGCACCAAGGTCTCAAGGCAGTTGCTAGCAATGAGCATCACTCTGGGCAGGATGGGTACAGGGTACTATTGCCATCTGATAAAGTGAGGGGGGGAAAAAGGGATGGGGAGCCCAGTTTTGTACCCGTTGAACCAACGGGCAGGACCGAGACCTGTGCCATGGGATTTGGAGCCTGATCTCGAGGCAAACCAGGGCACCAGTAGCTTCCCAGCATCGCTGCCTGACCTACCCTGTGCATGGCGTGCCACGCTTCACCCTCTCCCGCGTCCCCACAGCCGCCTCCTGCCACGTACCTGCTGCTCCACATCTCTCCCTGCCTCTCCTTCCCGCTCACCCCAAGGCACCTCCTCAAGCCTGAGGTTGCCAAAAAGCACAGAGATACTCGGCGACACGATGCCGCCTTCCTTCTCATGCAAACCACCGTAAAAGCCATCGGCGTTATCGCACACCAAGTGGTTTGTGTAGAAGAAGGGACCTGCTGGGGCTTGCAGAGGGGACCGGCGGTTGAGCCGTCATGGGAGGCAAAGGCACCACACACCTCGGCGGCGAGGGACTGCCCGGGCTTGCACCTCATTCATCGCAGCCACGGACTGCCCCATTTTGACAGTGAACCCATCATATGGGGTTTTCCTCTTTTTTTTCAACCATGCTTGCAGGGCTCTGATCTCTCACTTCCTTAGGCGCCTGACCAGCCTGGATTTCAGCGGATCGTGGGGGTATTTGCATCTTTGAGCAGCAGGTTACCAAGGAAAAGTGGAGGTTTAAGCTGGGTGGGTGCTTATCGCTCCTGCCAGCCAAGCCTCTCAACGCAACGCGAGTTTATGGAGCTGTCTGGATAACATAACCTGGGTTTCCCAGCGCTCAGATCCGTGGCTGTACTCCAGCTAATCCCGTGTATGTCTTTACATGCCATGGCTCTTAGTGCGTTATCCTCGTTCCCAATGCGCAGCAGGGAGAAAAAAAGTCCATTTATCTTACAGTGCAGGCAACTGGAACCCCCCTGTGGGGACAAGGCTGCAGTGGCCGCAAGAGGGCTTTGCTCCCCTGCACCCCACTTGTCACAGCCCTGCCCTCGGCCAAACCACCCAGAGCCTTTTGGCAAAACCGAGCTGGCATCTAACGACAGGTATCGGAGCTGGGGGACCTCTCCTCCTCGCCAAATGGCACGTTTCACCCCGGCCGTGGTGAGCCTGCACCTTTTCCCACCTGAGCTGGGCACGATCTTCCCATTCACCACTGTAATGAGGTTGCAGTCAAAACGGGATGGCTCAGGGAAACAAAGATCTTTCTACATCGCCCTTTTTTGTTTAGCGCTGTAACTCCTCAGCCGTTGTGAGACCAGCGCCCCACACGGAGCTGCGAGCTGCCCGGGGGTGCGAGGCACACGCACGCAGCGAGGGCTGTTCCCATACACCAACCCCCGGCACCTTCAAGCAGGTGCTTCCCTGGCAGGGAGCTTCACAGCCCGGTGGTGCACAATCAGCTTCTCCCGTGAACATCTCAGATTCAACAGCCAAGGGTTTAGATCCAAACTTTTTCCCCCTTAACTCTCACGTCTCTGCTTGCCTCGACTCTCCCCGCTCAGCTCTGCCCCACCGCACCATTGAACCCCGCTCCGCTGCGGTCGAGGCTGGCGAGCAGAGATGCGCTTCTGCAGCAGAGCGATATAATCTGTCTCCTTTGTGCTTAAAGGGATGATAAAGCCATGACAAGATCAGCTCTGCTATCGGGTCAGAGGAAGGTAATCTCTCATGAAGGGTGTTCACCCAAAGAAGGATGCAGAAATACATCTTAAAAAGTGACAACCTGGGAGTTCAGCCTTCGGAGTCTCCTCCCGAAGGGGTGTGGAGCCCACGGGTGACAGCTATCGGTGGCACTGCCGAGGACATTGCTGGGAGGTGCCGACCCAGGCAGCGAGCGAGTGTGCGCACAGGGAACCCGCACATTGTCCCCTCACATGAAGTGTGGCTTTTTAATCAAGTTTACAGATGGCTAAACTGCCACGAGAGACATAGCTGAGTAAATAGTCAATTATAAAAACGGTTATCACGGCTAACAGACCAACAGAGTCGGGGATTTTGAGCCCCAAAGGGACGATTAGAGCACTAGGACATGAATGCAAGCCACCACAGCTTCACCACTCGCTCTATAACAGAAACCCGTGTTTGACTACAGCCTGTCTTCCAGAAAACCATCAAGACAAAGAGAACCCACAATGGTTTATAATATTTTACAGTGACATTATATTAACCCAGGCATACTACTTATTTCTACAGGAAAGTTAAAAATTTGAGTAACTCAGTAGCCTTTTCTTTCCAACTAGAATTAGATCTGTAACATCAAGCGTGACCACCATCAGAAAACAAATTTGTCACACAAGACGTAAGAAATGTCCACGCTTTTGTTTGCTCGTTCTCATAAACCTCAAGTCTTCCATCTCCCACGTGAACCCCCCCAGAGAGTTAGCTGTGATATACCATTTACAGAGACATCATATGGCTCAGCCTCTTCGTAATATCCCTCTGGGGATTCAATCTTGGGGACCGGAGGTTGTTTCGTTTCGGGAATCTGCGGAATAAATACATAAAAGCAGCATGATTTAAGGTAAAAACAAATACTTGAAAAAAACAGGACATCCTTTTTGTTAGGACTGAAGCGCATCCTAGTGGATGAGACCTTTTAGATGCGTACACCAGGATTTTCACGTAAACTGGTTGAGATAATAGTGAAGAAAGCGACTGTGGAGGGTTTCTAGTGTATAGTTAGCTCAAATATAAAGGACTTCTTTGAAATTACTGTATAATTGTGTCATAAATATTATTTTCTTTAATTTTGCTCGAAGGCCTGGGAAAAGATCAACTCATGCTTTTCCTCAAAAGCAGCAATTCCAGCCCATTGGCCTTATTGTGAACCGGGACTTCTGCCTGCTGCACTGACCTCCCCGCAGGCTCCTCATCGTAACTGGGGGTGATCCTCTGTGCTACCCATTATCTGAACAGGGGACCCGAAGGGCAGACATTTGGTGAAATCCTGGCTTTGCGCGGAAAAGCGTAGCCCAAGCAGATGCTGGTCGCGTCTCCAAGTCTCTGACTAATAGCAAACCAACAGCTAAAACACTCTGCTTTAGGAACTATATCAGGAATCTTTAATTGTGCTCCGAGCAAAAAAATGAAGGAAATGGATAAACAACACTGATGGAAAATAAGTCTTTGAAAAGACTCCAAGTGTTGGAAAATCCCTGTGGTGCCTGCCAAACCCCTCCCTAAACACAAGCAAGGGCTGGCAGGAAAAACAGTGCCTTGATCCTTTAGAAACACCAACACACGAGAAAGAAAAGAAGCAAAGCTAAGGAACAAACTCTTTACTTTTCAAGTAATTCACATGGCTGTTGAACGCGAGACAGCGAAGCCAGAGATCACAGTAGGATAAGCACACAGCTTACACTCTTCCCAAAATACGTGGCATCCCACCTCTCCCACCATGATCCAACAGCAGCATCCCCCCGTTCCCCAGTGAGTTGTCCCCTCTCCTCGCCCAGGTCACACCACTCCCTGTCATCTGACAACGGCATGCTCTGGCTCACACCGCTTCAACTGGCTTCTGACCAAGACCTGTGCAAGTCCTGGATGGGATGTTCAGTGTGTGCAGGGCTAAAGCCCCACTCCTCCCAGGAGGACAGGCGAAAGAGCTTGTCTCTCTTCACAGAGACAGCAATGTTGAAGGTCATGGATCACGCACAGTCCTTCATGTCGGTTTATGTGATTGCCCCTGGTGGTCTGGAGAAGAGGGTCTGGACACCAGCACTGCAGAGCAGCCTAAGGTAGGTCATGCCACCACCAAGAAATGCAGGTTCAAAGCCATCCATCCTGCTCTGGGTATTTCCACCAACAGGTTCTGCTGCCCAGAAGTAGAAAGGAAGCTTTGAAGGAAAAGATGGTCTGGCCAGCAACTGCCCACGAAGGGGAATGCATACCCTGACCACACAGGCCAAAATCATACATCTCGTGCTCCCACATGGGCAAGCTGCCCATGGCTTTGCCAACCTTGCAAACTTCTTAAGTGTCTTGGATGAAAACTGCTTCCTACGTGGGTCTGCCAGATGCTGTGAGCAAACTCTGAGCTTGCTTTCCATGTGGGACACACTGCCAGAAAACACTTGCCTCCAAACACTTAAAGGTTTAGGAACTTGTTCTGATGTGTTAAATTAAAGAAATAAAAACAAACTAGCCACTCCAAAGCTTTACTTAATCCCTTCTTTGGCCAGAGAATGCATCTGCAATTGCCATCTGTGGTGGCCTCCTGCGTGTAGCCAGCTCACATTGTGCTACGACCATAAACAAATTGCCTACACAAAGAAACGCTGTGGGTTTATTTGACACTGTCCCACAAGTGTCAGGGAAGGAGGGGAGCGGGGAAAGGGGCTGCTCTGTTTTGTTTCCTACAGACAATGGAAGCCAACAGGGACTAGGTGGGACTGCACCTCAGCTGCCCCAGAAGCTATTTTTTCTCTTCTCTTCTCTAAAGGCGTGGAGTTGTTTTGTCTCTAGCTTAAGCCAAAGAGCACATGCTGTGTTATCTAACCCAGGCTGGTCCTTGCAGAACATTTGCCTGTTGCGTTATAGCACAACGGAGCATGCAAATCAAACCATCTTGGGCATCTGCATCCGCACCGTGTGACTTTCTCAGTGGACGGCTGCGGAAAGCGGCGGAGCTGCCAGGGCTACCGCAGAGTAAAGGTCACCGATGTCTGAGCCGCAGCCTGCAGGACTCATTGTTTAAAGGTTGCTTTGGGACAAATCCAAAGAAATCAGTGGGATCCAGCTGGGCCACCCCTGTCGGGTTGCCTATTGACTGTTGGTGTCAGTAAATACTGGGGACAATCTGCTGTGCAGAGTTTATCACCAAATTTCTCCTGTGCCTTAAAGGCAAGCATAGAGCAACAGCACAGGGTGCTTTAACATCACCAAACCACAGAAAACTCCACAGTGCCAAAATAGATATATTCTGAGGTCCTCTCCTAATCTCCCTGTTTCTGTGTAAAGACTTGTGCTTTCTCCTCCACTGCCCAGGTGGCCATGGCTCCTGCCCGCACCAGGAATGGCAAACACGGACAGGGAAGATTTGTTTCCCCACAGCAGCAACTTCCACACGCTATCTGGGACCACATTAAAGCGCTCCCCAGCCCCACCCCTGGACGTATGCTCAGATAGCTTTGCTGCCAACAGCTCACTGAGACTCAGATGCTCACAGCGAGGAGGTACTTGGTTGCTTTATCCAAGGGAGGTTAGCTCCAGTGCTAAGCAGGTAAGAAGCCAGTTCCCAGCACAGGCCTGGGAGAAGATGGTTGGCCTAGGTACCCTTCTCAGCTAACATCCAAGACTCTATTTTTCTAATTCCCTCATTTAATTTCCTGACTGCCCTATCAGAAAGCTGGGCTGCACCAAGCACAAGCAGAGATGCCTTGGGGACACCTGGCGGCTGCTCCCCTGGTGGTGCCTTCATTTCACCGCACTGCTGTCCTCCTGCCCACCTCCCTGCCATGGCCACCACCCCCTCTGGCTTTGAGAAAACCAAAGCCAGACAGCAATTCCTGCTCTGGTCACTGCTCCCAGGCAACTCCAGCTCCAGCGCCGTATCCCTGTCCAGCTGTGTGGGCAGAGCCCCCCAGGGCTGGAGCAGCTCCCAGCAGACAACTGCACTGCATCCAAGGGTTCACCAGCTGCATCCCGTCCTACTCCCTTGTTTTCCCAGCTCCAGCTAACTCCAGCTGAGCCACATAGCCCCTTCTCGGTAGAAGTCCTGGGGCCTCACCCTGCATCCTCCTTCCTGGGAAAGGAGCAGACGCTTCTCCGTGGTTGACGGATGCACCGCCCCGTCCTCCTCCACGCCTCTCCCTCCTCCCCATGCACGGCTCCCTGCTCTCCTTTCCTTTCACATCCCAGCTACAGCGATTCCCACGTTGGATCAACTACTGAGCAGCAACATCCGGGGTCTCAAGGATGACCCATGTCTCTTGAGGACAGCCGGGCTGGCTTGCTGGCACAGAGACGAAATCCCACTGGAAGCTGATGGTGTTGAACTGGACCCTGGCTAGATTTCTAACTGGACCCTGACCAGATTTATAGCTGGACCCTGACCAGATTTATAGCTGCCCTACAGGAAAATCTACAGTGCTGGCAACTCCTCACAGACCCACGGGGATGTACAACCAGCATAAAGCTCGGCACGGTCACCCAATGCACAGACAACAGCGGGCGCTTCAACTGGAAGCAAACCTGATCTTCTCTGCCAATGGCCAAACTGCTCACGGCTCTGCTGGCAAAGGAGATCCTGGTGCTGCCTGGGGATTGCCCCACCGCCAAAGGAATTCTGGCTTTTATAAGTTCACACCAGTGGCCCGGGAAAAGCTGGTTTACAGTGTGGGGAATATTTCCATAACAACAGTTAAAAGGAAGCCTCACCTCTGTTTCTTTGGAAAACCTCAGTTCTCTTCCTCCTTTGAGCCTGGATCGCCACGCGATGGGTGTGGGTTTCCCCAGCAGGGAACAGCCCGTTTTGCGCAGAACTCCTGCACACACATGGGAAGCCCAAGGCTCCCACTGCTGCCTGCTCCATCTGTGCATGAGCTTTGAGATCCAGAGGGGTTTCTGGATGCCCAGCTGCCCTGGGAGCGCAGCCACCCTGTGGGCCACCAGCCATACACTGACTTGCAGCGTTCGTACACATCAAACAAATAGCTGGAAATTCATACAATAGGGAGCCCCCCTGGTTAAATTTTCTTTTTTTTTTTTTTTTTTTTTTAAATAAAGCTCACCGGGACTATTAGTCTCGCTAACATACACAGGCAGAGGTCTCTCCATGTACCCGTGCTGTGCAGTACGTAATGAGAGTGAAGGCTACAGGGTTCATCTGCACAGGCTGAGGGCTGGGCAGCAAAAAAGCAAAGGATTTGCAAAGCCTACCTTTGGAGGGGGGAGGTCCGGGAGGCTCTTCTGAGGAGGGGACGAATGCAGTCCTGAGTCTCCATTGGTCAAGGAGTTTCTCCGATCCAGCGCTGCAAGGCAGAAACACAATTATATCGATGGCACGTGGCATTTCCCAGCAGAGCGCTTGCTACCCGGGTCTGTGCAGGAACAGCGAGGTGCTATTTCAAGTAAGAACCAGAGTGACAATTACAGGCAGCGCTGCAGGGCCACCATGTCATTTCAGGCCATACCCAGGAATGTGGCACTTGGAGACCCAGCGAAAGAACTGGCCTCTGGCTTTGGGGCAGTTTTTTTCCTTCTGGAGGGAAAACTGTGAAGCCCAGACCCACTGCTGAAACTTTAAAGGGTCTTGAGAAGCAGCGTGGGCAGACACTACACAGTGTCTGGAAATCCACAGCACTTCAGCCCTTGCTAGCTCCGATCCCTGCTGCTGCAAGCGGACAGATCGGTGACTGTCCCCACCTCGGCTGCCTTTCCAGAAAACTGGAGCTAATGCCACCCTGCTCCCAGAGCGAACCGCAAAGGTTGCTGCACGATGGTTTATCAGAGCCAGCCAGGAACAGTAATTTAATTGCTATTGAAGGAAGACTTGCTCTCGAAGCAGCCCAGGCCAAACATGTGAAAGGGCATATGGCAGCAGAACCGCTCCAGGCGATCTGCGTCTGCCTCTGGAAAGTCAGATTTTCCAAGCAGCTGAATGCAGAGTGATTCAGTAGCTGGAGGGTACGGCAAAGGCTCAGACAACTTGTGTTCAGTCCCTCTTCCCCCACCACAGAACTCCTGGGTGGCCTCAAACAAGTGCCCAAATCCCATGACCTCCGAGACAGCACAATGCAGCAACGCTCAGGAACAAGTGGGAGCAAGGCGCCAAACGGCTGAAAAAGGAAGAACTTTGAAGGCATTATACTGTGCAGAGGGGAAGCTCCTTTTGCAGAGCGTCTCTTGCCAAATACTTTGGGAGAAATGAGGCTAAGGTATTCAGATATTGCAAGTCCAGCAAATTAAAAGGGAACTGGGTCCCAAATCTGCAGGGAGTGGATGCTCTAGCTGCCTGCGTCACCTGCTGATGCTCCAGCCACATTCCTCGGGCACACACAGAAACCGCCAAGGCATCGCGTGGTGCCCAGCAGCGGTCAGCACTGCGCTCGGAAGACGCGGGCAGGAACTTTGCTGCATATTTCTGGGCTTTAAAAATAGAAGCTGGAAACCACATTACTTTGTTCACGTCTGGGGCTTGGAAGCCACGATGACAGCTCTACCCTGCCAGGCTGCAGCCAGCTCCCGGCCTGACGGCGCAAGAGCTCAAAACACATCGCTCGTGACAAACCGCTCCCTGTGACACAGGTCTGGTCATCACCACTGGCTAACTTCAGTGAGACAGGAGGACGCAGAGACCCATGGATCAATGGACACCGATGCCAAGCAGCTGTTTGTGCCTCACAAGAAGGGCTGCTGGATGTCTTGTAAGGTTCTACAGGCTGCTGTTGGAGGTTGGCCTTTTCTGTAAAGCACCAAGGAGATGGTGCTTTGAGGGCAGACACCTTCCATCAACAGCAGCTGCTGAGGCCATTGCTGCTTTTGGAAGGACCGGAAACAAGTCTGAGATTTCCTAAAGCCCTTGGGCTACCACCCAAGAGGGGATTATCTCCACACTCACAGTTGTCCACACAGGGAACTTTATAGGGGCCTCTTTGGCAGGGAGAAACTGAGAGGCCAACTGACATCCTCCTGCGCCAGGCAGAACCTCCCATGCTCAGCTCCACAGAGGAGAAACTGCAACAGCAAAAACCACTGCCAAACCCTTCGCAAGTAGTGGCCATCTGTTCTGGACTCTACAGCAAACCTAGCAATCATCCCATTGAACCTCAGCATGCCAGGAAAATGCTGTTTCATTTCTGTACCAGCAGTTCCGCCTCCTCCCACCAACCTTGGAGCATGGGACGGAGACCACAGCTTTGGTCCTCACCCTGCTGGAAACCTGCCCACCTCCATAGACACACACCCATGTACTCCAGCTGAAGAGCAGAGTAGGATGCAATGGAGCTTTGATTTTCAGGCTCTGTGTGGGAAACCCCCCCCTTAACCTTCATCCTGAAAGGCCCCTAGGACATGTTATGGGGTTTTCTGTTCTGAGGTTGCAGAGGGCAGCTATCACTGTGCCCAGCATATGGGGACAGGCACCTAATAGAACCATAGAATGGTTAGAGTTGGAAAGAACATTAAAGCTCATCTAGTTCCACCCCCCCTGCCCTGGGCAGGGACACCTCCCACTAGACCAGGCTGCTCAAAGCCCCATCCAGCCTGGCCTTGAACACTTCCAGGGATGGGGCATCCACAACTTCTCTGGGCAACCTATTCCAGTGTCTCACCACCCTCACAGTAAAGAATTTCTTCCTAACACCTAGTTTAAGTCTCCTCTCTTTCAGTTTAAAACCGTTACCCTTATCCTATCACTACATTCCCTGATAAAGTGTCCCTCCACATCTGTCCTGTAGCCCCTTTAGGTACTGGAAGTGGCTACAAGGTGTCCCCTTCTCTTCTCCAGGCTGAACAACCCCAACTCTCTCAGCCTGTCCTCACAGCAGAGGTGCTCCAGCCCCCTGATCATCTTCGTGGCCTCCCCTGGACTCGCTCCAACAGGTCTATGTCCATCCTATGTTGGGGGCATGCTTTCTCTATGGGAAGTCCACACAGCACGTGCTGCACATACGTACCCCTTCCTTCTCCCGCTACACACGTCAGCACCACAAATCACAGACTGTTTCCGTACTGGGGGGGAAGGAAAGGAGTACTTTTTTCCTAGACAAGCATTAACACTTTGCAGGTGTCTTCTCATAAAGATGTCTCTCTAAACCCTGGAATTTGGAGAGAATTTAGAATAGGGAAGGAACAAAAAAAAAATAGCCAAAAGCCTACTAAATTTCGCTTCTGTGCAAACTGTTTTTTATCAGTGCTCTCTGTTCTTTGTGAAAGTGAATCCCTCCTGGTATTTGGGCTAAGAGGATCACAGTGTCCACCACCAGGAGGCCTACACTGCACATTGGTCCCACCTCCCAGGCTCCCACACCTCAATCCCTCTGTGCTGACTTCCACAAGGAGATGGCATTCGGCTCACTGAAGAGTCCCATGGATTTCCAAGGTAGAGACTTGCCGTGTTTCTCAAGTAAATCAGATTAAGTAAGCGATGGTGCCTTCATCACTCGCTGCAGTGAATTCAATTGCTGTACCATAAAAAGGCACCTCAAAAGGAGCGTGTTTAGCTTAAATCCTTACTGACGGAATTGGAAGTAGTGAGCGAAATATGTTTTTTGCAGAAATAGCACATTTTAAGGTTTGCAGAGGGGACTTCTAGAGCCAACGTATTACCCACAGGGCATGGGAGGTCCTATTGACCTCAGCCACAAAAGCATGGTCACCACATCCCACCAAAGGCTTTCAGTGAAACACAGTGCACCGAGCGGCAGTGGGTAAAAGGGGTCAAGGGAGCTGCATAATCACTGGGGGATCCATATCACACCCCCTAGCACCAGTGGATATTAGGCCCCCCTCCATCTGCCAACTCTGAACCTGCAGGTCCCACTTCTGGCCAGGCAGACACAGAACTCCCTGTGCAGTTACAGAGGCAGGATCAGGGCTGTACATCCAGCTGCAGCTATGGCTAAGATCCCATACATGTGTCTCACTGACTTCAGCGTTTCCAAATATCTCAGAAGTTTTACTTGGAATAGGGAGGCTGTTGAAAACAGGGAAAGAGAGAAGCGCCAGGTCCCACAGGGAGCGACTGAGTGGGTAGGCTCATGGCCTTGATAGGGAAAAGTCTGAAATAAAAGAACCAACTCTAAAAATAAATTGTCTGAAATACGCCCCCGTGTTTCAGCATGGTGGATCAGTGCAAGTCGTGTTTTAGCCACCCAAAGGAGAACGTATATAAAGAGAAGCTTCTGTCTCTGTTCAGCCACCAGGAGCTACTGGGAGGCTGCACGATCCTGTTATGGAGCATTACAGCATCACCCAGAGGGCCCTGTCTGGAGATCACACTGGGGCTGCACGCGTAATCTGGGAGGATATCCTGTCTTCAGGGCTATTTGAAGTTAATCTAAATTCAGCTGCAGGTAGTTTAAAAAACAAAGCAAACCAACCAACCAAAGCAACCCACCACAGAACAATAAAACCAAACCAAACAACTCTGGAAATGGAGCTATCCCAACTATTGCAGGACCAGCAGGCCAACAGCAGGCTGCACGGATGCGTCCTCTTGTCTCATCTATTTGGATCAGAAACTGTGGGGTAGGGTCAGCCTCTGACTATGTGTACGTTAAGGAGATGTGTGTCAGTAATAACCTCACTCCAGGCAATTTATCAAAAACAGCCTCTGTGATGAACTTCAAAGACCAAGAACATTTCTAGAGGGTTATGCTCATTCCCATGTTACAAATTCAAAATCTGGGAAATCTAAATTGGAAATGAGTATTTTATCTAGGTTTAATTTCTTGGCTTGTACACCACAGAACTCTTGCATCCCCCGGGAGATGATGGTCCTCTGCCTGTGCAGATGGCGAGGGTGCAGGCTGCGCCTGGGAACTTGCCTTGCAGACCCTCTGGGCTAGGGCAGAGCAACACGCTAAAGACGACACATGCTTTCAAGGTCTCAAAGAGGTGAAGTGACATGTTTTGTGGCCAAAGGAAACATGAGGGCTTCCTTAAATATTTCAGGCACTGGAGCTGCAAGCCTTAGAAGGCAACATTTTTATCCCAAAATAACGCTCTCCAAAGTGCTACTTCCAGGAATAACCTCACAGTGTTGGCAAGGACCATGATTTCCAAAGGAATGTAATGAAAATTGCAGTCCTTCCACACCATCAACTACCTTGTCCCTCAGAGCTGCCAGAGGGGCCTCCACCGTTCCCAGTAAAGCAAGGGTCTAACGACACGTGCCTTCGTCGCCCCGTTGGATAGGAGGTAACCATTAATCTTCACCTCATTACCTTTGTCTTGTTTCTCCTGGTCACCCTGCTGTTCATGGATGGTCACTTTGTTCATATAAATGTATTCCTCATCGCCACCTGCAACCAAAGGGAAAAGTGATCTCCTTACCCACTTGCTGCTTTCACGTTGCTAAGTCTTTCCGCAAAGACAGATGTAAAAAGCATCTCTGTTGAGTACATTTTGGGAAGAGTACATTGGTTGAGGCAATGTGCAGAAAAAAACCCCAGCAATAATAAAAAGTGGAAAAATTAAATGCGTTATAGTCAGGAAATTCCACAAGTTAAAATTTCTACTTAAACATTAGCTTGGCCAAACAGTACATCCTGTGTATCTTACAAAGTGGATTAAATAAACTTAAGGTTTAATAAGGAAAACAGAAAGTATCAGGAATCTTGGGAATCCTTTGCTCGTAAAGCTAGACACATAACTATAGTAATTTTACATAAACAATTAGAGGTCACTGCAAAAATAACCTCTGTTTCATTTTCTCCTTCTAATTTTCATGTCTCCGTCTCCCACCAGCCTCCAAGAAAATGTTGCTTCAAGACCCCGTTAGCAGTTCCCACGAGACCCCATCGCCCCATGCTCGGTTTCCTTGCCCGTACCACTGGACTTGGTGTAGACCCGCAGGAGGTCAGAGAGGAAGCTCTTCTTCACAACGGCAGTGCTGCTCAAGTTCTCCTTGTCCAGTATCCTCAGAAAATCTTCAAGTTCTGTGAGCAGCTGCTCGAGAGCTACAACAGCAACAGAGACAACTGTTGGCAAAGCAGTTGGGTGACAGTTCAAAAGAGGACATACATTAATTCTGAATTTTCCAAGATCCTCTGTGTTTTTCTGCCCAGGAATAATTCGTATTTAGTTTTCCAGCTTAAACCCTCCCTCTAGTTTTGAAAAGAAAGTGTGTCACAAAGCCAATAAGGCTCCAACTTCCCTCTGTCTATTCACACACCAGTAAAATCCCATGTAAACATTTATTCTTCTTCCCATAGTACTTTTTCCTCAAGGAGGGGAAAAGCCTGGAGGGATTTTGAGCGCTAGGGCTGAGATTACACAAAAGCAGCTAGGCAAGATCTTGACACTTGAATCTTGAGTCCTGGCAAACATCATTCAAACCTCATCTGGATTTGGATCTACCAAAGACTCTGCTTCCTGGTTTCTCTTTCCAAGCCTCCTCCTTATTTCCCTATCTGTAATGATTTGAAAACATTCACGTATGTGTCCCCCAAAAAAGACCAAAAAAACAACACGTACGTAATTCATAATTCAGTAATTTCTCAAGCTGACTTGCTTGGGTTTTGACCACAGAGATCATTGTACCACCTGGAACTGAAGGCCCAAGACTAAGCAGCATCTTGGAAACTGCCAGGAAAACCAGCTGTACCAAAGACATCCCTGCATACCTGCAACAAGCAACTCGGACACACCGCTCCCCAGCCCCGACCGACGGCTCAGCCAGGCTAATAGGCTTGTTTTCCTCCCGAGGAGGTGCTACTCAGCTCTGCCACCGACAAATCACTTCTCTGACGGGGCTCACGGTGAAGCAACAGGCGTTTAATTGCCTGCTTTTGTTCATGCTGAAGTTTATCGTGGACTAATTAGCAGCAGTGGCAGGAGCCCATTCCAGGGAGGAAATAACAGGGTATTATGTGGAGAGAGGAAGCGCCGCGCAAGAATGACGGTGTGTGGGAAAAAGCACAGGAAACCCAGCCAGGGCCATTCCTCCCCTTTGGAGGCTCCCCCACTCCATTACTCCCTGATGCTGAGGAGCTTTGGGGGATGCGGGCACCCAAGCTTGGCTTTGTCCCCACCAGGCTGCAAACCAGGCTGTGACTCCTCAGCGCACCACCAAGGAATGTGACATACGGATAATTTAACTGGGGCAATGCTCCGTTCCCTTTACTTACAGCATTTCCACGCTGTGTGTTCCCATGGTACCCCTGTGAGTCACAGTTCACACCAATGAGCTGGAAAAGTGTTAATTTTTTTGGTTTTATAAGGCAAAACATCTGAAGCATATCTAGTTTAAGTGCTATCACCTCGAAGGTCACAAAGAACATTTGCGTAAGACCAGGAGAGAGCCATCACTGCCTTACTCCCTGATCTTTAGCCACCAGGAGACCCTTTCTCAGATGAATACATGTTAGAATATTGATAAATAAAGCATAAATTGCTCTGTAAAGGTGTATGTTGCTAGCTATTAATTGAATAACATGCTACTGCTCTCAAACTGTATTAACCTTCACTAGCTTGACTGTAAAACAGTGTAATGACTCCGGATCAATCAATAATGGCTCCAGAGGAACCTGCCAATTTTTAGTTCTTTACACTTCCTTTTATACCTGCTACATCAAATTAATTCTCTTGTGGTCTGCTTTAGGACGAGTAGGGAATGGAAAATGCCTGTATCATGCTGCATGAACTTGAGTGTTTTCGCTAGCTGCTGTTTTGCCCATCTATAAACCACTGCAAACCAGAGAAATCAAGAATCCCTTCAAGAAGTGATTTCTTGATTCAAGAAATAAACTGTAAGGAAACAGGTAGTATTTGGTGACGACAAGATTACATGTCACTGATATCATCAAACAATGAACTGTGAGCATTTGGTGTCAAACACACTCACAACCGGCTTCTCTCAAGCTTCAAGGACCTTGCTTTTTTTAAGTTTAAGGAAACTCCGCTGGGGTAAATCACAGCCTCGTTATACTTGCTCATGTGCTTTGGCATCCCACTTGAGAAAATTTAAATTGAGGTCAGTTCCTGCTGGTCAGGCCTAAATGTATGTTCCTATTAGTTCATCCTGGTGGACAGGACATTTATGTGTCGGGGATGATATGAGAAGAAACAGCACAAAAAATACTGAATCTTAATGTGAAGCTTCAGAAGTGGGTCAGCTCCCAACAGCTGCCCGCGTGGAAGTCACGATACCATGTTTGCAGGGAAAGGGGTATAATTCCCATTCCCTCCTCCACCCCCACGACTGCAGAAAATGACTTTATTCTTCTCCCAGGCATGCACAGCTAGCACACACACAGGGCCGAGCTCTTATGAATAGCGCAGCCCATACAGTAGAGGTTACATTTTCCAGCCCACCAAAGCTGAATTCAGACTTCTAGTGACTCAAAGCAATTCATTTAGGACATGATCCTGGGGCCACAGAGGTCAGCGGAAAGACTTTGTCAGACTTCAATGGGTTCAGGCTTCAGGGACTCAAGAGAGATTAATTTTGCTCTTCTTCAGCAAGAAGCAGCATATAAACCATCTGCTTCTATGCAAGTATCGCTTTGATCTCAGCTGGATGTTCCCAATCCAAACCTGATACCTGCTAAAATAAACTGCCACTGAAATGAATGCGACCATTCATTCTCTCCTATCAGAAGGAGAACGAGCCAATATTTATTGGAGTGATGAACGTGAGAAGAAGAATTACTACAATGGGAGTCTATAAGATCCTCTCTGCGAGCAAGAATCGCAGCAGGTCCCAGCAGGTGAATAGGACTAAAAACACTTGAGAGCCCACATACGTCAAACCGTCTCAGGATTTTGAACGCTGGAAGCTACTGCTTGATCTCATGCTGTGGCGATGAGGCATTGAACACGCTCATGGTAAAACCAGGTTGGTGGTTATCCAAAGCAGCCTGGAACAAGTGGCTCTCCCTCCAAGGTGCATTGTTTTGCTCTCCTTATCTTAGCAGTTTAGAAATGAGAGCATGTAAAGAGATGATTCCCGTAGGCAGGCTTGCTCTGCAGGGCAATAGTTACAGGTGCAAGGAACACATCTGCAAAATCAAATGTCTGCAAGCAGCAGGATGAGAGATCAGAAGTAGACAGAAGCCAGAGCCACAAATCAGTGCAATTCTCAGAGATGCTTTTGAGAAACCTCCTACATTACTCGTCTCAACTGTTGTAGCACTTCTTTGTGAACCCTCAATTACAATGTGATTCAAGTAATCTTTCTGACACCATCTCAAATAAATACTTCCATAGCACTTACAAAAATTCAGCCTACTTCATGGAAAACAGGAGATGACCTCTAAGGTTAAGACTGTCCTAGAAGAATTACGAGAGTTAGCCAGGGTCACTGTGAATACCTCTACTGAATCCAGTCCTCCCAAGTCCCAGGATATGACCTACTCCATCTCCTTACAAAGCATGGCCACACGTACAGGGTACCATTAGATAGTGCAGCACAGCTCAGATCATGCTGCTTTTCTCCATGGCCACAGGTATCAGCCACTTGATAAAACCATGAGGATTTTGCAACATGTGATGGGGAGTGGTGCAGGATCATCGTAGTAAACAGAAAACTTGGCTGATTTGCATCTGCAGTGAGTGGATGACCACCACTGAAAGGACTGAACTTTAAGGTGTATAGAAATATCACATCTTTACTGTAATAAGGACTTGTAGGGGGTTACAACCAGAACTACCAGCTCCTCTTGCGTGCACTTAAGTGGAGGGTGAGAGATATTCTCCCTCTTTTACTCTAAGGCAATGCAAACCCTTTTCACAGAATCTCCTGGGCAGCCCTCTGACCAGAGCAGACTCCCTCTTTGAGGGTTGCAGCTTTGGTCGCAGCAATAAGCAAAGCATTGCTTGAAACACAACTGATCTGTTTCGACAGCAATTCAGCGGCAGTAGGACGGCACTGAAAAGGGCTTCTTTTGGCAGGAGTCTACAGCCTTTCTTTGCAGACAGAAAGTCTCTTGCATTGCGGTGCTGTCTATCCTAGTTCATGTGAAGCTAGAGCCAAAAATGCAGCAGCTTGCAAAGCCCCATTGAGGAAGCACATTCCTTGCAAAAGAGCTGCCAATTTTGCCTGACATCAAGGTCACTGAAAGGTAAATGACCATTAAACTAGATTAAAAAAGCCATTCCTACCAATAACCACCGATCTTTGTCATTGTGCTACAATAACAACCTATGTCTACATCTAATTACTTCATGTCTTGGCCTTATGAGGAAATGGAAAGACAGGCTCAGAATGAACTTCCATTCAAATGTTTTAGTAACCACTGGGCAGGATTATATTAGACCATTTAATCTAAATTCAATTATTTATTTTATGAAGGTAGAGGGGCCCCAGCCACCGGACAAAGAACTGTAATAAGATACATACTAAAAGACAAACTCTTTCCTCCACTAAGATGAGAGGTGAAAGATAAGGAGTATCATTTGCTAACAGGAAACCAAGGCACAGAGAGATTAAGCGATCCGTCCAAGGATACGGGCGTATTCTCCAGGAGATGAGGAATACAACCCAGTTTTCCTGTGTCCCAGCTGGCAGATCTCACTCCCAAACGACCCTTCCTTGGATGCGGAAGCGCTGGGAGATTTCCCAACCTCTTGCCAAAAGCAGGATCTGGGTTTGGTACTTCCAGCTTCACCCCTCCTCGAAGGGGCTGGGCTGAGCTGCTGGCAAACACCACAGATTCAGGCACCTGGTAAATACCTGCAGCCTGTGGCATGCCAAGATTTCGCTTCAAAAGCCTTGGAAAGTCCAGAGATAGTGAAACTGATAAGAGCGCTGTGACTCATGCAAGCGTCAGGCCGCAGGAGCGGAGGGGCTCCTGAGAGGCATCTTCAGGTGCCCCCAAGACCCTCCTCCACTCAGGCCATCCCACGGCAGCCTTTCGTCCCCCATTTCCCGCTGACCAGCCCCGGCTGGCAGCACTGGGATTCCCCAGGGGCTGCTTTGGCAGAAAGCAGTTCCTTTCGTGCCCTGGTTTCTTTTTTCCGTCGCCGCATTAAATCAATAGGGCAGCTGACGAGCGTGCAGAGGGGACGGGCGGGCACAGAGACGGCATTCAGGCTGCTGAATAGCGAGTGCTGTCAGCGGAGCAGGAGCTCCCAGCCCAGGCCTCCTCGGCTAATTTGGAGTCTTACAGTAACAGTCGGCCTTTGCAAGGGGGAAAAGTGGCCCATGATGACAGCTAGAGAAGGCCATTCTCCCCAGCTGTGAGGAAAGGCAGATGTGTGGATGGTGACAGCTGTAACAGCTGGATGACCCCCAACGTGGGGCTGCCTTCCAAAATAGCAAAGCGGATCCTTCCTCAGGCAAACCAACCCTCCTCATCCTGTCGGCTTCAGGGTCCTGCAGAGGAGCAGGAGAGAAAAGGGTACAGCAATGCTTCGTCCCTTCTGCAAGGAAGGACGCGTGGTGAACGGCTCATCCAGACACAGCGCCAGGAGGAACCAACATCCCTGTTGAACCCCAGAAGGCTGCTCCTCCAAAACACATCCCCACCACGCGGAGACCCCACCAGCATTCACCCAGGATGATGAGTAGGGAGAAAAAAAAAAGCTGACAAGCGTGGACTAAAGTTTATCAGCTTGGTTTTGATCGTCAGAAACCAGGCTTCGCTTCCCACGCTTGCACCTGCAATGACTGTCCAGCCTTCCTTCTTTTAGCTGGAAAAAGAATAAGAAGCCCAGCCCATTGTTGTCCAGTTGAAACTCCTCCTTTTTTTTTTTCCACAGAAAAATAACTATAAGTATATAAATATTTGTAGAAAAAGAAGAAACCTCCCCAAAGCAAAATGATGCTGTGTTTATCAAAGGAAAGAAAAAGGACAAAAAAAAAAAACACCCATAAAAAAGAACGAACCACCAAGCTTCCAGGGAACAGTGAACTTTCTCATTGGAGAATCACTGCTAGATTAAACAAAATAAGAGGCAAGATTCACAAACCCGAGACAAGCTAAAATTCCTCAGAATAAGGAAACTGTAAAATTAGAGACCTCCTATCATAGTTTCCCTATTAAACCAGACAAGTATCAGACATTTATGACCACCGTCACAAAACTGTCTGATTTTCAGACATAATGAGTGCTCACAAGGAAGGAAGACAGACAGACAGACAGAAAGAAAACCCACCCAGACTGCCTCTATTGATGTACCTAAAATCCAGTACCGCCTGGCTTCACACTCGCGTTGGGAGCATTAGGCTCCTCTTTGTTGCAAAGTATGAATCATGGAAGGAGGGAGGCAAACAATGTGTCTCGTTGGTTGTGGGCTGTGAACTGCGCAGATGAACCCAAGCAGCCCTGCGTGGGCTGCTCTGGAAGCCTGAACAAGACCCATATTGAGAAGCAGCAGCTCTAACCTAGGAACTCTGAACTTTAACAAAACGGCAGCAGAAAATGCACACAAAGCTTTTTTTTTCAGTTAGCTGAGCAAACAACAGACTTCTCTTTCCTCCGCTGGAAGGTGGGAAACAGCATCCAAGAAAAATTAAGAAAAAAAAGGAAGAGAGAAGAGAAGCAAAATATGAAAATCACTGTGTCATAAGGAGTATTTACTAATCAGTCTTGTATTTTAGTGCCGTATTGCTTTATTATATGCAATAGAGGGTATATGCATGAAACTTCAGGGGCAATACGGCGACGTCTGTCTTTGCAAAGGGTCTCAGTCTTTCCAGGACAGCACAACTGGTGAGTCACTGGAGGTCTCACACTAGCAAACAAATTTGTTAGATGACATCTGAAAGAAGCTGGCAACTCTTCCCTTTGTAGCGTGCCGTATTAGCAGAGTGCCCATCAAGCTCAGGGGATCCCCGAAGCTTTACTAGGCTACACACCAAAGGTCTCTGCTCAGGTGCTTAGCAATGCATGTACCATCAGCAAACGGGGACATATCAAAGTGCCATGGAAAACCGTGCCAGGACCTGGGGTTGATGGGACTGTCGCCGTGGGAAGTGCTGCATCCTCAGCACACGGGGGACCGGGTCACATATCACTTGCGTAACACAGTAATTCCAGCTGGGGCAGAACCCACCTAGGAAAACATCAGCGAAGCAACTAAAGAAACATCAGCGCAGTGGCCAAGAGGATCAGTAAGGATCAAACCAAATGAAGATAACTGTCAATTAGAAAAATTTGGACGAAGTCAGGCAGGGCAGGATATTTAAGAGGGTCCTCTTTCTAAGGTAAATATCCCCAAGAGTAGGCCCCAGCGAGCTCCCTTCCTACCAGGGAGGAAAACAAACCCAACAATTCTTACAAACCAGAAATCGTGTTTGCTGCCAAGCCCCAGAGTTGAATCCTACAGTGGCATGACAGAGACACACAATTTCCTCTAAAGTCACCACCATTGATTCTCTTCTCCCCCCACAGTCCTTTCTGCTGTTTTTCCCCTCCCTTATTCCTTTAGCTTTCTGCTAAGATTGGTTCTTTTCAGTCTTGTGAAGTTTTGCTTTCCTCTCCATCCCTCGATCCTTAGAAGACTGCACAGCTGACTTCACTGGGGGCTTGGTGACCACCTGACCTGCAACTTAAAGGACATCCGTTGTTTGCTCTCTAATGTCATGCATAGCTATATCCAGGCAGGGGCTACCAAGAGGCGTTTTATCAAATAAAACAGTTGTTTTCAAGAAAGAGAAACATGCAAAAAACCTCAACTACGTGACACAAACATGTGGGGCTCTACTGCTCCAATCCAGCCTGAGGAGGCATCACACAGCCGCCCGCTCCTTGTTCTCCTCTGCCTTAATGCGGTCTCTGCTCCACAAAGGTGGCAACACACGCTTCTGCGCCTCAGCTCAGGTCTTTGCCAAGGATCCTCGGTTAGGGAGCATGATTGCAGTCAAAATGCTGTGGGAGACTTGGCATCATCCTTGTTCCTTGCTCTGCACGGATACGTCTAGACGAAAACACATTTCCACTCCCCTCTGCATTACAGAATAGCGGGTACACTGCTGTCCTAATCCCTGCCAGAGACCACAGCCACGGGACCCATCTTTCCCATGGAAAAAGGAAGCCTGGGATACCACATTCCCAAAACAGCGACTGGGAAAATGCAAGATCCTAACAAGATTAGCTATCACAATGATGGTGAACGACAGCCCTGGAACAGCACCCCAGAGTTTGTACCACTTCAATACAAATAAAGGAGGTTAACTGCCAAAAATATTTGGAGATGGATTTCTTTCTCTCAGGCAAGACACAAATTAAAGGAAGCTGCCAGATACACACAGGGTTGTGTTTTTTTTGAGAAGACATGAACACACACACACCCCCCCTCTGAAGGCCTCATATCAAAGCATTTTCCCACCATTCTCTGTTGATCTAATGGCATCATTTCTCCAATGAACAATAGAAACATAACAGAAGGGGAAGGCAATTATGTTTGAGAAAGCAAAAGCAAGAGCTCCGGGGTCAGAGAGAAAGACGGACTCAGAGCCCTGGCGTCCCCAGTCTTTTCCTTGCTGTTTCCTCTGCACCAGGGGCTCTTCCAGCCATGCTGGCCATGACAGCCAGGGCTGGGCCTCTGCTCCTACAGCTGAAAAAGAGAACGGCTACACAAGGCTATTGCACTAGTGCAGGGGAAAAACAGGTTTGAAAAGTATCCTGAGGTATATCAGGGTAGGCTAGTAGAGTCTACAGCAACATCATTATTGATTGCTAGACTTCTTTCTTAATAAGCTTGCTCAATCTTTTGTCCAAACACTGCATGCAGGCCTTAGCCATCGTCTTCAAGGCAACCCGGGAACCTCATCATCGGGAAGGAGCATCATGCAGCTAGGGCGCCGAGCAGTGTTGATGCAGCGATACGCAAACCATCAGTTTTCTCTGGAATCCCAGGGTATAATCATCAGCAGACAAATTTGCTCAAAAACCAACCAAACAAAACCACCCCCCAAAAATCCCGCAATCTACAGACATCACCATGGACCAAAGCTCACGCCCTTTCCTAACAACAAGGGTCAAAGCAAACCAATATTTACTAAACTTCATTTAAGGGTTAAGAGGTGCGGAAAGGGAAGGCTTAGGAATGACTACGCTGTACTTCGGAGGTCAAATTACAAACCCTCTCCTGCCATGAGTCACCAGTGCTCAGTGAGTGTCTCCCAGCAGGGCTCCAACATCTGCCACCACAGGAGGTCACAGCTCCCGCCCACCCTCCCACATGCACCAGGAGGGCACTGATGCAAGAAGGTGACCTGAGGACAGGGCTGGATGTCCCTGCTCTTACATTCAAGAGATGCCATCTTTACTCCCCTCCCACACCTCCAACATGACAGTTTCACTGAAGTCAAGGGAGGAAGAGCAGCCTCCCAGGAGCAGGGAGCTCCCCTGTTCACTGTGGATTTCCAAAGCAGCTGGGCACCACATGAGCTGTTTCGAGACACACGTGCCCTATGGGGAAACACCAATGTTTTCCTAATGCTGCAGCGATGCTCCAGAGAAACAGAGGCTCTGCCTTGCTTCACACCCCAAACATTACTTTCATCACTCAACAGGTTTTCAAATGGGGTTCAAGTTTTTGGTACCATTTGGTATCTGTGTTATTAATCCATGTTGCCCAAGAAACTCCCAAATATGTTTTCTTAGTAGAGCCTCTCTGTCCAATACTCATAAAAACAAGTATGGGCTGCCTTGGGGAAAACAAGTGTCACCCACAGGGAAGAGCCTCAGAAGCGAGACTCTCCCAAGCCGCCCAATTTATGCAACGGCTGCACACACATTACTCTTCCAACACAGGTCCCATCCACCACGTGAAGGTAACATGGGTGACAATACTCGGAGGAAAAATGGTGATACAACACGTCTCATAAGCCAGGCGCATACTGGGATAAGTGATGCAATAATATGGAAACCAGCACAGAACCAGTGGAGATACCGGGTCAGGATACCAGTGCCATGCAGACTGCTGGAGCTGCACATCATAGCACAAGGAGATACAATGTGAAATCCTGTTCATCTCCCTATGGGTCCGAGCCCCACACGATGTGATAGACTCATGGAGCAGGGATCAGAGAAGCCATGGACATTTACCTACTGAGATAAGCAACTTCTGCAGTGACCTACCTAATGGGTGGCTCTTGGTTTGACTCATGGTGATGGACCTGTCCCACTGCCCACAGCTGCTTTGCTGCATAGGGTAGTCTCTTACAAGGCATGGGAGACGCAAGCACCGAAACAGCTGCCAGGACTGAGGAACAAACCTTGTTTTACCACTAGCAGAAGCCACCACCTGTCCCCTGGACTTGAGCCTCATCACTGAGGAGCAGCAAGTCAAACTCGGAGATGCACAGGTGGGAAAGCGGAGGCTCAGGACAGGACAACCGTATCACACCTCTGCCTTCTTCCCCAGCAGGGCCCCACAGGAGCCCAGGGTGGCTGAGGCAGCGAAGAACCAGGACAAAGACTGGTGTTTCTTTTTTATCATGTGAATTGGAAAACTTCTCCTTTTCTATCCTGACTGTGAGGCATGGGAAATGAAAGACAGCTCTCAAACCAGCAAAACAACCATTTACCGGATAAAAAAGATTTTCTTACTTTGTCTGTCTTGCATTTTGTTTACATGAATGAGAGCCAGTTATCCAGACTGGGAACAATACTCTGAATTAAATCTCTGAAACCCATTACATAAATATGCCGAAGGTATCACTAATCCCATCACAGATTTAAGAGTTAGATCATTATTTTCATTTACGATTTCAGCAGAAAATCTGTGACAAGAAACTGCTGATAAATGAGTTCAAGCCTTCCAGCAAATTCAGCTTCCTCAGAGCTTTTTGGAACTCACACTTGACTCTTTCATCTCCCTCTTAACAGGCTTTGGAGGCATCCTCGTAGCTTGGCTATGACTTATCCAGCACGGTATTTCTCTTTTCTCAGCATTACATGCTAATGAACACTTATGTCATCCTCAGTAACTGAGGATCCCTCCCCACCTGGGTTATTCGGGGAGCACTTGCCCAGGGGAGCAGCATGAGCAGGCAGCAGCGTTTTCGGGATCAGCAGCTTGTGCCCAACTCCCTGGGGCCAGGGCAGGCCACTCTGCCCTTGCTCAAAGCCACATCACTGTTTTCCATCCAAAAGGTTAACATAATATCGTTAAGCGTTGGCACTAATAAATTAATAGCTTTTAATGAAAGTAATAACTTGAAGGAACTCTATTACTTACCGCTAAGCGCTGCCTGGCTAGTCCCCTGCTCTGCCTCCAGCACTGGCAGCAATTCAATCAAGGACACGATTAGCATCTCATGAGCAGGAACTGCCCTCCAGATCGTTTTCTGGTGCTCACAGGCATAAGGAGATGCGCATCCTCACAACTGCCGGCTAGCTGGTAAGGAACAGCCAGCCATAGCCCACCAGCAGCCTTCCAGTTTTGCAGAGAAAGTACCAAAACCCACTAGCCTGTCAAGTTGCCGATGGCCCAAAGAAGAAGAGGAGGCAGGGACGTTGCTTTGCCTACCTGTTTAGGCAGCAGTACATTTTGGATATCACTTAGGGAGCAATAGCAGGCAGCCACTGCAAACATCTGCTCAGCCTTTTGACTCTCCTTCCACTAATTCTAACTTCCTAGAGAAGCTGTGGCTGCCCCATCCCTGGAGGTGTTCAAGGCCAGGCTGGACGGGGCTTTGAGCAACCTGGTCTAGCAGGAGGTGTCCCTGCCCAGGGCAGGGGGGTGGAACTAGGTGATCTTTAAGGTCCCTTCTGACCCGAACCATTCTGTGATCTTTTGTTTGCCCCTAAAACAAGATTTCTGTCCGGCAGTCACCTCTCTCACACTGGCACTGATGGGACTTTGCTGGCTCTGGACTCTCATCTGTGTGAAAAACTACCCAAGGGGAAACGTGTGGCCTGGTAGCCAGGGGGAAAGGGCAGGGAGCAGCGACTAGTTCCATCTCAGCCTTCAGCAGAGACATCTGTTACAGTCGCTGAACAGGTCACACACTGCACAAGATACAGACCAAAAGCCACAGGGAGAAGAACTGCCAAGCTTTTGAGGGCTGCTCAAGCCATCAAACACCTCAGCTCCTCCATGGTATTCAAGAAATGTATGATCTAAATTTCCTCTCCATTTTGAATAACAACTGTCTGAAATTTCCAGGTGAGACATGCCAACTCATGCTTCTACAAATTCCCCCTCCTGGGGGGCAAGGAAAGTGCAGGAAACTGTTTCAGAGACATAGAAGAGAAACTGGAACTGTAGGAACCTCTCAGCCACGAAACAGTATTTTGCACTTTCCCCACCCGTGATTATCCACCCACACCCAGAGTGCTTTGGAGGCAACGCTCCAGCACATTTTGCCCACATCTTCTGTATGCCTGTCTCGGGGTGCCATCTCAAAAGGGCATTTGAGGAGGAGTGTTACGTGTTGGTATAAAGCAAGAGAAGACAAGTGAAAGCCCTAATGCAGGCCAAGACATCTCAGTGAGGACCAGTGAGTCTACCCCTCGTTAGGTGCGGGCAGATGTAGCAGGGGATAAAGGAAGGGGGATGAGGAAGGTCAGTGAAGAAAGATGTGTGTGACCACTTATATCCCTCAATGCTGCAGCATCTCCACCTCGCCCTGAGCAGGCCAGCATGCTCACACATCGCGGCACCATGCAGAAACCATGCTCAGATCCTGGAAATAGTGTCTTGGGGCAGCAGGGCGTTCACGACCTGTGCCTCTCTGCTAGCTTAGGTATCTCTGGGCCAAACCGCAGACTCACCTTTTGCAACACTTGATAAATCGGTCCTGCAAACCTGGGAAAGGTTACTGTGCAATTAAATACTTCAGAGACTTTCTTCAGTATTCACCCTTCATCACAGGCAGCCTTTTAGGTCACAGCGCAAAAACTTCAGCAACGGGGCTGATACCCAAAGCTTCTGTGAAGATACACACCCAGCACTGACTGATGCTCAGGCCCCGGCTTCACCAAGACATGTTTTTCCTCTTAACACACTTCACTCCACGTAAACCTCTGCTTCCCACCTCCGCCATCTCTCTTTTCAATTTTTCTGTCCTGTTTTAGGTGGCTGCAAGAACTTGCCCTCCTGGCTGGCACACGGCACGCTACCTTTCCCGCATGAGTCAGCGGCCAGCAACAGGAGAGTCGCTCTTTGTAACTGAAAAGGAATTAAGTGATTTTGAAGCAGGGGAGTGTTTTGGACTAGTTAGTTGACTGACAGCAGAAGCACTTCAGAAAAGGCTGCATTATGAGAAGCAAACTTCAAAAGGAGAAGTGACAAGGCCAGAGTGTTTGTGGTGCTTGAGGAAGTCATTAGAATTTAAAAGGGACACAGATTGGGCAAGTACACTAGGCTAAGAAAGATGAACTGCTGCCAAAAAAGTTTCTTTAGCTTTCCCAGTGCTCCCTAGCCTGTATTAAACACAGTTTCATGAATATCCGTGCCTCAAAACATTTTTACAGAAAACACAAAACACTTGCAATTGCTGAAAACATGAGAAAGATGCCACCATCAAAAACTAGATGCCTCCTGCTCCAAATGTCTCTTTTCAGCTTATTAATAGCTGTCGTGCTTTCATCATTCCCAAACAGGAGGGGGGTTCTGCAAACCCCTCAGAGATAAGACGTTTCTGAGAGGACTGGTTTTGTATACGCCACAGTTTATCTTCCTTCATTGCAGGGTTTTTTTTGAAGCAAAAGGCTTCAAAGGCTTCCAGGGTCCATAAGCACTGATGTTTGCTCTGCAGCGATTGACCTGCCAGGTCAGGAGCGCTACTCCAGTAGGAGAGGTGTGATGTTAAGAGATCAAACTGAACGCAAAACTCAGTGGTTTCCAGTCACCAAGGTTCATCGCTAAATTTCCGCTGCTTTTGAGATCTCTGCTATGCCACAGGAGGTTTTGAAACGGAGATTCAAACAAACACAAGGCTGCAACAGCAAAATTGCATCTGAAATCAGCAGAAACTTCTGTTCTGGTTTTCCTGAGTAAGCTGAAGTAGCTCACAACAAACTCAACGTTTAGCCCCTTCCACTGAGAGGTCTCAACACTTCTAGGAAAGCAAAAGCCAAAGCCAGAGGTCTTCAATAAAACCCAAGGCCAAAAGATTTGCAGTTCTGGAGCAAAGCCAAAGCTGGTTTCCATCAAAGCCATTACTTCCCATAATCTATTCCCTACCTGAAGGCATTAATGCCCGTTTTCTTGACCCTTTCCCCCACTGCAGAGACTTTTTTCTCGATGGTTCATATCCAGACAGTAACAGAGACAACTACAATGAGTCAACAGCCCTCCGAAGGCAAACAGGGCTGGTGGTGTCTCACTGGGTGCAGGTGAGATGTGGTGAGTCAGGCAGGAGGAATGAGCTCGAGCAGCAGCACCTGGCGCTGGTTCCTCCAGACTGCCCCGCTCCCAGCTCAGTGGGTCACTGCAGTTAAGGCACTTGAGTTGCTTATCTGTCAAGTGTTTAAAAAAAAAAAATTTCTGGAAGTTTGGCAAGCTTAACCAGGCTTCCAGTAACACTCTGAAGAAGCTCACAGGATGTCATAATAAAGTATTTATTGAAAATTGTCTCGGCATTCAAATGCTCCTTGTGAATTCAGTTCAAGCTGCGTTGGATCCCATCTGCTTCAGGCTTGTGGATCCTACCGTAATCTCAAAGGAATGGAAGTTTTCACCCTATGTCACTTATCCCCATGGGTCTCACGGGGCCTCTCTTTCACAAGATCCTGACACAATTTTAAGGGAAACAGAACAATCTTTGCACAAGCGCAGCCACTCCTGAATGAGGACTCGTCACAAGAAGGTAGATGAAGGGTGCCATATTTCAGGACATAGTGGCAGACTGGCAAAGGCATCTTGCTACGGAAGCCAAGATACCACTTCAAAATTTGCTCCAGGAGGTATCAGTGGTACCATCAGCCTGACCCATATGCAAGCAGCCACCTAGGTATTTGGGCCATGATTTGAAGGCAACTCGACACGCTGGCCCAAATACCTGGGTGTTCCTAAGCTATGTCAGCTCAAGGGGCCAGGCAGGTCCACCTGGACCTTTGGACTTGCGGTGGAAGTTGGAAGGTTGGGTTTAGAATAAATTGGGTTACGTATAAAAGCAGCATTCCTTTGAGAGCACAGAAATGCTCAGAGTATACATAAAGATCTCACTGTTGCCGTGCAGTCACCACAGATGCCTTCCTGAGCTGTATCTTCATCTGGTGTAGATCTATGCCGCTCCACTGAACCCTACCAAAGCAGTTTTAATTTAAGCACAGAGGAGAAGGATGCCCTCTTATCAGGAAACTCCTGTTTTATGCAGGCATAAACAGACAATGCAGAAATCACCCATTTCACATCGGATCCAGATGTCCAGCTCTTGGGATCCCAAAACATCAGAGGAAAATCCAAGATGAAAGTGAAACAAAAGGCAAGCTGCGTTTCATTGAAATGGGAAACCACAAACCATTCCATGTTCAATTGGAAGCTTGAACTTTGGGGTTTTGTTTGTTTTTAAGAAAAGACGGAATCCACCAACCTTCAATAGCCAATAACCTCACTGGGCTGCTGGGGTTCTCCTCTAGGATGGGAGGGACTGAGGACCAAAACTGAGCTCAGATTGTGCAGCACCATAGGCAATTCCACTGCATAGCAAACACCAGTTCCTCTGGAGCTGCTCTCTCCCATTTAAGTCATTCCCCTAACATAGACATGTACACACGTTACTACCGTTCCTCAGGGTAGGAGCCCCCGGGCAAAGACAGAGGCAGTGATCTAGGAGGCTTAGGCCTGGGGACCTGGGTTTCCTGGGCAATACCATCACCACAAAGGCTGTTCATGATCAGAAATACCAGCCAAGACCCGAGGAACTTTTGTGAAAAATACTTTTGTACAGCTTCACTTAGGGAAAAAAACCAAACAAACAAAAAAACCAAACAAAAAAACCTCCAACCAGCAAGTTTCTGATGGGTCAGGATTTTCTGGAGAGGGGGGAGAAAGAAAGAAAGAAAAAAAAAAAAAAAACGTCCAGCAGAAAAAACTTCTACTTGCTGTAAGTGCAAGAGGATACCAGCAGACTTTTTCATGCCAGTAGAGTTCCCCGGGCCAGACTCACCAGGGCAGCTCCAACAACTTCATCCCAGAGCGGTGCTACAAAGCCCTAACAGCTCCTAGTTAACTGCACTAGCAGACTAAGTTTATGGCCCTTTTGCATTAGCCCAAAAGCCCAGTGCAGCTGGGAATTACCAATAAATTTGGCCTATGAACTCCAGCTGCATCACCAGTAATCCCTTACTCTCCCAGTCACAGGAGAAGCCTGGAAATTTTTTTAAGTTCATATCTCATAGAGGCAGTAGTCTCTCCAGCAGAGGAGTCAATGCTGGCCACGCCAGCCTGCATCCCGGTGCAGCATCCCACAGGGAAACCTGCTTCCATGCACAGTGAGGGCCCCCACATGAGGCTGCAGCCAGGAACCCCCAAACCAGCCTCTTCCCGCACATCCCAGCCCATCTCAGAAATTACAGGCTGCTGCAAAGAAGGACCTCCACGATCTCCTTTTTCTTACTGGAGAAAGAAAAATGCCACTGATGTCCTAACGTGCCTGCTTTCCTTCCCTTCTCCCACTGCTGCCTGGGGTTCCAGCAAGCACACTCTACCAGGGTGGGACCCAGCAGCTTCTGCAAGGGGCTTGCCCCGTGCTGATATTTGGGTTAGAAAACAGCCACTGTATTCTCAGTCACCTTTCATGCCACCCAACTCGGTACCAGCTGCTCCTGCTCTGACTGGTTAAGTATCAGATCAGGATCTGGCCTTGATGCAGAGGGATAGCCACCAGACCAAAAACCAACATTGAAAAAACAAACAACTCCCGAACCAAAAGTCACAAGGCGACCCTAAATTTCTATTTGAAAATATTTAGGCAGGATGTCTTGCTGAGCTGACACATCTGGTTTCCAGAAGGACTTCAGATGGGAGCTGTGCTGAACAAAAACTTTTCAGGATGCCCACAAAAGAGGGAAACGAGGAGCCTGGGACACACTGCTGCAGTCATGCAGCGCAGGGAGGACTTGGCATCGGAGCTGCAGAGCCCCGAGGGAACCATCCTCATGGCTATCCCCATCAGCACAGCTGTTGGACTTAAACGTAACCTGAATCCCATGCATGTACCAAGCAAAGCAAATGGGTGATCTGAAGGCTGTGTTAAATTCATGTTATTTCCCTTAATCCATGACTAATAAGCCCATCTTTTAGCAAGTCAGAAGGGCAGACATTTACAAAATGCTGGACTGTTGTGACTGGCCTATTTATGGCCCTCATTCAACTAAAGAAGTCAAGCATGCGGTTAACTCCATCCCTTGACAGCGCGTCTGTGTGCGCACAACTCCCTTCTAAGCAAGCCTGTGATGGGATCCGAGCCCGTGCTCAGGCTGGGGGAGGGACATCTCAGCGGCAAAGCAGGCAGGAGCATGTCCGTGCTTTCCCAACTGGCAGTTAGTTTAAGACCTCCCAAAGCATCCCAACCAGCGAGCACAGAGGAGGTCCCATATGCTCTTTCCAAACACATTTCACCTCTCCATACAGGCTGCACACAGGACCCAAGTTTCCAATCGGACAGAAATATCTTTTCTTTCCCTCACTACACGAAGTGTGGCCTGGGAGCACCAACCAGGCAAAAAAACTGGCTGGTACCTGCACCAACACAGCCCTCCCTGCATGCTTCCCACTCACACAAGCATCCCTTCTGCAAGAGGGAGAGGCGGGTAAGCAGGATGCATTTTGTCTCTTGCTTAACTAATAATAAAAAAAAGAGAACATTAATGAGGACCTGGAAACCAGTTATAATTTTTGTCCAAGCAGCATTAACAAAGACGAGAAGGCAAATGCAGCACGTACCCAGGGGACCTGGAAACACCCAGCCGTTCCCAAAATAGGAGCAGCTTGGCAAGCCATAGCTGGAACATGGCTGGGACCCCCCTTCCCGGCACTCCGCTCTCCCAGGCAGCGCTGCAAGCAGTGGGTCAGGAGGTGCATTCCTCTGACAAAAATACTATGAGAAAAAATGACCGAGTAGCAGCCCCAGTGCAGCCCCCCGCAGAAGCCACTGGAGCTGCGCTGGTTCCCTTCACCTCCGAGATGGCACTGGGACTGACGGACCCCTGGGAAAAGGGCTGCTTCTCACGACGTCCCCGCAGAGTGCCCGGCAATGCCTGCGGCCCTGACGGGATGCTGCAGTGCCAAGAAATTGTGCTGAGATCCTGGCTACGTCAGGAAAAAGGGACATACAGAGCAGCCCTCATTGTAAGAAAAAAAAAAATAAAAAAATAATAAAAAAAAATCAAAATCCCCTGAAATCAGCACAAAACCCAACAGCAATCAGCTCATCGCCATAGGAACAGGTTTAGTGTTATGGCAGCCAGACAACTGGGTCCTGTAGGCTAGTGTCCTTCTGGTAACCTTGGGAAAATCATCGGCTCTTAATTACAAATCTGGGGGAACATCGGATATTAGTGTTTGTACTGCCACGTTACATCTTGGCTCTGACTAAGGCTTCCCTTGGCTCCCAAGGTGCTGGAAGACAAACATGTATTTTCTTTTCATTTCAAGATAGCTGAGAGCCACAGAGCCTGAGCAATGATGAGAACTGTATGCGATTAGGAATAAATGAATAAAACATTCTTAAACAAGCAAACAGAAATCCCCTGGCTTCAAATCCCATACCAGGACCCTGGGGAGCCGGAGGGATGCAGTAGTGGTGGGGATCATGGGGCCAGCACATCCGAATCGATACCTGGCGCTCCACGGCAGAGCGGATCCCCTGCGAATCAGCGAACAGGGCTCAGCGCTTGGATCTGTGTTTTGGGGTCTCGACGTAACAAGTTTTGGGTTTCAGCATGGCACACAACCCCGACCAGATGGGACACTGAGATACTGCCAGTGTACCTTACAGAGGTCAGCAAGGCGTACACTGCCTTGCTGAGGGACAGGCTCAGGCCTTCCAGGTGTTGCCCGTACCACCACGCAGCCCCTCGTCTGCTGCTGTACAACCCCCGGCAAGCCCAAGGAGCCCACGACATACTTGCTTTGTACTTCTTCCAAGCGGGCAGGTTGATTGTGCCTAGCCACGAGGCACGATTGCAGACTTACTGCTTTGAGGTCTGGCAGATTTGGGTTACATCCAGTTCACGAGCCCTTTTTAAAAGCTGGCTAATAGCAGCCAGCCTTTGGCCCCAGCAGCGCGTCCCACAGGTCGCACTTGCGGCAGCAGAGGAGCTTTTTCCTCTATTCATTTCCCATTTCCTGCCCAGTTGCCTCAGCCGCAAACTCCCTGTTCTCATTGTGTGGGTGGGATATATACGGAGAGGAAAGGAGCGATCCCTCCCCACTGTACTTCTCTTCCACCGTCTCCACCTTCCCTCATGCAGTAACAGGCCCACGAGCCACTTCACCCTGCCCCTTCCAGGAAGGAGGAACCTTGCAAACACAGCCCTTCTGCTGAAAAGCAGCTTTTCCAGGGAAAAGCACGGAAAGAGACAACAGCACCCGCAAGCGAGGCTGGACACGCGGTTACCACAAGAAATCAATGCCATAGTGCAGGGGGAGCTGCCTCCCCTGGGTAAATGGCATCCCCAGGCAACTCTGCTCATTAAGAGGAGACCAGCTGCGGGAGCAGGCAGAGGAAGGAGAGACCCAGCAGAGCAACTCAAACCTCCCTGCTCTGATTTTGTTATTCCAGGAGGAAAAGGGAGAGGAGGGAACATGGGGAGGCTGCAAAACAACCAGCTAACCCTGAGGGTGCAGGGCCAGGCTTGTGTCGGTCCCTCTGTGTCTCTGCACAGGCTGCAAGCCCTACCCCACCGCAAAGCAGCCCCAGGAGCGGCCCTGGTGCTCCCTCTCCCTTACCCATGTGCAAGCCAGATCAAAGTTAGGTGGCTGCAGGTAATGCAAGGAGCAGATGAAATGGCCAGAGCTACCCCGGCAGCCACCCCGCCACATTGGGTGCTGTGGGGTGAACACAACCAACCCTCTTATCTTGGCTGCGGGCATTGCAAATCTTCAAAGCCCTTCCCAGTGCAAGTCTTTTTCCATGCTGATGCTGCAGTCCCTGCCTTGAGCTCACATAACAAGGTTTTTCAAGGAAAATGCAAGCAAATTTAGCCCAACAGTTTGATGCCTCATCAATGGCAGGTTTTTTTTGGAACCGGCTCCTACCAATCACCTCACAGCTGAAACCTGGTGATCTGTGTCAGCAACCAAGCCCAAGGACAGGCAAGGAGCGTGGGGGGAACCTACCACCTCTGGCCAAGATCTTTTGTGCATCGGTTTCTCCTCCCGGCCTCTGCAGTGTTCCAGCCTTTCTGTTTTGTAAATACACACATGGTGCCAGATGACTCAGCCTGCTGCTTCCCCTCAGGATTTACAGCCGAGATACGGGCAGCGGTGCAGGGGAAGGTGGAGGGAGCGGTTTTACACCATGTGAAAACAATGTCATTTGTTTTGCTGGGCAGACACGCACCCTCTGACAGGAATGCTCCCGCTGGAGAAGCAAAGCCAGGCATGGGAGCCATGCGGCATCCTCCATGAGCGGCTGTGCAAGGCTCCTTGCAAGGTGCATCCTGCACCCAGCTAGAGAAGACATGTGGGATCCAGCCCGACCAAGTCCTCCAGCAGCTTTCCTTCCACACAGCTGTGGGTGTCAAAGACACTGACCCAATATACTGTAATTTAAAACAAAACTAATCTCTTCAGTTTAAAAAAAAAAAAAAAGAAAAGTCAGTTATCCTGAAGACTTACTCCCTTTCCCTCTCCTCCTGAAAAATCAGAGGTTACCGAGTCTTTGGCTAAGAACTGCTTTTCTGGAGGGATGGAAACCTTGACAGTGGTCATGCTTAAGGAATAACAGATGTGCATTTCCCCTAGAAGTCCCTCCTGCCCAGCTGAACTCCAGCACGCACAGGAGACACGACATGCCAGATCCTCTGGAGAGGAACATCCCAGAGACACTTCCAAACCTCTAAGAGCAGAGGGCAGCCAAGGAGGATTGACATGGCAAACACCGTGCTTGGCTGAGCTCAAGGGCAACATGGCCAGCAGCTCTGCCCACATCAACCACAGCTGGCCAGGGGTGGGAGCTCACCTTTTGCTCACACCAAAGGAACAGAAAACGGCGGCTTGGGAGCGCCTGGGAAGCGCCTGACCTGCCAAGAGAGACTTCATGTTGAACCAGTCAAATAAGATAGTGTTTTCCCTACAGTTAAGCAGAGCTGCTGATGAAACCACCTTTCTGCATGACACATTTAGCGGTGCTTCGAGGAAATCAGAGAAGCAATAAATCCATTAGCACAGAAAAAGCCTCTTTTCCCAGCCCTGACAATACTCTCTCAACACTACAGATTTTCATCTGTAGAATAGCTTAAGAGCCACAAGTTCACAGATACCTGGAGTGTGCCAAAAGTCGATGCAGTACGATGGGGTGGGTGTTCATCCATGCAGCTGTGTCACGTGCTAAGGGAACACAGGCCCTGCTCCAGGAAGCTAAAACTCCCTTGACCAATACAGACTGTGCCTCTATGGAGAGGCACCGTAGGATGGTTTGCACGCTCCTCCCCTGTTACTAAGGGTGTACCTAACATGACCAGCTGCTAGGGCTGGAGTAATGCACGCTCCATCCCAGATTTCTCACCGATCACAGAAATCCCTTCAAAGGGACTGTGCTGACAACCAAGAGGTTTCGCTCCTCCCATGGATGAGGTGGGCAGGCACCTCTGGAGACTGTCTAATCCAGGCCCCTGCTTGGAGCAGGGTCAGCTGCAGCAGGTCACGCAGAGAAACCCATTCCCATTTCTGACAGCCCTCACCGGGAAAAAAGCTTCTTCTTATGTTAAAATGGAATTTTCCTGTATTCCAGTTTGTACCCATTCCCTCTTGTCCTTTCACCACATACCACTAAGAAAAGCCTGTTTATCTTCTTTACTCACCACCACCACCAGGAACTTATACATATGGATGAGATCCCCCTGAACTCTTCTCCAGGCTGAACAGTCCCGGCCCTCTCAGCCTCCCCTCCTGTGACAGACGCTCCAATCCTTTCATTATCTTCACGGCCCTTTCCTGAACAACCTCCAGTATGTTCACTTCTTTCTTGTGCCAGGAAGGCCAGCATTTGAGCCAGCATTTCCCATGTGTCTCATCAGCGATGAATAAAGGGGAAAAAGCACCTCCCTCAACCTGCTGGCAACACTCTGCCTATCGCAGCCCCAGAGGCTGTTGGCCTGTTGCCATAAGGGCACACTTGTGACTCACATTCAACTTAGTGTCCACCAGGACCCCCAAGTGGTTTTTTGCAAAGCCGCTTTCCAGCTGGTTTGCCCCAACATGTACCGGTGCATGGGGTTATTCCTCCCCAAGGGCAGGACTTTGCCCTTCTTTCTTGAACTTCAGGAGGTCTCTGTTGGCTCATTCTTTCAGGCTAGTGAGGTCTTTCCTAACAGCAACACAGCCAGCTGGAGTATCAACCACTCCTCCCAGTTTTTGTGTTATCTGCAAAACTGCGGAGGACATACTCTGCCCCCTCAGCTGGGTCATTACCGAAGACATTCAACAGTACTGGCCCCAGTATTGACCCCTGGGGCACACCGCTGGTAACTGGCCTCCAGCTAGATTTTGTGTCACCAGTCAAAACCCATTGAGCTGTGGCAGTTCAGCCAGTTTTCGTCTGACCTCACTGTCCACTTCTCTAACTCATACTTCACCAGTTTGCCTATGAAGATGCTATGGGAGAGTGTCAAAAGCCTTGATAAAGTCAAGGTAAACAACATCCACTGCTCTCCCCTCAGCCACCTAGGGGCTGTTATCTTATCCGAGTTTTACACACCTCAAGACTGCAAGATGATAGGGCGTAATAAATAAAGTCAACATTTCCCCAAGCTGTCTACTCGTCAAAAACTAACCATAAGCAGTAAGGTGCGTTTGGGGTTCTTGTTAAGGTTATTTAGAGTAAGTAACATTGCATATCTGTGGGTTGTTTGCGTTTCTGATTTAGGTCTAAAATACAGAGATAAGAGTGCTCATATATCACCAGACAGATAGAATCTGGTTCCTTCTCCTGTATTTCTAGATGCTACCTTAAACCAAACAACAGATGCAGTAGATAGATATTGTGCGGGTTCATTTTAATCAGCATTCACCTGCATTCAGTTTACATCTGAAACATTGGCGCTGTATCAAATTATATCACATCGTGTTGGCAGCATCTGAATGCCTCCCACCAGTGCATCACACATTCTCTCTCCTGACCTTTCTTTTCATAGGATTAGAAGAACATCTTGTCCAGAAATTTGGTATAGCGTATAACAAAAAAAAGCATACAAATAGGTTGATGCTGCTTTGTTAAAGTCTTGGATGAGATCCAAAGAAGCTCTGGCCTTTTGCAGCCTGAACTACATCCCAAGAGAACAAAATTCACTTTACGTTAAGGAAACCTTGATTTGAGTTTCACCAACGGGCAGGGTTACTACAAGGAGACTGGTCTGTTCCAACCAGAGGGAGAAAGTCTACCTGGAGATCCTTTACTATATTGGCAGCACACACAATCTTTATCCCATTGTAAAAGCCACACACAGGCAGCTCCTGAGCCGAGATAAGAGCAGATAGGATGCGTACACAGAACTCTCACAAAATGGCTAAGTGCAGCTCATGTAGCCTTCAACCATTCCCTGCAGGCAAGGGCCCTCCCCACATACGTGAAGGCAGGAGTTCAGGTAGAGTAAAACCCACAATCTTTCTTCTTCAGCCCAAAAATCCAGCTAATTCTTTACTTATCTACAAGCCCACCCCCTCAGATGATAACAACTCAACCTGGGCACACATTTGAGCCAGACAAGGCTGCCCCTGTGGCTGAGTACCACCACTGCATCCTAAGCCACAAAACATCCAGTTTTCCATCCAGAGACAGGCTTTAAGACCGGGGCAAACATATTTCTTTTCAGTTTACAACAAAGAAAATACTTGCTTTACAGCAGTAAAACAAAATACTTCATATCAACTTTTCTCTATGTTGTGGGTGGGAAGGGAGTTGAGAAAAGCTAATCAGAACAGTTTACTCGGGGCAAAAAGAAAAAAAAAAAAACAAAAACTGAAAACACTGACAGAAACTCCATTTGCTGGTGCAAAGTTGTTTTGACAGAAATCTTCTGTCTGCTTCTCCTTGTTTAACCCAGCCTGCTAGAACAAGAGTCTAATTTCCTTGGAGTCAATGGGAGACTCTCCTCAATACAGCGAGCATTCGGTCCTCAAATTGAAATAACACAAGTTATGGATAAAAATCAGTCAAAAATCCAATTTAAGAACAGTGGGTTTAGGTTGAATATTATATTTCAAACGCCGACATTAACAGCATGAGGGCCTTGGAGGGCTCGGACAACTCCAGCCAACAGGCAGAGCCCAGGAGATGCTGTGGAAACTGCAACGGTAAATTCCCCAGAATGAGTTTATTTGTTGGCAAAGACAGAGCAATTCCCTTCTGATTTATTTCTACTTTGAAAGAGACATTCAACAGCTTCCCAGCATTAAGACGTTTTCACACTTAAGTCCAAAAAGGGCTTAGAGCTACTTATGCCCAGTTACTGTACATTTCCACAACAGCGCAGAGCCTTGGCAGGCTTCACAACCAGCTGGTGAGCCTCAAATCCGCCAGAACGCGAGGAATAAAATATTTTTCCTCCCAAATTTCTGAGCAGCTGTTTCTCAGGAAAGACATTGGCCAACTTTCAGCGGATCTGCATAGTTGCAGGGCAGGAAGTAGACGCAATCACTTTAACGTTGCTCAGAAAGCCAAGGGTGTCTTCACCTCTCTAGCACTGTTTTAAGAGTGATTATTCCACAGCACAGAAAACGTTTCTGGAGTTAAGCTGAATAGGCTTTACTAGAAATGCAGAAAAGCACCTATGGAACTGAAGTCTGCTCTCTTCGCGTCATAGCCCCCTCTATATCCTTTCCATGAGTTCACTTTGGGAAACATCAAGGTTATTTCAGGGTCCCAGAAACCTTCCAAGTGAGGAGCCCATAGAGCTAACAAGACCCCTGTGCTCCTCTTGCCTCTTCCTTCGGCTACGTAGTTTCAGCCCTCCCTTGCACTTGGGATGGCATCCCTCACACCCTGAGCGGACCCACCTCAGCTCTAATTCACTGCAAGTTATACACAGCAACAAAATTTCGTTTGTGGGTTTTCTCCCCCCCCCCTCCGCCCCCCCAGGTTGGCCGGGTGAATTGGTGCAGAGGGTGGGTCGACTGTCAGGGCAGGCACAGAGCAAGCAGCAGAAGGGCCCGGCGAGGGGAAGAGCTGAGGGCCCACACTGCAGCTCCCCTTTCCAGGGGGTGTGAGGTGTTCAGATCCTCTCCTGTGACGGCACCCTTGGAGACCTCACACTCACTTCGCCCACTCCCCTCAGGCTCTCACTGGACTGGAAACTGTCAAAGGTCAGAATATCCCATCCCTTTTTTACACATTACTCTCTCCCCACCTCTGGCATCTGTTAATTCGAAACCACCCACACACACACTTCATGCGACTGCTCCATCACTAACCTTCAACAGCTGACATTTTTCCCTAATTTGTTGATTCAGAGGCATGTTTCCTTACACAGTAACACTCCAGAATATTAAACCTATTTCATGTGGGGAAGAGTCCCTCATGAAGCCCACTGCTTCCCACCAGAAGATCCCTTCTAGTTAATATGTGGCTGAATCTCATCACTAACCTGCACCTTCAGTAAGTCACAGTGCAGTGCCCTGACCACTATCTTAATGTCCGAGGTACCCAGAGCATGAACTTCTCATTAAACCATTACATGCCGCGTCCTCCTCATTATCCTCACTCACAAACCAGAAGGATCGCAACACACAAAACCACCAAACCCTAGAAACCTCCAAAATCCTCCTCCTGGCTCTCGAATCAGCAACAAGGATGCTTGGCTGGATTCTCAGGGTCAGCAAAGCGCCCAATAACTGGTGGCCAAAGTGGGGCTGCTCAGCTGTGCTGAGCCCAAGCAGCTCTTCCAGGAGGGAGGCTCTGCAGCATGGTGTGCTTCCACATCTGTGCTCGCCCCAAAGAGCATGTTCTGGTGTTTCCTGCACAGCCGCCAGGCTAATGGTGGCTTATTTTCAGGGACAAGCTCCAAACACTGCTGCTGCTGTCGCAACAGAAAACCAAGCACAGGACCTTCCTGGGTGCGGTGGCTGCATGATCCCCTCCAGGACACCTTGTGCAGCTGCAGGGGCTTTTCTGCTGCTTTACACCCCTTCCCCACCACATGCTCCATCTCGTGGGATGACAGTCATGCTATAAGGTGGTTGGGTGGTCTTTGGGCACTTTTGCAACACTATCAGTGTGCAACACTGCTGGAGTCTCCATGCTCTGGGCACCGCCCTCACTCCTGCAGCCAGCTACAGCCCCTTCCAGTCCACAGCTGAGGGTTCAGGAAGGGAATCCCTACCTGGGCAAGGGCTTTCCAAGGCCACTGTAGGCCTGCCTGAAGGAACGAGCAGGTAGCCTCTAGTGCAAAAGGCTCAGACAGATGGAAAGAAAGGGGTAAGTTTCACCCCAAACAACCAGTATGAGGTAGATGTTCATCACAGGCTCTTCCCGTTTGCCATCTTCTACGGATCTTTTAGGTTTAGACCCCAAATCAGTTTCAGGTTAGTGAAAACCCTATTTACTTCTGCTAGGTTTGGATCAGGCCCCTCCTAGGTATGTGGAAAGTTAATGGAAATGCAATGTGCATGGAGCTTCCACTCCTATTAGCAGGTCTCTCTGAGAGGACACAATTTTCCATCCATGCATTAAGCCAGTCCAATACTGACATCAGCTCATTTCCATTGATCCCAATTACATAATAGTGACTTAATTCTCCATAGAATTGAATTTTCCATATGTTTGGATCTTTTGCAGTTGCTACATGATTTCCTTGTTCCCTGCTGGATGTATTATTCATTCTCTTTGTCCTATACTTAAAATTATAGTCTTCACTGTAAGCAGAAATTTCTACAGACTTGTTTTGGTTTTTTTGGTACAATGTTTATCACATCAATTTCATTCCATCCAGAAGAGACCTCCATGACAAGACCGCAGCATTGGACACATCTATAGCTTTGATGATTGCTGCCAGTTCTGGACTGAAGTTACATTTTGTCTCAACATAGGTTAAGAGTAGTTAATAACTGATATGGCACCCAAGTTTTCAGGCACATTTACTGCTATTTATAATTCATAAAAATCAATTTTTATGAGATTGGGAAGTTGTGCAAAAAAACCCCCAACTGATTGCAAAGGTTAGCTGTAGATGAATACTCTCACTCAATAGACACAACTGTTTCTGTCAAGAGGTGACAGTACCACAAGTTCCCAGTGGCTCCACTCGGATAACACTCACACCTAACTTCTGGTTAGGTCCTTTTGGCAATCTCCTGGAGGACTGGAGCCCACATTCCCAGCCTCTTTTCTAATATACACTTTGCCAGTGCTACTCACAAGAAAATGTTTTTCCTTTAACATTCACATGGTGCCACTGGGTAAAGCCATTAATTTTCACAGTACTGCTTTATAGCAAATACAGGAATAAATAATAATGCAATCATCTGCTCCTCCAACCTTCATAGAAAGCATCCCCCTTCTGGTCTTTACAAGGACTTTGAAAACTGTGGTAGTTCCTGGAAATGTATCAGCAAAACAAACCATAGTAATGATACGTACAAAGGGAAGTTGGAAGAGGAAGAGAAGGATTTGGTGACACCTTGGAGCTCTCAGCCCTCTCTGCTGTAGGATGGGCAGCAGGTGCCATCTCCCTCCCATACACCCCAGGGTGAAAGCACCTGTCACCCCATTCCTTTCTCCTCAAGGAAGGGATGCAATCCATCAGCCCTGCACCACACCAACAAGAGGTCAGTCCCTCACCTGCACGCCCTTCCAGAGGCAGACAGGGCTTCCCTGCCCACTTCCCCATGAGCTGTGGCAAGCATAGAGAGCCCTTCTAGCCAAGCATGGGTAGTCCCTGCCGCCCGCCCACAGGCCAGCTCAGTGAGGACCTTGCTTCCCTCCAACCACACTCTCTCCCACTTTCTGCTTGCAAGCCTCGAGCTTCTGAACCATCTCCAAGCACAGCCTCTGCGCTCACACATGCATGAGCCTGACCAACTGCATGGTGACCTATGGGAGGACAGCAGCTGCCTGCTGAGCACAGGTTGGCTGTGACACCCAGGATGGTTTCAATTTGGTGACAGCATGCAACATGGATAGCTGCATCCTCAGCACATTCCCTGGTATGGACATGCCTTCTCCAGTTCTCACATCACAGCACTGGCTGTTCTTTGGCATCAGTGAAAACAGGACTTTTTGCCATGCTGAGAAAGGAAATTATCTTACTCTACCATTATATATATCTCCAATACTAATAATTCACAGCCCTTATAAATCATATCCCTAAGAGTAAAGACACCTCACAGACCATGGAATAACCCCTGAGAGAACTGAGGCAAGCCACTCCACTTAGAATATTCCACATTTAAATGGGGAAAATGCCAGAAGACATACAGTTTCTGGAGCATGGGATAAACTAGATGATCTAAAGGATCTTTTCCTTCTCCAATTTTATCACCTCTATTCCTGCATAGCTTGGGCTATCTAATCAGTTTACAATTTTATAACAGATCATGTGACTAGGGAGGGCTACAATGCAGACCAAGGAAGTCCCTGCTGCCAGGCATCTCTGAAGGACCTCCACATCCTTGACATCCCAAGTGAGCCCACTTAACAGTGCATCACCACCCAGACTGGTCCCTCTCCCCAGCACGCTGCTCCTGCTCCCATTGCAGCCCAGTCTGCCTGCGAGCCAAGCCAGCAGAAAAATAACCTGGCAAAAAGCTAGTAGCTGTCTGCTGGTAGAGCGAGGAGGAGAGCGAATGCCAGAGATGGTGCAGGCAAGGAGATGGGATTGTAATGCTGAGGGCTGGGACATCCTTCTCAGCAGGAATAAGCTGTTAGATAGCAGGAGACTTCACAAGTCCCTGACTGTGCAAAGAAGTCTCCGACTGTGCAAAGAAGTCTCCATCACCTACTGCATGCAGTCACCAAAAAGAATGAAGAAGTGTTCTCTGAAGCTGTCTCCAGGTAGACACCCATTTGTTGCTAGCCTATAGAGGACAGTAGCACAGAACAAAATGTAGGTCTGTGGCTGGATCTAGAATAAAGCTGCAGAAATAATGAACACCAGTTCATACTAAGAATTGCCTACAGCTTGCTGTGTTGAGCCAGATGCGTTTCACCACATCCCCAGGATCCTGGCCACGCAGCACGCCAACTAAGTCGCACAGCTCCCTCTACGCCTGTGCGCTGCGGCAGGCACAGAGACCCAGACCGGGTCCAGCTGTGTTTATTCGGTCAGCTGCAGTGCCACAAAACACAGCTGCATTGATCTAGGTCCGGACACCTGGCTCCAAATAAAAGCAGCTCAGTAGCAAGAAGTTGGCCACCCCTGCTCCATGCAACTGGAGCTGACCCTGTGACTGAGCTGGGTCTGGCCTCGTCTGCCTTCTCATCCAGAGTGCTACGAGTGGTGACAAAGGGGACACATCAAGTCAGGGTGAAGAAGAGGCAGCATACATGGATTATGGAGCCTGACCTGGGGCCAGGAGACCCAAATTTTCATCCTGGCCACGCCTCTGGCTTGAGCTGTGCTGCAGGAAGTCTTTCCCCTTCCTGGTTTGTCCACATTGCTCATTATTCCTATCTCAATTGGAGTGATCTTCCCCCATCCCCAGTCCTTTCTGGCTTCAGGAAGCTCTTGGCAACCAACATCAGAAGTGTGGTTTTTCTTTCAGAAAAGCCTCCACACTTCATTTCAGATGTTATGGTTTTCATTTTCACATAATATACACTATGACTGACGTGTCAAAGCCATCGTAGCCTCAAATCTTAGCGTTTTATTTCTAAACTCACTATAAAGAATTGTTCCCTGCTACTGACTGAGTCATCTCCTCTAGATCAAAGCTTCTCCTGCTCAAATTGAAACAAAACAGTTTGGCATTTGACGCTTTTATCTAGAAGCCAGCTCTGTCTATGCTAAGCAGCAGCTCCCTTTACATATTCAAAATGGAATATTTTGCTTCCTTCTTGCTGTACTATGGGAGAGCAAGTCTGCATGTTTGTGAATAACAGACAAAAAGTGAACGTATGAAGGAGGGAAGGCAGTCGTACAATCAAGGGTTGAAAGAAAATTTGAAATTCCACCCCATAATCTGGGATTAGCAAACAGTCTCAGGAGCACCATTTCATCAGCAGCTGAAGAAGCTCCAGCCCAAAGCCATCAGAGAAGTTGAAGATGTCGTGGACTGATGGAGTCTGTGCTGTGGTGCAAGCTCCACTATCAGCTCCGCACCCCTTAACACCAGGGGCCCTCAGCCCTTGCTGAGATCTCCACAGATCATTTGGCTGCGTTTTCATAAAGAGCGTCTCCAGTGCGGTAGAGCCTCCTCATCTTTCACGGTTCAAATAATTATGTCTGGAGCAAGGGTCAGACGCGTCTGTGCTATTAGCACCCAGAACCATTAGCATTTCTGTTTGGCAAAGGAGTTGCCAGCTCTACGTTCCTCCTCTATCAGGAGTCAGCTTTTGTTATGTTAAAATTAGATTTTCTGGCATGTCAAAGGCACCTTTATCGATTGCACCAGAAATATGGTTAAGTAATGTATCGATAAAAATCGGTAAAGCTTGCAGTAAACCTAATATAAATCTTAGATCCAGTCTGATCCTTGTGGTCAGCCCATTGACTACGCTGGACTGACACCAGGAATGAATTTGGCCCTTCCCACCTCCTCTAAATACAGGCCAACAGACATTGTTGTTTATCAGGAAAAACAAGAACATATGCTAAAAACAGAGCATTTCCAACAAAAACCTCGGTCCGGCATGGGAACAAAAGCAGACTGCAAAGATTTTGTAGCTAATCAGGAGTGTCAGCGTGAGGTTGTCTGACCAGAGTTAAACGTCATAAGAATACCTTAAAGAAAGCATTGGAGTATCTTCCAGACCTACACATTTCTTAACAGAGACACCAAGCAGCCAACTGACAAAAGTACGTGGGATCTGGAAGTGGCACACAACAGTCCACGGTTCTTATCCTGGTTTTGGAGTAACACTAGTTTCACAGTAAACAGCCTACGTTAACTCCAAGGATACTCCATCTTGTGACGTGCCCAGCACTAACAGGACACCCTGCCTGTGATCTTCAAACCCTCTCACACGAGTACCGTTCTCTGTGCTCGACACCCAGCTGAGCCCCTGCTGGTCCCCGTGGCTTTGCCATCCCTGTGGGACTTGTGACTGACCACCACAAGAATAAAAGACTCACCACAGCTGAAACGCTACCAGTGGTGAGTGAAAAAAAAAAAAAACCAAACAAAAACCCAGCACATAACCGTGAGGGGGATGTCATTATTTAAGCCAAAGAATTGAAGGAAGGCTGACGTAGCGGGTCCAAAGAAACATGAAAGTTAAATCTTGTGCCGTGTTTCGGGGTGCTGCCCCAGCACCCGGCTGTGCTCAGGCTGGGCTGGGCTCACAGGCGGTGTGGATGCCCGGCTGTACCTCTACCCCCTTCCTACAGCATCCCAGGGTCTTGGTCTGAGCAGTATCATAAAGCTGTCATTGCTCTTTTGGTTTAAGAGCTCCAGTGAACTATCAGAATTAAAAATAAATCATTCTTTTTTTGGGGAATGCTGATCCTCCTGGGTCTAGAAAGCATTTGTTTCTCTTCTCAGCCAGACATGGGAAATCAGCCTTTAGGATAGCGTACGGGAATTTTGATTGCCATTTTGCTTCTCCCCACCCCGCCAACTCCCACTTCAATTTCCAGAAATAGACCTCTTCTACACTCAAAGAGAGCATCTGCTTGAACAACCTGATCCGAAAACGACGTTCACTGAAGTTAACTAGTGCAGAGTGCTAACAGACACGGCCTTAAAGCAACTAGATGCTCGCCCAGGTCTGTTCTGCTTCATACATTGCCAGTTTCTGCTGGATCAGGATAAGCCAGCGTAACCCATTTAAACAGATTTGATCAGTATTTTGGCATATACAGGTGAGTAAATCAAGAGCACACTGAGCTGAAAGTGTGACTAGCTACCATGATCCAAGCACCCAGATGACAGGCCACATTAACAGTGTCTCAATAGCCGTGGATCACGATCAGAGACAGAATTACAACTCCGTATCCCAGAAATCAATAGCATAGGCTAGCATAATAAATACACTTAAAGACTGATTTACAAAACTGAGGAATTTTCCTAGAACCAGACCTTGGAGTTCACACAGACTCAGATATAAGCCAAACCACGTTTGGAAGCGTTGATATGTTTCTGACACACTTTAATCAGATACAGGGGCTGTACAGTATTGCATTAGGACAACCAGTACCGAACAAGCCCGTAATTCCTTTCAGCACCTAAAAGACAACCTAGTTTGCAGGAAGTATCATCTCACTGGGGGAACAATTTCCAAGCTCTAGCTGCAGCAAACTAAACTGACATGGCAACTAGATAATATCATCAGATAGCATTGCTCGTTAGAGAAGGTTGAAAGACGCCGTGCATGGATACAAGTGTATGCGTCCTATAATATAACTGGAAAAGCAAAGATGGGATAAAGTTGAAGCAGTAATAAGAACTGTGTTTATATAAAATAATACCATGCTTAACTCAAGCATAAATCATTTACAAGTGTTGCTTTGCTGAATGGCATGGTAGCTGACTTCTATTTTCTAATCAGTAAGAAGAAACATGACCTTTTGGGTTTGTATTAAGGTGAGTGCATCTTCACCGTAACCCTCAGAGAAGACCTGGGTTGCTCCTTATCCCACACAACCCTGGTCCCGCAACAAGACAGATCCTTGTCAGCAGACAAGCTCTGTGCATGCTTGGGGTACAGAATTGGGATTGCATTATTAACGCCTCAGTGTTACGATTAGTTAAGTTATAGACGGAATCCAGTAACACTTGATTAGGACCATTAGTCCTCTCATTTGCCTACATCTTTCTCACAGACCGGCCAAAGGAGGTGTCACCAGATGAACTGGTGAGGTGATGGAGGCAGAGCACACAAGAAGCTGCTCTGCAGAGATGACTTGTTTCAGAGGCTTTTAGAGATACCACGACTGCGCATAGGCTGAGAGTCACCAACAGCTGCATTCATCTGCTGCTCAAGGAAGCAACACAGAAGAGGGAAGCACAGATACCGCGGCAAGGGAAAACCAAAACCACCCACAACAGTCACACACACATTTCACTGGTGACTGGGCACTGCTCTGGGGTACTTGTGACCATCTTTCAATGAGACAGGTGAGGTTGCTGAACTCCAAAAGTGCCTGCAGCCCCAGCACTGGTTACACTTACAGCCCCAGGCACCACCGCAACATGTCCCAGGTGAGGCAAACCACCCACATGGCCTGAAAAAAATTCAGGAGAAAAAGCACGTAGCCACCATGCTGCCCAGCAGGCTTGAGACCTGTGCAGCAACAGATGGTGGAATGAGAGCCACCCGTCTCAGCACGTGGCCTGCTCTTTTGTGGCCTCAGGCTTGGGAAGGATGGCTCCCCGCCCACAGGTAGCAGCCAGGCTTGCCTGCCTTTGCATCACATCTCCACTCAGACCTAGTTCATTTGGTTTCATGCACAACTCCTCTTCTTTTACCAAAACTATCTGCTTTCACCCACGAGCATGTGGGCCCTGAATTCCTAACAGGGACCAGAAACTCAGCTGTGGTTAGAGGAGATGGACGCACGTCCCACCCCTCAGCCCAACTAACTACAGCAAGGTAGAAAGATCTCAGCTGCTTTGTAGATTGAGCCCAATTAGTCCAAGCAGTTCCCTTCTCCAGCAGGGCTTTATCATACCTCAGCAGCTGCCAAGATCAGGCAATCCTATAGCAGATGTGGAACTGTACATTACAATCCCAGCTCTCTGCCTAATTCTGTATACCCCAGGGCGATGGAGAAGTCTGAAAAGTATGACAATAAGAAGCGCAGAAGTTCCCACCCTTCAAGACTACAAGGCAGATTTTCAGAGGTTGCAATAAAACAGAAAATATCCTTTGTTTAAATCTGGTGTCTTCAAGAAGACAGGACATGCTCCGCAGCCAAGACACAGGGCCGAAGCTGCTGATGGGATGGATGGGGCAGATGGCCTCCAGCCGTCACAAGTCACTGCGAAAGTCTGGGCTTGACACATCTCTGCTTTTAAAGGCAGCCCCAACGTCTATATTTGTGATATCCTGCTACCACAAGGGGTGGCCACCTAACTGCTGCCACTGCATGCACGTAACCAGCAGACACCAAAGAGCATCTCTGCATTACTACTGATTTCAGCTCATTCACAGTGGGACCACCAGAAGCGAGAGCTGTTTGGTACTGGGACTGACTGGACACATGTACTGGCTTATTCCACAGAAATGACAAATCAATGGCACTACTGGGAGGCTGTGGGACTGCAGCTGGCTCTGTCGCATTCCTCAGCAGAAGAAAACTCCACATTTCACACACACTTGTGGAGAGACTTTCAGCTAAAGCCACTAGTGACATCGCAAAACCTTGTGCAACTCATGTTCTCTGTGAGCCAGCTCTTTCTTCCCAAGCCTTAATAGTTGTCATACTTCGTAGTGATAAATAGCAACGATGAGATCTGCAGAGCTATTTGGGATCAGAGATTTCTTTGCAGATACCTTATCTCAGCTCACAGGAGCCTGCACACACACTTCCCCCCGCCACCTGCCTGAGCTGGCTGCCTCGGAGCACACGCAGGCTCCGGGAAGGAGATCCTCTCCTCACAGCAGCCCAAGACTTGCTCCCCATCGAACTCAGTCCAAGAGGGAAGGGCTCAAGCCACAACTTGAGCATGAACTGCAAGAATCTCCTGGCTCAGACCCACCTCTTTCAAAGCAGCGATGCCAAAGTGTTATGCAAACTTCTTCAAAAAGCATCCCCACTGCTTAGCTGCCCACCTCTGCACCCCAAACTCAGTGCCAAAGACTCTGGAGAGCCTAAATGCATTCATTATTAGTGAGGTTGAGAGTCTAAGGATATTTTTAAAAAGATTTAGTCTCCTAAGTCACAAGAGTAAGTGGGAAAATACATGCATCGCCCCCATCCTGGGGGCGGCTGCTGCTCCTGGTTATCTCAGGAGGAGATGCCTACGCTCAGAAATAAGAAGCCCACGGGCTGAACTGGCAGCTAAAGCTTGTGGATCCCTATTTCCCAGGCTTTTTCTAAGCCTTGCACTACACTTTCATCCTAAGTGGATCCAAAGGAAAAAAGAAAAGAGAAAGAGACATCAGAAAAACCTTTATGCAAGACAGAGCACAGTCCACCCAAGGGGGGAAAATAACAGCTTTTATTAAATTGCAAGTGGCCAAGTCCGTACGTTATGTGGGAGTTTCAGTCTGATCCCATAATTCTGAGACAGTTACTTCCAGACAGAGCTGTTTATAACCAAAGACAATGTTGCCATACACCAAACCATCCTCAGACATGCTTTCTGTGGAATTTTGCCCACGAAGAAGGCAATAGGTCAGCGGGAAGAAAAAAAAATAATAATAAAATAAGTATTTTAGCAAGTCCTGACCCCTCATATTTTGAACTTTAGACCAAACCAGTGCAGTTCCCATGCCTCCCCTTTGCAGCACCCTGCCACACCACGAATCCTGCGCTGCCCGGACTGACCTCCACTGCGGCTCCCCAGCCCGGGCCATGGCAAGCCAAGCCCTCCCTGCCAGCAGGAATTACCACGCTCGCGCCGCCTTCAGCGACAGCTGCTCCCATGCCCATCCTGGCCCACCAGCCACAAATTTAACTGCTCTCAGTGGTTTCGGCTCCAGTTGTTCTCTCTTTCTGCTGCAGCTGGAGCGGGAAGCCGGATTGGGACCGAAGGCGGATCCCTGCAGAAGGGGTGCATGCAGGCACGGCAGCCCTGCTTCGCTGCAGCTTCTCAAAGGGCTTAGCTCTTCTGGCCACCCTTAGCAACTTGTGTTTGTTTTAGAGGTTTTTTTCCTCCTAAAACTCTGCTCCCTGGATTCAATTAATTTTTTATTATTTTTTTTTTAAATAAGAACTTCGGGTACCAGATCGGCGCCTTCCTACTGAACATTTCTAAATAATTTTCTTCTTTTGTGAAATTTTCCAGTCATTCCTCCAGTTTACACAGGTTTTACACTATAGCACACAACAAGAAGTTCCCGAGTTTTACTTCTCTTCAAATTGCAGCATCAGTCTTACGATGAAAACACCTTCTCCCAGCTACTACCAGGGAACTTGTTCACTGCCTGTTCACTGCCATTTCCCCACCACCCCCAAACCAGAGCCAAATAAGTGGTTCCAGCCCAGAAACTGGCTCCATCGGCACCTGCACCAGCAGCTCCTTGGGGCAAGGCCATGTCAGACACATCTCTGACCCACAGAGCTGTGCTGACACACTGCAGCACAGACTGGACCAGTCTGTCTTGTCTGCTGACCCAAGAGAAAAGCACAAATGACTCAACTTCCAAGACGAAGTAAACAACACCACACAGGTTGTCAAACCGGCTGTGTGACTGCAGGATCCCAGTTTACCTGCTCGGTCTGGATACATGCTTCATCCGGGCACCTTCGGAGAGGAACACCTATGTCCCAGATGCAGAGCACACGCACCATCTTTAATCACAGATGCACCTCTGATTTCTGGTTCCGCAAGACGTCCCCTACAGCTCTGGGCCCTCTGGTTGCTCTTGCCTGAAGATGCACTTCCCTGCCTCAGATGACTCCTGCCTTTCCAGAGGGTAGACCAGATTAATTGGGGTTTACAGGGACTTCTCAAGAGAACAGCATCCCTAATTTCCCCTGGTCCAGGCAGGATGGTTGCAAGGAAGGCATTGGTCACTGGCTAGGGAGCTTGGGGTTCAGGTCCTGGATTTGCCATAAAATCCTAAGGAATTCAGTGAAGTCATTTAGATCCTTCACATGTATGTTCAGATGGAAACATGGTTGAGCGAGTATTCAGCTGAGCAAGCACCCAGGATTCAGATTTAAAAGCTTGCAGTGCTTTGGTGCGCAGCCCTGCAGAGCCTGAGCTGCCCAGTTGCCTGCTTGCCCCCAGTCCACCACCACTGCTGGGAGCAATAAAATCATTTTTGCATAGACACTCCCTGTGTTCCTGGGCTGCAGGTGCTCAATGCAAGCGATCAGTGAAAACCCCTGAACAATAAACTCATTCACATGGTATCTCTGGTCCCTGGCCGGGCACAGGGCACACAGAGCCTGCTAAGGGGAGCAGCGAAGGCGTGTGGAGGAACAGGAGTGAGACCTGCCTGACACACTAGTCAACACCACATGAGAAAAACGAGGGCTCATGCCTTGCCAGGAGGACTCCAAAAGCACGTGCCCAAAGAGAGCTCAAGCTACCGTGTGAGCACTGATAGCGTTAGGAGCAGGCTCCTGGCAATGGTACTGACACAGACGGAGCACAGACCCCAGAGTGGCTCCCACTGCATGGATCCCTGCCCCTTACACTCAGGAGAAGGAGAAAGCCCCAGTGACTCCTTTGGAGGTAGCAAAAGAAGCATTTCCAGACCTGGCACTCACACACACACACACACACAGAGCAAGCCTCATCAAATGGGGCTGAAGCCAGCATCCCCACAGTCTCGTGCCCATCTCAGTGAGCCTGTCCTGCTGTGGAGAGGCTCACGTGCACCCAACACAACTCAGAGCATCCTCAGGTGCCCTGTTTACATAAGAAATGCAGCTGTGCTAGAAGAGACAGAAATATTACACTGGCATGGGTGACAGTGTAGGATGGCTTGGTAGGGTGGACACAGCAGATGTATAATTGAGAAAGGCTGTGGTTTCAGTCACAGAAAAAGGCTTCATCTCCTAAATCCCTGCTGAGTAAATGACTCTGCAGTCCTGCTTCCTATTCCCCAACAAAGTCCCTTCCCATCTCCAAAACTCACCACTCGCACATAAGTGAGAGTTAATGTATATGTTATGAGGTTATGCAGGACATTAATTTTCATCTGCACTTCAAAGAAGGCGCAGCCCAGCAGCTGAAAATTGTATTGGATTTGGTACAGGGCAGTACATCGCCCTGTTTTCTTCAGTTGCCAATTACACCAAGACAATTAGCTAAACACAACAGCTGTGTTGATGCTCAGCTGAGAGGAAACCACATATGTTTGTATAGAGCCTAGATCATGTTAATATGAATCAATCCATTTCCGACTGATTAACAAGAGTTTACAAAGGGCCTCAGATTCTTAAGTGGGCTTGTGTCTTTCATCCATGTCTACACTTTGCGGCTTAATCCCAAGCGTATCTCCTTGTATTTGTAAGAACTTGTTAAAGAGAACACGTGCCCAAGTCCCAAACAGACTCACACCCCTTTCCCCTCCCAGTTAAAACACGTTAACTAGCAAGCAAGCACCTTGTCTTTCTACCAAGTCACTATTTTAATCCTTATCAACACTAGCCTGTTGGCTTCTGTTAAGAAGACACCCTCTCCTCCATAGACAAACAATGCTCCTCTCCTTAGAGGAGCACCACAAACATGAGCCCTGGGAGACCCTCAGATAAAAAAGCGAGGCTTGTGTCTTTGCTCAACAGAGACACTAAAACAAGAATGCCAAACACCTTTCCTCGAAGAACTGGGCTGCAAGTCACTTTCATTTCCATTACAGAGCTCTAACACATTAAAAATACAATAATAATCTTACAAACCTCTCCAGGCTCACATCACTTAACATTTTAGACTACACACATGGGGGCTGCATCACAGGGGAATCACCTGTCACTGTGGTGACAAGGAGCTGGTCTGAGAGGACTTGACAGGGACAGGTGGATGAGTATGGGTGCCACCAGCACACCCCTCAGTGCATTCAGCACCTCTTCCCCCCCATCCAGGGTCTGGAGATGGCTGGTCACAGGCCAGCCAGCCACATCTGCTATGCAGGGCAAGGAGACCCCTGTTGGGTCTGTTGCTCTTTATGCCTCACACATGCTTCCTTAAGCACAGGGAGAAAGTAGATTTTTAAAGAGCATCTTCACCAATGAGAGAAGACACTCTTTACTGTGGCCTGGCAGAAAAAAACCCACCCTGCCACACACCAAGATCATCCTTCAGAGCTTTAATAGCCTACCAGGAGTCAAGAGACCATGTCTTCCTATGCAGCTGGCCTTGCATCCCCATTTGCAGAGGCTGGGAAAGGAAAGCCATTCCCAGGAGACTTTCACAATCCCTCCTTCACTTCCCACCACGCGAGTCCAACAGCCTGAGCTCTTCCCATTCCACAGGTGCCACCCTGCCAGCCACCAGCCCTGGCCTCCCAGGCTCGCACCCCAACTGGCCCTGCACACTCCACCCGACCAGATTCCTGTGGCAGCTTCACCCTGCCTTTGAAACAGGAGGGACACCTCTCGTATCTGCCAGGTTACAGCTTGGATTAAAGCACATCCCTGCCTGTGTTTAAGGGAAAGAAACATTGCTGTTTGCTGATGCTTGCAACCTTCATTTCTTAAGTAATAGGAATGATCTTGTAGTCCTATTCCTCCTCCCAGAACACCAGTTTGTTGCTCAACAGCCCTCTTTGAGTCCATTCATCACTATCATTACAGCATTTCCCTGCACAAGTGCTCTGCCTGGCTAGTGGCAAGGATGAAGGCTCCCCATACCAGCCATGGCAGCAACAAGATATCCCCACCAGAACAGGCACATATCCCCTGTGCTTAATAATAACAGCTTACTTGCCTGCCTTCTCCACCTGCTCCTCAGGGCTCCCAGCTCCCACACGTTCTCCCCCAGCCCAGCCCTTCCTCTCCACCCGCCTCACCATCCCCAGGTGACTCCAGCCACCCCATCATGCTGGAGACACCTCCCACCCACTAAATGAGCTATTGCCATCACCTGCGGCTGCCCTGCAGAGCTGGAGATGCCTCCGTACCCTCATTAATGCACACCCACTCCCACGCGCGCACATTCGTTACCAGTAACACAAAAAGGACTGGCAAGGCTCCGCAATCAGTTGCACTTGCTATTCATTACACATGTGCAGAACACATCCCCGCTGCTCTGAGGGAGTAGTGTGCATATTTAAAAAGACAATATACAAAACATAGCTGAATCTTAATGAATCTACTCCTTTGCTACTAGAACTGAATGGAATTGTACAGACCTCACTAGGAAAAAAAACAAACCACGCAACAAAAAACTACACAGTATTTGACTTGTAATATAATCTTTAACATCACTTCTGCAGTATGTTACTATTGTGCTTATCAGGCCCATAAAGTATCGATTGTAAGGAGGAAAAGGATCAAAATGCAACAGGCAGCACAGTGCCAGCCCTGTCAGAATACTAAAGTACTTGCATAGTCAAAAAATACCCCAACAACCCAGTCCTGGCAAATATTAACTTCCCACAATATGATACCTTGACATATAAAGTCCCCACCAAAGAAGGATTAGGGAATAACGGCTATTAGCTTGACTGCATCTGCTGAGACCTAACCAAACCTTGCCAGTTTGACCATAACAAGTCCCAGTGGGGTCAGGCAGGAATATATTTGTCTAGTACCAAGTTCCCTGATTAAATGTTCAAGCTCCATACGGAGGACAGCGGTTACAAGAAGAGCCACATTTCCTCTCAACAGGTAACATTTACTGCAGACTTATTCTGTGCTACACCAGTGCTGGGTCCACCTCCTCCACCAGCACATCAGCAGGAGCAGAAATGGCAAAATGCCCGCATGCGCCCAACTGTCCCATGCCTGGGCACCTCGCCCCACCTCCTCCCTCCTCAGCTGGCAAGGAGCACTCGAGTTTGAGAAGTTTCCAAGAGCTGCCCATAGCGCTACAGATCCGAGATGAGCCATTCTGGGTGACAATGACCAAGGAGCAACGCACAGGAAGCGTCAGAGCCATTGATTGCGGGGAAATAAATGGGCCGTGGGTGACCACCAGCCCGGACGGGATCTGCCAGGGAGAAAGCAGGGAGGCAGCTCAGCTCCCCTCTCCATAACCACCAAACCCATTTGCATTTAGAAAACAGGACACTCAATGCCGTGCCTGTTAAAGCCGGGAGGGTGGGAAGTCCGCGCAGAGGGGCAATTTTGGAAGAAAGACGGAGCAGGCAACGTTAGCCAAATTCAGGGGCTTGCAGAAAACGAAACGAAACGCTGCTTTTAAGTGGCGAAAAAAAATCCCCAGATTGTGTAAAACGAGCCTCCCCGGCTCCTCCCTCGCTGCCCAGCGCCCGAGGCAGGTACAGGGGGATTTCACATCCCCACACCTTCCCCGGCCCCACTGACGGGCACCGCTTCCCCGACAGCCCCACTCGCTGGGACTCCGATCCCTGGCCCCACTCCCTGAGATCGCCTCCCCTTCAGGAGCTGGCTCCCCTCCCCACTTGCTGGCCACCTCCTCCTCTCCGGAGCCGGACAATCCCCCCAGAACTGAGCTCGGGCCCCACTCGCGGCGACCCCCTTCTCCGGGAGCTGACTCTCGGGAAACATCGCCCCCGGAGCGCCGCAGCCCGCCGCCGCCGCGCTTTCCCACGCGTGGGGACAGCAAGCCGCAGCGGCCCCGTGTCAGCGGGTCTGCCACCCCCCCCCCACAGACCCTTCCCCACCAACGCCGTGCCCCCCACGGCGGGCAGGACGGCATGGACCGCGGACACGCGCGGATCCCCGCCTCACCTTTGTATTTGTCCATGGGGACGGCAGCCCACCGGCTCCCGAGGGGCCCCGGGACGCAGCGCTACCTCCGCTCCGCTCCGCCGCCGCGCTCCTGTAGCCTCTTATTCCGGCGGCGGCGGATCCCCCGGCCGGGCCGAGCCGCCCCGCCCCGCCCGCCCCGCCCCGGAGCCGCGGAGCTGGCCGGGATCGGGGCTCCGGGGTGGGGAACGGGGACCCGGGTCCGGGATGGAGATGGAGGATCGGGGACCGGCCCCGAGTCTTGTCCCGCACGGCGCGGCACGGCACTGCTCCTCCCCGTCGGCGTGGGGCCGCTCCGGCTGCCGGCCCCTGGGAAAAGAGGAGGGTTAGGGCGGGTGACAGGAGGAGGAGGAAGATGAGGAGGAGGAGGGTGCCTGGGGCGCTGGGCTGAGGCCGGGGGGTGGCTCCTGGGGCCCCTTGCTGCTCCCCAGCGCTGGCGTCCCTGTGTCGAGGACGGTGCTTGGTTGCAGCAGGGCTTTGGGCACATTCAGAGAAAGGCCCTGGTCATCCCGGGAGAGCCGTGTGTGTTCCCGGTGGCAAGACCCCAGGCAGAGCCAGCCAGCGACCCACCTCCTGCCCCGCTCTGGGCCGGCGGACTGAAAAGTCAGGTTCTCCTTCCACCTTCCCAGGGCAGCTGCTGGTGGTAACCCCGAGCCAGTGAGTTTGCACTCTCCCTTTCCAGTGGCTTCACTAAGGCTTCCTGGTAGGAGCTGCCTCCTGGACAGAGCAGATCTCACAGGAAGATGTCCCTGGCCTTGGATTCCTGTAACGCTTTTCTTGCCCGACTCCCACCACCACAGACAGACCTAGTGTCCCCAAAGTGCTCAAATAATGACAAATGGAGAAGTGGGCATCCAGTCTTACCTCAACAGAAGGCATAGGTCCTGTCCCAAAGCCAATATTTTGGAGACACTGCAGAAAATTAATGTTTATATCAATAAGGAAAACAAGTTACAATAGACAAGGTACACAAGGATTATAGAGGAAGTTTTTCTCTTGAGAATTAAGGTTCAGCCATTAGTGTGGAGACAAGGGAGACATACCTGGCTATTACAAGGCCTTTCTGGCAAGAGGAGAGGCTGGGTGTCTGACCTGGACAGGCAGCTCCACTGTTCCCATGGAAAGAGATACAACCGTTACCCAGAAAATCAACAGCTCTCCTTGGGAGATGAAAAATAAGGATCCAGAAGTCAGCTCTGCATCACGCACTAGAGCCATATCCACTGGCTGTCTGTGTGAGGATCTAGTCCTCCTTCCACTGAAGGATGAAGGTCACACCAGGGTCACAGAAGGTCACACTGGTCTGAGGTTAATCCTCACCCCACTGCCTTGACCCTCACGGAACTCACAGGCTTTGGTGTCTGGGCAAAAGGGAGCTGGGGCCTGGCTTAAGGGGCACACTTTAACTTAGCTGAAGTGTGGACAGGAAGATGGTGGTGTGGCCTGCAATGGAAACGAACCTTTTCTTGCAGAGAGCTGAGGGGCAGATAGGTGGACTCCCCAAACCACACAGCCCCTTTGCACACTGACTCTTCTCTGTAAGACAAGCTCTTGGCCATCAACCCGCATCTACAGAGCCTGGAGTACTCGCAAATGTTAATTTCCACACGTCCATCTGAGTAAGGTGGCAGGGGGAGCATCACTGTTTCTGTGCGATAGCTGTGTCATGGTGTCAGCAAGGAGAAGGCAGTTAGACAAAGTCAACAAGAGGCTCACAGATACATACTTCCCAATTTTTGGGCCAGGCAGCACACAGGCCGTTGACATCTGTGGTCCAAGGCAGCCTTAGGAAATGTTAGTGCCATGTATGTAGAAAAAACCACCAAGCCTCCATCATATGGGCCTCCTCACATTTTCCGAATATATCCCTAAGCAGGCTTTTTTGGCTTACAAGGGAAGCGAGCTGCCGGGCTGGAAGAGCACTGTCCTGCCGCTCATCGGGTCCCTGCGTGCCCCCCCTGCCCCCCACCCTCCCAGGCTGCACTTGATGGGGGTGACACCTCCCAGAGGATCTGTGTGTCTGGTGGAACCGGAAAGTGACTTTTGCTGCATGGCAACTTGCCATACGAGAACAAGCACAGATAAAGGGCTATTGCCTCTCAAGGAAGCTGAAGCTGGAGCACGTCTCGTCTCTTGCCAGTACGTAACTACTGCACAAACAGACAGGCAAGCCGAACGCCTGAACCATCAGATCCAGCAAGCGGATAGCAGTCTTCAGTGACTGGAGAAAACACAGGTTAAATAAATATATCTGTCATGTAGGAATATTTCCCAACTTAGAGCTCTTTCCAGCTACCGTTTGGCTCTAGCTTTCAAGATCTAGCATGGTAAGCCCCACTCTTTTGAAGTGTGCCTGTATCTTGAAGCAGGTGAGTAGTCATTCTGAACTCAGCAAGACTAATTAAGGATAATACCAGTTAAAAAAACTAATTAAAGACGATTTGAAAGATCAAGACGTCAGATACCTGTGATTCCTGTCTTCGGGCCCCAGAGCCTTTCCATCCCCTGCTTGTCCTGTCCTTCCTCTCCTGGCTGTGATAAGGATGCTCTGGAATCCCAGGACTGCTGGCCAGCCCCATGGCAATTGCTGGGCAAGCAGCAATGAGACAAATACTAATGCCAGAGGAATACAAGTTCTTCCTGTTTGTCCCCTTCCTCTTCCAGTAGGAAGTACCTGAAATACTTTGGGATACTCTTTTTCAAACAGGCTGTTGTGTTCTGGGGATTAATAAAATGGAAATACTCAGACCCTGCTTAGTGCAAGGAATTAATATTCCCAGAGTTGGTGCTGAAGTCTGGATGTTTGCCACTTTGTTCAGCTAGAGCGAATACTTGCGTACTGGTTTTCCTGGTGGAGCTTCTTGAAGCTGATAAAATAACAGCCATCTACCTGTGTACCCATGTATTCCTTGCTTTTCCCCTGGTTATTATTAGTGATGATTATTATTAGGGATGACTCAGGCGTGACAAGCCCTGAGGGCCAAGCTCATCCTGTTCAAGCCTTTTCTTTTTCTATGTGGCTGACTTCTTACCCTTCACTGCAGAGGGTCATACTATAGATTACATGTTTTACTGGTTTTTTCCCCGCATATTCATGCTGTATTAACAGACAGTCTGACCACTAGGGAGATTATCACCTTTGGCTAAAGGTCTCAAGTACCACGCTGTGGCTTTCAACCAATGTGATTCTGCTTCTCTGGCCTTACATCCTGTCATTTTATCACTTTTGCTTCCTGTGAAGCAGAGTGATAAAGCACTTTTGCTCTGTGAAACAGAGAAGGAATCAAGTATAAATTTATAAGTCTCTAAACCAATCAAGTCTCTAAATCAAGTATAAATTTACAAGTCTCTCTCTAAATAATTGTAATCATTTGCTAAATACCTTGTGCAGAAGCGTGATCCCCTCTCTTTTATTCACTGGCAATGTTAAATGCTTTTCTTTTTTTTTCCCAGATATTGACACTAAGCAGGTGTACATTGCTTCATTAATATTATTGCTGTTACACTTACCTTTTGGCATCAGCGAAGTCTTTAATGTCTAAGATTCGTCTAAATCTTTGCTATGACTTTCTTCTCTTTGGTTGCACTTGACTTGCTCGTTCCCTGCTGTAAGCATGAGTCAAAGGCTGGTAAAAGCTACGGACGTCTCCATTGTGAAAGCTGGAGGGAATCCTCCCATGAGAGCTTGTGTGCAGGTGCCACCAACTTCAGAGAAGTTATGCTTGATGGAGGCTGTCAGGAAGAATCACACCTGACTTGGACTGTGCGGAGCTGCTCCCCGGGGTATCTTCTCCCAGATGTTGTTCATCACAACTGCAGCACTCCATAGTGGCTAGGCTTCTGCCCGTCTTCAGGGAAAATATTTCAGCTGGCAGAACAAAAGGTAGAAGTTTCCTCCATGCACGAAGGGTATCTATCGTTTCAAAGGGCTTTTCTTTCTCTCTTCCCCATACACTTATCAAGGCAATGAAAAGGAGTTTAGACCAAGCTCAGTCAGAAGTAAAATTAACCTGGTCTTGTTAAGCTCCTGAAAGATGTGGAGCCATGTCAAATACTCCATGTGTGCAGGCACCTGGAGGACAGCTGTCGAAAGAAGATGGCTTGGCAGCCTAAGGTTAGCAGTGAGGTGTGCTCAGATCAATGGTGGTGCACTGGTGTCCTCTTTTCCTCCAATTATCATCTCAGGTACTTGTTTAGATAAGGATGGAACGTGCCTGTGGACAGTCTATTTCAGAGCAGTTGACAAGAGAAATCTGAGCTGAGGTGGGTTTTGTGACAGCTGGACACCACTAACTGTCCTGATTCATATGGTCAGACTCCACATCCCGTGCCGAAACCCTGAGCCACCCAGGCCCCGGGAACACAGTTTTCTGAGAGGAGCCATCATAAATGACATTGCCACGTGGCTTGCTGCAGAAATGTGTTAAGGATCCCAGGATATCAACTCAGGAGCATGAGCAGCAATGAAACCTCTTTCCCCAAAAATAACCTTTATGGGTGCTTTATAGCAGACCAGACTAGTTCTTCAGTTCCAGGAAGGCACTGGGAGCCTGCCAGAGCTCAGTCAGTGAAGAAAGGTCTAGAAGAAACAGAGAGGCAGATGGGACACTCTCTGGGATAGCACGGTTGTTGCAAGCAAAACTGCTCGGTGGAAGAGGAGTGAGTACTCTGTTGGAGAACAGGACATAGATCTCCCACCTTACAAGATCTGCAAGCATCCTGTCTATGGGTGTCCCTTTGAGGTCTTCTTGTTTCCCTGTGAAGTGCTTCATGATTCTGTCCATAAAAGAGATGACCAAATTCTTCCCCAGCTTCAACTGGTCTCGCACTGGTGTTGCTCTGCTGACTTCTGTCCAGCCATTTCTGACTTTCACCGATGAAAGGCAAGACAATCAGCCCTAACACAAACAAACCCAGAGCTGTTTAGCTGCTCAGCTATACAAAAGCTTAGTGGCTGATACATTCCAGCAATGTTTTGGATTCCCTCAGACATTAACTGTTTCAAAAGAGCGTGGCTGGGAAGAGGGTGGCTGGAGGGAGGGGGGAATTTCCCATTAAGGACAGCAGGACCAGATGTCTTTTTGATGAGCTTCTCTTGGCTTCCCGTTCTTTGACATATCCTTTTCAGTTGTTGAGTCCAAACTGCTTCTAGACCAAATTACAGGGAGCTCTAATAGCACGAATTGTTTTCTTTCCCCCGACAGCTAGAGTACCTTCTTCTGGCCAAAGTATGAGACATGCTGACCAGACAGTGCGCTCAACAGCCAGGGCGATTTCTTCCTTGCATTTATTTTCCACTTCAGACCCTCTTCCTCCTCCAGAGAAGTCCCTCAGCTTTCCTTTGACAGCGTTCAACACAAGTAAAAAGTATTCTTTGTTCCCCCCCTCCAAACTCCACATGGGGATGCTCACACCAGCAGGCCTCATCAGGGATCAATACACGGTATTCCGGCATGTAACACTCACAGGACTTCAGCTTCCTATGAGTTTCTGATACAGATTTCTGACACATAACAAGCCATGATGCTAGTTTTTGAGGGGATTGGGTAGGAAATCATGGCTTTCAGCTGAACAAATATTAGAAATTTCATCCACACTTACGGATTTTACCAGTAAACTAATATTGATCAAAATCTCTCCCAAGCTGTTACAAAAAAACCTGGGTGGAGTATCAAGCTGTCAGTGGAGGACTCGCCGCGACAGAGCTGAACTCCTGCCACCTTTCAGCACCACTAAAACTTACCCGGGCGAGAGGAAAAACTAGTTCTAGCAAAATATGGGAAAACATTAATTTTTACATCATGCTACATTTTCACTGGGATTTGTTTAAGCCTCCCCCATCATCACGGCAAACTGTGGTCTGATGTCAACTGCGAGCTCACAGAAGGCCTTTTATTCTGGCATTTACCCAAAAAGGAGGTTTTTCCAGTCCGCAGCTTTTTCTTTAGGCCTAAACCACTTCTACTCAGCCAAAGTCAATAAGCAGAGCACACTTCTGAGGTCAGCGCTGCTGAAGTGGGAAAGGGAAAAGAAGGAGAACCTGTGGTCCATGCAGGAGAGCACCACAAACTGCAAGTTGTTTCAGTGGAGGCTAAGTACTATGGAGGAGTCCAAGTTTCCTCCCCAGCCCCCACGTCTGCTATTAATATTAGATCTCGGGGTATGTCAAACTACCGAAGTGGAAGTAACTACCAGGTAACAGCTCTCACCCAATGTCAGTCAAATCTTCAACTTTTTTTTTTTTCGTTCCTGTGAAAAGAGATTTAATTAAGAGCCAAGAAATCCGTCTCAATAAATACCAAAAAATGCAGTTTCCCTTTTCCCACGTAGACCCATGGAGCTGAATTTCTCCTGCCTTCCCGACTATCATTAAGTATTCCGTTTAAATAGGCCAGCTTCATGCCATCTATAATGAAGTTATAGTGTATTGCTCTGTTATGAATGATGAAGCTGTTGTGTCCTACGGGGAGAAAAATCGCTGTAATCCAACTTTCCTTTTGAAAAGGCCTAATGTATCCACATGAGATCTTCTGGCAGAGACAACTGAGAGAATATAAATAGAAGCTTAAAAGAAGAAGGAGGGGAAGGGGAAAATAACTCCAACAGGGCTGAGTAGCTGAAATTCACAAGTTTAATAGGAAGATGGATGACTGAAGAGCCTGTTCTGTGACACAATTAGGACTTTATGTAGGCCTTTTTCAATTATTTGTAGCTGACAAAATATCACACAAAGGCTGTTTCACACTGCAGGCCAGGTGCCCAGAAACGGGTTTTTTGGAGGGGGGGAGCAACTGGGAGAGTCGCCCAGGGGCACAGGCCACTAATGTCACCACCGGCTAAGTTAGGCAACCTAGGTGTGTCATCTCATGCACAAGAGGCAGGAGCAAAGTGTCCCGTAATGCCTGAGGACCCTGTACATCCAAGCCATCTTCTGCCCATCCCCAGGGAGCTCAGAGCTCCAGCCACAACAGACAATGTAGGGTGGGAGGTGACTATACAAGTGCACATGGTCCATCTTGGATGGCACCTTTCCGGTCTTCTCCACCGACAGATACAGTAAGGGGACATGTGGGTTCCTGCTACAGGAAGAGGTTTCTGCTAACAGTCAATTCTGAGTACTAATGTTATATCAAGAGATCCTGTCCAGGAGCCTGTTCAGTGCAGGTTCTGCCCCCTTCTTGCTTCTCACTGGCCACTCATCAAATACTGTTGTCGTGGTACTTTGTTCTCAGCAGAAACCTACCACAGTTCAACCACCAAGGAAGGTTGCTTGAAATAACCCGCCTGTGTCTGCACGCAGCGCTCACACTTTCATTTGTTTCAGTGCTGCAGCTTGAGGTGGTGACATACGGCAGAAGAGTGGTGGTGAGCTGGAGAGCAGTAATGGCTTTAGTACCTCCCATGAGACCTGCAGAACATCTTACCAAACCTTCACTTTCTAAGTGTCTTTAATTTGCTTTGGTTTACTCCATTCCACAGTGAGCTAATCTGACTAAAGACATTTTAATTCAGGCTGAAAATGCCCAGGGTGGGGGTTGATTAGTAAATTTAGTTTAGTTATTTTTGGGTGAACTTGCCTGGGTGTCCCCATGAGGAGAAGGCTAAGCTGAAACCCAGGACGTGTGGTGGGGCAGGGCCAAGCCTATGGGAGCAGACACAGACTGCTAGGAGTCTGCTAGACAAAGATAAAGCAGGGTAATGGACCTGTTCCTCCACATGTAACAATCTGATTGAGGAAAGAAGGAAAAGATAAGAAGAGGAGGGTTTGTGGGGAAAAGGAAGTCATGGGAATGACCCCACCCTTGACTCCAGAGGCAAGAGCAGAATGGGGGCAGCAGCAAGAGGCAGGGATCCTTTGGGCAGCATTAGCCCTTACTAGGGCAAGATTGTCTCCAGGGAGATGCCTTCCCGAAGGCTCATTCTTGACTCCAGTCTTCAATGAATGGTTTCCAAGTTCCTTTGAAGACCCAGGTGGCAGGAAAGTGGCATAGGACAGAGCCCTCCCTCTGCCCACAGTCATGGTGGCTCAGGGCAGTCTTCCACCATGGCCTCCATATGGTCTGCCTGGCCCTCAGCAGACCTGGAACGGCCAGGGCTGCCTGGCAGGACAGCAGCCGCGGTGACTTCAGCTTATGTCTCTAGGGACCTGCACTGCTAGAGGTGTTTTCAAGTTGCTTAAAAACATGTTGCCACTGAATGGCAATGCCTTCCCTCACCCCTTCCCTTGTGCCGGCACTAGTGACAGGCTGGCTGCACGTGGAGGCTGGCTGGCTTGCTGATATGAGTAAAAGCTACTCATTTTTTCCTCACAGCGTCAGTTTTTCAGCTAGCTTTTCCCTCCACTCAGATGGGCAATTTGCCTACCCTGGTGGTAACTCCATTGTTGCTTGAGCTGGCAGAACACAGGAAAATTCTCCAGAGGGTCCTCTGCTGGGATCGCTCCCGAGGGACAAAGAGCACAAACGCACTTTTCAGGAAGCTGAACAATTAGTTAGTTACGGAAAAACCAAACCTTGAGTGCCAAGAGTTCAGGCAACATCAGAGCATTGAAGCGGCGTGCTCGGGGCTGCCTGAGCACCATGGCAGACCATTTAGATGATCCAATATTTACTGGCCTCGGCAGAAGTTTACTTTCAGTTACCTACTGTTGTTTCACGAACCTGGCCAGTAAGAGGATTAAACCTTTATTTTTCTTTTTTGGAAGGGGGGCAGGTAGAGGAAACGGCAAAAGCCACAAAACTCACACTTTTAAATGATTCAAACTATCAAACACTGGCTTTCCTCCTCCCACAATATCCATGCTCTTAAATGCATCATTGCAAGGGGAATTATTCATGTAGCCGCATTGATAAATCTTACTGCAGTCCTTTATATTGCATTCCTCATTCATCTAGCTGGGGCTCCTCTGTAAACGATAATTAGGGTAAGAGCTGAGACACCACAGAGTTTGCTCCTGGCAGTCATTTAACATCCAGCACGGGATCAAGGCTGTAAAGCAGGCATTTCTCAGCAGCAGTTCATTCATTGTAAAACCTGTTTCAATTATTAGCTTGTCTCCTGTTTCACAGCAAACACTTAGGTTCACTTAAAGACCTTAAAGCATTTGTCAATGAATTCCTTGAATGGGCTCAGCTGCATTTTGTTTTCTCTGCAGTATCCAGCCTAAATCCAGAAGAATCAGCCAAGGGGAGCACTGTTCCCTCTGGCAGCCTTACTGGGCTAGTCTGGAAGTGAGGGTTGGTTCTACCCCCAACTCTCCTCTCCAATACCTGGTGCTATGGGGCCAGGGACAGCCCAAATAATAGCAAATAAGCACCAGATCTACTCCCAAGCATGATGTGGAGACATCCACCAGCACAGTCAGGCTCCAAGTCAGTCAGCTCCCGCCAGACCTGACTTGCCTTTTGACGGTTCTTCACTGGGCTACCTGGGGATGCAGTATTAATTTACATCCAGCCCCCTACTCTTGCCAGCTGAAGACTGGGAATTTCACTAAGGGAAATCTGTGGAGACTGTCTTCTCCAGACTTCCAAACAGTGTTGCTCCAGTTTTAGCAAAGACATCGTAACACCCACCAAGACACAAGTGCCCAGCAGAGGCTCTCTCCCATCTTCGGCTCCGGACGTTAATCTAGCGCAGACTGTACGGGTCTCAGGGCTCAACCCGTTCTCCCTCCCCCTCAACACCCATACAGTTATACCCGTCTTAATTGACTTCTTAGTAACAGAAGGTGCGACGGTGCTGCTGGAATTGAAGGAGCTACAGGAGGGCGACCACCTGCCCTCTCTGCCATGGACTTGAGCCTGTGATTTCACGATACAAAGTGAGCAACATCCCTCGCAGTTTAACGTGTTCTGTTCTCACTCTTTCTTCAGACCCAGTTGTCCACTTGTGCCCACCCCATTTTTCATGCCAGCACAACTGCTTTGTGAGGCCACTGCTTAAATTGAAGCAGGGAACTGACTCCACTTAAAAAGAAAAAAAAACCCAACTCTATGCAATGAAATAAAAAGTAAAAAATGTTTTTTTAAGCAGGATCAGTTCCCGAATGTCACTGAGAGCGACCCCACAAGCAGTCATGCTGACATATCTGATGGCAGGAAAAAGCTGTGGGGGCGTGGGAATACCTTAAGCTCGCTGAACAGCCGCCCAGTGCTTTGTCTTGTGAAATCACAGCCCGAGGAGCGACTGCGCTGTGCCGTTTCCCTGCTCCCCCTCTCTTCCTTTCCCCTGAACCTTTGGGCTCCCATCTCTACCACGACTACTACATCCAGTCCGGGGTGTACATTTTAATCTGCAGTGTGTATATAAAAGAGAGCTGGAACCAGTGGCTGTCTGAGACCCACCTGACCTTTGGACGTACAGCAAACTTCCTGTTCCAGTGCTGCCGGCTCTTTAATCTCCCAGTCCTTACAAAATAAAAGTAAGCCTATGTGAAAAAATGCTTTGTAATGGGAACTCCTGGAACAACTTTTCTCTCTCGCCCTCTGACTGAGCCATAGAAAACAGTAAATATCTCTCCCAAGAGTCCTTTTTTTACAATAGCAAAATGGCAGGCAAAACTGAAGTTTAATTTCCCAGACTTGGACTCGGCAGCAGACAGGCACAAAAGCTACAGAAAAATAAAACCGCAAGGGGAAAACCCCCACTCTTGTTCATTCAGAGTTTGGGGAGATTCTTGGTAGGGAACAAGCTGCTTCTGACAGCAGAGCAAGTCACACTTGGGAACTGGGTCTCTCTTTGCAGGAGGAAGTGGTCTTGGGCTATATACTTGACAGCAAATTAGCATTGACATTTGACTTGTTTTGATCTGAGCTATTTACAGTGGTATTATCTGTGTATTTTTGACATGCTGTGAAGATTCCCATTGCCAGATGCCTTGGGATGGCTGTAGGATGCAGTGCATTCCACAGTCATTACTCAGGGGTCATAAACCTCACATTATTTGTGGGGAGGAGGGGAGCAGGGGAAAACGGTCTAACAATTAAAAAAAAAAATGAAAAGAAAAAAGAAACCCTGGACTTAGATTTCACTGGCCTTGTGTATTTAACTGAAGGGAAATTAAAAATGCACTTAGGCTGGCTGTCACTGTCCCACTGTGGAGCTGATGACTGGAATGGATCCTCGTGAATTTGCTCTACACATAGGAGCGCATTTATGGCAATAATATTCCCAACTGCTCTGGGCTGGAGTGGCCGTAACGGAGCAACCGCGCCACTAAACTGCTGGGTCAAAGATCCCCAGCTGGGGAAGTGCTGCTTAGGACCTCCAGAGCGTGGGCTGGCAGGACATGTCCTAGGGCTGGCACCACAAGGTGACTGTCACTACAGGGAAGGAGCCGAGACTCAGGCAGTGGATTTTCAAGAGTAAGTGAGACTGATTCAAAAGGGAAACTTCAGTTTTTTCTGTTCTATGGTTGGGAAACTTTTTAGAAAATTTCCAGCATCAACAGATAGACCTCCACTTGTGTAAGCAGATACTCCATGCAGAGACCTTCCCTGCTCCCTACCTGAGTGGAGATGCCCAGGGAGGCTACCGGCAGATGCCCAGAGAGCACCTAACATGGAACGGCTTGGGGGCTGCAGGCAGGTGGGGAGCAATGTCCTGCCCTGCTGAGCAGTGAGGAAACATCTCCCTGATGTCCACGGGAAGGGGAACTAAACAGTGCAAACTTTTTTGAAGAAAGGCCGCACTTAGATTCTATGTTTGCCTTCCAGATGAACAGGCAGGCATTTAAAACCATCACTGTGTCTTCCTAACTCTTCTCTGGCTCAGGTTTGCCCAGCACTTCCCACCGTTAATGTGCACAGCACCATGTGCTATCAACTGGGGTTTGCTCACAAGAGGAAACAGTTTCCTTAAACCCCTGAAGTTTCCCGGTGCTAGAAAGAAGAGGATAGAAAATGGGGTTTTATGTTCTCATTCATACTTGGTCTGACAGCAATGAAGGCTGTGAAGTGGCTGGGCAAGAAATGCCTATAAACATGGAGGGAACAGAGAAACAAGGGATACTGGAACACGTGCTGACCTGCCGAAGTCCATGGGCCTACATGCCTGTTGAAAATTAGACCATTAAATGTTCAAAGCAGGGGTCATCTCCACCCTATACTTACCAACAGTCCAGTTCAGGATTGGGGCTCTTCCAGCTAGGCGCTACAGCAATACAGATAACAAAAAACTTGGGTTTAAATATTTTGCTTCAGTGTGCTTCTGCCCCTCACCGTGTCATATTTCCAGCAGCTGCAATGGATGAATGTGATTTTCTGACTTTGATTTGATTTTGTCCCGCCTACAGCAAAAGTACAATCTCTGGAGTAAGCCATCCAAAGAAAGGAAGCATCTAACTGCCTCCAAGTAGCTTTGGTGGATTTGCCCACAGAAAAGTTTCTCTTGTGTAAGTTCCAGCACAAACATAACACAACAAAAATCTAGGCATGGCCTGGGAAGGGAAGATATGAACTTTCCTAACAGCTAACTTCATGGTGGTGTTGAATTCCCCACCTCTGTCTCTCCAAGCAGGAACCTGAGACTCAATCCTTACATATACCCAATGCAGTACACTGAAGTAAAACCCTGGGGGAGACTCCACCTTCGTTCCGAGAGAGAACCTGTGTAAACTATCAAGGTAGGGCAAGGCAGGGATGAGTCTCAGAGGGCTGAGGAGTGGAAGAGATGGGGAACGTGTTATCTGCAGGGCACAGATCTCGATGCTGCAGGGGCTTTCTGTAGGCTCGAGGACGCTGTGCAGGATGAGCGCTGCATCGTTCCTGCCCTTGAACGGAGGGCTACAGCTCAGATGATCAACTGCCTGAAGCAAGATTCTTTCCCACCCCCTTTAAGGTTTTTTTTTTAGGATTGATTCCCAGTGGCTTCACTTCAAATAGTAACACCACCACACCTCCCTCCCCTTTAACAAACAAGCCCAGAGGCCAATCCTAATGAGGCTCCAGCTCTGGTTGCTGCAGGTCCCATAATTGCAGGAGGCTCAAATTAATTCAGGGAAGATGTTCGGCAGGTCATCTAGAGAGCTGTGTATGAGTGCCTTCTTTTCCAGGGGATATCTACATGCAATAACGAGTGAAGTCCCTTGACATGTCTGCCTTCTGAGGCACTGACAGGAATTGCTAGAGATTCCTCTGAGGTGCACTGTGCTTAATTCTGCTCCCACTACAGTCTGCTGGGGACTCGGGCATTCAGCACATTCATAGGTGTTTTATAGCCCTATTTCCTTGAATGGCATTGTCCTCTACTCTCTACACCCCAACCAAGGCTGGGCGGGTTACAACTCCAGGTAATTAAGCAAAGACTTAACTAAGACACATAAATATCTTTTCAAGTTGGGGACTAAAATTTTAGCTAGACTTGCAAGGATAAAGAAAGGAAACCATTTAGCCTGTGAAGCTGATCTAACAGCATGACCCAGTTGACCTTGCTGATATCTCAGCTCCTTTTAAACCACAAATTGACCACATAAAATTAACACTCCTATGTGGTTTGTATGAATGTCTATTTCTAGTGGCTTAGTTACAGGAAGCCTGGTGCGCATTTTCAAACCTTTTATCATAAATTTCACTGGAGCTGTGTAACCGTTCATCTGTCTTGTTCTGGTCATTCATGCCTCACCCCTCTCTCTCTCTCTCTCTCGAAAGCACATCCTGTTTTGTGAGAAGACTTTGATATAATTCTGCAAGATGAAAAAAAAACCACAAATAAATGAGGCAACATGAATCCAGCGATTAAGAATAAAGCTCCAAACTTTATTCATTGACTTGAGTACAACAGTGATGCAGATTACAGTGGCACAGGAGTGCAATATGTGCTGTTTGCGGTATGACAGTGGAAACACTAATTGTACAGAACGGCAACCCAGCTCAACTTTTCATTATGCATACAAGCAGACTTACTGTACAGACAAGACATTGATTCACTTTTACAGAGACTCAGAAAGAGAGCTGTCTCACAGATGAATGGAAAACACAGGGACACCTCCCCAAAACGCTGGTTTGTAACGTGTGGAAGGAGGAGAAAACAAGAATAAAATAATAAAAAATCCTATTGCCAAAATCTACTGATTTGAAGGAAAATACACCTTTGAAAAATTAGTTTCAGTTTCCAAAGCTTAAAAAAAAAGCTCCCAGCTGTAAGGCCCCCTTACAGGAAGAGTTGTCAGCAATGACCAAGCCACACTGCTTGGACAGGACTGAGCCGGTAGTGGCATACAGAGCTCACTGCTGTGAGCATACACAGCAGCCAGAGGCTTTCCTGGTCTAGCCAGCCGAGAAAGGGCCTGCTCCAAAGCGTGTGGGATGTCAGTGAGAGGTTCCACTGATTTCAGTGGGTTTGCATCTGGGGGGGAAGTGCTTTCTGAAAGGTGCAGAGTGACAAAAGCCCAGGCAAGTGTCCAGAGGGACCTGTCAAAGCGCCTAAGGGAGCTAGAGACTCAGCCTGGTAAGGCACCGCTGGAATTCCCATAGCTGCTTCTGCTGCTTGAAATACTTAATTTCCTAACACCTAGGAGCAAGGTCCGGTGGGCCTCAGCTTTGCAAGTCCTGGGACCAACACTTGTGTTAACTGTGGCGATCCTGATAGAACAGGTTACTGTTTGCCTTCAGTCATCTCTTTTCACCTCAAAAGAAAGATAGCAATACACGTGGAAGGATTACCTCTTCACTTGGACAAGCGTTATTTAGCAAATCATTAGCAGAAATTTATTTCCCTGTTAGAAGCCCTCTGGGCAACAAATAATTTATTTTGCATACAGGCAAACAACATTAATGGCCAATTATATTCCCACTTCCTGCACTGATGCTTACATTAAAATTAATAATACTTATTCTCTCCCTGCCAAATGCACGCATCACATAGCTCCTGCCAGCAGAGCTGTCGGACTAAAAACTCTGTATCTTTGCATTGTGATAGAGTTTTTTTTGTTTCTTATTTTACCAAGCACAAAAGAGGTGTGTGGGAGGAATCACACGGCAAAACTCACCAGGCAGAGCAGTCCTGCAACCCACAGCAATAAGTTACACTAAAAGAGAAAGGTGCATTGTACTACTATCACAGTGCTCAGAAGCTCTCTCTAGCTCTTCATTACGCAGCAATGGGGTAAAAACATACCACATATTGTCAAAACCAGCCCCTGCTATGCGTCTACCTTGAAGACTATGCTGGACTCCAGCAGGTGTGTTGACAGGGCCAAAAAGTTTGACAGGGCACAAACTGGACCATGACCTGGGGCTACCTGAATGGGGATGGGGGCTGTGGAGTCATCCCTAAGGGTCTCTCTGACATGGAAAGATGACTGGCATTTCAGGACAGATTAGTTGATTTTCTTGTTTCCTGCACATGTTTTATTGCATCAGCATTATCATTAATTGGTATTTTTTACTGCCATAGGTAACTTCCAGGATGTGGACATCCTCCTCCACAAATACATTCCAAAGAAACGCAATGAATCATAGAGTGGGAGCAAGGCCGGTTTCCATTTCGTCTGTTCTACAAGGCTACGGCCCAAATATGCCAAGATCTCCCCCTAAGTCAGGATGAGCCAAGATAAGTCATTCCAAGATGAGTTTAGGGGATGTTCATATTTTGGGGGGTTTGGGGGTTAATTTTTCTGTCACTTGTAATGGCTTTATACCATTAATTTCAGCGTAGATGCTCATAAGCTGGGGGCTCCAAACTTGACTTCCCCAATTTGAAATAAGTACCACAGGCTCATACCTGCGTTTTCTTCTAAGTCCGCTGAACACCACCGTGGCAAACCCTGGAGAAATCGAACTTATGCCAGCCCTTCTTCCCAGAACTTAACCCTTCTCCATGCATCGCTATTACCTGACATGGCATAAATACACTAGGAGGAGTATGGCTTGCAAGGATGTGCTTTCCCTTTAAAATGTGTCTAATTTCAGCGTAACAGACTTTTTAGAAAAGTTTTGCAAGGGTCCTGGTGACCTCCCCTGAACAGCAGGACGTCTGAACTGCATGGCTGAGAAAGGATTTCTGAATCGCAACAGGGAAAGGGCAGAGAGCACTTCAGTGCTGGGCCCAAGGACTTTGGACTAGAGGGCTTTGTGAGAAGAGATGACACCTTTGCAGAAGTAAAAGCACTTCCGGAGCCACAGAGCTAGCTTGTCCCACATACAGCTATTAAGAAACTTACTGTTTTCCTAGTCTAACCTTTCACAGCACGCTGCAGCTACGTCCACAACGCATCACAAACCATACATAATGAAAGGCTACTAATGAAACTGAAAACAAGTACGTTTCTGAGATGCCACTAAAACCTGTCTTAAATGACACCAGCATGAGATGATAACAAACAACTACGGGGAAAAAAAGAAAAAAGAAATTCTGGGAGCAAACTTCATAAGAACTTACTTTTCCAGTTGTACAGAAAGTTTAGCAGGTTTGGGATAGGAAACTGGCAGAGTTGAGATGCTACATTCAGGTTCCTGAACTGAGGCCACAATAGATCACATTGCTTCATTGAGAAATAGTGGACAGTTTAGTAATTCCCAAATCTGCTCTTCCAGTTGGCTTAATTCTACTGTCTTAAGAGATGATAAACAACATATTTATTTCAGTGTATTTATTTCAGCTTCTGACTTGCAGTAGGCTGGAACTTACGCTAAGTTAAGGCACGAGTATAGAGGGTATGGCCAGCTGTTCCCACTGTAACGCAGAACAGTTCTCTAGTTGTTCATACGGAAATTATCAGACCAGTATCTGGAGAGGGCACAAGACCCAGGAAGTCAGATCTCTGCATTCCCCATTAGTACGAAGACTACTGCACAGGGTATTACCCTTCCAGCTCAGCACTGCCAGGGATGGCTGCTGCAAGTGTTCACATACGCCTGAGGAAGCCTTTTAGATGATATCACTTGTGGCCAACCTGGCACTTCCATGATGTGGGAAACTGACCCTGCCTTTTGCACACTCAATACATCACAGATAGCCACAAGCCCCGCAGATACAAGCACGTATGCAAGTGACAACCTTCGTAACTTAATGACCGCTATCTAGTCAACACTACACACTAACTGGAAATTCCAGGTTAACTACTCACATAGTATCTCAACTCCAAATGGGGAGTGTGGGTGCTACACGTGCACCTGTGTTTGAGAACCTGCATGTGTACATAAGCCCATTTTGCACACGTGTGGTTATTTAGCAACGTTTTGACAGGTCTTTGCTCTTACATCACTCCTAAAGCAGAAAAGGGGAAAAAACAAGACAAAAGCACCCAGTTTGCAGTCCTCCTGGCCATGACATTCTGTTGACAGCACTGAGTGTGATGGGACTTTATCAGAAGCTCAAACGCCTTGCAGGAGATAGAAGGACATAAGCATGTACTTAAGGCATATTCATAGAATCACAGAATGGTTTGGGTTGGAAGGGACCTTTAAAGAACACAGTCCAATCCCTGACATGTCTCCAAAGAGTATTAAAGAGGGGAATTACAAAGAACTGCCCAAGAAAATACTATCCTATTGATACTAGGAAAATGATTCATTGCTTACAAAGAAAATTCCTCCTGGGGTTACATTTCTGTTTTTATTAGGTGGGAAGGGCAGATGAAAGAATAGAAAATGTTGCAGTGACAATCGCTACCAGCCCACTGCAGAAAACACCTCCCCACCCCCCGCGGCTCAACGTGGGTTTTATGGACAGGTGATCTCCTGGGGTGTGTCTACATGTAGATGGTTGGGGTAGTTAAGGGGAATTAACTATAGGCATGAAATTGAAGCTCAGAAAACCCTTCACATTCTCAATCAGAAATAAAGCAGTATTAAGTCTAGTGCAGAGGACTGTGAACTGACTGACTGTGTTCCACGCCAGTGAGATGTGAACCAGCAGTGGCCCAATTGTTTCTGCAGAATTTAAGCTGGCTTCTTTTCATTCCTTCCCAAGCTACAACTGCAGCTTTAAATTCTCAGATGATGAGGCAGATAAAAATTACCCTGTCATTCTTCACAGGCTAGGAGGCTGGGTTCTTTTTCTTTTTTTTTAAACTTTTTTTTCTTTTTTTTTTTTCTTCTTTTTTTTTTTTTTTGGAGAGGAGGGAGAGGAGAGAAAACAAGCTGGCTTAGTCATTTCTGAAATGACTGGGTAGCGTATTCATATATGCTGTGAGAAGTTCAACAGTAATCTAGAGATGGGGATAGAAAAATGCAGACTGGCAGCTCACATCCTTGAGAGAGCAAGTCTTCGGATCAAAAAGGTTTATTGTCAAGGTGACTTGCGCTAAAAGACTCATAATACCTGCTACGTCTGAGAGGCAGCAACACAGTATTGTCTATAGGAGGTGGGCTGACAAAATTTGGAGAATTTTAGTATTTTAAATGCATTAAAACTCAAGTGTTCATTTCAAAGTTAAGCCACACCTTGTGGGTGACAAACACTGAATTTCTGAGATTCCAGCATTCAGAATGCCTGTGACTGTAAAACACTGCTCTTCTTTCTTCATATGGATTTGGTTTCAGCAGTCACTCAAAAATGCATCTCAAACTGCCAGCGCACCTAACATTCCCATTTACTTCTCAGTGTTCCTCTAAAACCCTTTCAGATGCGTGTTCTGAAAAATGAAGTAAAACATGTTGAACTAATCCTTGCTGCAATCCCAGTAAAGTCCAGAGAGCTTACTCACAATCGCGTGTGTCACAGCGTTCGCTGAGGACGTTCGCTGAGGACTTCTGTTCAGTGGGGACTGTGATACCAGACCTGCATGGTGGCATATTCTCCAGCTTGTCCCATAGACTCACCATTCCTTTAGCTCTAGGGACATGGAGCAGCAAGGGCTGACCCCTTGTATCTGTCTCTCATAAACTGAATCTTCAACTCTGATTTTATCAAAGGAACCACCGTGATCTCTTGCAACAGGACTTCCTAAACCAGCAAAGAGGAGGCAGGATTTGGGCTGTCCTGCACATTTCATGGTGAAATGCCATTTGGTGATATAGAGAACTCAACGCAGTGACACTGAATCTCACAACTACATAGGAGTGTTTCCCCTTCCTGACTTCCAGATTTTAACACCGATGTCTCATATAACAGAAAATACAAAGGTTCTGATGTCTCCAGTGCCAAAAGTTTCTGCATTAAAAATGAAACCTTGATATTCTTTGACAGACACAGAACCTAAATGACCCTCTCCCGTATGAGGAGACGGGCTCATAAGTGCAGTATGCATTGGCAGTTAAGCACCAAGGAAGAGAAAAAGCTGACCTTGCAGCCACAATGCATTCATTCAGTTACTTTGGTGCTCATGTCCTCCTCTGTATAGGACTTGCCCAGAAGCAGTTAAGGTATATACAGGCAGTTTTTTATGCTGCAGCATATTGGAAGAAGACTGAAAGCAATAAGGAGTTCAATGCAGCTCAGAAACTGTCTTGCATGATTACTCTGTCTTCAAAAACCAAGTCAGGCACAAAGGGAAATAAAAATAACCAAGGCTGGAGCTTAGATGCTTCAAGAGAGGAAAAAAAAAAGTCTGTGCCCTCTTTTCCAAGCACAAGTGAAAAACTACATTAACTAAAAAGAGTGCTTGGCCCCATGCACTGTGCCATATTGACAACAGCAACTGCAATTTAATCAAAAAGCCTCTATTGGCAGAGCATGGCACCTTGATGGTACCTTTTAATTCATAAACATTCCTCCCACAGAGGGATGCATTTGTGTGTTAGCTTGCAGAGAACCATTTCCCTGCTGATGTAAAATCCTACAACTCCCCTGCAGTCTGATGAGCTGTACTAGTAAGTACTAGCAGGGAGTCTGCCCCGAAATCTCTGGGTGCGAACCAGGGCACACTTAAAAAAGCATTTTCTCACTCTGTCACCCCCACCCCCATCCACCCATCTCCTGGACTAAATTACAAGAAAACTGACTCTTCTCCATCGTTCCCATTACTTAAGTGATCCTAAATTATCCAAATGACTGGTTAAGATCCAGCCTTATTAATTCAAGCAGAAAGTGTGGAAGAGGGAAGACTGACAACAGACACAGCAATTCACTTCCTATATCCTAGCAAATATATACAAGGAGTCCATTTTCCAGAAATTCAACTGGTATGTACTGAAAGTGAGCGGAGCGCCCACCTTTGCAGATTGTATCACACGAAGAAGATGCCATTTCAAAAGAGTGCCAATTAAGAAATAATTGTGTGAAAGACTTAATGTGACCATGTGGATATGTTACAAAGGGCTTCTCCTTCACTACAGAGCATCTCTCTTCCTCTCCATATATATACACATGTATACACATACATACACGCACACACAGATAGATGGATAGATATAAATACATGTGCGCACACACGCAGACACGCATACATATATATATATTTTATATATATATATATATATTCTTTTCCAGTTCTTGGAGTGGTTACAACTACTTTAGTCTACAAGGCATCCTAAGGGCACTTCCTGGCTCTAGCAATAAAGTCCATCGTATTGTGGAGAGAAGTAAAGGGAATATCGAGGGAGAAGAACAGAACAGTTTCCTATCTTGTATAATATCATGTAACAGGTCAACACCTCTGAAAACTATCACCGTTGTTTCTGAGCCCAGATATTTTCCCTCTGTGTTCCAGGAGGGCAAATGTTCGTCTTGTTCAATTGCTGTGTACAGAGGTGCCACTATGCGATTTTCCCTTTTTGGTGGATAAGTAGTTGCTTCCAAATAGTTTGGACTGTATGATACAATATCCTATGCATCATTTTTTGTTGGTTTGTTTAAAGGGAGATTAAAAGAGTTTTGCTTTTTTCTTCATGTCGTTGCGTCTCCAGAGAGGTAACTTGTCAAACTCCTGTATCGTCATGCCAAATATTTCTTGAAAAACTTCAGGAGCTAAGTGACGCTTTAAAAAAAAAAGGGGGGGGGGGGGGGGGAGAAAAAAAAAAAAAAGGAGAAAAGGCAATGGTCAGTCAAAGCCAAAGAGACACAAGAAGAGACAGGAGTGCCTTAGGGATTTCATGTCACTGCGTAAGAGCCATTGCAGAAAATAATAAAGCTTTGGCAGAACACATATCCAAATCCTCATGAACTCGGGTGCGCAGTGAATCAATAACATTTTGCAATTTGTTAAGTCTGAGAAGTTTACAAAGGAAACCAGGAGAACTATTTCAGTTGCTGAGTAAGCAAGAGACAGAAAAATGATTTGTCTGAAGCGAGCCAGCAAGCAGTGACAGATCAGAGAACAGAACCAGCTCCTGCACGCCCCTGTGCCAGGCTTTAGCCAGTCACCTCCGCCTATATAGGAACGTTCGCCCAGACAGCGGGTTTCAGGAGAGCTTTGCAGAAAGGCTGCAGGTTGACATGCTACATTTGAAGTTCTGAGAAGGATGATGTCTGCCCAGACTAACTGTCCAGCACATTTCTCTACTGCCAATGAAACATTTTTTGGTGCTGTCTTGTGCACAAGTTACTTCTTGTTCAGCTGCTTTCGAGTGCACTGGATGGGGAAAGTGTCTCCCTCTGACACTAATGTAACACAGCATTGAATTCTGATCAGTGATCACGTATCTACTAGTCTAAAAATATGCATAAATGGTTACTTACCCAAATTTTTATGGCCCCTTCCATTTATCTCCACGGAAGAATAACTAACTACGAATGACTTACTTAAACATCCCCAGCCTTTCACTGGGTGCTTAAGTCTTTCTAATCCACAAAGCTGTAAACAATTTTTATTTGTTGGCAGAGATTTAAATCCTTATATTTTTGGATATCGGCCAACTCACAGGACTCATGGAGGAGTTAAAGAAAGTTAGACTTTTGGTCCTCAAGGATGGCTGACACTGACTCTTAGCTAAAAAATGATCCAAGATCAAACAAAGTATTGCTCCATTCCAATATGGATCCTACGACTACGAAACACTTCACCAATTTTTGGGCTTTTTACCCATTTCAAAGTATATATTAACAGAGATGTGGGACTCCTGGCCCAGCACTGTTTGTGGAGATGCAGCTGTTGCACTCCTCCTTCCCTGCTTAGTGCTGAGAAATCTTCCCAGTGGAACAGGGGCCCACACTTCAGTGTTTGAGCTTTCAAGTGTGCAACAACAAACAACTTCAAGAAAGCAGGAAAGAGCATTTAGGAACTTGCTTCTCTTACCTCAAGCCTGGTTCTGTCTACATCTTTTAGTATTTTATTTCGCCCTCTGTTGGTCACCATGAGCATTTCATATGGAAAAATCTGTTAACAATGTATAAAAGGGGGAAAAAGAGATGTATTTACATTCTAAAGCAAAAAGAACACAATGTGTCTCATTTTCATAACCACACAAACATTTCCTTTTTCAAAGGAAATCACAGCACTTTTGTCCCCTAAAGTTGCACAGCAAGAACTTTGTTAGTATCAAACGGCCTTATATTGTAAAGCCACTGCGTACTTGCCTACCCCTATTCATGGTGATACAATACAGCTGACTTTGGTCAGACAGTCCTCTCTAGTCAATATGCTTTCTCATCCAGAGTTTATTAAGGTAAATAAATTTGGCACTTATTGGCCCAACTCATGGTTGCCAAAGTGTGGACAGCTCTAATGAAACAGACACTTAGTGGACTTTTAAAAATGAACCACATGAAAGCACATCAGAAAAAGCAGCAACTCTGAATAAGCAAAATATTGATCAGTGGGGGCCACTGCATTCTTCAAAATTCACTACATGATTTTCTTTGCCTTTTTGGACAGTCAAAGAATTCAAACAACTCCCCACTGTGCTTGGTGGCTGTGCAATGCATACATGGATTAACGGAGGTAATTTTGTAGAAATATTTGTCTTACACGCCTTCATCTACTTCAGAAGAGTTTGTGTCCAGCACATCTCCCATTAACGTTTCCCTCGCTTTCCTTTTACATTGCAAAGAACATCCAGAATTTATACAAATCAGTTATTGGCCAATAATCAATTCCTGAATGCAGAAATTATTTTACTTTTATTTTACAGGTTCTTTGAAGTAAAATGTTTACTGTCAGTGGGTGCCAAATCAGTTTAATCCAACGGAAACAATGCTGCTTAGAAAGGATTTCAGAAAACCATGTGCCTTAAAATCAGTTTCTGGAATCATCCCTGGCAAATAAAACTCTGGTTTAGGGTTTTTTTCCTTGGGCAGACACTTCCATAAATGCCTGGAATGACTTAGGAGAGCTCATGTTCCATCTGACAGAGCCTCTCTGTAGCCCTTCTCATTGCATGTCTCTGCTGAGCGGGAAAAGAGTGTTCCTGGTGAGGTTCTCATCCAACCCCTACTGAAGCCAATGAAGTTTTTCTACAGACTTCAGCAGCGATTGGCTCAGCCTTTACCGTTATTTATGGGTCTCGTTTTACTTGCCCATTGGGAACAAGAGTGAGACCCCCAAAAGCCTCCTAGAGAGACAGCGGAGCTATTATCAAATGCTATTAATTCAATTATTTTAACATCAGAAGAAAATTCAACCTAATCAACTTCTATGCACAATTAGGCAATTAAGTCATTCCATTGCCAACAATTATCCCAAAGAACTTTTCAGAAATATAATAAATAAGATTCAGGCATCAATGAACACACCACTGAGTTTATTGTAAGTAATAATGATTAAAAGAACGTGTGCTTACATACCAATTGTAAGATATGATTCTTAGGAGATTTTGACATTGTCACAGTTGTACAATTAAGTCTATACTTTGAATTACATTGTTTATGTATGATACTGGAAACGGCTACCATATACAGCATTATAGGAAACTAAAATGTAACTTTTCATATTTAAACAGGCAGAGTTTAAGTCAAGATCTACAGTCATAAGTACATTTTATAATTTAGATATTCACAACAAGGCATGTCTCAATCTGGGGTGGCAGGATGCACAAATTCTGTCCTTTCTGGAGAACTACTTGGTAAGATTTGGTCATTCTTAAGTATATTAATTTTCACTTTTCATGTGTTTCATGCTGACTTTGAGTTGGCTTCTTTTACTTCATCAGGTTTAAGTCAGTGTTGGACCATTGACATGAATAAAAATACTGCCAATTCACACAAGCTGAAGGTCTGGCATCACCTTTACAAGCGTCAACAGCAAGTGATATATTATCTCACAAAAAATCTCATAAATTTTATCACTAATAATACTGACAGAATTTGTCACCCAAAATAACATTCCAAATCACTGGGTGCATCAACAGCAGTGATGGCTGTAAGAATTTCTATTGCACTGAAAGAGAAATTATTTGGAATAAAAAGTAGTATCTCAGGAGCTGGGGATGTCCCCAAGGTCTTATTTATATAATACATAAAAACACTTGATAATATACATTGCAGTGGGGGCTCAGCTTATAAAGCTAGGGTTATTGCCTTGTACAGTTTGTCTGGAGGTGACTCGGAAGCACAAGTAGTAATCTGGTTTGCAAAAAGAGCTCCTCACAACTGCAGAAATGCTGATCCTTGTAACTTTGGCAAAATCATGATTTCATGGAAGGTTCACCAGCAACAGAGAAAGTTTTAAGATTTAAAACATAGCCCTGGTTGAATCTGTGTATTATGTTCATTTTTGACTCAGATATCTCTAGGCATAGCTGCAAAAGCGTTTTAAATTATATTCAGCTGACATTGCCTCTTTTTCCAATAAATCTACTGAAGAATTTCTCATATGAGAAATTCAACATTATTGAAAGGTTGTCAGGCTAACAGTGCTGAGAGCTAAAAAAACAGATCCAGACAGACACGTAGGTTTCTAACTTCCAATTTGACACAAAGATCCATGTATTTAATTAGTTTTTAAATCAAGACAGCCTCAACAGTGTGTTGTGAGCCACAATACTCTGCATCGCTTTTCCAACCTGATGGGTCTGAGACTTTCCCATTGAGTTTGGTCTCCTGTTTTGGCTGGTGGAAGCTTGACAGAGAACTAGCTATTGAGCATCTTCAGTATCTTTGTTTTGTCTCTGGAAAGGCCTCCTTAACCCAAGAAGCACACCTGGGCTGCCCTCAGCCTGCCTGAGTACTAACACCTGTAACAGGCAAACTCCAGAACAAAGGGAGAGGTTTGGCACATAAGGAGCAGGGACTGAGGTGAGGTAAAGAAAAACAAGGGAACTAAGACATTTCTTGCACTTTATCTGCATTACACTGTCTTGAAGGAAAGTGAATAATATCTGCACTTGCCTTTGGCTCCAACATGTTAGGCATAGATACTCCTCTGTCCATTCTCATTCCAGGGACATGACCATCCGGAAGGGACTGCATCAGATACAGGTATACATCAGACACAAAGGTTACACACACAGAGGGTAAAGGCACTCAAATAGTGGTGAAAACAAAGGTGAATTTGCCCTGAGACTTCTTTCAAGTCTTAATATTTAGTCTTATCATTTAGATCCTCACCACGGCTACTGTTTACCACTTCTCTGAGGCATGCAGAGGGATCCTTCAATCCTCTCTGTCACCACAGCCTTCTGTCACTGCTAAGGCTGGCAATAGCTCCCCACCGAGACTACCAACATCACTTCCCAAGTGGACCTGGGGACCCCAAGAGAGCAGTGGCCCCTTTCCCACCCCAGTGACTAAATAGGGTTCTTCCCTAGACAAATATGCAGAAGCATTAATTCAGATCCCACCCAACAGCATACAAAGCACTTACACCTCTGGGCTTTCCTTCCTGCCACTTACTGTATCAGGTGAGGGATTTTTTTTTTTTTTTGTCTCTACAATAGGAAATTTTTACTACAAACACAAACAGGGATAGGGTAAAAAGGTACTGTTTTGACACAGGTACTGTTCCTGACGAAATAACGTTTTGATCACAATACACGGACAAGTCCTCTCTCCTCCCATAATCTTATTCTCTTTCCAATCATCATGATTTTGATACGCTATTAACAAAACTATCCAAGTAATTAAACTCTTTCTTAAATTGCAATCGTGTTGAGGAGCCAGCCAGACTCAAAGCATTCTGGAAAAAACCCTGCAGACAGGATTTGGAGTAAAAGGGTTTATTTTTGCAAGCACGCCTCTTACTGGCTCATCTGTGATGGCAGCACTGTAGAAAACTATTGATCAGACATCGTGTCTGGAGAGCAAATTCCAGGGAAAAAATGTGGAGTTCGAGGCTCCTGGTATGGGAGAAGACTGCCTCCAGAAGAGGCTCTACGTCTCTGGGGTCAGTACTAGGGAGGCTGGAAATAAATCCACCCTCAACTGTCCAGGGAGGACTAAAACAGGTAACTCATATATCAACAGACAGTGGATGTTACAGAGCAAGTCACAGAACTGGTGTGAGCTGTCTCAACCCAGCTCTGGGGAGGTAACAAGGAGGAATCTGAGGCTGTGCCATTTTTTTGGTCAGTAAGAGTCTACATTGGCGATTATGCTTAAACATGCAGGAAAATCAAAGCTATTGTCTTAAGAAACCCTTCCCTGTAGCAGAAATTCAAACTCCAACAAGAAAGCAGATGCTTTTGGTTCTGTTGTCAGTTGATGGATGAAAACCTGTACTCTACCTGGAAATCTGAAAAGCAAAAGAGAAATTTCATGAGCTTTAGAGTGTGGAAGAACAGGAATCAGTCACAGTCTATCAGATAATCCTTGTGTCTTCTGGTCTACCTGATCATTTCAAAATCACGCCCGATTCTCTAAGGCCAGCAACCTTCCTACTTTTAGATTTAGTTTGTAAAGAGTCAAACACTACAAACACTACAGCCCTTTTCATTTTGAGCAGACTTCTCACTCAGGAAAATCAAGTCACTTTGGAAATATTAAGAGACACAAAGCCACAATCAAGTGAATAAATATCCAATTAAAATTCAAATGTGTAGAGCAGGATTCACCTCACCCAACCTCTGCCATCAGGTGGCTATCTATATTCCTCCACAGTCTATAAGGAGACACAAGCACCAACAGGAGATGCCTGTATCTAACATAGTCGGGATCAATCTCACTTCGGAGATAATTAGACTCTCTCAGCTCAAACCATTTCAGAACATTAACTCTCAAAGTTTCGTAACTTTCATAAATATGATCAATTTTTATTATGCAATGAATGATATCACATCTAGCTCAAAGTCATAATGAAAATAATAAGCAGCAACAGGGATTAGAAGGCATTATCCTCCTTCCTTCACTCTGGCACTTTCTTTCAGACCGTGTCATGGATGGTAATTTCCAGAGAAAGAAAACACCGTAACAGAACTCAGTACATGTTCCTGATAATATACATGTCACCTGCTTTCCATATGCACCAATGCTAAGGCAGTCCCTTGGGATAAACAAGGATCAGCTCCACATAGCAGATTTAGCAAAATAAACCCAAAGTTTGGTATTTGCAGAGTTTGAGTTAAGTTTACCAGAGGAAGTTAAGAAGTACTGAGCAAATACAAAGTAACCAAATCCACAATCTTAAAATAAAACAGCAGAAATGATCAAACATCATAACATGTTCAGTAATGAAGTGGCATGTAAAAAGGCTCCTCAGCCTTACCTCTAACACCACCGCTCACATCTCCATAACTGTTGTACTGACCAAAATCTGTAGACACCGGCTGTAACAGGAAAAAAGGGACACACACATAAATTCACGGTTCATGACTTCACAAGCAGGTTGGTTTATGGGGAGTAACAAATTGCTTTAATCCTTTCTCCCCCCCCCCAATTTTCACGACGTTTCTTGCATTGCTTTCCTGCCTTCTTAACAATGTAGTTTGTGGGAAGGGAAATTAGGTTTTGTCTGACTTCAGACGGTCTTATAAGAAATCTTGATCAAACTGAAAATCCAATACAGTTAATATGGAAATAAATAGCATGGATAATTAAAGCCACCTTTTGCTTCTCAAAATCTCCATCTCCTTACCCTGTGAAGTCCATTTTTTCCATAGCCAGGGAGAGAAGAGGTTTTGGAGGCTGAAGCATGTGCTGTTGAATGAGGAAGGGAAAAATCTTTTACTGGAAAAATACCATAGAAACTCAAAACCAAGAACATCTGAGGAATAACTAGCATAAAAAAAACACAGTCAAAAGAGCTAAGCATATACATAACCAGCTGCGACACACTGACTTTAAGAAATTAACACCTCTGCCCTAGAATCATCACAACCTTCCATACATTCTGGAAGTTACATGCAGCTTTATCATGCTGTGGTGGCAGGTCATCAAGAAGGGACGTTGTGATTTGCCAGGCTTTCCACTGAGCTAAAAGTAATCCTCAAGGATCAGACAACAGGGCAAAATAACTCTTCAGTCCCTGGCTAGATGAAGTATTGCTGTGCACCTTATGATGGGACCAAGATAAAGGACAAGGGGAATCCAAGGTCAGCAGCGTTTGACTGGATAGGTTCCCTGTTAAGTCTCCCATGCAAGGTCCAGTCAACCCCATTCTCCTACGTGGCACGTATGGTTTATATATCATTATATCCCTCTGAACCTTTCATGAATTTCCTTTCGATCTTTCCTACTGCAACTATTATTGCACTTATTCTCCCAGCTTCTGCTACTGCACAAGCCAAGATACGTATGGCTAGCACACTCTATTCTCTCTGTATACGCATGCTGCAGCTTGCTGGTTTTTGCTACGCAGGAGAAAAAGCTATTAGTTTTGGTCCTGTAATACTGTAATTGACAGATGTGTTGGTACTGACTTCACCAGGAGAATGATCAGACTGGGCAGCGCTGAGTGAATTCAAACAAGTTTGAGAATTTGGCATCCTGATCCAAAATTATAGTTATCCTGTATGTGATGTGACACTTCCGACAACATGACATGATTCAACAGACCTCTGTGACTCCTGCTTTCATCTGAAATGAAACTGAACTAAGGTGTCTGAGGGCATTTAACTTAGCATTTGCACCAACCCCAGAAATTGCATAAGTAAGATAAAGACAACGTGGAAATGTTAAGAGTGTGTTTTTAAATACAGATAAAAAGATGGACAAATAGAAACAGAGTCAGCATAATGATCAATAGCACCTCTACAGTTAATACAGCCACTTTAGACAAGATCCTCCATATAAGAATGCAATTTTTTGTTTTTTAAATGTTATTTTTATCACAGAAAGGCAGGGAGTGTAGAACTTGAGGCACTGTTGTGGCCAGCAACAAAAACCTTTAGGAAAGGTACCGGTGATTGCACAAAAGGCAAATGATGACTGCACTGATTACCACTGCAAAGAGGGATGGATGCATCTCCAATAAAGGAGTCCTCCAACTTGTGCTAAGGTTAATAAAAAGTCATAAGCTTTGAGTTGAGCAGGTAGACTCTGGCCCTGAAAACATTACAGGTAGTGAGGGAGAGCCACAAACATTTTCTCCATGACCATAAATAGAGGCAACACACTTACACAACAGGGAACACGAGGAAATCTTAGTTTGCTTGGCAACTACTCCAGTGGATGACTCCAAAGAGACTCATCTTGTCCCTTCTTGGCTCAAAGTACAGCTGCTGTGCTAAAATGACCAGTGGATGAAGAGAGTGAAATAAAACCCCCAAACTCTTCCCTAGAGATCTGAGAAGGCCACAGATGTGTATAAAAATGTGCAACAAGGCCAAGAATCTAAGCCACCAATTAACCAAAGTTGACTTTTGTGCTCTGTTTCTGGATCCCAATCAAAATGTCAGCCCAGGCCAAAACACTGGCTGTGTTTGGAATATGCAGCCCTACTGGTAAACATTACTGATTTTCTGTCACCGGGAGGAGAAACAAAACAGTGACAGGGAAGCACCAGTTTAAGCAAAACGTGTTATTGTAATTTAATAACCTAGCCTATTAGCCTATGTGGGATGTAATAGGTGCCGAATATTTTACCTCACTCCTTATCTATATTAGAAAATCTCTCTCCTTATAATTGCCTGAAAATCCTCAACCTCCTATTTCTTCTAATTAAAAAACAACCATGATACTTTTCCTCTCACCAAAACCAGCTAATGAATCAGGCCGCTCTTTCAGGGGACAACATCACATATACATCTATCAAGCAGTCTTCACAGTGGTCTGTCTTCTGGGAGACTGCTTGGTAAGTGTATATGTGGCGTTCATTATTCACTGTTCATTATTAGCTTTACTGCCTACATGAATTACCTGGAGAATCGTAACGACTGGCAGAGAGGGCTGACCTATCGCGACTCTCCTTTTCCATCTCTTCTTTCAATATCAACTGTCCCAGACCAGAGTTGAGCTATAAATGGCAATTAAAAAAATACATCAGTAAAACAAAGCCGATCGAAGCATTAGTAGAAATTGGTTACAGAAAACAAAGGGGCACATTTAGGATGGTGTTCAGAAACAGCATGAAGACAAGCTTATAACCACCTTCATGAGCTGCTCCTCTTGCAGTTGCCGGCGTCTCTGTAGCTCCTCATCATCTTCCTCTCTTCCACTTGATCTGCGTCTCATGTCAGCTCCTGCTTCCATAAAACCACAGTACAGAGAGAGCTTTGTGTATCAGTTTGACTGCAGCTTGAAGATTTCAATGCTAGAAAGTACTAGTCAGTTTAATTTACTGAATAAACAAAGCAGTATTTTCTTGCAGACTCAAAAGACTATTTCAAAAATCATCCTTAATAAAACTCTCTCAGATAACCTGCCCCATGGCTATCAGGCTGCTTATAAAATTAACAAGAAGTTAAACTGCATGTGGGTTTCCAACCAAGCAACGGTCCTGGATATAAAATCCATGAATCAATGTAACAGAAAAAGGAGCTCAGATTACTAGTTCTGGAAACATGGGGCTTTAACGGCAACAGTAATTGTACCCATGGTTGAAAACGTAAAATCTGATTTACATTGATACTTTTATCTAGCCTCAGAAAAGTGAACCTGAATTAACACTTCAAATGGAAAATTAAACTACATTGATTTCCTAAATTCATATTTAGAATAAAAAAGGCATTATTTTTAGTCTAAAAAGAAGCAAACCAATTCATGTTCTACATTAGTTTCTTTCTTTTTACTGAATAATCTTTATTTTCTTGAGCACTCTTAAGAAATGGTCCAATTTGGACATCAGGACACCTCCATGAATATATAGAATATGATATTGCTGCAAGTATTTAGACAGCAGTTGTATTTTTTTCTGCACCGGCTATATCCTGATAAAGTTGTTCACCAATCTTATGCTAGACAAACTCAGTGGTTTATTTGAATGAAGACTAAATTTTGCAACTGCAGTAACAGAAGGTTTGTGTCAATTACATGTTTTTGTACAGCAGTGTTAAATTGATGCTAATGGGGGACAGACAAAAAGTTCTGGAGAAATTACTTATTTGAATTTAAATGATGTATTCTTTTGTTTGGTGACTCAGGCTTTTGCAAGACTTTTCAGTACAACAGCAGTAATACTCATTATTTTTCTTTTTGTCATCTGAGCTCATTCTAGTCCTGTAAGTAAAATATGACACTGAGAAAATCAGACAACAAGCTGAAAAACCTGGGGCTTGTGGGTTTGTTCTTCAGTGATTCATCTTGTATGATGCCTTTTTATTTCTGAATAAAATATATCCATCAGCACATCTTTTATCTTTACAGTTTCCAAACAGTTCTATTTAGTTTCTAAGGTGTAACAAAATTACCTGATAGCCAATATACAAAGCAGTTTTACTGGAAACTATTAAAAGTTGCCATCCACTGCCTAGAGACTGAGCTGAGAGCCAAGATTTCCAACAAAGGCTCCACCTCAGAGATACGGCATAATAATGGCATAGTTATCACAGGCATTGTCAGGGGAGTTTCGAGCATGTCCATGTTATCGCTGCGACTGTAACATCTGTCAGGCTGCAATCCTATATAAAGGACATTATCAAAAAATCGCTGCCGCATATGCAGCCCCATCAACTGGTCACTGAGCTCTCCCACCCTGGGTCTTCTCTCCCAGCACTTCTGTGAAAATCCCATTGTGCTGAAAACCATACACTCCTTCGTGGAAACCTGAAACAGGCAACACCTTCAGTCTTTCAGATATGACTTCATAAATGAACCAAGCTAGATAACTTATTTTATGCTATGGGGGGGGTCAATAAAAATTAACGGAGAAAAAAATACAAATAAAAAAAAATTAAAAATGATCATGCATATGATTTAAAGAAAAGAAAATGTGATACCCGTAGTGCAACAACACAGAAGAAAAATACATAGTCTGTAGAAACAGTAACTCTGAAAATCAGGACTTTTTTAGTCCATTAACTGTTCCACTTCAATCATTGCTTCTTGCCATGAAAATAGACGTGTGGTTGGAAGCAATCATATCTGTGGAATATTTGCCATTATCTTAGGACTAAAAGACTAAATAGACAATAACTGAAAGAAGTCAGGCTTGTGTGACACGCGTTTTTTAAACTACCGCACAGGAGTTCACCTAATTTGTCTATGTGTTAATATCTGTGTGACCAATTTCAAAGCCCTTTAATGAAACCTCTTCTCAGCGCTGTTCAATAGTTTTAAATTCACAGACACTCAGAGGTCTCACCAGAAGAACTGCACTTTGTGGTAAACACCTGGATCGCCACAGGCGTGCGATCTTCACTACCCATTTTACAACTCCAGTATTAATCTACTTTGGTTACCAGTACCTTTTAAGCCGCATCTCTTGCATCACTTTTTTTTTTGCATACCTATGGCAGCAAGGGAGGGAGGACCTGGCCAGTGGTCCGTCTCAATCTTTGGTATCTCGTTGGGTGCTGGTGCATGAGCTGCTGGGAACTTGGAGGACTTGATGATATCCTCGGAGGACTTGCTCTGTGCTGCCAAAGCAGCTGCATCTAGATGGCAATCAGGGAACTTAGCTATGTAATAATATGTATCAATATAAAGGTCTTCCTTATTTTGGCAAAATTTTATACTTTACAATAAGTTAATTTTCAAAAGCAAACATTTTCATGTTTTGCTTTTCTAATTGCAATCTGAAGCAAAGTAATGTCTTTCTCTTGTCAATAGATTGGAATCAAACCTTCCGCTCCCCCCTTATCCCTACCCCCAAAATAACCCCAAATCAGGGTTACACAGTGTTAGAATGATTAGGCAAGAGTACGAAAATGCAATCTAACAGTATTTGCCAATATCTCCTAAGGACAGCTGATTATTAATGAAGATGAAATCAGATTTATGTACTGATCTGTCTTCTCTCTGGGGCACGAAAACAAACAGTTCAGAGGACCAGCATTAATTTTAACTCTACTGATGCTACTTATTTCCTATGTTTCTGTGAAAAGCTGCAAAACAAAAAAGAAATCTGAAACAAATGTTTATTTAATCAGTGAATTTTTTTCTGCTGCATGCCCTTGCTTAGTAGCATGCAGTAGTAGCAAAAGCAGATGTGAATTTATTAATAAATACTGAACTCCATTCAGATCAACTTGGCAGGGAAAGGCACTTGCAATGAAATGAACCTCACCAATAAATCTCAGCAATGGGGCATCCACTTAAGATTTCAGTCTAAGCCAAAGTCTATTAAAAGCATGTGAGGATGTGCATTATGGCTTTCACTTCTTGACATTCAAAACAATTAAATCCAATAGGATTCAGTTTACATTAAAACCAGCCTTAATGACCTCTTATCTGCAAACTGTTAGCTCAAATCACCTTCTCTTATATGAAGCTATCGTACCAGAAGCAAGGATTCTGGACTTTTTTTTTCCCTTTCTCATTTTTTTTAGACAGAAAGACATCTGTTAATGAAGTGAAGCATTGTGTTGCTCATCCAACACTTTCGGGGCAGTTTAGGAACATCAGTATTAGATATCATTGGGATGTCTGAGCATTTTATGACTGGGAGACTCTAAGCATAGTTGCAGGTATGGTCAGAGTTTATAAAAGCATGACTTCAAACAGTACTTACGTATTAGAATTGGTGATGTCAGTGGTTAAACATTCACATGTTAATGGGAGGTGAGGAGATACATTAAAACCGTAAAAATAAACAAAAATAATGTTAAGACTTTTTCCAAAATGAGCATATGGTTTGAAACTCAAAAAAGAAAGAGGAAAAAACCTTGATGTAAAACCACAGCAGTGTCACTTGCAACGCTCGCTCCTGACTCCAGGACGGACTTCCCGGACTTTCCTAATCCTCTCAGCCCAAAATGGCTCTCAGCCAACTGTTCATCTAAACCCCGTAGAGTACTGCTAAATTGCTACTTAACGCTAAATACATTTCGTTGGATAAACTGTCTGCAAAGGGATGCAAACTCAAAGTCCTTAAAAAGTGGAGTCATCCGTCTTTCACCACATCACGTAAAAATCGTCTCCTGTTCAAAGTTTTCTATTCAGAGCAGAAGGGAGGAGTGAACACACGCCATTATAACAGGGACCTTGTTCCGCAGTCCTGAAGACTGGCAACGCAATGGGCTTCTGCCACCACTGTTATTTCAGACTTGCTACAACAACACTTACACTGAAAAGATCAGAGCAGTAATACTGCAGTCCAACTCAGAATCCAAACATCTGGAAAACCAGAAAACCTGAGCTACATCACAGGGCCTGAGAATCAAATTATCCCTCTCAGTGGTAAGTCACCTATATTATCTTCAATAATTAAAGATTCTTTCTTATTTAAAGCCACAGGTACATTTGGAATTCCAGTCTGATAATAACATCTCCATCTTAGCTGTTGAAATAAATTATTGTACTTTGTCTATTTAAAATAAGGATATTCCATGAAGTCCCTGTCAAAGAGCAGTTCATAGTTAATCCATTTTAACATGATCAATACCTATATTCTGAAAATATAAACTGTAAGAAGTGAAAAACAGAAAGGCATCATAATGCTAAAGAGACAGTAAAATACCAGTTAATGGCAATTTTGCCATTAATATCAGTGTGGCCAAGATTTAAACCATATGATCCAAATGAAACAACATGCTTTAAAACATAACCACTCAGCAGGACGTGCAGTAACAGCTGTTTCAAGCTTGGACTACTAATTTTTAATGCCTACACAGTAAACACAGAATGCTTTTCACTAGTCTGCATGCCTTTAAATTTAGTTGACACTCCAGTTTTGAAATAAAAAGGGAAAGATCATTTACCATGTTGTTTGTAGATTGGTGGTTTTCTGTAAATGTTGACACCTTGATCTGTGAAATTGAGAAACAGAAAAATGGGAATATGAAAACTACTTCAACCCTAGATAAAGATAACTCCAACACTTAAACAATAGACAGACCAAATCAAGGATGTAGCACAAGAAAAAGCCAAAGAGCTATTTCTAGTATCGTACAGAATCAGATTATTTAAAGAAAAGAAAACGTAAGAGAAAGTGAAAAGTCAAAAGACATGTGGTATGAAGTCCTTTGAAGACGATTCTGTAACATGTGGATGCATCCAAGACATGAACATTTTAAACATTCAGAAGATTATCAGTGGGACAAAAGTTAGAGAAGAAATGCAAACAAGCAAGACACTTCAATGGTGAACATACAAGCCATTTGGGGAAAATTACCCCAAATAACTTTTATGGAAAATTGTGCTTCAGTCATAACAGCTCAAGTTTCTTTCCAACTCACAGCCTGGATTGAGTAGAGGAGTATGCAGTGAGCCTACAATTCACTTCAAAACCCAGAGAACAAAATAGCTGCCTAATACCCTGTTTTGAACAGTCAACAACAGCTACACTTCAGTGAGTCAAAGGGCTACTTTATACAGTGTTAACTGATGTACTATGAATTCTCAAACCACAAGGACAGATTTCATTTCTTTCTTGTAATTTTTTTTATGTAAAGCCCTCCACATTGCACTTTATCAATGTAAATCTAAATAAAAACACTTCCTGGAACTCTAATGCAGTAAATCTATTGCATGTCTAATATATACAATATTTTTACAAATAATGATCTAAGACAGGAACCAGTTTGTTCTAAACTACCTTCCCACCCAAGCCAACACTTCATGTATTCAGCACAGCTACAAATACAAAAGTTAATCCAAAATCAATGCTACAGTGCAAAATCTGTCAAAATCTTATTAGAAGACCAAAATGAGATATTGGGAACTAGAAAATTAATGTCAGAAACCCATTTTGCTACTTCATGCTGCCTGAAAAAAGTTTTCAGTTACATTAGAATGGAAGATGAAAAAGCATTTTAGAAATACATGCTGTGTACGGCAGATTAATTAAAGTGCTACAGCAGCCAACTTAGCCTTTGGCATTAAGGAAAGTTAACCCTAGAAATCTGTGGAGAGAGAGGCAAATCTTACTCTGCAGAACCCTACACCCTTGACTAAACAGGCAAATTCGTTGCACACAAAGACACTGAGGTATTTCATTCCTGTTAGCGATCTGTTACGGCTACTTGACCAGCAAATAGGTATAAAAATTACAGGAGAAGTCATGCAGTAGTTTTGCGCACATCTATACCAGAAAAGCTGTAAGAAGAACAGGAACACAGCTCCTTCTGAGGCTGCACTGTGCCAGCTGAAGAGGACAACTCTCCCACCACACTAGAGATTATTACTCGGAGCCATTCATGCAAGCGTGCTTTAGCTTACGCAAGTCAAAGTGTGCCAGGTTAAGCAGTTAAAACAGCCTACTTTAGCCAAGCCAGGTCACACTGACTGAAAAAGAAGTTTATCTGCCAGATCTGAGGAAGGGCTGTAACCTCTGGCAGTGCGAAGGGATACTAGACCAAAGGGAATCTGAAGAATAACTGGATATAATAAGGCTTTCAGCTAGCACAACGCTAGGGACACACCACCCTCATCTAATCAAAATCCAACACAGATGAGCTTCTCCAAGGCTGAAACAACTGTGTGGCTCACTTCAAAACAGAGACTGCTCTTTATGGAGAGGATGTCCTGAGGCATACATATGCTTGTGGATCTGCAGGTCTCTCTGAGTATACCAAGCCATTGCACAAAACAAGTAAAGAAACATCCTCATCTGCTTTAAAAAAAAGGGAACACTAAACTAGAACTGCTTGGTGCAAGACTGAAACAAGTCACAACAATCTGAATGAACAACATACGTAATAGCTCACTGCTCACATCTTTTCTGCGTGTCACTGTGAATGAAAACCAACTCCTCTACAGTTAGCGGAGTTATACCAGTGCCCAGCTGGTGTAACTGCGAGAAAAATCAAGCCCTACGTAGCTCATATCCAGCTCACAGGCCACCAACAGACCCCGAAACCCAAGGCATTCTAACAGTGATACACCTGACCAACACAATAGGTAAAAATCACAATTGACCCCCCATTTCTTAACTCACTGCTCCTCTCAGGAAGCCTGGAGCAGTTCCAAACCCTGCGGGTGCACCCCATGGTAAACAGTGTGAAGCGATGGAGACAAGACAAAAGTTACAAAGGCTACATTCTACACTGTGACAGGACACCGAGACACATACAGTGCCAGCTCCTACCTGGAACATGGAAATGTTTAGGGGCCTGAGCGTAAGTTGGAGTGAGAGGGCGGCTGTCGGGCCGATAGGGGACAGGGGAGTTCCGACCGCTGGACGGCTCATTGCCTCCAATGAAAGAATGGAGAAAACAAAATGAGAAGAGGGAGAGCAATAAAAAAAAGCAAGCCCAATCAAACCCAAACGAAATTGTTGGAATCAAAACCTCCAGGGACAAAAGAAGTTGAACCAAAAACATAAATACAAACAATAACGAGAACTGGTAGCCCTGATGGCTTTTTTTTTTTTCCTGATATTCCTGCAGAGAAAAAAATTCAGGCTGGAATTGACGTTTGAGCAGCTCAGACTCATTCTGATGGCATGCAGGCAGGAGCTGTGTGCTCACAGCTGGTGATTTGCTGGGCAGCGTGGAAAAGAAGAATGGAAGGTTACTTGGCAATGATTTAGTACAGAGACTGATATTTGGAGTTAAAAGTCGCAGGCACAGAGCATAGTAGTTGATATGCAAACCCAAAATGAAAGCAACTCCCAAGCAGATAGAAGCAGAAGCAGTTACTACAGTTCCCTAAACCAAAAGCATACAGAAGCTAGAGATGGAGAATAGCTGTTAGGTCATTTGGCCCATGTCAAAAGCCACAACTGTTCTATGCACACTCTTTCATTGGTTTAGCTCTCTAGTAGGGAATTTTTGATATAGCAAAATAATTTGTAAAGCTATGCAGCCCATCTGGTGGCTGCGCCCGTATCATTGGTACCACCCCAAACCTCTGTTAATGACAAATTTGGCTCTGGTGACAATACTTCGCCACTGCTGATTTAGCAAATCTGAATCTAATGTCTAAAACCTTAAATTCCATTTTGCACACACGGCTTGTTCCATTTGTAGGACCGCTCTTACCAGGACTATTTCTTTGCCTCCTAATAATCCACCACAGCAATCCAACATCCCTGAAAGTTCCCGTGTGTGTCAGGGCAAGAGGGCTGTTGCAGAACATGGTGGTTGATCCCCAAGCATCAAGACTTAACAGCCAGATATCCAAACACATGACTGTGTGTGCACCATAAAAGAACATTGCTGCCGTTCTTCACCCTAGTGCAAACTCACAGAAGCAAAATCTGTCCACATGGATGCTTATTTTACATGGGTGTGTGTGGCGGTGAAAAGCAGGGGAACATCAAACCCCTTACATTTTTCAGGTATGCACAAGGGCTTAAAAAAACCTAGAAAAGCTGATTAACAAAGCAAGGAAAAAAAAGGGGGGGACACACAAGCAGAGGAGGGCTACAAAGCAGGTCTCCTTTCAGCTACAGGTTTCCTATGTCCCATTAGAGGACCCAAAACCTTGGACTCATCACATTTATGTACATATTGGGGGGAGGGGAGGAAAAAGGAAGTTTTCTTTACACTTTCCACAAAAGTTCCTCTTTTACTTGAACAGTCATCTGCCAATGTAAAACGCACCAGAAGGGAGAAAAGAAATACTCATTACAAACCTTTCTGAGAGAGATGTGCCACAGAGGCCTCTGCCAGTACTCAAGTTAATCCATCTGCACGTACTTGTTTTAAAAATTACATGCACAGTTCAGGGGTCTTGGCTGTACAAAATTTGCCCAGAAGAATGCATGTACAAAATTCTATATTTACCACTTGGATATTTCATCCCTCAATGACTTAATGTACATGATATCCCCCAAACACGACATTCTTTCAACCACAAGAGTTGATGGTGGTTTTCTATTTCATGTGCAGCGATGCTGAGCTTCTGGCCCGGTAATACCGAGTGCTAGGTTTACTAACTCGGAAAAGCAGTATGAACAATTATTTAAAATAATATTGTCATATCTCACTTTATGGTCCTTTACTTGGCAATTCCAATATTGTGTTCTACTTGTCTGGCCTTTGAAATACTGTGATGGTGAAACACCTAACTTGGTTAAGATGATTTCAATCATGTCTTTTGTTTCTATTGAGAGATGATGAATTACTTTTCAGCAAAATCACTGTTTTATGCGGAAAAAATACAGTATTGAGATGGCCTCAAGATATAATCAATTCTAAAATTTATAACCTTTATAGAAACATGTCATTCTGCCTTTCCGCTTCCACTGGCAATGAGTTTATTCAATGAAAGAGAAGAAGCAAATGGGATTTATTGACCTGTGGACTGCCGTAACAGAGGAGTCATAAGTACATTTCACCTGTTGGGAACTGGTAGTCAAAATGCGAGCATGTTCAATTTACAATGCCTCTGTCACCAATGCTACAAATACAGGGAAGAAACTCTTCTTGTACCCACCTCTTTATCTCAACTAGACACAAATAAGCATGCTCACACCCACACAATGTACACCGGCTAACCTTGTATCTGGTACACAGATAATGTTTGTAGAGAACAGGTAATGCTGTATAATGCATACAGTACAAGGCAGACAATTAGTGTGGTATCATCCTGCGCGTGTTGCTTTACAGATGTCTCTGTTGGCTTGTATTTCCTGGGGTTCCTGCGCAATCTCTCTCTTCCTAATGACTCCTACTAGTACTGACAAATGACTCCCCTTTACACTGTCTAGGATAGCAGCCTCATTACTTCCAACCACTGCAGGAGGGAATGGTACATCTACTTAGATTCTCATTAGCTCATCCCGGAGGAGCCCACTCTAATAATGAGGCTTAAGTGCTTCAGATGCTGCTGTAAAATCACCCACAATTTATGAAAGCAGTGCCAGCATCTGTGGGACGTGCATGGGCACACAGGAAAGCAGAGCTGCCAGCTTGCCTGCACCTGCCTCCCAGGGCCCCATGGCTGGCCTGCTTGCAGCTTTACATAAAAGGAGGGGCTGGGCATGCTCTGAATTTGGGTTCCTTGCTGTGCCCACACAGGAAAGGTCTCTCTTACTGTCTCAGATATGCCATAACTAGCGTTAACTCCACAAAGCAACAAGTGTATTCCAGTTCACTGACACTGTAGGAAAAACTAATTCCCACACCCTGGCAGGAAGTTGAAGGTGCATTTGTGTAGGTGGGTGGGGGATGTTAAGAGATAACGGAGTAACTTTAATATAAAAAATCAATCACTTGAGCGCAGCAGCCTCAGAAGTGAAATTCAGAGGCTTTTTTTCCTTCATTCTGTTTGCTCCATCAGGTAGTTGCCATTTTCTATAGCTCGACTGGCTAAGGAGGTTGCCCTAGCAGCCAGGAATATAGTTGTTTGCCTATACACAGCACCTCGTAATGCAGGTTCCTGCTGCCTTCTGAAGTGTTCACCACTGGGCTCACTGTGGGATTCACAAGTTCACACAATCAGGCCAAAAAATCCCATACGCAACCAACACTGAGCCTTCTGTCAACTTGCAGTTTAGTTGCTCTGCTTCTGAATAGACATAGGAAAAAGAGCTGAACAGCACCTGAAACTGTAAGTCCTATTCAGGTTTTGTCAAACTATCATCCATCATCTTGTCCGAATGCGTGGCTCTTATTTCCCGCACAAAACTGAAAGTCATGAAACAGCCAAAGCGTGCCTGTTTTCCAGAGCAGAGCTTTTAGCTGCAACCACAAAACCCTGGAAATAGTTATCACACACAGAGAGCATTTGGTTTCAGAGACCTGCCTCCAGGAAGGAAAGCAGGAACCTGTGAAAAGCAAGGCCCAGATTCACTATGAAGGTGGGTAGATTCCTTATGGGAAAGTCTGCGAGCAGAGGAATACACATTGCTTTGGAGCTCTTTTTATGTGGAAATCTTACGGGGGCTTTGCAATATTCTTGAATGCCTCTGAAAAATTCTAGGCATGTGAGATGAAATCCTGGCTCTCAATGAGAGTTTTGTCTCTGATTTCAGTAGGGTCAGGGTTTCTTTCATTCACAGACTTGTTTTGATTCTTTCATAGCAAAGACAGTACTTTACTGAGATAAGAACAAATTCAATGGAGAGTCCAAATGAGGTTAAATGAAGTCTAAGTCCATGCCTATTACACCCTCTTCCAGCTCGTTCAACATATATGTTACACCAACCAACTCTTAAGACTTTCTGAGGCACATTTAGCCACTTCACTCCTCAAAGTTCTTTACATTTGGCCTTGTCTACAAAGCTTGAGCGTTATGCTTGTTTAAGCATTATGTTGCATGAAAACACACTGAAACTGGTCTAAATGTCCTTTTCTGGCTTGATGATACAAAATAACACAGGCATAATATGTCATGTGCCACTTTCCTTATCATTATGCTGTTTGGAAACTATGCCCCTTTACCAAAGCAGTTTCGGCATGATATATCCTCTGACTCCTAAAGGAAAAGAAAAATATCCAAAACTAGAGCTTTATGAAATCTTTCTTAAAAATTTACACCAAGTTCACCTCCCTACTAAAAGTACAATTGGCTTTGAGAAAGGCTGAACTAAGTACAAATGAGACCACAAGATACCTCTTCTTCGAATCACTGCAAATGTACCTACCACATCTAATTAACCCCCGCAATGCTATAGTTCTCATCTCAGATATATTCACAAGGGTCTAATTCCCTAGCCGACTCTCCAGGGTAAAATAATGCAGTTCTTTAAACTTTGAAAACAGACACCTAGAATGCCTAAGACAAACCCCTACGGATAAGAATATCAGGGAGTTGCATTAGGAGCAGCCAGTGCCAGACTAATCTCTCTTTTCTGCCACACAGATGTAAAAAGGGGACACTTGGACACACGTGGTGTGCAAGGAGGGCAAATGAAGAACCATGTGGGAAACACAGATCAACCTCATCAGTTGGTAACAAAATATGCATTTATGAACATCAAGTAGTGAAGGGGACACACCATATAGTGCAACTGGACTTCATTCAATACTACTCAAATTTTTTAAAAAAGCCTCCAGAACGCCCCCGAATGAAATACTGGACAAGCTATATTATCTCTTCCTGTGAAAATACTTACATCTACACGTTGTAATGGTAGAGAGGTTTATTTAACAAAAATATGACTAGTCCCTGTCATCCTGTCTTTAAGTGCATGTGCACTGTTAGTACATAAATGCATATATAAACTATGTGTATTTTCAGAGTATATCTGATTAAGCACTATCTTCCATCATATTCCCGTTACAGGAGAAGCCAGAATTTGCTCTGACTTAGGGAACATTATGAACATTTGTTCGTCTAACGTTTTGTAAGTGCTTCGTTTGTCACTTAACACGCTGGAATCATTACAAAGGTCTTCAGGCCTTTTGACCTTTTGTACCTCTCAATATTTTGTAGTAATAGAAAGACAAAAACTTTTCCAAAGCTGTTTCAATAGCTACTTATTCTCACCTTGAACAAGTCAGAGAAATGATGATTTTTATCTAATTTAAGTGTAACATAGGATCTTATTGTATCTTTGCCTGCTATGCGGGAGAACCTTCTCCCACCACACAGATAGACAGACACTGAACAATTCCCTACCAAATCCTTCCATTTGATAGTATTAATACATTAACAGCCATAACTTTTTCACTATGAAATCCGGAATTACTTGATGGCGCTTCTCTGAAGCTTCTGCAGTGTTTCTTATGTGACTCATCCTGCTGCAACTGGGGAATTTCCAATTCAGTTCCCTGTAGATCTTATTCAAGTACCTAAAATCTCTACTTAGCCCTTCAGCTGCAGCATCTCTTTCTGCTGTCCTATCCACCCATCTACGGGAACAGTCAAATCCTCTTCAGGGTCACTGCTCTCCCCACCATGTACAGACAGACAACATCACTTTGAAGCACGGCTTGCGTTTGGCTACCCTGTTCACTGAGAAAACTGTTGCTCGTGTTCTTTATTGACTGCTGTTCTCCCAGTCTCCATGCCACCAGAGAACTCAGCAACGCTATTTCACATTTCTTCCAGATCGTTACCAAAAATACCCCAAATTAATTTAGCTGTGTAAGTTTTATAAATCTGAGTTTAGGTCAATGCTCTGAGGGAACTCAGCTTGCAGTGTTGAACTGAACCGCGAAAGTGTATGTTTGGGGTTTTTTTTGAGTAGTTGCCTTCCCCCACAGGGAGGAAAAACAAAAATAAATTAAAATCATGGGGGTATTCCCACTACATTATCCTAGGCACTAAAAAGGTCACAATAAGAAGGTGCTTCTTTTTCTCAACCAACTATTAAAAGACTACTCTTTCAATTCAGCCATGCAAATTACAAGATGGGGGTACCCGCTACCTGCCCCTTCTCAAATGTACCGCGTCCTCAGATGGTGTATGCTGTCACAGTGACATGGACTTGAGCTTTTAGGAGCTTTGCTGAGTTATGACACATAAATGCTGTCCAGGCCTAAGACCTTAATGTAAAATTTTCAGAAAATCGTGGAATCTTACAATGTCTTATGTGACATATCTGAAAAGAACCATACCTACCCCTTTGTCTACAGTGCTTGTAATCCCACTTGGCCTTTCGTACCAATAACCGAGACCCACACCTAATCTACATGTCAGGTAATTCTTTGAAAACTGAAAACAACAGGCATGGATTTCCAATAGTTCTTCTGATTTGTCTGTTGAAGAAGCTATTTTCTCAACAGAAAAAGAATGAAAATGCCACTTGAAAGAGTGTGAGCACTAATTTGGATTTACAGCAAAGAAATGTTGAAATTGCAAGGATTATGAATTAACTGCATGCTGAAATGAGCAGTGTATCTATTTTTAAGGGTCCCAATCTTTTAAGTGATTTTTTTTTTATAGTGACATAGTAGGAAAGTTGAAAGTGCATATTAACAAAAATTATCTACGAAAAGGCAAGAGTAAAATTAGTAATGGTGACCTGAATGCTTGAAGAGCTGTAACATTGAGATCTATTAGCATTTCTTGAAAGATCATGGCAACAACTTCCTTGCAACTGTTTTTTATTATCTCCGGTTTATGATTACCTACAGTGGTGCCAGAATAGAATCGATGTTCAACCTACTCAGCTCCTCTTTTTGAGCTTTCGTAGGTGATATAAGCTATGACCTTCTCCCCCAGTGGAAGAGATGGCTCAGCCAGAGAGTGCTCCAATAGAAATAAAAGTAAAACCACATTCACAGAAAGCAAGAAACAAAACTAAAAGCTTATTGAGCTGAACAAGCTCCTTGAAGGGACACAATGAAAGAACAACCCTCCCCCCAAATCAAACCATGGAAAATAACAGCTTGAAAAAAAGAGAAATGACCAGATCCTCAGGTAGTGTAAATCCCTGCAACTCTACTGCCTTCAGCAGAGTCTGCTGATTCTCACTAGTTGAGGAGAGGCCTAGAGATTTTAGTTTTACTTCGTTGGGCACTAATTATTGCCAATGTCATTAGCAATGATTAACTTCCTCGTTGCCACTGATCTTTATATAATCTTTTTCTTTACTTCTCCATATTTTCAATCACCTTGCTCTCATCCAGGCAAGATTTGTAGTCAATTTTTAAATGCATGTTTTAAGAACGTGGAAATAATAATTAAATTTGATATGCTAACTGCTGTAGTGATTGTTATGCACTGCTTTAGAAAGAAGCTAAATTAGGCAAATATAGGTTCTGAACAGTAAATGATAATGCTTTCCTGTATATTTCTAATAGGTAATTGCTTGATGACTCTTCAACTAGGGCCCTTAGAAATGACATATTTCCTCCGAAAAAAAGGAGATTATGTCTACTCTAACGTCGTTTTAAGTGTAACGGCACATTTCGAGGCATGCTCAGCTATACAGCCAATGACAACCTTAGGGAGATACACCTTATTAGCTTTGACAGAATGCTAATATATCTCCAGCCTGGAGGGTACTCCCTGGGGAGGCCTGGCTCCTTACCTTTGACATGGGGGATGAAGTGGTGTCGGAAAGGGGAGTTGGGGCGGGAGTCATGGTGAGTGGAGCTGAGACTGCTAGTGCGCAGGTATGACAACCGCTGCACACCAGTAGAGAGCAGCTCTGCGGCAGCAGGGAATCGGGGGGCAGAACAAAATGAAAACAAAGAAAAACAATAAGAGAAAGGCAGGGAAGGAGGCTTCAAAGGAAGGGGGAAAAAAAGGCATTGAACAATTAGGATTCTGAAAAGAAGGAAGGAGAAAAAAAAAGGTTAAAGACCTACAGAAGGGTTCATAAATGTTAGACAAAATTACAGGAAGTATTAGAAGAAAGAGAGGCTCAGATTGAACTGCATTGCTAATTTGGCATAACATTTATTGGCTTAACGAGCTTCTGATCTATGCCTTGTTACCAAAAAGTAGCCTGCTACCAGCATGCAAACACCACACACATTGACGCTCAATTAGTTAAGAAAGCAGCTGTTTTGAAAAGTGTCTGACGAAAAAATGTCAGTCAACAGGCATGCAAGCTGTTTTCTATTGTTTTAAGACATTCCAAAAATGCTGCCAAGATCAGCTAGGGCACTGCAGGAGGAAAAGGCTGCAAACTTTTCCAAAACTTGTAGCACTCAAATTTTTGAAGAACCTTATGCTGACAACGTCAACACAGAGGTTCACTTCCTTCTCAAGGGCTAGCTGGGAGCAAAAGAGAAGTTATCTGGGGCCACTGTGTTTATTCACAGAGAAATTATTCTTGCAAATAACATGGTGATAAGAAATGTCATTATGAGAAAAATGGTAAATATACATGTGCTATTATTCAACATGAATAATTACGTAGGAAAATGATACAGCAGCATTAACAATTACCCCAAAGCAGGGCAGCAACGATCAAAATGATAAATTCTACAGAATTACTTCTGTGTCATATGAGAAACAAACAGGTGAGCCAAAGATGAGATCATCTGAACAGAGATAAGTTTGAACAAATATCATCTCAGAAAATCCCCCAGGCTGCAAACTTTTGAAGATTTTACATTTAGATCCAAACTCTGGCTTGAGCCCATCCGCCCATCACAAGAGTTACATAAACAGAGACTGCTTCTGGGGAAGGTCCTTGACTGAACACAGACAATAAAGTATCACAGTAAAGTCTGGAACAGGGCCTGGATTTGTTCATATCCCCGATACAACTGATACAAATGGAAAAATCCCCCCAGAATTGCCAGAATCAAGAAACAAAAGTTTGCAGCTTTTTCACACTTTTAAGTCTCTTTCGGTTTCAGTTGTAACGTCATCTTAAAACACAGTCATGCTGTCAGCACTAAGTATCAGACACAATTTGCTTCTGTCCCACCTCCCTTGGGTCCTTTAAATAAGGCATTCACTGACAGACACAATTAGCTGCTTTCAGCCCACCCCCACTAGGAAACGGCTACAGCATTCAAGTTCCACAGTGGTGGCTCTATTATAAATCTTTAATTTTAAAAATGCAGCTCCTATTGTATATGGGCTTTTGGCATCCGAACTGTTCAGCTGTAATCACCAAGGAAGATGGAACTGCACAATTGTATCACTTAATTTAAAAACAGATCACAAAGATGTAATTCATTACCATAAACAATAAAATCAGTCTTGAAAAGTATTCAATGAATAGCATTTAGAGATAAATTTTTATGCAGTTTGGGTGTGGATGAACAGTTCATTTTCATATCTTGGTTTTATATACATAACTGGTAATTTTGCGTGCACTGGGACCCTGAATGACCTGTACATTTTCTATATTGTACACAGAACTCGTACATCACTGCTAAACTAGGAAATGAAGTCTGTGTTTTTTAAATGATCCCAGGCAATTGCCTATGGCCTTAATTAAGAAATCTACTTTGCAAACCATGAGTCTGTTTTAAAAAATGACTAGCAATTTGGAATATTTGGGGGTTTTGCCTCTGAATGTGAGATTCCATGGCTTCACCAATCTTTAAATGAATTGGTTTTTAGGAGGGAGCAATCCTACATTACTGACTTCTCTAAAGTCAAGCCATAATTTTTCTTTCCAATATGCGATACTTTTCCCAAATTCCAGAATGAAGTTTGTGATTCACTGCTGCAAAATTTTGCTCGCTTTCAGAAACATACAGAGATTTAAAATGTAATTAATCAGAAAAAACCCCAGATGACCCATATTTATGATGTAAGAAACACTCATCACCCTAGTGCAAAAGACTGCATCAATCAAGAACAAAAGAACAGGTGCAAAAGAAGATATTGAAATACGCAACAATTTTTCAATCCTAAATTTTCACTGCTAAGAGAAACAAGTGCTTCACATCACCAGTAAGTGACATAATAAAGAAACAATAGTTTTACATAAACTTCTAAGGCAGTTGCCCTTACCAGGTCTGTGGAAATGCTGAGGGGAACGTGACATGGTGGGTGTGTAGCTATGACGACTGTACACTGGAGAATTAATGGAACCCTGACTAGTAGACCTGTGAATCATGCGATCCCGAACGTCTTGATAACCCTGTAGAACAGAAGCATTCACTAATAAATGTAAATGTACATTACACATTTTTAGCAGCACTTAACTTCCATGGATCTGAAGACATCTGCAGAAGCTACTGAAATAGCAATATCCCTTAAGCTTTCAACCTACTTCACTATTACTGTTCTCTAATGATCTGTTCCAAAGACTCCAATCCATTTTGATAGTCTGGGTTGGAGTTCAATCTTGGAAAGCTCCAACTCCACCTGTAGTTTCTATTAGATTCTATACAATCCTAGATTTGCCCACATTCCTGTGACTCCATAAGGGAAGCTCATTCAGAGTATGTCTGTACACTCAGAGTATGCAGTGTATGCCACAAGACACATGAGCTAGCCTTCAGCTACCTAACTTGGAGACCAGCAGGAGTTCAACAGCTACAGCACGGAGCTCTGGGTGGCTTAATTTACCACGTGTCTTGCCTGATACATCAAAAGGTATTTATTACCCCTTTGTATCTGAAAACATGACCCTTTCTTGTATATAATTCAATTTACCTGGTTTCTCGGGGGAAAAAAAGCCAATTAAACAAACAAACAATCAAAAAAATCAAAACAAATAAACACCCCCACAAGACCCCCCAAATCAAACCAGGACAAAAGGGACAGGACTGATATTAATGCACAAAGATTTACAAGAAACTTTATAGTCACTTTTTTAACATGTAGCAACCATGACAACTTCTACGTTGCAAACAAGCAACAACCCCCAACCCCAAAATTATAATGCTTCTGCAGTGGCATCTATTGTAGTCTGACAAGTGACTTCCCAAATGTGGCATGTTATTTTGATGTTCAAATTAACTGCTACGGAAAAGCAAAACCAAACCAAACCCTAGTTATGTTTTCTTCAAACAAAATGGAACATGTTTTAGCAGCAAACGTGGCTTAACATTTAGATGCTTAGAGCAGCACTTTAGCTCATGTAAATCATCCAGCTCCTGAGATACGAGTCTGCCTGTGCCGCAAGAAGGACGAATATACAAGAAGTGACCTCTGCTGGAGAAATAACTGTGCTTTACAGACAACAAATGGGTAGGAGTGGTAGCTTCATCTTTTTGTGCAATCTCTCAATAAGAACTTAATGTTTTCTTTTTAGAGTTATTTTTTGTTATGTTTCAATATTCAGAAAACTTGTCTATGTGGCAAACAGAGATGGATCAGACTGATAACAAAATCAACACCTGCATTTGCTGAAGGGAATAATTCTAATCACAGTAAGATACTGCCCCCAAAGGTTGCCCCAAACTTACTTCTGCGGAAGGGGTAGGTGATAATGTCCTCGGAGACTGCAAAGACATAAAAATAAGGTTACCAAAAGAACATTGCATGTGCTGGTCCAGAAAATGGCAATCTAAACATTGCTGCAGATACACAGATAAAGGCAACATAAAACAGCAATGTAGAAATTACTGAGGCCATCGCAGCACTGCAACTTGCTTTTTCCACATTGCTCAGGAACAGGTCCATAAATCATTGAAGCAATTAAAGTTTCTGGGAGAATTTTTATAAGCGTGATTAATTCAGTCAAATATCATGCAACATCATCTCTCAGCCATCTAATCATTGTGGTAATTAAAACATAGCTGTGAAGATCAAAATCAGAAAGGGTTCTTAATTTAATAACCATGCCTGTTACGAAGAAATCTTTAAAGTGGAAATCAAAAGTAAATAATCTTAACTCAGAGCTTTGCATGGCATCAGAAATACAGAAGAAACTCCAGGATGAAGCATGTTTTCCCTCCAACACACATACTCCGGCAAAGATGTGCTTCTCCCCAAGGCCTTACATTTCATACCCATGCAAAGGAGTACGCAGTTGTCATCAACGTTTCTTTGATATGATCTCCTTTAAGTCTGTGTTCTTCAATGGGTACGTAAGGAGAACAGACAGGAATTACAAGCGTGTATACTGAAAGAACTGCGCAAAGGCCAGTGGGCAGAAATATGCACAACATGATGAAAAGTTTCCATTGCAGAGATAGGGAAACCGAGGCAAGAAATACCTTTAGAAATGAAGCATAAGATCATGCATACGTTGATGGTATGAACAAGAATAAAGGCTATGTATAATTACCAGTTACGTGACCTTTAATCACAAGACAATTTGAAGCTGGAAGATCAGGATTTAATTATTTTCTTTATGCACTAAACTTCAGTATTATTTAATTGCCATATTAAAATGGGCAAGAGATTATTCTTTTAAATAAGACCACAATTATTATAGAATGATGCAGCTATTAAGATAATGTCTGAGAAGTAAAACTGCTGATTCTGGTCTGTTACAGTAATATACAACAGCAGTAGCGTAAAATGTATGCCGAATTTCTGGTAATAAATATCCAGCTATAGATGTTGCATTGAGAGACCATTAACTCCCATGGAGCTGGTGAGACTGTGACTGCAAAGTATCCAAACAAAGGAGTGACATTTCTTATTTGGGTACAGAACATCTCCTTTTCAGCAAGTTTCCGTAAAGCTTTTTAAAGACTGCTTTCATTACTTCCCATCAAAGCCTTGAATGTCTTTTACATTCTTGTTTTCCTAATCCTTATAACTGCACAAGTTTGATACAGCAAAACACCATTTTGCTACGGATCTAATAGCAGGAGCCATAGAAACTTTGCTCCACACGAAACATACCATACACAGGGCGTTGTAGCATCATTCTCCACAAAACCTGAGAGCTAATCTAAAACTTTCAATATGAATGAAAAAAGCACATGTTGTCATGTGCACTCCCATATTTTTGTACTAGTTACTTATGTGTTACTGTAAATAAACAAATTTCTATAATCTGCTGTGGTTGCCTAGATGCTAAGGTACTGACTACTGTAAAAGGTAGTCACAGGAATCTAAGACTGGGAAGGCATCCCAGAAAGTAACGTGCTGAATCCATGACCGACCCTTCATGTACTTTTACTCCATCACTATCTGACATCATCTCGTTGCTTTTTGGGAAATGGAACCACACTCTGCAGCCAACTTACTGTTTTATCATGCACAGATGAACTGCCGTATCTCAAACTCTGAGTCTGCCACAAAATGCTTGGTTCTTCAGGGTTTATGAGGTCTTTTAAAATCTGGTCTATCACAGAAGTCTACACTAGTCAGTTTGAAATACACTGTGCAGCAGACTGAGAAGAAACGGCTCAGTTCCAAAATAGTAAGCTCTAAATACAGAGTGATGAATTCAGACAAGAAAAAGGAAAAAGGAAAAAGGAAAAAGGAAAAAGGAAAAAGGAAAAAGGAAAAAGGAAAAAGGAAAAAGGAAAAAGGAAAAAGGAAAAAGGAAAAAGGAAAAAGGAAAAAGGAAAAAGGAAAAAGGAAAAAAAGTCCGGGGAGAGAGCTTGTTCTGACCAAATTTGCAGTACAACTTCTACTTACTGCAACAGGCTCAATGCTCTGTCACTTTTTGATCTAAGGGGTTGCTCTAATACCTGAACTCGTACAGGTCATTTTGTGCTCTGGGAAATTTCTGAAAACTTTTACAGGTGTCATTTTGTAACGGTAGTTCCAGCATTGTGTACCAACCTCATTTTAACTGTCTGTTTATTGAACTACTGGGGGGGTGCCTGCTCCATTTTGAAGCCTTTATCACATTAGAAAAAAAATCTTTTCTAATTTTACAACACCTTGTTTACTGAAAACTGTTACAGACATTCCATGCTTTCAACAGACAGAATACTAGAAACAAAGGACACACAGGTAAAATGCTGCTTCTTTCAATATTTATGCAGCAAACATCAGAGCTAAGGAAAGACAATTTCAGCGCTAATGAGGTTGCTGCTAGCAGGGCAGAAGTTATAGGACATGAAGAACCCGAATAATTAACAGTTTCTGGAAATGTTACCACTACATTTAGGGTCAGTCTCAGTAGAAGAAAATTCATCTACAGATCTCAATTTCATATATCTTAGTCTCTTTTATACTAGAAGCTAAACCACCTCTTCATGAGCCCCCTTTCGCTCCCCCGCCAGCTGCTGGTGGGTCTGTAACTAAAATGCCTGGTCCCGCTAGATGGTGCTACATGAAAACATTCTTCATCACAGACTTCCAGAAAAACCAGATTGGGATTTCATTGAACAAGAGAGATCGTGAGTTAGAAACTTTTCAAAGCATTTCCCTTCCATTGCAATACAGAGGAAAGTCTCATGCTGTGTTTTCTCACTTTCTATGGTTAAAGTTTATAACTTTCTTGTAGCCCATTCCCTGTAATTAAGGTTTGTCTCCACTACTGGATTAATTTTGGTGGCTCTCGCACATCTCCCTTGTATGCCCAGAAATATTTCCTAGCTGAGTTTGGTGATTTTTTTTTTTAAATCACGGTGAAGGGCAATTCTAGTGTAGAAGATTAAACTCAGGCTCCCCTTTTATTTAACACCACCACATACACACACTTTGCGAAGAGAACGCAGGTTAAATCACTCAAAGTCTGCAAATCCCTGCCATGACTAAACCCGTCACCTCCTTTGCTTTTTAAAGATGATGGTGACTGATGTATTATGTACCAAGGTTGTTGCCACTCAATTATCACAACACAAACACAAAGTAAGAGATCACTCCACCCCAATGGGCCTGTGTTCTCATTAGGGCAAGGGAAGGGAGGAGAAACAGGTACAAAGAGGTGAGGTAACTTGCCCAAGGTGACAGAAGTCAGCAGTAGCATTGGGTGGAAAACCCAGATCTTCTGAAAAGAAGGTGAGAGCCCTTCTGTTCCCAGAACAAATTTCTGTGGTCACCAAAGATTAACTGGATTGAAAATATGGGGTAAGAAAACCCCAAAGGTTTTTGCTTATCCCCAGAAAAAGCATAACAGCAGACAGCTTCCACCTTCCTGCTTTATCAGCTTCCAACACACTGCTTTGTCAGTGAGAAGCTTCCCCTTAACGATTAACAAATAGTTCACCTTCTCGGGGCGAGATTAGTTCCTCCTCTGTGACTAACAAGAGACTTGTGTTTGTAGAGAGTTTTGTGGAATGGGTCAGGCCTGTTGGAACTGCTCAGAGGTCACCAATGCATCTCACAGTGGGTTTAAACCAGATGTCAGCTGGATTCACCACCAATATAAACTTGAGGGGGGAAATTCTGTAATATTCTGACCTGTTAATCTCTTATCTTACTCCCCAGCTGAACAGTCTCCTGAACTTCCAGCTCACGTAACAATATAAAAGACTAATCCTATAAAACATTAAAGAACAAAGGAGAAAAACTGAGGCAGCTCTGATCTATTGGTGGGCAAAACATTTTGCTAAGAAAGCAGATTATCAGTCACTGATGTGGGCATCTTCAGACCATTGGTGCCTAAATGATTTAGTGTACTTTCTTTTTCCTCAGCTCATCTTCATACTCAATTCAGTTACAGTCAGAAAAGTCACTGAGATTGCAAGGAAGTAAACCCATTTCCATGTCCATTTAGATCTGCATTCAGGAAGTCTGAGTTACAGTCAGATGGTATTACATGCCAAAACCTGCTTCATGATCTGCACTGGAACCATGTAAATTATAATTCCAGTCATGGAAGTTCACCTGAGAAAACCGGGGGACCCTACAACCTGAAAGATATCTTTTAATACAAATTTAAGAGAATAAATTAATCATTTTTTTCTATCGTTTTGCAGGATACAAGCATCTTATTAAATGTCAGCAGTTTAAAATGTGAGGCAGCTATTTCCATAACACAACTAACCTGCTTTCCCAGGTGGAAGAACACTTTATTCTGACCTAGTTCACATTTTATCCAGTGTCTGGCAACGTGCTCCCTAAATATATTTCCCTTTAATACGTGTGAGAGAAAGCATCCCGCTGCTCTTAATCTACTGCCATAGAACAGTACACCACACTCCTGTGAATATTGGTGCTCCACGGCACACCACCAGGTTGGCTTTTGCCTCACATTCTGGACTTTGCTGTACCCGAAGAGTAGGACATCCATGTGAGTTACAAGAATGCACATACAGACAGCCTCCAAGCCTCCCCCCGGCCATTCCTCTGCCAGTGGCTGCTGTTAATGTAGGTGTTTAATTGTGCAGTTTCGCACATGAGGCATCATCATGATTGTTCCCATTAAACCCAGATCAAACAGACAAAAAGCACTGTGAACAGCAGCAGCAACAATATCTAGGAGTGTCAATTAGAAACTGTTTCAAAAGAGGATAGAAGCGAAGCAGGCTTTGAATAAAGCGTATAGCAGAATGAGTGGCTTGTCGGTTCATTACCTCTCCAAGACTCTGTCTCTCCTGTCTGTCCTCGTAGGCGGAAGTGTAGAATGGCTCATAAGTAATTAGGTCTGGACGTTCAATGTCATAAATGGCCTTGACTTTGGGAATGGCTGCTAAATCCTTGTAATCAAGGATTTCATTGTCTACTTTTGCCTGAAGGTCAAAGACAGAAGATAAATTAACTTACACAAATGCACTGGTAATTTCTGTTTTACACAATTTATGATTTTTGTGTATTTGTTGTCACGCTGTTGCTACGGAAAACCCTTTTTGGCACTCTACATGCGAAGTAATTGCTTCATGTTCTTCTCCAATAGGCCTCCTCTGCAAAAGCACACAGTGTTTTCTCAGTTTAGGAAAGAAAGACATGGCATATATAGATCTAACACAAAAGTTTATTTTCCCCAGTTGTGAGCTGGAAAATTCAGCTCTGCAAATGACTCATTTTGTGGCCTCAGGCAAGTACTTTCACCTTTCTGCTCTTGTTTTCCCATATATAAAATGTGTGATAAAATTAATTTAGTTTGCAGCTTACAGAGATTATGAGAGGATTCCATGCAGAAGACCACAGACAGAAATTCATATTACAATTGTGCACACGAGAGGAAATACAAGTTATTACAAGGAAATAAAAAGGCAAGCAGGAATATTTGTCAGGACTCGGTATCCAAACTCCCAACTGAAATTATCATACCGCATTCATCACTCAGCCTATACCCAAGCTTCTGACTAAGGCATATGCTGCTTACTACATAGTACTAATATTGACTACTTAGTATCTTGTCCACTAGATAGTTACCCACTAAAACTGCAAGGAGCTCTTGACTAGTTAAAAAGAGGAAGCAGGAAATCAGTTCCAAAGACAGCTGCACTCATTAGAAGGAGCTAGAAAGAGGCCCTACTTACAGTTTAGATAGCGAATATCTTTCCTTAAAAAATGTCATACATTCTTACCTATATTACAGAAACACAATTGATGATTAAAACTGAAAGATAATATTCAACTTGGTTTTCAACTCTTCTACTAGATATTTTATTTATTCGTAGTAGGCTGCACAAGGAAACAAGGCTGATGTGTTTCTACTTGCATTCAGTTCTGCTCTTCCTGAGTACTAGCACGTAGTATTTTCAGATTAAAGTGTATTTACCTTCCCAAGCTCTCCTAACAACCATTGGTCTTGCTGGTTCTTACACGATGCCGTATATCAGAAACAATACAAAACATTTTTTGATAAATAAGTAAGGTTTGAAATAGTTAGGAAATTCATTTTCTAAAATAGCCTCAAATCTGTTTAGTTTTTACTCACCAGATATAATAAAATACCTTAAGCCAATTAACCCTTAAAACACGTAGGTATATTAATGTACGTCATTTCTCTAATATTTTTACATTGTAATGAGCTGCAAATATGTCTGGATAATTCTTAATCCAATATAAATTACTGTAGATATTTCTGTAGACCCTGGTCTAGGCCACCATGTTGCCCTACAGACTGTGCTGTTGAGCAGCACTTAAATTTCATAGGCTGCAGCTTATGAAGTTGATATTTCCAGCAGAATGGCAGTCCTCCAGCACATGCTCTGTGTTGTGATGTCTACAGTGTGAATATTTTTAATATAGCTAATTTTTGCTGTTGTTCTTGTTGAAATGCACTGAACAAGTAGTATTTAACTCAAACCCAGGACTTGACATTTGTAATTTTGGTAATTTTTCTGCATTACTATATATGTACCTGATAAGTTTCTGTATCTTACACTACCTTTTCACCTATATAAACATAAGGCTATCTATAAAACCAGTGATTGAGCATTATGCATTGGTAACAGAAAAGTATGTTTGCCCTGTAGTCTGCCTCTTCTTCCCAGCATACCTTCATCTTTGCTCCCCTAATAACGGCCTCTCTCTCACTAACTTGTCTGCCTGTGATTTTCTTCCTTAGCTGTTATCTTCCACTTCTGCCTCGGGTTTTGTGCAGGTTATCTGAGAGCATGTTTTAGTATGAGGCTAAAAGTTAAATGGACTTTCAAGGAACAGGACTCTTAAATGGAAGTGAGTTTTTGGAAGTGTAGGCTATATGCATGGAAATACAGCAAGTTTGAGAAGGCTGAACTGTTAAGTTGTTCACCCAAGTACATCTGAGTTGATATTCTTCCCCCTTAGAACTGGGTTAGTACAGCCATAAAAGATGGTAATTTTTTGCTCCTATGAACTTCTCTGCCAAGAAAAAAAATGACCTCCCTCGACCTGCTGGCCACACTCTTCTTGATGCACCCTTTCTGTCCCTCTTCACATCACCAAGCGACTTCAAGAGATTTACTGTATCTTTCCAAGGGAAACATGACCTGGAAAAGGCCTACCCTGCTTGTGAATTCTATAATTATAAAAAATACACCTGTCATGACAAGAATGTTAACAATTTACCCACTCACTAGAATGAAGGCATTAGCATCGGTATAAAAGTTATTTCAGCGTGGAGTACTTCAAGTGCAAGCAAGGGATCAGCAGCTTTTTCATCAGAAGGAATACTTACATAGATAGTGTGGCCTGGAGAGCCAGGTATACTGGAACCTGGTCTGGAATAAATGCTTTCTGATGATGCTCTTGTAGGCTGAAAAACAAAAAGTAACTTATTAGAGCAACCTGAAGCCACTCACATTGGTAATTTTGGTTTTAAGTGAAGAAATCTGCATACATCTTGAAATTAATTGAATTTAGGAAAAAACGTCAACACAAATGCAAGCATTCTGGCAAATTTCACAATCTATCTGGTGAGTCAGGTGGGCTTTTTTTTTTTTTGGTAGGGGAAGGGGTGCTGTGAGAGGGGAAAAGAGGTTTTCTAAACCATACAATGTAAAAGACTGACAACAATAATGAACAAAACAAAACAACACCTGCCAGAGACACTGCAAGGAGCCATACAAAGTACAGTCCAGGATAGCCTTGCTGGTCATTTTGTCAAAACATTAGTTCACAAACAGCTAAAGGTATCAGCAGTTCAGCAGACGAAACTGTTGAGAGCACAGCACACACATTATCGCTTTTCAGATGTTCAATCACTCGATTTCCATTATGAATACAGAACAGAATTCAGTCCTCCTAAGTAGAAGAACCAGAAATCCTTGGCTTGGAGCTGTTCCCTACATCTGCAGCACAACCTAGATGCAACATGAAAGCTAAAGCCTTGGTTGAAACGTCATGATTCCCCATACTGCAAAAGTGCTGATGTTTAATGACAATGTCCTGCAAACTGAAATTCATGAGAGCAGTCACACCCCTACAGAGCAACTGAGAAGCTGTGAACAATTTTTGCACCCTAATTGACTGCAAAGAACCAAATCCCATCACAAAGCAACGCATTAGCAAATGACTCTGATGACACTAGTGCACTGCGATACTTCAACGTCACTGAAAATAAAATCTTTGTACATAGTCCTTATCTTGTCAGCTTGTGACATTGAACTAAGGGACCTTCAGGCACATACTGAAGAGATACAAGGCTTGATAGCTTGGCTCGCTGATTTGTCTTAGGAAATATCTAGAGTGAACACAACAAGGCTACTGGACCTTTCTTTTCTCTCTCAGCATACATTTCCCGAAAGGATCCTTCAACAGGCCTTAGAGTCTCTCTACCTTTTATTTCATAGCCAGGAAATCTATTGGAACCATCCATATTAAAAACACTGAAGACTAGTCGCGGATGATCCAGCAGGCTTTATCTGATTTCATTTGTGGAAATGAAATCACCACATTCAGGGAGGGTCAGAGGAATAAAAGGCTTTGAACACGTTCCACTAAAAAACGTGAAGACTCAGATCAAACAGAGAGCAGATGTGGCCATGGCCTGACACAGTCACAAATCCTCTCCAGAGCATGTCTGAGAATACTTTCTCAGCTGGACCTTTATGTGTTTCTTTCCTTTTCTCTCTGTATCTGCAAATTCCTACATCCCAAAAGGGAACAGAAATTTCTCAGCTGCCCTTAAGCTCCTCCCATGATGCAATCAAAGAAAAAAAAAAAAATCAACAACAACCACTTGTTTCATGGAAACGTTACAAGAATTAAGCTGGAAAATCTGGCGGTTGTTGAGAAACACTTTATTCCCTTTATTCCCCCTTCCATTCTGCCATTTCACACCACTGTCTGAGCGGAGAGACATGTAACACGTTGCTGCAGTTGCTATGGAAAACAATTGTTTTCATTACAACATAGGGAACAGTATTAAGTAGTTGAGGTACTGTTAGGGGTGTTTCTGTTACATCTGGCTTTTGGCAGACATACTTTAAGAATTTTGTCTGCTCAATTCTCCCTGTTGTAGGAAACCAAGCGTTAGAGGCAGTTACGGCTTCTTCCCACCTGGCAGGCCTCTGGGTTGCTCTTTGCTCCGGATCTTTTATAATCACTTCAGAAAACAAGAAACTCTCAGCCTTCAGTCCATCTCCTTAGTCTCATCTGTTAATGTCACTGCTAAAAACCTTTCCAGCAAAGGGAAAATTCACCTGTATTTATCACTTCAGTGAATTTGTTTAATAAAGTTAGACACCTTAAGAAGATAGTTTCAAAGACATCCTGCTAACAGCTTTCTTTAGTGCTCTTAACCCCGGAGCACAGGAGCAGTTTTCAAATGGACTGGCAAGTTGTAGCATCTGTTCTTCATTTCCTCACTGCGTTTCTGCTCCAGGTTCCTCGTTACCATCCCATTAACACGGCCATGAGCCAGATACGACACCCTTTAAAACCAGTTTTCTATTTTCTGTAATTCTTCCTGCATACATAAATTTTACCTTCAGTCTATTGCAAAGCTCCACATTGCCTGGACAGGACGCCGTCCTGCCAGCCACTGCCTGAGCACACACCGTTCCTCTCCTGAGCAGCTTAATCCAAGCAGACCTGGAACTTTGTGGCTCCTCTGTTTGTCCCCAGTCCCGTATCTTGCTGAAGTTTACGACATACCCCTGAAGACAGTGCATGAAAAAGAGGACTTCTACATCTACTCACCCCTCCTGCCTCACTTTGCCCTGTTTCTTGTTTTGAATTACACAGGCTGTTTCCATCGCAGATGGCTATTTCCTACTCTGCTGCTCCCATATGGTCTGGAATCCTTCACAGCTTTGCACTTTCCCCTAAAGACAATTGCATTGCACTTAAAAACATTTGTGCTGCTTGCCTTAACAAACATACACTAAAGATTCCTTGATATAAGCTGTTCCTTTGGCATACTTTTAGTTGCTATGGTTGGCTCCTCTCCTAAGAGACCTGTAATACCTCCCGACTGAAAATCTGTGTCAGGGTATGGCTTTTATTAGAAAGTACATTACATCTTCATTAGCAGTCTAGAATCCCTGACCCTGTGCGCCACTGCTGTGACTTTATATCTCAAACGGGTGGCAAGAGACACACTGGAGGTCAAATTCTCTGTTGATGTAACTGCAATGGGGTGTAAATTTCACCCTAGAGGAGAGCCGATCACAGCACAGGTGAAACAGGAATAGCATCTACCCCTGATTTAACCTTTAACCTTCAGTGGAGATGTCATGCGAGCATATCTTGCACACACTGTTGGAAGAAGACCAGTAAAGAAATTAGAGGAAACATCCTTTAATACTAATGCATTAATTTAAAGGTATTTCCTTCCACCACAATAGTCCTGTGACACTTGTTCTACCCACCGACAAAATAAGTTAAGCTGCCTTACTTCTTCTACAAACAGAACTGGACCACTCTTTATATGATTGGTCTTGTAGGATTCAAACAGAGCTTTTCGTAATGCCACCTTTGTGCAGAGAAATTTAAAGCAAATTTCTATGAAGAACTACAACTAATGTTTTTTTCCTTTCTTGTGGTGCATGGCCTTTCTCCACATTTTCTGACAGTAGAAGAGTCATCTGTTTTTTTCTTTTCTCTTCCACCCAAATGGATGGAACAGTAGTAAATATATCAATATGGGATGTCTGTACCAGATACAGGAAGTCTATGAAGTACATGAAAAAACCAATAGAAATTCAGTCAATAGAAATTCATGCATATCATTAAAGGAGCTAGAGGAAAGAACCAGATCACAAAGCATCTATAGTATCTGCAAGACTTCTTAGTATTTCCCACTTTATCACAGACTTCTTATTTTTATGTTTTTTCTTTTCATTCCATGCATTTGTCTTCATTGCAAAAGTTCCTTACCAACTTCATTTGCAGATGGGCAGAGGTAACACCAACTGTCATGCTCATCCTATTTGGTTCACTGTAAATTTCAATGCTCAATTATCGTATCACCCATGCATATGCCCCAAATTGATAAACTTGCTATTTTAATATTAGATTGCAAAGCTTAAGATGTTCATCTGCATTTACCTCAGTTTGTCATGTCATCATGCACGGCACACCATCTAAAGAAATAACTTCTTAAAAAAACAATAATTCACGCTAGAGCCATTCACATCATCTAGATGCTGCTAGAATGTGGTGGCTCTGGCTTTCTCAAGTGCAGATGTTCAGAATCATGCTCTACAAAAACTTATAGATGCAGGCAACCAAATCAAAACTGATCCAAAGAACATCTGGCCAAACGGATGCACTATTGCTTAACAAAGGCATCGTCAGCGTTGTTTACAGTACCTGCCTTAGTTTTTTGATAGAGTTCATTATGCAAGGTGGTGATAATAGCTGCAGAGGAACGAATATGTTTTCACTTCATGACATTTAACATTATAGCTTAAGCAAATTCTCTAAACTTCAGAACCTACTTTGAGAGAAGCATGTTTATAAATAAACTAATAGAAGATTAAGATGTAATTTATTCTACTAGGCAGATAGATACAATTTTGCAATAGCAATGAATTCGGTGTTCTCAGTACAACACTTGCCACTCTGACTACCTGCTTCATCTACTGCAAGGTTTTACTGTTATTTAGGACTTGCAACCAGGGTTCATTAAACACAGGCTTCCTATGGATTTCAGTAATTTTCAGTGGCCATATGTAAGAGCAATAAAACACCCTTAGTGTTAGAGCATTCATTAGTTAAACTGTCACTAGTTAAACTGTACCCTTCTCCTTGCATGTTTCCTTCAAATGCATGCATTCATTATTTCTCTGCCTAAAAAATCTACACATTGTATGCATCAAGACAAAACTAGTCATAAGGTTTACTTTAAATTCACACAGACACACATATTAATAGGTTACAACTAATCTTTCTTTCCTTTCTAGACAAAGGCCAGACAGGAGAATGAATTTTCAGCAGATAATCATTGAAGGCACATTGCTACCAAACAAACTTTTACAAGACTATTCATGCAAACATAGCCTTCACCAAGAGTAAGTTAAGTGGAAAGCAGAAGAAAGTAAAGTGAGAAGTCCAGAACATGCTGAATTCAACAGCAAACTTCTCAGAGAATTCACAGGATTTCACTCTGCAATTTTCAACCTACAATCTTCATGAAGATTCCAGCCCTTAGCTCATCTTTACAGCAACAGCAATGATAGTATCTTGGTGTCTACACTTGAAGCCAAAATCTGACTTGAATTACACTTTATATAATCAGCATGTAAATCTAAGCAGAATTTAATACTGACCAAATTTACACAAAAGGATATTCACCTGACCCTAAGCTATTTGTGTCCTGCACGGTCTACAAAACAAGAAAGAGACCATACCTTTATTTTGATATGTGCTGCTCCTATTTTGCCGTGCATATTTTTCTAATACATTGGATAGGATTTGTTTTTTTAATCCTAAGGCTCACAGATTTCAGCACCAGAAACTCAGACTCTTGCATACTAAGCTGAATGCAAAAAGCCACTACACTGGTCTAAAAGACGAGTGAAATGGTCCCACAGTTTGATGTTCTCAGACTCCAACATTTGATTCCATAAAGTCTAGGACTGCAGAGACACTGCCCTCCTTAGGGGCATTGGTAACCCATCTTTATAGCTGTATTTTCTTCATACATATTTCTGTAGAGAGGGCGGTGTTCAAGAGTGGCTAATGCACTGAAACATCCAAAGTTAACTGACGAATGTACCGTGCAGGACAAAGGGCACATGAACTCTCACTGAATCACAGCATTGGATTCAACCATGTAACGCTATCCTGCGGACTGCATCTAACACAAACATCCTGCCCTGACTGATGATACGAATATGCCTACCTTGCAATTAGAGATGTGAAGGCAGCATGAGCAGACACAATGGAAATCCAGTGGCATGGACTCTTATCGGTCCGGCTGCCTACTGCTAGCCTGTACCAAGTCCACGCCAGTACATTCTTACTTTGTTATCAAATGAAAGCTACCTCAGGTGCGTCTGCATGCAGTACAGCCACATGTCCCCCCACAGCAGGCACAACTAATCAATAAGCACTGTCCTGAAGGAGAAGAAATGGAAGTGGGTGGCACTGTAAGGAACTCAAGGAAGTCTGAAAGTAGGAGGTCCAGAATCAAGAGGACAGGGAGGACCTCCTACCTCAGATGTGGATATGCCCCGGGTCAGAGAGAGGCAAATGCTCTCAGGCAGCACATAGAACATGTCCAAACCTGGAATTTTGTAAGTATATTCTCAACTAAAGTATTCATATGTAGTTGGTCAACACATATGAAAAAGTAACCGATTCAACTAACGGGATTTTTTTTCTCAAAAGCATGAGCCATTGTTCATGAAAAACTATTTCTTTTTAACCATCACTTTTCACCTTTTTCATTTGCTTCATATTTGCACTCTAATTTTTTGTTTTAGAAGACAAACTACTTTCTGTAACACCAGAAGAACAACAATACAGGCCCCAAAAGCTCATCTGAATCTAAAAAAATTAATATTAAGCATTTCATGAAACAAAATAAAAAACGTGAGAATTAACAAACAACACTGCACCACATGATGCAAAATACAGCGTCAGTGCCCAAGGTGGCAAGTGATAGCAGGAAAGCTGTGTGGCGGAAGTAGTAGCAAGCGCAGCAAATGACAATAATGAAGAATCTTCTTAGTAAAGAAGACCATTATCAACACTATGAAAACACAACAGCAAACCTCTGCAGAGCGTGGCCTGCGAAGAACCAGACTCTTTGGATAAAAGAACTCAGATGAGGAATGCTGTCATGAAACACAAAAGGGAAAAAAGAGTGAAAAGGAAAGCAGTTGCTCTAGCTCAATGGTTAAGCTCTTTTTTTCAACCAAGTTACTAATACCTACTTGCTAGATAACACTGTGTGTTATATCATCTATGTTACTTATTAATCCCTGCAGAATCATGAACCACCAGACAGTTTAAAAAATCCTAATAAGCAATGTATATTTTTTAATATATATATGGTTGCTTTATTTTCTGCTTGTTTTGGCTTTGTAATCCTCCACAAATATCCAGTGGGAGGAAGATCTAAAATAACCGTTGTTTTTACAAAGTCCCTTTCGGATCTTGACCAGCTAGATTGCTGATTAGTTTATATCATGATTCAGTTACTGAGAGACAACAGAACTTGCTGAAAACTTCTAAAGCAATTTCAATGATAAAAGGGGTTTTTGTTTTGTTTTGCTCTACAGGGAAAGGAAACCCAGCAGAGCAAAGAGGCCGTGTCACTGGCTTTTTGCAGAACCACCAGAAAATCTAGGCCTCACCCTGAAAGTGGCTATATCATGTAGTTGTCAAGTCACAAACCAGATTCTGATTTTCACATCAGGTCTAAATGTATGTCATCAAGAAATTGAAAGTCAATCAAAGTACAGTTCATAATTTAGTGGTGACAAGTTCAAATAGCACACAGTTTCCCCACTTTCACTTTTTCTGTACCTACCTGTTTGCTATTGCCTTCGAGTCAGCAGAATGAAACATGTGTCGAAGTCATTGAAGTGAACTCAAACTGACTTTAAAATAAGGTGTCTGACTTTGCACCAGAGTAGATAGAGACTACCTGTGATATGCAGTTGAAGCTAAAAATTCTCCATCCCTCCAGCTAGCTTCAGTACAGTGCATTTCTCAATGCCTTTTAAAGACATATTAAACCTCTGTAAAGAAACTCTCATCCAGGAACGAGGCGATCTTGGATAGCTGTGCCATAACATTTCTCAGATGTTCCCTTACTATGCATTCTTCCGCTTCACTTCATTTTCCTGTAAGAACTCACTTAGGCAAAGTCTTGCAGGTGGATGAATTAATTTACTTCATTCACTTCAATTAAAATTAGCTGAGGGGGAAAAAGACTGACACGCTTGAATGTGTGACAGAAAAAAAGGAAAATATTTGAAAAGGACTTTGGCCATTTCCATGGCGAATGGAAATAAGCCAACTAATTTATAAGGTCGTCTGGAGAAGGTTTGTAAGGGCAGCAATGTAGTCAGAAGTGCTTTGATAAGACTCCTGGGTCCAAGTGAAAGGGAGGTATTGTACCCCAGTCATTCACTACAAAGCACAAGTGTTCTGACACTAAAGAGGGCCAAAACACTGTCTTACATTCAAATCGTTAAATGAGGAAGAAAATCCAGTCTGGCAGAATTTTCCATTTTCTTATAGAAAGTCAGGACAGAAAAATGTGAAATGCTGGATGGTACCTACAGTGATGCTTGGCCGTGACAGATCCCATGCCCATCTAGGGCCATTTATACTTCTGTATGATCAGTACAGCCCACACTAACATGAACTCTGCTCAACAAGAATTTATCTGCACATTACCTACGATCTTAGTAAATTCTCTGCGGGGATGTTTTACAGACCAGTGCACCTGAACAAATTCTAAAGCAAGTGGCTTCCTGTGAATGAGCCACACATAGAACACAACCCACAGGATATGCTACGTATCTCCATGTCAGCACCTCTTAGTTTCCTTGTCTGAAAGACATTTTCTTCATATACATTCTCTAATAGTCATATCCAGAAAATTTACGAAAGTTTGAAGGACTGAGACATCAAAAAGACCAAATTGTCCAGAAGATGAATTAGTGAATTAATCAGCTTAGAATTGCCTCGTGCATGTAAATGCCAGGCTCCACCATATATCAGTGCAGCATTATTGCCATCAAGGATTTGATCCAGAAAGTTTTCCTGGATATACTGAGGTGGCTCCAAGGGTAACTGCTCTTGGCACTCAAATTTGGATCACTTTAGGCTGAGGTTTATCTGGATGGCACAGGAAGAAGAGTCCATATTGTCTAAATGCTGTAAATAACCATGCAGAACAGGGGATAACTATAGAGCAATTATACAGATGTGCAAAAATATTAAAATAGATTGTAGCATTTGCCATGTTCACATTTTCTCCTTAAGAGTCTCTCTCACAATAACTGAGATATGAAATGAAGTGTTTTAGTGACTTTGCCATGTCTGCATGTCAGGAAATGATACTCTTTTTAAGGCAGTGCACTGAGACAGGCATGTGAATGTGGTGAGCCCAAAAATCAGAGCAATACCTCTGAAGTGCCTCCACTGTTTATTCTGCCAGAGTGGTGTCAGCTATGCAAAAAAAAAAAAAAACAACACATGGGGAAAAGTCACCCTCTTAAAAACATCATTCAGTTATTTTGTGGGCAAAATATCTGGTGTGTCATGGCCACAAATTCAGCTTACCCGTAGCTTATCTTCAGTCTTAGTGGATTGCTTACAGTCGGGATGCCAGACAGTGGAACCTGAGCGAAATAAAAAAAAAAAAAAAAAAAAAAAAAAAAAAATCTTTATTCGGAGTAAAGCAGGTGACTTCTGGTCACAACAAATCAGTTACTAAAGAGAATCCCTTCATTGCATCAGATGGTGAATCTGTATGAACTATGCAAGTAATTAACTTTCAATTCTAGCTCATCACAAATACAAGTGAAACAAAAAAAATAATATTCAAATCCTTGGCCCATCTACAGCAGCCTTTTCTTGAGGCTGTCAAAGCATTTTGCACACATTCTTAATAAAAACTCGAACAGCCTCAAACAGCAAGTCAGCAAGCACCAGTCAGAGGAACTGAAAGACAGAGGGTTCCTCTGGGCCACGGTTACCTGATCTGTTCTCCCCTTATGTACTGCATAAAAAGGAAGTTCAGATTCTAAGTCCATTAATACATGGAAAATCCTACGACTTCCTTGAGCAATAGGTGTCATACTCAGTTACTGTAAAGTATTACTCAGACGACTTCTCCCCTACACTTATGCAAAATGCAACAGGAAAAGCAGAATTAGAAAATTCACAACACAGCAGTCAGGGCGGTATCTCACCCACTGCACTAAGGTGGAGAGGCCAGTACGGGGCAGGTGGTACAAAGCAGCATGTGAAAGAGCCTCTCTGCAGATCAGCGTGTACCGTACTTGCCATTGGCACACACATAGTTTCTACCCCTGGCTCTGCAAGGTCAGCAGCATGTGTTGCACTGGCATTTCCACAGGGCATATTCCAGCTACACATCCTACTAAAAAAGGCAAAGTCTCTGCTGTTTGTGTCCCAAAACATGGGATTCTCTCTTATGCTGTAAAAATAGAAATATCCAGCTGTCCCCAAGGGCCAAGCAGTGTCAGGGGCAAGGGGCATTTCCATCACATTTCAATTCTACCTTGGAACAGAGTGTAAACTGCGGTCACTACTGGGAAGCTGCTGGCAGGTATCAGCCAAGTTGAAATGGAGCAGAAGCTAATGCTGACTTTTAACACAGACGGCAGCTGCAGTCAAATTCAAACCCCATTCCAGTCACTGCAACGCCAATACAGAGCCTTGTCTGTCTGCAGGGGGGAACATCACCTCTTCACTCTGTCCACAAAGAAACCAAACAGAGCCAAGTCCAGGACTCCTGCTGGTGACTATTAGCTCAAGTGCAGCCAGAGGAAACCCCACCCTCAGAGCCCAGGAGAGGTACGGGTCAGGGCCCCTGGAAATTTTGTTCTAATGAGCCCTTGCATGGCTCAGTACAGGAGTGAAGACCAGCAGGAATGATTTCACTTCCCAGCAGCACACAGTATAATCATCATCAGGACACTGGAGAGAACGCTGTGATTCCGGATCAGGGGTCTGAGATGTTTGGCTTTGAGTCTCAGCCGAGGAAGAAGAAACTGTGCGTTTGGCAGGGGGAGAGGATCAGACAACAGGGAGAAGTGAACCAACAGCCTTCTGTGTAAACAAACAGCAGCCTCAGAGCCAGGACCCCACAGGGCCTGCGAGATCAGGAGAGAAGCATGCCCTGTGCGTTCGCTTAGGAGGTCAGACAGATCCAAGCTCTCAGGAGGAAGGGAGTTCATGTTACAAGGCTGATGAACTAAAACTCAGAAGGTTTAGGTTCAGTTCTGAAATTCAGCTGTGAGCTTCCTGTGTGACGCTGAGAAAAAGTGATCTCTCTTCCTCTGTACCTCAGTTCTTTTCTATTAAACCACCCCCACCGTCAAAGAAAAAGCTGTCACTGCACTTTCAGGCAGTATTTAGCACAAAGTGACACAATTTTAGGCACACCTCAGGAGAAGGCTGGATCTCCTGAAAGTGAACAAGAAATGCAAGAGAGTCTGGATATCATTTTCATGGTGAAACTTAGCTAAGTATTATAGGTTTTTTTTGGTTTTTGTTTGTTTGTTTGTTTTTTGGGTTTTTTTGCCACAAAATGATAAGAGGTTTGAAATACATGAAATTTAAAAACCAAAATCAGATAAAGCAGGCTTAAGAAGTTAAATGTAAATATTTGTCACGATCTTGAACCCTGAGCCACCTAAAAACTGTAGATTTTATTCATCCAAACACATCAATATATTTTTAAATGCTTGGAACAGTGCAAATTCTCAAGCTACGTCGCTGCTCTTTTTCCTACCGGATTCATCAAATCATGGTTATTCCCATCCTTAACATATGTTTGTTTGCTCACATGGCAGACACCAACCAACATGTTCATTTGTTCAGCTTTTTACTTCGTACATACCATTGTTTCAACATACAGCTCTCTAAAAATCAGTAACTTGGGCTATTATTTACACATTGAATAAGGATGGAAGCCTGTGCGAGAAGCAAGTGAAGCATCCCTCTAAATGCTGAGCAACGTCCTAGCTCAGGAACAGTCTTCTGGGGCAGTCCATACAGTAATAGGAAGTCAATGGGAAAGAGAAAGTTTCTGATGCTGCTTCCTCTTCATTGTCCTGTGTTGGAGCAGGGCAAAGCCAGAGTGCTTTTGCTAGCATTATTAAAACCATCTTTAACATAGAAAGCTCCAAAATAGACAGCTGGTTTTTACCATGTTCTCCTTTTGCAGGTTTTCCACACATTTCTAACACAAGTAGCTAGCACAAACCTGCCAGGCTCCTCTGTTATACAAAGCAATACCAACACAGTACTTTCAAGTCTTGTGGAGAGGACAATTCGAAGTGAGATGGAAGCTGCCCATTTTCATTTATTTTTATCAATAATGGGATTTTGGTTCTAGCCTTAGTGCTGTGGTTTTGTATTTTTATTTCAGAGAAATGCTTGGAATGCTTTTATTCTGCACCCTAGGGTAAACGATTTGGATGGAGTCAGGATATACATTTCAACTAACAACTTTGCACAGGAAAGGCTTTTAGGTCCCTTACACTTGCAAACATGCTGAATTCAGCAAGGAAAGCTTTGGCAGGACAGTCTGGACCACACTCAGCAATAACATTATTCAGGCAGAAAACAGCTTGTGAACAAGAAAGCAATGCAACTTGGGCTGCTCCTCCTCCGAGACAGAGTGAGCATGAAGAACGTCAATTCACAACCACAGAAAGGGAGATACAGCCAAGAAGAGAATGATGGCAGATCGAGGAGACAGGTGTCTCTCCTCTCCTCTTTCATATCACCTGAACTTGGCCAGGAGAAAATCTAGCCTTGTTTACGTAGAAGCAATGCTTTCTGTCTTATTTGGATCTGCAGAAATTTACACCACAGCCTGAACTCCAACTCTCTGCTAGACTGGTGCAAATGGCATCAGTTGCAAACAGCTGTTATTAATAACAGCGAAGGATGAACTGATGCTCACCTTTAACTCTGCCTGTACTTTATCATCCTATGATGAGAGGAAACTAAGAAGGTTACCAGTTGTCAGATGCTGTAACTGCTGCTTTCAAATTAGTCTTTCCAATTTGCCACCAGAAAGCAGCACTTCCTACCCAGCCCTCTTTCAGCCTCTCTTGCTCTTGCACTGCAGAGCTGCTACACAATTTGAGATCCAGTTCTGCACACAACTGGAATAAGATGACTAAGGTATAAGGTCGGTGAGAGATGAGAGAGATGGACTGCTAAGGAGGACAAACTACAAAATAACATAAGTAAGCTTCAAAGGAATTCCTTAATATTGTCTTATTTTGGAATTCATCCAGAATTAATTTCTCAGGATTGCAGGATTCATCCAGAGGGAATTTCTCAGGATTGTGGCTGTCATCACACTTTCACTTTTTTCCCCCCATTCTTTTACAGTCCTTTCAGGTATATCAAGCAAGTTTGCTAACATAAACACAATACACAAAATCCCAATATGTATCTGCCTTTTTCACTTTGATTTCTGGCTTGCAAAAATAGGTATTATAAGTCTTTCTACCAACATTAATACTACAGCTAGAGTTAACCTTAACCTTAAGAGTCAACGTGCTACCTTCTGGGAGAGTAGGTAGAATTCAGATCAAGGATACTTTTCCATGAAAGAAAAGAGCACGTTCTTTTTTATGTGAAAAGATTATGAAAAAAAAACATGCCCAGCAATACCTGGGAGTGTAATACTGTTAATAAGAAACAGGACATGAAAATGAACATAAAAGAAAGAAATGACTATAGAAAGACATAAAAATAAAGGGAATAAAAAGAGAGATGTGACTAGATAAAAAGGAAATAGGCAAGGCAAGCAAATATGATTTAAGAACTGGAGAAGACAATTTGTCAATGTACATGGGGAATGAGATCTACATGATTCAAAACAAGCTCACTGCAGTTTTTGGAAGTTTTCCCATTGCCTTTTACAGTTTGGAGCGTGGTCCAGAAAAGCAGAGAAACTGATCAGCAGAACTCAGGGGAAATGCTCTAACTTTGTCTGGTATCTCATATACCAGCCTGTGTGCTAAGCTATCTGTGAGATGCCAAATTCAGAGGCAGACTAATAAATTTCATTTTTGCTACTCAGCTTTTGAAAAAACCGGTCTGCCGCAGCTAGGCTGCAGAGTCACTGCAAAGCCACCATTAGGACCACCCACTAGGGTGAAACGGTATCAAGTGAAAAAGCATGAGAACGCTGTAATGAAGACAGGATGGCTAAAGTCCTCCTTGCCCATATTACAAGGAGATGGTTTATAAACTCCTGAGGTCTGTGACAGAAAAATTACAAAGTCCATTTTTCTTGTTTTGGAGTGGAGACATCCTTACCTTGCAGATACATTTCTTCTCCTTCTGTGAACATTTGGTTGCACCTGCTGCATCGTGCACAGCTTGGATGATAATGCTTGTCACCGGCCTGAACAAAAATAAAAAAGGGAAATGAGGGATCAATACATTGCACTGCTTTGTGAGTACTCATTATTTGCCGACAGACCGCTGCCATTTTTCTTCTAGTTCACCTGTATGATACAACATTGCCTTCATGATGTGACAAGAGCTACAAGAATCCAAGATCTGCCACACTGCTTCAGTTCAGAGGTCTATCTAGTCCGGTATCCTGTCCTCAACAGGCGCCAGCAGCGACTACTTGGGATAAAGGGAATGGACAACACAGAACACCTCTTCACACCTTCCCATTCAAGTAACGAAGATTTCGTCACTAGAGGCTACATCATAATCTAACTATTCTCCATGATTTGCCCAACACCTTCTTAAATCTCCATCTAGACAGACTAAGGCAATGAATGTCACACTGCAGTCAGATATTTGTGTAAAAACTGCTGCCTCCTCATTTTCTCAAACATATTTTCTCAGTGGCTCCATTGTTATGGATGAATTTAGACAATGAACAACAGTTTTCAACCTGCCATTTCATTCCTTGCCCTTCCACAGGTAAAGCCGCACCATTTAATTTTAACATTCTCATTTGTTCCTGCTTTAGTAGTGTAGTACCTTAGTCGTGTAGTAGTGTAGGGAAGGTTGGGAAAGGTAGCTATTCATAGAGACAGTGGTGTTTGTGGACATGACTATCAATCATCTTTCATTATCACTAAGAACAATTCCCACCCAGGAATTTCAGCAATACGAGGCCAGAGAAGAGGACTCAGTGTGCTGTTAGTTTACCCACACACTCACTCTTCAGTTGCAAAAAGCCTGCACTTCTCTTACTCAGATAATGCCTTTGCTGTTGATTCCTGCTCCTTAGAGGGCAGCGTCAGCCAAACAGGGAGACTAATCTGATTTACTATTTTTTGCACAGCAGACTTAGACTTACCAGGCAAAAAAGGGGCTCTGGTAAAAGGAAGAATGAAAGGTCACGACAAGATGTGCCTATTCAAGGAAGAAAAGCTAATGAAGGAGGAAACAGGGAACTGATGCTTGACTTGCAGCAACAAAACCAATATTGAACTGAGAGGGAAAAACACAGTTAAAGCTCACTTTCTTTCTATCGTTTTCATTACTGACTGTCCTCTCTGTCTCTGACTCTCTCTAGCAATTATTTAACCCCTGAGGTGTCCCATCAGTTCCATTCAAGACTGGAATTTAAGAAAAAGAAAATTAAGAAACTCCAAACGTGTGTGAAATGTAACGCTGGCATCAAACCACAGCTATTTTGATCTTGAATGCAGACATACAAAGAACAAGTACTTGTGTGTGTATATATATATATGCAGCTTAGGGCTGTGAATATTGAACAGGGTTCAAATGTAGATCACAAATTCAGATAGCTCAGTACTCAGCAGAAGCCGACATCCTTTTCTGCACTTTCTGCTTCACGCAAACAATATTGTACATGCAGAGGAACAGCAACTTTATCTGCGTTCAGTAAAAAAAAAAAATCCCAACTTTTGAGCATTCTTGAAGTTCTTCAGCAGAGTGGGGCCCACAAAGCTGCTTGTCACAAGTGATTTCAGGCGTATTTGATTTGAAGATGATGGCAAATCTGATGTCCTGGGAACTGCTCCCAGTTAATGAGATATAAAAAATTCCTAAGAAGGCTGAATCACTGCCAGAAAGGACCTTCTCCAAACAGGAAGACAATAATTGGAAAACAGATTTGAAATAATAAAACAGGAGTCTTTTCTGGGCTCTGCCTGTCTCATCCAACTAAAGAATATCTCTGCAGTGTAACAGAGCTCAAATTTCTGGTACTCTTCTGTTACGCTACTGTCAAGAGAATAGAGTTTAAGTGATGTACACATGTCTGTTCAAAACAGCCAGAGAGACCGATTTCAAGTTTACTGAATCTTTCCCCAAGGCTGAAACAACTGGCCAAATTTTAGCCTAGCGCGAGTGATGATGAATGAACACCACACCCCAGATAACACAAGCTTGCTAGGTCAAAGTACTAACACATCCTGCACTGGAGATGGAGAGGTTTTGGGGAGTTACATACCACAGCAGTTGTAGTTGCTGCTGAACACTTCCAAACCAGTTCCATGAGTTTTTCACGTCAGTAATGTTTCTATGACTCGGGAGCAGAAGCCTTCCTTTAGTGGGTATCCACTGGAAAACAATCTGCATCTCAACTAGCTCAGGGCTAATCTTGCCATGCCTGACTTGCTATGATCATCTGAGGAAACTGGTTGCTAAAAATCAGTCATTTATAATGTATTAGGAAAACCATTTGGATCTGCAAGGGGATGAAATATTCACACTTTTTACACATCTGCTCTTGCCCAGCTCTCAGGCTACTAAACCCTCATTCAATATGTCCGATGTGCAGCTTCCTGTAATCTTATGCTACTGTGCTGTGGGCTGTAAGGTTTATATCTCAATCCCATTGGCAGTAACACATTACATTAATTCAGTGCACATTTGCCCAGAACATTCTTCAGCCAAGGTGCAAGAGGGTTAACACCGCTTGTCTTCTCACTATGGCTAGCCTTCCTTACCCCTTCTCAAATTCACTTCACATCCAGAAATCCTTTACAGTTAGCTTTGCTACACAAGGACTTCTCATATGGCATCTTGCACCCTGCCAGCAGCAACAAATCACTTTCTTGTTCAAAATACAGCTATGCAGCCACCAGGTTTTGATCCATCATATTGCTTATGATCCCTTCTGAATTATTTCAGCTCTGGTTGAGGCCTTCAAGAAAATCCAAACCATCAAACGCAAACGATGACTCATATCTTAGAGGACTGTCCCTAAACTAAGTTTGAATAAGCTGAATAAGTTGCTGTAAACAGCCTGGTTTTGCTTAGCTAGAAGTGCTAAAACTAACCAAAATAATACTGAACAGTATTACTCTTACTTTGCATACAAATTCGTAAATGGAATTTAATGAATTGACAGCAATTTCTTGTCAAATGAACCATTCTGTGATTCTGTGATTAAACCTACGTGTTACTGTCACTGCCTATAAATTCTCTGTTCAATCAACTGGCAATTGCATTTGCAGTAGAAGCAAAGAACATCAGTCATCAATTTAAAACAATATACAATCTCTTCTGACTTTCCTATCTATCTTCTACCCACACTGACAAATCTAAAATAGGTTCTTAGATTAAATCCCATTTGAACACAGTAGACAGAAATATTTAGATTTAAAAAAAAAAGTAGTATACACTCATTTACCAAACTCTTCCAGAGCCTTAGAATTGCGGAATGAAGGAACAGTGGCCAAATGTATATTATAAGTGTTGATATTAATTTAAATATATAGATGTTAAATTTGAGTAGCTTTCCATGGTTCTGTAAGTCTCACTGATTTGCAGATGACAAGCGATATATGCATTCTATTTATTTTCTGTATACTACTAAATATATATACTATACCCAATATGTATTGTATATGCATATTCATGTACAGAAAATAGGTTTTAATGTTATTTTAGATAGTATTCAGGTTCTATTTATTCTGATAATTTCAAGACTTTAGCAACACTGAGCTTCCATTTCCCAGTCTACAAAGAACGTTAAGTAACATTTAATGTCCTTCATAAAATACTTCGGAGAAGCACTACCAAGGAAAACCATTACAGAAATGTATTCCTCATGACCAGTTCAGAGAATAAAACCATGTAATCACCTCTCCTCTAGGGCTTACACGTGATGGTTGGAGGCTCAGTAACGAGGATTCATGGATGATGGGCTACATAGGGGAGCTGGCAGTGTATATTCTGCAGAGGACATGTCCCAAGTAACATAAGCAAAAGTACAAGCTCTCTTATGTATTATAACATTACCAAGGCCTATTATAATAGTTGATAATGAGAAAACAAATTTTTCATAGATCACCTTTTCGGATGCAGCAGCTATCAATTTTCAGCCTTCTTCCAGCCGACTATTCTCCCAAATGACTTCAACTTGGACATACAAATCCTCCTGACTAAACCAGTCTGCAATGCCATTTTAAAAAGCACTGTGTACCGTTTACAGAGGGCTTTGAAGGCTCCCTCTAACGGGGGGTAATAACCTTGTACAATTATCCAGAATGAGAAAGGTTGCCAAACACGGCCATTGCATTACACACTGCCTGCATCAAACTTAAAGAGAACTCTCACAGTTTAAAAGCTAAACCGAAAGGCTGGGTGGTAGGGAGGTATTTGAAGCACCAGTTAAACACAACGCACTGAGCTCCTGTACAAGCCCTTCTCATACCGCTGGTGCTCCAACCTCTTCACAGTGTTCACAACACTCATCTGGCTTCACTATATCAAGATTCCTTTGGGGACCTCTGGAAGCCAAAACTGTACCGTTACTTGTAGGTGTCAAGGAAGGCAATGATGGGTATCGCAAGAACGATTCCAACCCGGCAGCTACAAATAAAGCAGCATGCAAGCTGATACAACCTGCCCCAGAAACCCAGCATAAAAAACAGTACCTGCATTGAGCACACTTACAGCTTTAACCCCATGGCAACAGTACTTCAAAAGCCAAGGACTGACTCCATCCCCTCTGTCCCCACTTTCCACAAGACTAACTTTTATTCTCTGAGTGCTTGTAGAGCTCTAGTCTGATTAAATAAATGTTTTCCTCTTTGGTGAATGTGAGAGCTTAAGATTTCCTATTACTCATGCCTTCAGTTCTGTCCTTCCTTCCAGAACAACAGTGAACAAGAGCCAGAGAGAACAATAACAAGAATCCCGCTAGGAGAGCTCACATGCCAGCGGGTCTGGTAGAGGAAGAACTAATTACCAACAGACATTTTCTGCTGGCCAAAGGACACAATTAAGTGCATATTTGTTGCGTTACATTTGCACAGCTGCACTCACTCTCCATTCAAAGATATCTTAGCAGTCACCTGACACACAGCTATTAAACATGTAGAAAGCTTTACTTTTCTAATATTATTTAAATACCACAAAAATTGCTATGTAGTTGAAAGAGTACACTTAAAAGTAAAAGCCCCCCTCCCCCCTCCTTTTCCTTTTTTAAAATTTTTATGAACACATATAATGGGCCCATTTGATGGACAAACCTAATCAAATATTTAGTTCTACCATGAGTCTGAGGAGAATGACCTGATTTCTTAACTCTCTTAACGACTACGGAGTAGCATAAAGAATAATTCGGACTCATCTTTTAAACCCCTTAAAGGAATGTTGTGAATTGTTAAAACAGGAACCATGGCAGTAGCCTACCATTCTCCAGTGAAGCTTTATTTTAATTATGTGCAGAGGTCACAGAACCTTCAACCCTTTTTGATGTTCAGTATAACATCAAATTCCATTGTTTCCTTCTCTGCATGCTTCTGTGATCTCACGAGCGGCTGGAACAGCACAAACACTATAAAGACCAAAAATTGCCTCTAATAACATCCTGACCCAAACTGTCCACTCATTTTTCCCAGGCTCTTATCTGTTTAGCAAGTCACTACAAATATCTGTGCTCAGATACAAAAATAAAAGCGCAGCTCCTTTGCTTCCAAAGGACTTCAAAATCTATGTTAATTTTCTCTGTTACTACCAAAGGAAGGAAAGTGTAATACAATTTAAACATTGAAAATATTCTAGCCTGATAAATCCTTGTTTGATACGTATCTTTAGAACTAGGATCTTCTAAAGCTGTTTTTAACACTACTGTCACAATATCTCAACAGAAACAGCTCTCAGCACAGTCTCTGTTCAACCTGAGAGAGGACGGAGCAGTGGGAAGCGGAGCTCACACTGGCAGTTCCCAGGCTGATGGGGCTGCAAGACACAAGACACCACACTGGGGGACAGTGGGAAATGGAGCGTGAGGCCGTGACTGTAAATCTGAATGACAACGTGCATGCAAGAGACATCGAAGACCCTCAAAGCCTTCCACTGATTGCTGTGCTGCCTTAGGTAAGCCAAAACTGCAGCTGTTCTGCTGCTGTCAACAGTTCCACTGTTAATTCATGCCTGGTTTCTGATTTTTATACAAAAATACTTCCCAGCATCCCGACAGTGACTGCCAATACTGTACTAGTATATTCCTTACCAGATGGACTATAATAAACTTTTTAAGTTATTAGTTTTAATTCCGTCAGCATACAATATTGTCATACCCAGTAGCTGCTGCTAATAGCAATGCAATTATTAGCTGCTTGGAATATAATTTTTCCGTAAAGATGTGAGTAATGATTGAGGCTAAATCCCCAGTTGTGCAACTGCTCTGCTGGCATGAAGAAAGTCCTCATGGCAGCTGATTATCAGCTGGACTTACTTTACTAAGATCCTTGCAGTTATTAGCTCTTCTTTGAGATCTTACTTTCCTGCAACATCCAATGTTGAGCAAGTTGCGCACACAGGTGAAATGCTTAACTTCCAACTATGGTCTATATGGGAGCTATTCATTCTGTCTTCATGGGGCAAATCCACCTATTGCTACACACAGGACCAAAGTTAAGAACTTGTATTACCTACACAGTTGACAGCAAGAGGTCAGTACAAAGACAGTAATTCCACTCAACTAAGAAATGTACCCGCAGTAGCCCAAAGTGGCTGGTTAGAATACTGTGGGTGGTACAGAGGAGCAAAGCAATAGCAAACACAGCTTTATTGCCTATTGCCAGGATTTCAACAACACCTCTGCTAAGATCCTGGGTTACATTTATGCACAGAGAAATCTAATCCCAGTGACTGAACATGTAGTTAATCAGAAACAATCCAGACTAAATATATTGAGATAAAGTTTCATTCTAATCTAATTACAACACAAATCTGTGAATTCACTGCCTTCATTACCCTTATTTTAGGTACATATGAGGGCAAGATCCTCTCTTAAACGGTATTTATTGCACAGATTATTTTTTTTTAATTTTGAACCCCTCAACAGCAAGTATTTGGCAAGGCCTGATACAAATCCCTCCTATATTTCTCAACAATGCTGGAACAGGTCCAGTTCATAAGTACAGGTGTGGACTTTCTATGTCTTCTGTGATCTTTAAGTTTCAAAAAGCATTAGAGAACTAAATATTCCTTTACTTTGTGTGCACTTTGTCCAGCATGGATTTTTGACATGAAAAGATACTTCACTTAAAGACCTGATTACACATTCCTATTGCTGGATTAGTTTAGAATCAGAATCAACCAGCAAAGCTACTTTATAGCAACCTCACCACAGCGCCAGAGGACTTTTCAAACAGCCTAATACTGGTGTAACTATAACTTTGTCTCAACTAGCCAGAAAAACACCTCTACTGACTACCAAGACTTTTGTGTAGGTCTGCTGAGCTGTACAGTGGAGTGATCAGTCTCCCTGCGTCAAGGCGAGGAAGCCATTCCAGCCCCAGCTTCCAGCCTGCTGAAAGCAAAGTAAAGCCCTTAGCTTGGTTTGGTGCTGAGTGGTAGTTATATGGCACAAGTCAAGGGACAGCATGGAGTCTTGGGAGTAGATTATGCATCGGATGCATATGATATGCAATCTTCTGTAACACCAGGAATCTCCCACTTTCCAAGTCATCTTCATGTTTTCTTTTGTTAGGTGATAACAGCACCACTGAGTTAGCAGGAATACGTGAGTTCCAAGAGTGAAACACAACCACGCTTCTCCTTTTAACTCTCTGCATGAAGACACTGTTAGTCCCTCAACCCGTCCCTCTGGCTGAGTTTCTAATAACAGAGATTGATGTATATGCATTAGCAGATCACGTTAAGTGGAGTTGTATTTGCAGTGCTGCAACAATATCTCCAAAACAATGGAAAGTGTCTTGGAAGGCTGAGATATTACTAGTTTACGTAATTAGAAACAACTTTCACATTAGAACTATAGCTGACTTCAACCTGCTGAAATTTATCTAGAAAAGTCAGTAACAAATCTCCTTTGTATCTTAAAAAAACCCCAAGAGAATTACTTTATAAATCAGAAACCTGACAGCAGGTAATACATATTAGACCTCATCCTAACATTAAAAGGTTATTTGCTTTGCAATTGTCTACACTCTGATCACGATTTGATTGCATTTGTAGACAGACTGAAATAAAGAGCAGTTATATGTGCACACACATACATATATATACATGCACATGTAATTTTAAAGGAACATACATATTCCTAGATCTTAAAGTAACCATAAAAGAATACTCAGGAATTTTTAAGAATTCCTACTGAAAATCACAAATTATGTATTGTAAAACACAAACAAAAAGTTATCATGGTCCATATGCTCGATGCACAGAAAAATCATACGAACTGAGATACTATTAACTAACAATAAAAGAAAAAAAGACAATGACTAAGTCATGAAGTTAGAAATAAAGATAACTGATAAGAACGCTAAAGTTACCAAGGAAATAACTATGGAAAATATGTTTAAAGACATAAGAGTCTTTATTAAAGCATGATGGGGACAAAAAAGAATATATTTTTTTTTTAAATCACAGATCATGCAAAGATCCCTTGTGAGCTGTAGATGAAAAATGATGAAAGATGACACAGAAAAGGCAGGAGTATTCAGGACACGTATCTTTCTGCTCTGTATTTGACAACGCTGAAAGACATATTTTTCCTGTTTGATACTGTTTATTGAGCAAGATTTATTTAAATAGTGTTTGCCATGACTCAACATTTACGTATTGGGAGACCTGAATAATCTGTACTCAGAAGTCTTAAGAAAACCTTAGCAGGGCAGTTCTCTGACAGATGGATGTGTTAGCAGGGGAGGCTCTGCTGAGCCAGACCCCTCAGAGATGACTTCCTTCTACCCACACCATGAGGCACCTCTACTGCTGGCCAAGACAAGAATACAAAACCTTTCCTGGTAAATCTGCGGATGACTCAAGACAAGGCCTGTTTAAGCTATCTAAAGCCAACATGTGTGTTTTAATAGTCTAACATAACATAAAATGTCTAAGAAAGCAGGGCCCTGTGAGACTGAGGGACGTGTGGTGGGCAACAGCAACGGAGAGATGTGGTTTGAGAACATCATTAATAATCTCCCAGAAAATGCTCTCTGAGTACCTGAAACAGCTGGCTCTTCTGAGCATTTAACGTATACAAAGAATATAAAGATACTGCAACATCACCATTATAACACGGACGAGGGGATGCATTGGGTTCACAGAATAGAGATGAATGGAGAACCACCAAAACAACATAAGCCTTAAGCTGCGAACCTGAAGGACTCAGAGTCAAATCATTACTCAGATAGAGGCTTCAGAGATGACTAGCTCACAGCGGACAGGCGATTAAAAGCAAAGAAAGCAGATAATAGCAGGAAAGAGCATGAGCTTTTCAATCCCACTGAAAAAAAAACTATGAGAACATCAAAAAGCTGGTTACACAAATTTAACTTGGAAATCAGATGAAGTTTCTAAAAAGTAAAGGTAACTTAAGCAGTAAGAGGGAAAATTTGTGTTCTTACAATCACACTGCAGGATAATTGCCCGAAGTATAAGTTTTCATTTGGTTCATAGGGAAAAGCTCTATGATTTTGACAAAAGAAGGTCAAGCAGTCCCCCTGACCTCCATTCCAAAGGGCTTTACATAGAGAGCAGCTTTCACACATGCATCAGGCTGCTTTTCATGAGCACAGGTCTGAACCAAACCAGCGGAATAATTAAAGTCAGAGTCTAATGTTTCACTGGAAAAACTTCCAATAGAGTTAAATCAGTTCACACTGAAAAATTTACCGAGAGCTGTCTTGGCCAAGTAGAAAAATTCCTAGTATTGAAGGAGCTTTGCTGCTAGGATGGAGCTTCTGTTGATGTCGCCTGTGGTTCAGACAGACAATTCAAATGCAACACCAGAAGTTCTGGGGTCAGGTGTGCTGCATCAGCACTGGAATTGCTACTGACCCAGGGAGTCCGGCACTGAGTCGGGGCTCTACAGCATGGGGAAGGTTGAGAGAACAGGTCAGTGTAGCACTTGGCAGAAGTCATGTTAACCTACTCAGAGGGCAAGTGCTAACCACTTCCTATTGATGAAGAAAGTGAGATCTTGAAAGATTAAGCAACTCACCTTGGATGACAATTAATGCTTGCAGCAGAGCCAAGCAGAGAACTCAAACTCTCAGACTCCCAGCCCTGCTGGACCTCCACGTAGCACACCACTAGATCCAAATAACTCTAGCTGATTTCCGTGTTCATCTAACACAAAACTGTCTTCCCAGTTTTCTGTCAGAAAGCTGTTTCAGGAACTGTGCAACCTTTGGCATGCGATTTAGCAAAGCCTAGTCTCCATTCTGATGTCTGCATTCGGTTCAGAGGGAGTGTCCCAAGAACAACAGAGAAATAAAAGTTGTGAGGGCCAAATGAGGGGGGAAAGAAACTAAGCATGAGGTCACACACAGTACATCCGTTGAAAATAACCAGAGAATATAAAGCAAAAGGTAGCCTGTAAGGAACAAAGTAGACACAAAACACTCAATTTATGCTAATTTGTACCTGGTAGAATCACAAATTATTCTAACAGGAGAACATGCTAGGATCGAATTAAGCAGGGAATATTTTTTCTTTTAGTGACTATAGCCTGCTCTTGTAGCAAGCTGATCTTAAAAGTCATTGTCATTCCAACTATTCTGATCCAATAGCACTTTAAAAAGTCTAAAGAACGGGTTTTATCCTTGATTAACTGCAATGCTACCTGCTACCTTTGGAAGCCTCTTCCAGCAAGTGGTCACAACAAGCAACAGATGACAATCTAGGGAAGGGGCAGATTTTCTTCAAATGTTTTTCTTCCCAATCACATTGCTCTTAACTCCAGAGTCACTCATATGTAATTAGGAGCCTGGATTTGACTACATCCAGACATTTCTCAGGAATCCTCATTTTTCAATTCTAGCCAACGTGTTTATGTTACACTAAATTTAAAATGGAAATATCAAAGGACACCAAGGTAACCAGTGGATAGTTGATGCAGAGAAACAGTTGTCTCCTCTTCAAATAGAACAACTTTGAATAAATGTCAGACCACCAACATTTTTTTGTCCTATTTTTCAGTCTTCTCACTGCTGATACATGTGATTTCCAATTACAGATGCAAAACTATGCAAACGTACTTTTGAATCCTAGCTGACATAAAAATCCCATCACAGTATGTTTGTCAGGGCCAAGACACAAGGATTTTACATCCTACGTTGTTTTCTTCAGCTCTGTATAAAATCAAGATTTCTAGTTACCACAGGAAAACTACTTCAACAAAATAATTATGATAGAACATATGACTATGGCGATGAACAGGAAAGAGGTGATAAAGCAGAAAGGCATAGCTAACATCATTTGGTGCCATTCAGTTTTCAACCGAGTACAGGGGCTCCACGATTGTTGCCTCAGCAGTAGTTCAAGGGTGCTGCTGAGGTTAAGTCTGACTAAAGTTTTTGACTGCCTCAGTTCTTACTCTCCTCACTGCTAGGAAAAAACATTTTCCAGCCAAGATGCAACTACTTTACAGACTTCAAAGTAGCAGCAGCTCCATCTGTACGCATAACAAATATCTCTCCCCAAATCCTACATGTAAAAGTCAATTTCTTAACGTTTTAGAGCATACTCAAACAATTTATGATGCTCATTTCAGAGACCTCTGCAAAACACAAAACATCCCAAGCTACTTTCACAGTTTGAATGCCAGAGTGTTTGTGTTGCTTGTGATGAAAAGGTGCATCTCTTTCCATGTGTTTTTTTCCCCTCTCTTACAAAGAGAAAGGCTTATAATGAATGTCATGCATCCCAGATATCTATCCAAAGAACTATTAGACCTGTATGATCTTCTAATGTAGCATGAGCATGTATTTAAAATCTACCCATTTTGTGCTCCAGGTAGTCGTTTCAAACATTTAATCACCCACAAAATACTCACATGTATTATATTTCTTCATCTGTAAAGCACCTGCTCAGCAAAGACAGGTGTTAATTCTGTGGACTTCAAAGTCCCTAGAGATTCCAGACATATCTTTCATTTCTGTTTTTCTCCCCCCCCACCCCCACCCCCGCCCCCGCCAAGGAAAGCACCTTGACAAAGCAGACAGAAGAGAGAGGGGGCTGAGTTCTCACAGGGCGAACACTGAGCACAATACCCGGATGGAGCCTGTTACAAACAGGTGACAGCTACAGACTTGCCCCAACAAGCTCTTCTCCTCTTCTCAAGTTTCAAACATGTTATTGCTGCATTCTTCCCAACAATTACGTTTTATGGGGAACAGATCTAAGTCCCATCCTGCTCTTTTAGGAGTCAGTAGCAAACTCTCCACTCATAGCAGGACTTAAATCAGGGCTTAAAAATGAAAGATCATAATCCTGCAAAAAAATATTTCACCACTTTTCCATTTTTCATTGTGATCTCAGTCCATGAGAAACAAAAAGTAACCGGCTGAAATAATTTTGTATTGCTACAGAGTCCATTCTCACGCTCCCCTATCACTAAATCCCAATTCACAGTGAGACTGTGACACTGGAGGAAGTTTTATTTTCGGTGCAAGCACTTTGGTGCAGGAATCATTATTAATTTTGTATCTCTGTTGTGGGTGATTGTGTCAAGTAGCACTAGCACAATGCAATGGTTTAAAAGTTGAACAGAAGAAGCAATGGGAGATACAAAATGAAAATGGAATATTATGTTTTCCCTAAAGGAGACTGTTCCAAGAGGAGAACAAGACATGTTCTGCAATGACAACCATGCAATTGAATTCTCAATACAGCTATGTAAAAAAAAAAAAAAAAGTAATCTTGGTAAATTACTCTTCTACTCTAAGACATGAAAAAGCTACTTGTTTTAAGGACCTGTTGTATTTTACTGGAGTACATGCAATGGTTGTATGTCACAAAGGCTGCTGCTGGTGGCAAGATACTTTTTATGCTAATATAAAAGCCTCTACCGAAATGCCATTTTAAAGTATTTTGAGCAGCCTGCAAAAGTTTTTCAGTAATATTTATTGCATAAAACACACTATAGAATATTTAACTAAATCAAAAAGGCAAAAGCTAAAGATGCTGTGCTAGGAAATATAGATCATAATCAACAACACTGTCCACAAGAAAGCAATTTATACAGAGAAGCCATATTTTTATAAGCACCTGCAAGATTTCACAAATCTCTTTGTGGCAATAAGGAAGCTTTAATTAGTTATTTTTTCAAATTACTTGTTACAACTTGCTCTTCTTATTCACCGTCCCTACATCCTCTTAGCATTCCTCCCCTTCCTATTGATGTTCAAATTGACTGAAGGATGGTTTCCAAACCACTGCTGAGAAGTTAATGCTTTGTGATTATGCTGCCATAGCAACTGAACTTCTGTTAGGGCTCTGTCAACTTCAGACACTCTTTTGTCATCTTTATGTGTCAAATCTTTCCCAACTACAGATATCCCTCTTGACAAATTCAATCTTTTGGGGGGGAGGGGGTGTTAGTTAGAAAGATTTTGACATGAAACATTTATGTTATTTTTCTGGAAGTATCTTTATTCTAGATTTTTGACCCTCTGCATGCTGTGGTTTTCTAGGCAATTATATCTAGCATATTTTTCATCAGGGAACAGTAGTCTAAATTTAGTTAAATCTATGCTGCTACTCAGCTACATAGACAACCTGTCTCAACCATTTACCCATATCCTGAGTTATTATTAAACTTTTCGTTTCCCCATTTTTATGCAAACAAAGTCGACATTAGTAAAAAAAAAAAAAAAATCATCATTCTACATTAACTGATAAAACACATTTCTCAGCAAAAAGGCAAGGAAACTGGAAACAAACCATAACCTTTTTTCAACGCAACAAATCTCCAGAAGTGATCAAAAGAGTCAACAAACTATATTAAGAATTATTTGAGATAAAGAATTGTATTGTTCCTCCATACATCAGCAATCAGTTGCAATCAGAAACAGCCCAAGCTCTGTGCCATTCTCCCCTCTTCCTGGCAGTTTAAAAATATGTTAGCTGCACTCTTTATCTAAACCACAGAATTACTCACAGCCTTTTAAAAAAATCCTTCTGGTGCACAGGAACAAAAGTACAAGTACCCAATTATGACACCACTGGCAAACTATTCAGTCACATCACAAAGTTGCACACCCTTATTCCCCCCAAAAGAATGCCATGACCCCTTCCAATTCAAAACTCGTTTCACAGGAAGGGGTTTACCTTCTGCCAATAATTCTTCAGTCTAAATCCATTCCCTCCTCAGCCTGGCAGGCAAACTCCCTTCAGCTCTGTTCAAATTTTACCAGAAGCAATGTGCAGACGCCTTGTGTTTTCATCGAACCAGCTCAGAGTGAAGTGCCTGGGACTGCACCCAGCCCCGAGTCTCGCTCCTCCTCTGCTCGCACTCGCGCGCCCTCCTGCACACACCCACCAAAACAAGCAAATAATCCTCCCCGCACATTAAACCCACTCCAGCAGTAACTCGGCCAGGCCATTCTGTAAAGAGCAAAGGGGGAAGAACACCGGCCCAGGCAGGGGCAGGACCATTTCTCATCACTTGTGTGTCACAATTTGATGTCAGTACAACTCAGAACATTTTTCCCTTGGGGAGAGGCATCTGGTGAGTATGAAATCAGCGCTCTCTTCCTCTGGAAGTCATTAAATATTACTTCCACGGCTTCTGAAGAATTTATACAGCCTCCTGGGTGTTAGTCTAGTTTTGTCAGAAAGAGTTACAGTGAGATTGTACTGTAGTCCAGATTACAGCAGGCAGAGTGCTGGGACCACTTTTCATGCTGGTATGTGTATCCCTTTATCTTATTTGCACATTTTGCGTGAGATGATGCTTCAGACACACTCTATGAACATCTGATGAATTTACAGTGGGCCCTGTGCACTGACCCTATCTGATTATCTTGACGGGTATTTTCCATAATCAAAAAAAATGCTGTGGACTGCAGAATATACCTGTCTGACTAAGAGGGCAAATGATCACAGCACACGCTTCTGCTTTTTCTTACCATTTACCTGGGACATTCAGGCAACATGTTCATGTTTTCCCATTTATTGTAACAGCAGCAAAATTAGACACAAACAAAGCAAATCACAGCACTAACAAAGCATGCACCGAACTCCACAGCTTCTTCTTGCGTGCTCTGTAGCCTTTTCCCCTGCATTTTTATGGTGTGTGAAGATGACAAAAGGGACTGGGAGATACTGGTTAAGAGCAAAGTCTCTCCCAAGCCTGTGAGACACCCAAAACAGCAGATGTCTAGTACTATGAAAACAGATTGGTAATACATTCTTCAGGGATGTTATTTTATCATAACTTTAACATACCACCAAACCCAAACCTGTTTGGATCCACCACATCACCAGTCTTTGTTCAACTCATCAATTGCTTCATTTATAAAAGTGTTTAAAATTTTACATCACCTCAACCTGTATTACCAGTACAGGTTGCATCATTAAAATCCAGTAAATGACACGTTTTGTGATACTTCCTGCATAACCACTATGAAAACAGCCTTGCTAAACATTACATTCAGCATAACAATAAATGTTAGCCTTTCATTTAACATTTCTGAATGGAATTGAAATAAATCTCAATCTGTTTTAAGAGACTCTCAATCTACAAAGCGTACGGGTATAAGAACACAGGATCAGATGCATGAATGTACTGAAGTACCTAACTAAACTCTATACTCCATGGATCTTTGCAGAGAAGGGTGATGTTTTCATGTGAGCTGTGAGCCTAAACCTCCTTAAAATAAATTACTTACACACGTAGGCTATTGAGTTTTCCTGAAAGTCAATCAACTGAAGAATCTGAATACTAATACTCATATGAGCAAAGTCGCTTCCATGGTTAAGCGCTGGCAGAAGGCACATACTTGGACAACATAAACAGGTGTTGTTCAAATAAATCATTTATAGTTCCTATGGGAACCAGCAATGTTGTTACTGTCATTTATTTGTTATTTATTTATTTAGAACAGACTCATTCACATGTGAAGAATCAGCAGAAGCTCGTATGAATCCCTCACAGCACATGTTTCTAAACCTAGTTCTGAAAACAACACTTGAAGAAACTTACAGGCTCCTCTCGTTCACATTTTTTGCCTCTTAAATATGGATACAGTTCCCTTACACAAACGTAGCAGCTTTCACTGCTTTTTTGGCTTTTACCCCCTATAATTATAGTTACTTATTTCTACTTTCGGAGGTCAAGGTGTCTCAGAATCGACATCTCTCCGAGTTAGCTGCAGCATAGATGAGCCATCTTAAAATTCTGACATTACAGTAACAGCATCTACAAGTACTAAACCTCCTTCACATTAAATACCACATTGTAAATTACTACTCCTCTTTAAAATCAGGGGAAGCTCAGCATAAATTACAATATCAAAACACATTTAGAAGTTGACCTTGCAGGCTGAAGTCAAGGGAGCCTTCTGCTGCCCTGGCATTTCTCTTTTCAAGTCCATCTGTTAAAATGGCATTATGCCACCACTTACAAGGTGGGGTGCAAGTTTCAGCAGTGCACAGGAAACAAACACAGGGCAGGCAGCAGCCCATCAGAACAGGAACTCGAGCTATGCGCAGCCAGGAGAAATCCCACCGTGGCTTTTTATTTGCACATTAATATTAAGCAAGCAGTATTATAAAAATAAATGGGTAGAATAGCAAGATGGCTGAGGGATTTGATAGTAGACACATGCATCTCGATCTCTAGATCATGAGATTCAATCCTGTTCATACCAGTAACAAGCCAAAAAAAGTGAAAATCGTAAGACCTGAATCTTATTTTCAGGCTTTCTGTATGACATCATGCAAATTATCCACCTGTTTCTGCCCTGATGTCTTCTTTCTGCAGAACTAAAAGAGTACCACTAGAGAAGGTTTGTAAAACACTTTGGATAAGCAGAGATTAATTACATGGATATAGGCATGATCCACCATTCTCTGAAGTCAATGGAAAGCTTCTCATTGATTTAACATATTTTGAATTAAGCCCTAGAGGAATAGTTATATTGTGTATGATAACCACATTAGACATAAATTATTTAGGCCAGCATCTTTCCTATCCCTGGAAGTGTTCAAGGACAGGTTGGATGGGGCTTCGAGCAACCTGGAGGTGTCCCTGTCCATGGCAGGGGGTTGGAACTAGATGATCTTTAAGGTCCCTCCCAACCAAAACCATTTTATGATTCTTGAAATAGCTAAATATGTCAAGTTTACTTAGGTTTGTGGAGCTACATGTCTATGCAGAAATTCATAGGATCAGAAGCAGATGAGCATCTTTCAACAGGCTAGCCTTGAAGCTATGAAAATAATAGCTTACTGGAAAGTCTATGTGAAAGTCCTGATTATTGCCTGATAAAAACATTTTTTTCACCAGAGTTAATTGGAAATTAATATTTTTTCAAAAATAAAGATTCTTTTCTGCTGGAGAAACCCAAGGAAGAACACTGATCTCTGTTGCCTTGACAACATTATTGTGAAATACTCAGGTATTAAAGTATCTGGTATGCTCAAGAAAGTTACAATATCTATTTCACATTGGATACTTACCACATTATTGTGTTGGCATGTATTCATCTATCATCTGTGACTATTTGTCACAGCAAGTTACGTGCCAAATAATACATGAGAAATATCTGAGCTGACTTAAATGCACATGGTATTTTTATTGCATAGTTTCATGGCTACTGAAAGTTGTTAGATCTTTGTCCTAGAAAAAAGAGCATTCTTCCATGATATGTGGATACTAGTAAAATAAGTGCTGTTTTTCTAGTAATGTATTTCTAACGTGAGCAGAGGGATCTCCTCTAGAGAATATCTGGTGGAAGTCCATCCTCTCAAGGCTTGTACTCAAACCTTGGCCTTTCTGACAGGCTGTGCTGAGGGCACCTACCAGGGGCCCAGCATCGCTGCTTCTGAGATGAGGACTCTTAGGTCCACATGAGGCATGGTTGTCTCTCTTGCTGGTTGCTCACTGCAGAAGGCTGAATGCCTGATTTTTCAGGGCTGCTAAGCCATACTGAGGGACAAAAATGAGCAGGAGCTCCAAGCCTGCAAAGTTGCAAATAATTTCCATTTCTCTTTAAATAAAAAAATTAAACTCTTACTGGAAAAATAGATATCATCGGCCTCTGTGAACCCAAAGCTAAGTTTCATGCTTTCATTTCCCTTCAGTTTTTCTATAGACTGGACCAGATACAATAAGCAGAAAATAAAGCAGCATTATCATGGCATGCTGCTAATCACTTCTGATCCATTAGAGGGAAGTGTTTGTATACAATGTACTATATGCTTCCCTCCAGCCTCTTCTAACCATTTCTTTGGATGAAGATGATGAAACAGCATACTCTGCTCCTGACACAACAAACTATTTTATTGACAAATAAAATGAAAGATACTGATCAGTGAATTTACTACCACCATTTTTATTAACAAAGGCAAAATACAAAGTGTTTTGTTGGTTTTTTTTTTCCCCACCAGAAGTTAGTAGGTATACCTTGTGCTGGTCAGTGATGCCATAACCTCTACCTAGACAATTCATATAGTTGTGCTGCTTCACACCAAGAATGTGGTTTCCTTCCCAAGAGAGGCAGCAGGACAAGAGACAACCCACATGATATAAATCATCAAAAATACCCAAATTCGCCAAAGAAACGTTGCCAAAGAAAACAAAGTAACAAAGAAAACAGTAATCTTCCTGTGAGAATCTCAAGCTTTATCTAAATTAAAACTTCAGGTGTACTGAAAGGTTGTGGGTGATTTCCTGTACCGGATAAGGAGATTGTTAATTGTCCTGCCTCAAATAGGTCTGCTGCCTGCCCTGAACTGTGGCATCCTGTTCTGTGAATTATCTTCCATGGCCCCATGGCTGCTTACGATCTCTCATCTCCGTTGTCACCAGAGGATTTATGTCATCCTTTAGGCTACCTTTTCTGCCCAAAAGGGACACATGTGCTGACACATGATTCTTCTCATCATAAGTTTTGACTTATTAGTTCCTTGAGTCTAATTTAGAGGCATTGGAACTGTGCATCTCCAATAACGTAAAAGGGTTCTAGAAGGAGCCAAACCAGCCCACACTTCTGATAAATTGCTCTGATTGTTAGCTATTGAATGTTAGCTGCTCACCTGTATCTTCTAATCTTTTTAAGCGCCATTTAATGACAGACAGTGCTTGAATGTCTCTCCTGCATCTGCATTCCCAGATGATACCTGCAGAACTCTACTGATAGACTATCCAGGCTGCTAATGTATACTGTAATGCAGTTAAGCCAATGTCTGAACGGCCACAGTACTAATTTTTTTTGGTGAAAGGTTCAAGGACTCGTCCATTCTACACCTTTCAGATAGCAGTCAGCCTTCAAATGTCATTTAAACAGATCACAAAAGAGTGGCACTATATGAGTAATTCAACTTCTACAGGCTTTAGAGGAGTTTGGTCTTGGTTACATATTGAGAACTACTGCTGCCCTCTACTGTATTATTATAGGTTATGCCTCTGATAATCAATGAAAGCCACAAATATTCAAGCAAAATTTCTAGTCTTACCCAGAACTTAGCATGCTTAATATTTCCATGTATTGGTAAGATCATTCAAAGGATCTGATTCTAATTGATCAACATATTCTGATTCTGCAGGGGCTAGTTCAAATGGAAAAAAAATTTTTTTTTTTTTGGTATGATTTTGACTCTTAGAAGAGGTGGATCCTTGCAAGGGGCTGGACACGTTTCACTGCTTCAGTGAAATGTTGTCTCTTCTTCTGATAATAAATATCCATCAGAAGAGTAAGAACTATGGAGTAAGAAACCAACTTTGGGGCCAAAATGACTGCATTAAGGTTCTGCCTCGGACACAATGTCTCTGATAACACAAACTTTAGCTTAGATTATGAAGAACAGCTAAATCCTAGTTCAGTTGAACTAATCTTTCCTTAGTCTTGACTTAATCGGTTCTGAAAAGATACAGCTCACGATCCTCTCAAAAAGCTAGGCTTCTTTCTCACTGATGCTAGCACTAGTAACATGAGTGCAACCTTGCTAGAGTCATATCCACTACACAAAAGGCTGCAAATAGGAATATCTTATTTCTTCCCAGCTCTCCACAGACTTCAATAACCTCCTCTTTTATCATTTTAATCTCCATGCCTCTGAATAGGTTGCATTGCTTGTATGTTAGAGCGCTTATCATGTGCATCTAAAACAGTTTTAGAATTATTTTATGCTTCCCAAGCTCACAAATCCAATTACTTCTCTCCTGCAGTGCTTCCTGCACTGGAATGCAACTATGGTGTCACCAATAGATAGTACTAAACTGTAGTCACCAGTAGACGGGAACAGATAAGCAGATGGTAGTAGACCACTAGATTCAAGCCAGAGACACAGCCTTCCTACTCAAGGGAAAACTCAGACTGTTCTCACTAATTATCTGTACGGGTCTCCAAAGGAATTAGATACACATTGCAAAGGAGCCAGACTAAGAGCCTGGCTAATTAAAAAAACTGTACTTCCTTTCAGTAGATGGAGTGACAAAGGGACCAGGTGTCCACACATGTTCTGAGTCCCTCATTTAGTGCTACCATCCTGGTTAACATTCTGAATATTGAACCAGAGAAACCTCCAGAACTAAAATCACAAGCTGTTACCACTTCTATGTCAAACCTGTAACCGTGAGGGTTGACACATCTTATATATGTAGTAGACTGGACACAAAGAAGAGAACCTGTAATACACATTCAACTAGCAAATTCCAGCTGCTTTTACTTCTGTAGTACTTTGAGGTTTATTTTCTGTTATTCACTGTAAAACATCCAGTACATCCAGTTTCTTGTTCACAAAATACACCTGTAACTGAAGTTCTTCGTGGTTCCCCATTTCTTCCACAAACTTTATTATGCAAAGGCTTTTTTTCCAGAAGTGTATTATTAAAAACCACTGAAGCTGAAGTCAACCCATACAGCCTAGTGCCAGACATAACTGCATGAGACATAATGGGGCATGGCCCAATTCTTAAACTCTAGTTTACAAAACACCTACCTCTAGGACTTTCCCAGTAATGAACTGGTGACATGCTTCACATTTGACTCCAAAAAGAACTTGATAATCCTTTTCACAATAAGGAGCGCCATCTCTGAAAAAGAAAATCCACAAATTACAAACCACCTTTTAAGAAACAGGTTACAGCATGACTTACACTCTTCCCTTGTCTTCAGTCTGGAACTCCTACACACAGCAACACCAAAATGGGAGTGAATTCAAGGGAAATATTTTGTAGTATAAGAAAAAAAAATTCTCATTAGTGCCTCTTAGAATTATGCCTTAAATTCCCATCGAGAAAAGGCATCCAGTACAAACCACCGAAGTGTACCTCATTCTTTAGAACAGACCCCCTCCACCTACAGGTGGTGCATTTCTAGGGAATCAGTGGAACTATGTCCAGGCAGATGAGAGGAGAACCGAGTCTTTATCATAGGCATATATTTTTTGTTGACTTCAGAAAAAAAATCTTTGTTAGTCTGCAAGAGTATAAGCAGTTACTTGTAAGTGTAAGGTTATGTAGTCTTTTAGTATGAACAAGGACCATATAATAAAAGTGGAAATACTAGTCAGTTTAGGAGTATTTCTCAGGCACTGAACTTCTTTTGAGAAATTGCAGATGCTACTTTTTATTAAATATTATAAACCCTTTAATGGCAGGTTTGTGAAACATACGTTGTTTCCCTGATTTTTCTCTTTATGGGGGGAACGGAGACTGTATCTATCTTCATTCCCTCTATTTTATCATTACACTGTTTTTCCCCATTCTCCTTCTCTACACTTCGTTCTGCTCAAAACTCTCTTTGTTAGTTTCTTGTATGGAGATGAGAAACACAGTGTCAGGTCAATCACTGCATCACATTTACTCTATTCTCTAGCAAAGACAAGAAATGGACAGGTTCTTACTTTTTTCACATGTTTGGATGCAAAATGGCACAAAGCTTTATCTGGCTAACACAGAAATGACATGCAGGAATTCACCTAATCCTTTGTGGGAACATTGAGATATATCCCCTTCTGTATTGGTATTAAATATAGACTACTATCATTAAACACCAGTTTTCAGTTGCACTTTTCAGTTTACTTTCCTTTCCCAACTCAGCTCTCAATGGGAACAAAGATTTTGGTGTATACAGAAAGGTAGTAAAAACTGGATTTCAAAAGGCTAACTTTACTGCAAGCTCTTCTTCATTGGCACCACAAACTCATGCCAAGAGTGCAGAAGAGATGCAGAGGTTACTTACTTGCTGATGTATTCCCCAGTTAGGACCTTCCCACAGGCCTTGCACTTAAAGCACCCCAGGTGCCACTGCTTATCCAGAGCCAGCAATGCTTGTCCATTTTTTATGTCTCTTCCACAGCCCGCACAATCTGCAAATAAACAAACAAATCCACTTGTTGATGTTACTTGTTTCATTAATCCTCATTAACCATCCACCAATTGCTACACTTGGTAACCAAATGAGAGAATTACACACCAATGCAGAGATGTCTTCCTTTCCTCAGACAATTCTTGAGTCCTGTATGAAGATTCAGTCTTCATCATTATAGACATACTCAGCAGAAGAGGGAAAGTACCTCTTCTGGTTTTCATGCTGTTTATGATTCAAAGACTGCCAGGCAAGCTCTGTACAAACTTCAGATTTTGCTAGGAATGAGCTACCTAAATTATCACTCAGAAAAGTTCCTGTCTTCTAAAGCAATCAATGTTTGTTTCAAGATTTTCCTTTTAGCAAAATCTTGACTGCTTACATGAAGCTAAATAAGGAGGCCTGGGTGAGCATCATCAGGATTGCTGCGTTTCCCCGTTGGGTGGCAGCAAAGCCCAAAGTGTCCACCCAACTCAAGGGCGGTGGCACATCTCAGCCGGGACCAGGGGGAGAGACCTTTTTTCAGGGAGGGCCCAAGGCAAGGGTGACAGCAGTTTGACAGCAGTGTCGGCTGCATGGCAGGGCATATTGTCCTCCACCTGCAGGTGTTGGAAACTGTAGTTCTTGGTGTCTGTAATAGGCATAAGGAATCTTTCGCAGGGATTTTGGTACTACCTTGGTAGTTGACACTCACTTTTTACTGCAATTCTGAAAGACTCTTTGATGGCAGTGTGAACCTGAAGCCAGGAGCCCTGAATGCCCTCTGTCCCAGAGGATGCCACAACGTCTTATGTCACACCAGAAATCTTTGGCTCAGCCCCAAGCTCCCATTCCTCTCCATTCAAACATAAAACACTCAAAGAGATTTCCTGGTAAGGGGGAATTCAGCACATGGTAAGATCTGAAGAGACTGATGTGGCAGACAGCGCTGAACTGCAAGGATTGTGCTACAGCTTCTGTGCCCAGCCTCAGGGGACAGAGGGACCGAGGGAAGAGAAGGCCTGGAAGACCAGTGAAGCAGAAAGGGAATGCCCATCAGCTGAGGCACACATGGAAGCCACAAAGGAGACAGCCTGGAACAAAGGATTTTCCATATTTTATTATCCCCAAACTCAGTGCTCCTTTGGTGAATGCAACATCAACAAATAGCAACAAATTGAGACCAACAGTAACAGAACAATCTGGGCAGTAAAGCCCAGGGAAAAGACCATCCTGGCTGCACTGCTCAAGCTGACTGAACAGGTACAACCTGAAAACCTTCATCTCCTTGTGGGTTTACAGCCCAGGCAACACTACACCTTGCAAAAGGGTGAGCCCAAGTTTATCACAACTGATTATGAGGGAGTCACTCCTTTTCACACGAAAGGGCCTGACGTTTGTTTGCTGGATAATGGACCAAGAGAGCCCCAAAAGGAATGCCATGCATTCCTGCTATCCAAGTCACCATTTGCAGCACAACCCTCTACCTGTCAGCATTCTTCCCCTTCTAAAATCCCTAAAGAAAAAAAGGGACTAAGCACCATGGTATCTTGCGATAAAATGCAAGTCATGGACTGTTGACACAACTTGGACTTGAAAAGCAGCCCTGAGATGTCCTAATACTAGGACTTTGCTCTAGAGGACAAATGTTACAAATTGAAATCACGAAATGACAAGGACTGACAGCATGTAACAGATCCCTCTGCTCTTCCGTGCCAGCTCAAGGCTCCATGCCACTCCGGAACAACAGCAAAGGCTGGAACAGATCACTGAGGGAGGCTCTGGAATTCCCAGCATGAAGCTGAGGAGGGGACAAGCAAACATCTGTCAGGATGGCTCTGGGATGCTGATCTTGCCTTTGGTTGTGGGAGGATACTAGACCATCTCTTGAAGTCCCTTCCCGTCTGTGTTTTCTTATGCTAAACCTGAAACCATGCAAATTTGCCTTTCAATTGTGACAACAAATGGGATTTTTCCTCCAGCCTCAGTGGGTGCTGAACTGCAGCTTTCAAGAGCACCCATTTTTCAGCTTCCTAGCGCTGCTGCTTCCCCCTCCTGCACCAGCTTCCACATCCCTGACCTGGGGTCCTGCCAAACTGTGATATATTCCCTGTTACAGTAATCCCTCAAAAAATCTGCTGTGTTTCCCATGAGTTTTTTTCAGCTTTATCAAAGAAGCTTTCAGGAAGCTGAAATTTCTCAGATACTGAATCAAGGAAGAGATTTTTAAAGCACTTAGTTTTGCTTCTAACTGGGTTTCTGAAGCAGTCAGAATAGAAAAACTGCCTTACACAAAAGTCCAGTATCTTTATTGGTGCCAAAACCAGTTACATGGAGAAAGTAGGGATCCATGAAGTATCCCTGCCTGTTTAATTGCTTCTTGTAAGCCAAAGGTGGTGTTGCTGCACTTAGTCTTATGCTCACGTTTGATACAAGGGGTTGATAACATTCTTTTACTATTCTATAGCAACAATACATCTACTTACTCGTTCTGGATTCCTTGAAGTGTTTTGCAAGAGTAAATTAACACCCTTATTTCCATTCTGCTAATATCACTGATATGCTGAATGTCTAGAACCAAAGTAAACTAATAGCCCAGTACTGTCTTAATAGGCTGAGATGGCTTTTAACTAAACCTGATTTTAACTCTGGCAAAACAGTCGGGTATATACATGAAAAGCTAGCAATTATCATTATCTCCTAAAATAGAAAGCAAATAAGGCTGGGCTGGGCTAAGAAAAGACCATTTGTTCATCTGAATTCTACAAATAAAAGCTATTTATGATCTCAGGCCTGCATGAGGCACATTAAAGCCTTCGGCTGAATATCATCAGCACACAGCATATGCAGGCAGGATCTCAGGATCACACTAAGCACAATCTGCATCAGCACAACGTATAACCAGCACACCGCAAATAAAGGGGCCATGAGGTCTGCAACCATATGCCAGAGCAGACTTGTACTAAAAAAATCTGAAAATCCTTCCCAAAATTTTGTGTAATGATTCCCACCATGGTTCTCTCTGTTTTCATACCTGGGTCTAACAGACTGCACCCCTTGACCTTGAGCTTTCTTGTGCTTTCTTTTTGTCATATAACCCAGATTCTTCTCTACGCATATTCCTTGGACATCCACACATTCAGCTGTGCCAGTATAACAAAGAGGAGGAGGAGGAAAGTGCATGTAGTGTATTTGGTAAAATGGAGAATGACCGGTACAGTTCCTATACGCACATATGGTCTAAGGAAAAGTATACCACAAAAAACACGATGTGAAATTACACTTGAGCTGAAGCAAGACTTAAGAGTAGAAACATTCCGTGGCACTGATTCTCATAAGAAATGGGAAGTAACTTCATATGTGTCGTGTCCATCCCCAGAATCTTCAGCTGTATGACAGCCATTTCTCAATAAAAGCACTGCAGTATGACTTAAATAAGGACCCAATCATTATAAGGTTATCCAGGAATGCCAGGAAAACAATGTATTCCCCCCAAAATCCATCCTAAGCAGGGAAAAAGATTTTATCTGAGAGCACTGGACAGATAGTTACCCAAATCACAGTGCAGCCTCCCCGTGCCGCCTGTGACACCAGCAGCTGCAGCCTCGACAATCAATGTCCACTTGCTCAGACGTTGCGTATAAAAAATTGTATTCACTCTCTCTCATAACAGCATTAGATGACAGCACCGTTGTTTAGCCAAGCGAAAGCTTCTCACACGATTCTCTGCCAGAGATGCTTAAACATACCTGTTGTGACTTCACATACTATGTATAGGCCTGCCCACTCTGAAGATAAATCCTAACATATTTAAGCTACAGCTCTGGAATAAAATAGCCCAGAAGGATGTCATATTTGATGTGTCCAGACACAAAAGCAAGTGCCAATGCCTGGACAAAAGGACTGTGATGTGGAGTCAGCCAGCCCAAAAGCATGGAAAAGTAGGGGGACAGGACAAGGAAAAGTACCATGGCACTATGATAAGCATATGATTAAGACCTCCACCTCCCAAGCATCTTAAGCAGCCTCACTAAAAGATGTAGGCCAGGGTGAGCTGCCACCCATGACACCTTGCTTGTAAAGATGCGATGAGAAAATGCATTTCCCTTTTTAGCATCTGCATCACCCCAGACATCCAGGAGTGAAGCATCCTGCACAGCAACCCATTCGTCACTGCCTAAATTAAGCATTGGATTTTCTTCCTTTGCCTCCCTCCCCTGCTCTCAGCCAATAGCAGAGAGCCCTGATCACAGCACAGGCTGGGGGCTCGGAGCTGATACAGCTGTATTAACCCTAAGCACACTGCATATGACTTTACCTGCTCCCATTTGGATTGCTTGGAAAATTTACTAGCAATTATATCTTTATTTCACATTCTCTGCTCACCCCATATAACTTACGAAAGGGAAATCACCTCTACCTGCTTTAGTCCTAATGAACGTGGTTATGCAACTCATGTGCAGGGAGAGTTTTATGTGAGTGTACTAACTCTGCTCTGTGCAAGGTTAGCTCCGTGAGCAGAGCTAATTGCAGCCTGACTTGATGATGCATAATTAAGTCACCAAAAAGTTCCTTTCGATCCTGATGGCCATTAGTAAGCAACACATGTCTAGATACAGTCTGAAGCTGCCACAACCTCTTTGAGTCACAGGAGTAATACTGTTTTTACACTACTTTTGTTAGTGTTCCAGTCCCTATAAAACACAGTAAAGACAACACCAGCAAGCTTCTGCCCTGAAACAGGTAAAGCAAGGCAGAATGAGGGGGACTTTTATCATTATTATATTTTAATTTTTAAAAGAAACAAACAAATTTTCATTGGACGTACACAGAAATACACTGTCAAGCATAGCCGGACCTAAAGAGCAAGCTACGCGGAACAGCGAATTGCAAGTGAAGAGAGGCAAATATTATCACTGAAGTCAAGGTCAAGAAATCTCTAATTGTAAATAACTCTTAGCCACCTTGGAAAACAACTTGCATCCCAATAATTCTTCTGTGGCAATTTGAAGGTTGCGCAATTATAATTTCTCATAGAGTTTGGAGGACCAATTTTTCCTCAGTCACCCTTTAACCACAGATCAGGCCATGCTTTTTAAAGCCTTGATTTAAAGTTAAAAGTTTTGACAATATCACAGAATCACAGGGAATCACAGAATGGTTTGGGTTGGAAGGGACCTTAAAGATCATCTAGTTCCAACCACCCTGCCATGGGCAGGGACACCTCCCGCTAGACCAGGCTGCTCAAAGCCCCATCCAGCCTGGCCTTGAACAATTCCAGGGATGGGGCAGCCACAGCTTCTCTGGGCAACCTATCCCAGTGCCTCACCACCCACACAGCAAAGAATTTCTTCCTAATATCTAACCTAAATCTACCCTCTTTCACTTTGAAACTGTGATCCCTTGTCCTATCATTACACTCCCTGATAGAGTCCCTCCCCATCCTTCCTGTAAGCCCCCTTTAGGTACTGGAAGGGGCTATAAGGTCTCCCTGGAGCCTTCTCTTCTCCAGGCTGAACAACCCTGACTCCCTCAGCCTGTCCTCACAGCAGAGGTGCTCCACAGCCCCCGATCATCTTTGTGGCCCTCTGCTGGATCTGTTCCAACAGGTCCATGTCCTTCTTGTGCTGAGGACCCCAGAGCTGGATGCAATACTCCAAGTGGGGTCTCACCAGCGCAGAGTAGAGGGGCAGAATCACCTCCGTTGACCTGCTGGCCACACTTCTTTTGATGCAGCCCAGGATGCGGTTGGCTTTCTGGGCTGCAAGTGCACATTGCCTGCTCATGTTGAGCTTCTCGTCCACCAGCACCCCCAAGTCCTTCTCCTCAGGGCTGCTCTCAAGCCGTTCTCCGCCCAACCTGTATTTGTGCCTGGGACTACCATGACCTAGGTGCAGGACCTTGCACTTGGCCTGGTTGAACTTCGTGAGGTTTGCATTGGCCCACCTCTCAAGCCTGTCACGGTCCCTCTGGATGACATCTCTTCCCTTCAGCATGTCGACCGTGCCACACAGCTTGGTGTCATTTGCTTGTCATCACAACTTGCTGAGGGTGCACTAAATCCCACTGTCCATGTCACTGACAAAGGTGTTAAACAGCACTGGTCACTGGTTTCCATGTGGACATTGAGCCACTGACTGCAACCCTTTGAGTGCGGCCATCTATCCAGTTCCTCATCCACTGAGTGGTCCATCCATCAAATCCATGCTTTTCCAATTTAGAGACCAGGATGCTGTGCGGGACAGTGTCAAATGCTTTGCATAAGTCCAGGTAGATGGCGTCAGTTGCTCTCCCCTTATCTACCAATACTGTGGCAACATCATAGAAGGTCACCAAATTTGTGAGGCACGATTTGCCTTTGGTGAAGCCATGTTGGCTGTCACCAATCACCTCCTTATTTTCCATGTGCCTTAGCAGAGATTCCAGGAGGATCTGCTCCATGATCTTGCCAGGCACAGAGGTGAGACAGACAGAATGACTGACTGTGACAGATACCACACAGGCTTTTCCAGATCATCAAGATATTTCTGTCAAAGCTAAAAAACCAAACTCATTCTGTCTGTTTACAGTACGATAAATGCTTTCAATGTTTAAAGCATAACCATTTGATCATCAGGGCAGTGATGAGTTCTCCAAGTCAGAGAAGGACATACAATATTGGGAATTTCACATCCAGGATTTAGATCAGAGTATGTAACTCAAGAAATCTGCTGCGAGACCCTTCCTCTTTGCCAATGCAAGGATAAGAAATGTTTGTCAGAACAAAATGCACTATTGCCCTTTCACTGAAGGCAAAACATACCCATGCAGGCAGCCTTGTACTCCTGAAATCTAACAATAAGAGGCCGGGTGCATACAATGGAGGGAAATAAACTTCCCATGGGAAGTAAGTATAGCTTTGATGGTTTACTATAAATGGCAAGTTGGGAAAAATTGATATTTTCAAAATAAATATTTAAAGAAAATAGAATTATTGTAGTTGATTAAACATGGAAAGAAATCACAATAGCACGAAACGGCATTCTTTGCTTGCAACACAAGTCCCCATTAACCATCTGTGAGTGCCTAACATTGACTTGCCTTTTTGAAAAACAGGTTAATACATCTTGGATATATCGTTACTGTAAATAGCGCTTTCATCATCCAATGCAATTTAAAGTGATTTGGAAATATGAATGCTCTTCCCCAACTCTAGTCTGTTAACATGACGTTATTTTATCAAAGGAGTTTCTATTTTTCCCCTTTGCATTCATGTAAGCATTTGTGTTAGTCTTCTACATAGGAAAAGGAAACAGAATTCCCCTTCTTTCTACACCTCCTTCCCAAAGGAGGCCAAACCAATTGACTTTTTAACCTCTTACTCCTGCAAACTGTCCCTGCAAGCAACATACCACCAAGTTAGCCTTTTCCCGTAACATGAAGCTCAGTCCCTTCTTCAAACCAATCTTTCATACAGGTGTCTGAACTGAAAACCAAAGGGTAAATGAAATAGAAGGAGGAAGAAAGAGCAAATGTGAAACTATCTAAGAGAAGAGTTTTGGTTGGGTTTTTTTCCAGCTTACAACCCCAAAAGTTCCAGCTGTAAAACAATTCGGAAGGATAAACCACAGCCTGATACATCTAAGCTGAGGCTAGTGTTCACCCTTCTATTTCTTTTACTATAGTTCAGAACTCAATTCCAGCTGATTTCAAATTCAGAATTCCAACTTGCAGTCCCCCAAGTGAATTGCTCGGTTAGCAAATGAGCTTCACTGTTTAATACCCATCTCACGGATAGTACATTGTGTCTCGTCATCTGCAGACTATTTTGGGTAATTTTCAATTGTTACTTTTGGAAAAGAAGCAATTCCAACAGGGTACAACCTCCAACAACAGGAATGAAAGATACGACAACTTTTAGGAAGGTTTTTATGCCCTGAGAACCCATGGCAAACTAAGGTCTAGCTAACAACTAATTCACTTTTCACATTCTTTTTAAGTGACTTCTGATTCCTGACTTACCACCTGGCAAGCTTTCTGAATATGACAATTCCCAGATACTCTTACCTCTGGAGATCTACAATAGTTGTTTTCCAAGCTACTGAGAAATTCCTTTCACTTTCCCCAAAACTTTCTTTGGAATTACCTTTTGATTAGTACTTCTCTGGTAAAAGCTAAGGAGATGGAATGTTTTGATTTCCAAGTTCAAGATGGGGTTACGCTTAGAGAAATAAGAACTGATATTTAGTACACTCATACAGTCTATTCACAATTGTTTCTGCCTAATTTACATGTAACACAAAAGTATACAAAAGAAATAGGCAAACCAGACTGAAAACACCTTCCTGAAAACCAGTAATTTTTATGAAGGAGAACACTTTCTTATAGAAAACTTGTAAACCAGAAACTTTCTGCCCTGCCACAACTATATTCTCAATACAGTCGCTGCTCTGTCTCTACCACCCAAAAGTCTGTAACAATGCTTTATACCCTCATCCAGAGAAGGATCTAAGGCTAATCTAAAGCATCAGTGAAAATACCAATAATCTCTTATTATTGTAAAATAAGAGATAGATGAATAAATGGAGGCTACTTGAGTAATTTAGCCATTGTTATAAAACATAAGCGTGGACTAAAATTAATCCAAGAAAGCTATTCAAATGATGAAAATGCCTCAAAAATTGCAAACATTCTTCAAAAGAATAAATCTTCTTGGAGTAATCATGCAAATGGGCCAGTGTCATTGGAAGGATTTGTCAAGAGCTGTGTATTCTTAGACATAATCTAATGGCTTTTGCAAGAAAGGAACTGTGCTTGGGTTTGCATCATTTCGCTGAATTTTGTATCATTTCATTCATATTTGTTTGCTTATTTTATTCTTAAAAAGGGGGGCACAGTAAAATTTTAGACCCACTATATGCTCAATACATTAAGTCATAAATGTAGTTACCCTGCAGGGTTATTACAATCAAATTTAAAGTAAGGAGAATTAAATACTGATATTTAAAAAATAAAGGATTTTATTTAAAAACAAAATTTAAAATTTTAAATTTAGTTAAATCCAAGTTAAAAATCCAAATGCAATCTTGAAAACACAGAGAAGAAACTTGCTTCCCTCTTCCTATCTACGAACAAAATCAGGTATGATGAGATCTGCCACTTTTAAAATCTTTAAGGTCATGGTGCTACAAAGTAAGCAGCTGTATAAGCTACAGACCCTCAACAAATCAGCAGTTCCAAAATTAATTTAAATGCATTTACTTTCTTTATGTGCCTAGCAGATTTCAGGTAGTTTCTGAAATAAAAAATATCCACACTGCTATTTTATGCATTCTAACTAATTTTCAATTTCGATTCAAATAGAGCTTGGAATAAATTATGAGCAAAAATAGTCATTAGGGAAAAATATAGATGTTAAAGAAGATGATGAAGTTATGCAGAGCTATATTAGTTTAAGTAAACATGTACAGATATGGAGTATCCTCATGCTTATCAATTAGCCTTTTATAATTAAAACTCTAAATGTAAAACAAGGTTACAATCAGTTATTGTAATCAAGGTTTCCTGGGTTGTTAGGTAAACCATGATTAAAATCAGTGATTTAAATCACAGTGTTTGGAATCAGTCCACAATGATGTCTGTGGTATGTCTTTATTCTACAGTAAACAAACAACAAAGAAGAGAGATATAGGACTACATAAGCCCCTTCTGTCAAGTCCACAAAATTCTCAACGGAATCTCCAGTACCTAAACATAGGTATGCAGCTTGAATGCCACAAAGATTACGTGAGTGTTTCTGTATCTTTAGCAGATAACCCAGGAATTAGAAAACAAGAAAATCGTAATGTTCTAGTACACAAAAAATATTAAACCCTTAAGGTTCAAAATTATACACAGGATTTTAAAAATTCCATTTTAAAAATGCATGTTCAAAACCAAAATTGTTGGGCCCATCTAAGGTCCCTGGGGCATTTGACTAAGTTTATGGATACTGTAAGCGTGCATCCCCTAAGGCAAAACTGGGCTCAGTGTCTTACTCACTAAGTCTATCCACATCTTTGCCAAGTATTTGTACAATACGCATATACTATGAAGCTTTGACATACAGTGTGAAATTGTAGGTTATTTCCTAAGAATGAGCTCAAAATCATGTGTTGGATGTTGCTTAATACCATTTAAAGCCAAAATTCACTGCAGATAGCTTGCTTACAAACAGCCAGCAAACTCTTCCCTTTCACTTTTTAAGTCTTCCCTATGGACTTGAAGGAGTTTTCAGACAGCTCAGGAAAAAAAAATAAAATGATAAAGAACAAAATAATGAAAACTGAGTCAAATGTGGCTAAACAGTTACAAATCCTAGCTGCAGACTTCTTGCAAGAACTGTGATTAAAAGGAATTTTGCATCCATTTTATCCACTCAGCTCATTTCTAGTGGAGAAGTCTGTGATGCCTGTAAATCAGCTCAGACATTACTTCTGAATACCGGCAACAACCACCTATATCTTTATCTAATGAAAGGACGGTTATCCTGAATATCATTAAGCATTAAGAATTAGAGATTCTTTAAAGGAGGACGGCAAAGTAGATTTACATCATCTCCATTCTGGTGCTTCATTGTTGCCAAACAATCTCACTTTCTCCCTACTTTCTGGGCAGTGAGGCAAAAGATGATTCCCATTTTTTCCTGCCCACCGCTTCTTCAACAGGTAAGGTATGTATGTTGGCTCTGCTCTATTTCAGCATTACCAGAAACCTTGTTGGAAGTTTCAGATATTTACTGGGAGCTTTACTGACTGCATCTTATTTGAAGAGATAAGGCTATTGAACAATTAACAAAGATATCTTTCTCCCACAAGTTCATTTAGCATTAAGCTTATTATTTATATCACAATAGAGCTAAGATCCCCAGTTGTGAGCCAGGATCCAACTCTGCTAGACTCTGTACTGATAGGCATGAAAGCGTTTGTCCCAGAGAACTTACATTCTTTGAACCAGAACATAATGTGCAAACCAGACAAGGTCAAACATACAAAACAGTATTGTGAAATCTCCACGTGGACACTGGCTGGTCGGGGAACAGCTGCACCAAAGATTATTTATGCACATGTAACACTGGCCATTTTGAAAACTCTAGTTCGCATCTTGGCTGTACTATAATGCTCCTAACTCACAGGAGAGACTGTTAACAAAGAAAGGGGAGTCGACATATCTTCCCTGTGCTTCTTTCCAAACAGCATCATCTTCGGATATCTCAGCATATATAGGACACAAGTATCTATTTCACTGAAAAAAAGGAAACTGTGAAACACCACTATTTTAAAAGAAGACAAATTTTTCAAATGAAAATTCTTGCTAGGTGATTGTAACGATTCCATTTCTTTCAGATAGGGAGTTTTCTCCTATCCATCTAGAAAGCCCACTTTCTATTTTAAATGCAATTTCTTAATTAGTTCATGCACATCACTAAAATGATCCAACCTTTCAGCAAAAAGGTAATCAGAAATAACAAAAACTTCCTTACCAGCACCCAGACAAGGAACCAACAGAGAAAGGGCTCAATGTCAGGTGGAGAAATAACATTCTTATTACTGAAGCGCTTTACCACGGAAATAGTGAAGTGGAATGCCTAAGGGAAAAATCTCTGAGGAAGAGGGAAATGTATTAACTGTGCAAAGAGACATAGAGTCTTCAGAATTTCAAAGACGATCCCTGAGCCAGAAGACTGCCGCTTCGAGCTCCACCAGCACAGACTGCTGGCACCACCTCATGTTCCTACCCCGAGTGTGGGGGATCTCTCTATGGTCGCTCTGCTCTCAGCTGTACTTTCCACAACACCTCTTGTGTGTTCAAGAAGAAACGCAAGCCGGTGTTGTATTTTTTAAAATGAAGATCTGACTAAACCAGGGATTTTTAGGTTCAAATGTCTACATAGGTTCACTTACCAGCTACCTTGGTGAGAATTCACTGATAAAATGCCCAAATGGAGAAGTATCAAAGAGGGTAAGCCTGTGAATGTGGCCAATCTACTTGCCTCTGCTTCACACAGTAATACTAATAGAAACCCAGAGTGTGTACCCTCAGTCACTACTCATTTGGCCGTCAGGGGAATAAAATATTTTGAGATGCTGGGGGCTGGAAAGACGTATCATAAAGCTCACACTAGTCTTTCAAAGGTACCTAACACTATCATGGATGAAGAGCAAGGATTTAGGCAGACTTTAGGTTCTTGAATTTCTCCTTACACAAGTTAAAACCCAGAAATTTTCTAATTTTTATGGCTTTACGACTTTGGGTTTGACTCTTCTTCACTCTAAATTACAGCATGAAATTAGGAAAAAATACATATAATTTGCAGGTTTTTAAAGGTGGCCTTCAAAAACAGTCCACTAAATATGTGATACAAAATGCTGAGGGACAGTGAAATGAGGCTGTCATATACGGAACAGAGACACAATACAGGAGATCTTAATTAAAAGGAGGTGGGGGGTGAGGGGTGGGGGAAGCAGGGCACTCATCACCAAATAGCCAAGCATACAAGTTGCAGTCTTGCCTAAAATTTAGAAATAATAGATGCCTGCACAACCGCTTCTCTGGAAAGACAATATGGACCGTAACAAACACAGGTGTGTATGCATGTAGTTAGAAGACAACAGAAAGTGGAAAGAGCTTAAGATAGTACAAACCAGGCAATCATGACATTGTATAAAAAACCCTGGACACTGTTTAAAACATAAATAGTAATTCCCAAGATACATTACCTAATACTACTCCTTTATCGGGCCCCCAAAAAAATAACTTCCTGTCTTTGGCAGAACCTTGAAAACCCTGACCTATTCAAGCCATCAACACCACATTTTAAGTCAGTGTTATCTAGCTGTCCCCTGCTTCTGTGCTGCTCTACATCTGTCCCAGTCACTTTGCTTTACAGATCACATCTCATTTATCAAGCTGTCATATGAAATAAAACAATAACAAAAACGAACACCACTGATTTCATTTGTCTGCAAAGCTATTTACAGGTATTTGGTATTAGATTTCCTGCTGAATAAATGAATACCCCAAAGCTAGTGCACTGTGTACATCTAGGAGCGTCTGAAGAATAGGGTTGACTAAATTATGAATTATGATTACTCTACAGCATCTGTATACTGTCTTAGAAAATTAAAATTAAAAAAAAAAAAGTCACCGAAATGGTTCTTCAGGAAAATAGCTGTAATTATTCCAGGTAATAAATGTGCAGTGAAATAAATATATTATTAATATAAATAAGGTAAAGAAGTACCATGGATCCAACTAATATTAAAAAAAAAGGAAAATTAATTATTCAGTATTCTTCCTTCTGAGTTTCATTGGTGTGTAATATAAAACAGTGTTATTCAAGATGTTAACTCCTGTATGCAGAGGCATTTGGTGTTTCTTGAAGTCATACAAGAAAAGCTGTCAATAAGCCTTTAATTTATGTGAAGCAACGGAAATAAGAAAATGGCATGTCAACATTAATGCAGACATTCTAGTGGGTAGAAGGCTTCCTTTTACATTATATAAACCAATCAAACCTGATATACTTCCAGTCTACTGAATTTTCTCACTTCCAATTTACTTTGTTTTAAGGAAAGCCTCCTCTAGTAATCTACTTGGAAGTAATCAGAGGAAACTGACGGCAATATAGGATATAAAATAGATGCATAGCACGAATGAGATTCTTTTCTAAAAGAACTTGTATTAAAAAAAAAAAAATCCCTTCAAAAAAGGGTGAAGTGGTAGAAAAGAAATGATGTGTCTGATTCAGCCAGCAGGAGAGACGTGGAAGCAATCTGGAACAGCTTACACTAATTAAAATTTACTCTTCAGTGCCAGCGTATCTAAGTCAACTTTTGCACAAAGCTAAAGCAGCAGCTGGCATGTCTTTGAAGACAGAGGATGATTCATTAGTATTCTTTTAATTGAGTTTTTCTGAACTTTGAAATGCATTCTGGTCTCACTTCTGTTTATCTGTTTTGGAAAGTTTTGCTCTGAAGTGACCGGAAACTATATTTTTCTACAAGTCTTTGTCCATAGAAGAGCAAGATGCACAGTGGCAGGTATTTGCAGATTTTGAAGTAGTGCACTCTAAACTGTTACGAGCAGGAGCTCTCTTGCTGTGTACTGGTAAGGCAGTTTGAGCAGCAGGACCCAATTCTGATTTAAAAGAAAAAAATAAATCTCACTGCAAGTAGCAGGGAAGATTGTTTTATAATCCCTGCTACCCATGACTTCAGTGTGGAACCCAAGCAGCAATTCAAGCAGAGACTTTGGCTATCAGGAAGCAACTCTTCAGCTCTTTTGCTTGCTCACTATTAGACAACTTTAGCCTATCAGTTGCTAGGGGAGATTTTGACACCATCACGTATCCGGGAAGTGGCCAGTCACGTTGTTGGAGAAGTCAGCCACTTTTTGAGAACCAGATGTAGTGAGACCCAGATACTTCTGTCATTAAAGACCAGTCGTTTGGGAGCCAGTGCCGTGACATGCTCAGAAAAAGAATGTCAGTACTGTCCAAGGTCCCTGTGCCTCGCAGTTCCTTGCCAATTATGCCTCCCAAATACCAGTAATTCAAATACAATTTCCACACAATTCCTTTGTCTAAGAAGGATTCTCTGAGTGCCTGAAGTAGCTCATACATTCCTGTGTTGGTTTTTAAGTCTTTGTAAGCCTTTTTTCAGGTTCGTAAATTCTTCCTTAACTGATTAGGCCTGTGCATTTTCATCTCCAAATCTAGAGTTATAGTGGAAAAGTATCACTTAACAGACAGAAAGGCATGATAAAAATCAGTCTCTCATTTTTTATTTTGCTAAGTGTCTGATTACATATTCTCAGGCAAATCAGAAAACCTGAGATTTACTCGACTCATCCGCTGGGCACAAACGCTATTGCGCTTTATAATCCTAGGATCTCAAAGCCAAGTACCAGTACAAAATACACAGTGTCGCCCTGATGGAAACCAACATTGGTGGAAAACTACCTAGTGTCACAAGGAAATCTGTAACCATTTTGAATTATAAAACTATACTGGATAAGTCATTACAGACTAGAGCACTGAGTACAATCCACCAGTTGGAGAAAAAAAATCAGAAAACCCCAAAGATTAAGAAAATTAACAACCAGAGGCAGAGATTAATATCATTAATTTATAAATTATCTTCTAAAAGCATTAAAACCCAACAGCAAACCAATTTAATTTCTTCCCAAACCTTCTTCATTCTCTCCCTTTCCCCTTAAGTTGCTTTCTCTCTTTTTTTATAGTAGTTTCTTGGGGTTCTAATCACAGTATCATTGTGGTATCAGTCTACTGGAAGCATAATCCTGGTGGTACTCCTTTTGAAGGAGAATTTAATTAAATTAAAGTGTTAAACAGTAGAAGAAATTTAATTTCCTCTGACTTTGTCTTCTTTTGAATACTTAAATCTATGCAATTATATATGAAAAAAAGGGAATCTATCAACTCTGAAACCTTAGGTTTCATCAGTTAACTACTTTTCAAGTGTCTATAAAAGGAAAAACCAGCCCTTTAAAAAATGCAGTCATGGGGGAAAAGTCAGGTTTTTATATTGAAATGTGTAAGTGTCTCTTCCCACCTGTAGTACCACACGCTTTCAATGACGAAAAAAAAAAAGAAAGAAAAAACATGGTTCCCAGAGATAGTTTGCATTTCTAAAGGTGAGGAAAAGAAAACAACAAACCCAAAAGTTTGTGTTAAATTAGTTTCAACTAAATGACTGTCAGCCTGGGAAAGCGAGAGGCTTCAGAAAGAAGATGGCATACTTACTGCTTGAGGCAGACAATTCTTTCGGACTGGAGGACATTGGCTGAGCACACATCTGACAGAGACAGTCCCTTCCATTAAAGGTAACTCGATCGCCTGGTGGAAATGGACGCCTGGAGAGTTAAAGAGAAAAATGTATCTTAGCAAAGGTTATGCCAGAAATTTTCCTCTGTTCCCTATGCCTTGATTTTGCTGCCTTCCCCCAGTGCAAGCAATATTTTACAGAAACTCAGGCCAAATAGTTTCTGCAATGTGGCCTTGGCAAAGCCAGGCACTGGAAGAAATCCAATTCATGGATGCAAGCAGAGCAGAGGTTAGACTTGCCTTATATTTTGGTTTAAAAAAGCAATCAAACATACTTTATCTAAAGAATAGACGGCAGTGAAATCTCCTTAGACACAACAGCTACATTTATGATGGTCTCAGCGTGATGCTGTGGGTAGCAAACGGTACACAAGAGAACTCAAAGGAAGAATCAGAATTGGGCTTGAGGCTAGTGAAGGAATATGGAGCTAGTCTCTCATAAATACACTAATTTCATCTGTATTCAGCAATGAAATATATGACTATACTACAGTGGATGTAGCAGTTTGCAAAAAAATGAAATGTTATCCACATTCATTCTCCTAGAGCTTTAAAATAGGTATCTACATTACAGAACCACCACTGTAATTGCTCCACCTGTGCAGATGATGTTAGGAGAAAGGTAAAGGCTGAATGCGCTATGGAAGTTTAAGATTATTTGCAAAAATGTTAACAAAATGTTAAGAATGTGTGTTAGGCAGAAGCTGACATCACTGTTAGCCTTATTTGGTGTATAAAACAGAGCATGAACAAAATTTTGTATGAGCACGTCATTAAAATGAGAATATTAATAACTCCGAATCTTTAGTAAGTAGATTTAGCTGCTAAGTACAGACCCCCCTACACCACACCTCACTCAAAAAGTGTGCTTAACAGATGAACATCTGCTTGTTCCCACAAAACAAAATGCTTAAGGCATTGTTCTACTTTCCCTTCTACTGCCATTCCTAAGTCAGCCATAAATAAATCATCAGCAATACTGTATTTCATGAATCTATTCCAACGACTCATCTGTTCGTTCAACATAAAATGATTGATGTAAGTTTACATACAGAAAAGTGATGTCATGTTTCATACTACATCATCTACTTTCACACTGTCCTTGGGAAATAAATCTGAAACATACACATCATGTGATTACTGACACGCAGTAAATACACACATTATTTAAAATCAAATGGAAAAACAATCAAAATACTTCCAAAGGAAAAGGTCTTGAAAAAATGTACCAGGCTATAGGACAAAGTACTCATCAGAGATAGCTACGAAAGATTAGGGTAGCACCTGGCAAGTCTACCCACTAATACCCATACACATCATATGATGGGATGTCCAACAAAGTACTATCTCAGAACGTAGATTCTTGCCTTTCTTGTTCACGTCATCCTCCTGCATTAAGTTTTAGACCATTCAACTGTGTTAGATTCTGACTTCTGGAGAACTGCACTCCCCTATTTCCCTCCAAGACTACAAAGGAGCAGGCCATTTTTTGGGTCCTCCCTCTCTATGAAATCTACTTACATCTCTATCTGATGCTTCTTATGTGTCCCTCAGGCATTACACTGAAACTTATTTAAGAAAAGTTCTGTTTTACTTGCAGGGCTGAGAACAGCAGAAATGAACAGCCTGATGGTCATTTTCATTCCAGCTTAGTAAATAGTAAGTATACACATAACACAGTTGGCTTTTTGTAGAATCATGATGACACCATATCACTTAAATTTCACTTTATGTCTAGATTATTTTTAGTACTATAAAAATGTGCCACTACTATAAAAACCTACAGTAGCTTTATTCCCCTAGTGTATCCAAAATATTATACTGATAGCAAACAAGGTACATGCTAAGACAGCCTAAATTCTAGCATAGCCTCAGTGCCTAAAGCCAGCTCATAGAGAACACTATGCATAGAGGCTTTGGGCTCAGTTCAGGCTGTAAAACTCAGCTGAGATTTTCAAGTATAGAATTGCTATGAGATCATGAAGAACATAGGCCCAGTAGTCTCCTAAATTCTGAATTAATAGTGAGAGTTTAAACAAAAATAAAAGTTAAAAATGTCACCTTTTGTCCCATCCATATAGCCTTAGCTATCTTCCTTTTATTCCCTGGTTCTCTTACTGGGGACAAGAAATGGTATTTGGGAAGAAGACGGGGATCACAGTTGTCTCAAAGCCACATGATGTGAAAGTGAGCTGGTAGTATATTTTCAATTGTTTAACTGTTCTTGTAGTCCAAATGACTTCTCTATTGTAGCATCCAGAATTTTGTTTTACCTCGTTTCTCCTATCAAGCTGAGCTGATCACCTGAGCTCACCTAACCCGTGTCCGTCATCTGAACATGTAAGCCTGATATTTAGTTCTTTCATATGTGACAGTAAGTTTCTGAGAACAGGAAACTATAGGTAACAGAGAAGCTGCATCCCCCAAATAAATGAGTGGTACTTCGAAGACCATCAAAGTCAGACTTGGAGCAGATCTTTTTAAACCAAAGGCTTCCTAAAGAGAAATACCTCTTGAGCTTTGTGTCTCATGGTGATACTTTCTCCCCTGTTTTCCTTGTGCTAGGTTAATGTCACGTTAGTTGAAAGGGATGACTTACTTGCAAACAGTACAGGCAAAGCAGCTTGGATGGTAAGTTTTTCCCAGAGCTGTCACTACTTCGCCTTCCACGAACTCCCCACAACCGTTGCAGCGGGTACCATACATGCGCTGGTAATCCAAGGTGCAAAGATATTCCCCGTTCTTAATGAAAAATCCTCCTTGTGCCAAGTCACAGCCACACACTGAAAGATAAAAACCACACATACAGATTGGAAAAATATACCTACTAAGGATGTCAGCAATAGTCTATGCTGCCAACAAATGAGATGACCCTGGTGGTCTTGCTCCCTTCTATCAGAGTTTTACTTTCTCCTCCTATCACTATATGCCTTGACATCCCAACAGATGGTTGGTATTCTCTGGCTACAAGAGAGCTTGTAGTAAAGACTCTCCTTGGAGGAATCTACATAATCATAACTTCCATGTGCTTGGTCCTGGCCAAGACCTCAGTTACCTCCAATCTTCTAGTAATCATGTTATCAGAATTATTTGTAGCAATGCAATCTCTCTTTCACTTCTGGAACTGGAGGTGAGCAGAAGAAAATATATGATTCCATAAATAGAACAGATTTTACTATGTTATACACTAGCACACATTTTTCCTGAAACCACGTGCTTTATTTTAAGAACCTTTCCAGGTGCTGTGTCTTTTTGAAACAATGACTATTTTAGAAATGTTGTGTGTTTTAGATTAACTCCTCCAGTCCCCAGATAACACTGAGCTTCACCACTGCTGCATTAATATTTTTCATTTGCTCTAAAAAGTATGATCTTTGAAATGTTCAGTTGAATTTTACAGTATTGATTTAGACATAAATACTGGGAATAAGCTGCAGTAAAGAGACAATAAAGCATTAAAAATCTAGCCACATCTCCACTATACATACTTCTTGATATATGCAGCCAAACTATACAACAGTATATTGAATATTGAATATAGCGTATTCCCCCCCTGTATTCTGAACAAATTAATATCCCAAAAACTACTATTACCTTTGAGTGCCTAATCTGCATTGGTCTTCTGTTAGTCTTTCACATACTATACTCCCTGTACTTCATGGATTAAGATAAACAGTTTTTCACTGTTAAATGCTTATTCATCCAAACCAAAGTACAACACAACCAGGTGCCTGTTTTGTTTTAAAAAAATATTCATAGTGCTACATTGACATTTTTGGTCAACACAGGAGAAAGCAAGCAATCCATCCCAGAACAGCCATGGGAGATTGAATTTAACACTTCTGCTTTATCTCCGTGTGAATAAAGGACTTGAACCTATCTAATGTTCACCTATCTAGCACCAAAAATACTACTTGCTTCATGCAAGCTTTTAAAAGTTCTCTTTATTCACCTCAGTAAGAAAGCATAAATAGGAGCTGCTAGTTAAATTCTTAAACAAATACATATATATATATATATGACAGCTCCCAGGCACTTTGGTTTTAGCCACTCCTACTGCTCCTCTGTATATTGCTGTATTTGTGTAATTCAGTAAGAGAAACTACAGTGGTCTAGGATACTAGCTTAACTGTTACTCTGCAAGCAATTCCATCTCATCCCTCTTCAAAACATTCAAGTACATTCAGATCAAGTATCAGAAATATCGAATATCAGAAATTCTGATTCTTAAGGGAAAATAAAGAAGCAGCGTTCTAGGTCCCTGCAGTTAGAGAGTCCTTGAAAAATTAAAATATGAATTACGGGAAGATTATCAGGGGAGCTGGGTTCAACTCATCTCTCTGCCACAAATTCCAAGCACAATGGAATTTGTCATGCACAACATTCATTCTCTGCCCTGTTGCAATGCACTACTATCCTATTAGCTACCTGCCTTGAAAATTGAAATCGCAAGGTGTTTGGGGCAGTGATTGCAAATTCTCTGTGTTTGCCTGTTGCCAAGTCTCAGAAGTCTAATGAGTGTTACCGTAACAATAATTAATAGAATAACAATAAACAGAATACAGTAAAACACAACTTAGAATTGAAGCAGTGTCAGTGCTAGAATTTTTCCGGTTTCACATTTCTGCATAGAACAACGTTAATATTTCATGTGCAAACAAATTACATTTCATGGTGGCATTAAATCCACAAGCAGCCAAAACTCAATTACCAGTGACTGAGGAGAATTACAGAGAACTATTGTTAAGGCTCTATTATAGTGCTGCAAAATGCTCTAAGATGGTTTTCAGGTACACCTACAGAAAAAAAACCCTCTTTCATTCTTCCATTTTCTTCTACCAATCGCCATTTTGTTTAAAATATTATTTTCAAACTAATGGTACAATACTGTTTAACCATTAGGCAGAACATATTGTGACCTCTACACCTCATCACCACTTCACCTCAGACTCTTCCTGAGTTGGGGACCATCTAGGCATTTTGCACTGGAGCTCCAGAGGCAAAACCTAAGCCTACTTACAATAGGTTTGCTTCCCTAAGTTACCTTTGGTGGATCCTCACAATTAGATCATGGAGTAATTGAGAATTCTAATTTAATGCCAAAAAGGTGTTAGGGATTACGTCAGTATTCAGACTGTTAGATCCTGTGGTTACGCTGTATGATCTGGAGTATTCTCATGAAGCGGTCAATACTATATGCTTCAGAAGCTGCTAAATTTCATAAGGAGCTATGGAGTACTCGTGTCTGTGTGAGAATTTCTTCCTAACCTCCTTTAGTTTGTCATTCAGCTTGCAGCTTTAATGTCCAAGTCTCTACATATTTCACCTTCATGCTGAAGGCACTCAGCATGCTGCTGGATCTGCCTCAGAAGCTGCATATATGAACTCTCTGGCTTTTTAACATGGTCCCCAGTTCTACCGATGAGTCACCTTTTGAAAAACTCATTTAGTCATGACGGCTCTCCTTACCTGCCTAGGAATGGGTCTAATAAGATAGGATGATCAAAAGTAACTTTCAATGCAACCTCTGTTCCAGCTTCTTCTGAAAATCCAGCTTCAATGTGTCAATGTATCATACAGAGGTCTGTGGCAGATCATTGCTTGCAAAAAAATACCACAAACTTTGCATGAAAGCATTCACAATTATTAAGGTCTATCCCTTTTGCATGGCCACAGGGATTCAAGCCTTGCGATGAAAATGGGGCATAACATTATTTGGCAAGTCTTTTAAAGACAGCAATTACTGTTATTAAAAAGAAGCTCCCTCTATTGCCCTTTTCTTTACAAAGTCTCCTTTCCACCCAATCTCTCATTCTTTTTGTCAATAACTCAGAATAAGTTAAATTCTCTCATACTGGCAAGTCATGAATTCAGGCACAAGCAGAACTGCTTATGATGTGAACCACCAGCAGATCCATCATCTTTGGTGTACTCACAGCAGGAAGCACACACCAATCTGCAAGAATTAAAGACAAGTCCTGGCAACCCCACATTACAACGGATTTTTGCAGACAATTTAGCACATGTGTTCCCATCCCTAATCACAGCTTTAAGCTACGTGGGCAAAACAAGGGTCACTCAGACTATTAACATCCATGGTTGGAAAAATGCTGTTCCAGCAGGCTGCTTTCACTTTGAGTCAGAGATCAAATCATAAAGGATGAACATGACTGTATCCACACTTGGTGTACAATGTGGTGTGCAAACAAGGAAGGGATTTAAACAGCTTGCTTTTTTTTTCCTTTTTGCAACTGTGCAGAAGTCATGGTTCTGACAACAAATCCCCTCAAGCTTAAACATACTGCCTTAGCACACATATTTATGACCACTGTAGAAATACCACAGGAACGATGGATGAATCGTGATTGTTTTTATTAAAAAGAAAGACCATCTGCCCAGCATCGTTCATGCCACAAACAGAGGCAACAAAAAGACACCCGCTGTGATCACTACGTATGTACAATAAATCCCAATAGTGTGATCTAGGTAATTGCTGTGATACAAATATCACGTCATCGAAGAAAAATGAATACCAAAGTGACGACAGCTAATAGGAAACATCAAATTATGTTCTTTTATTTTTTCCCATGCTGATGGAAAGAATTAATAGTGGAGCCACTCGCAATGCACAAATCATGCTTGAGATGGCAAAAGAAGTATTCTGTAAACATCCATCACATGGAAATACTTCTACAGGAGAATAACATTTCCCCAGAACTCTTCCTGCTCGATATGAAGGAAGAAATTCCATTTTACATGACCAAAACCTCCCTTCTCAAACAGGAGACACTGGGAAGCATTTCTATTCTCTGAGGTACCACAGGCATAGACAAAAATAAATCAGCATTTTTCTTTAAATAAAAAAAGAAAATCATTATCTTCAAGAGCTCCTGGAGGAGCTCAACCTTTTTCTGAGTCTGTATATCAAAGGATTTCATATTCCAAACAGACCATCCTGCCTCTCTTGTGAGTGGAATAAGCTGGAATACAGTCCTGCCTTACATGATATGGAAATCACAGACCTACAAGCTTTTTCTCTCTTGAACTACTCTCTGGAGCTACTATTTTGCATCCTTGGAGCACAAAAGGATTGGAGGTATCGTCAGTGCTGCTGACAGCTCTCAAAGCCACAGGCTGTGCGTATGCAAGCCTGGGCTATTACAACAAAAGGCAGCTGCTCAAGAGCAATCCAATTGCCTGTGATCTCCAAGGGACTCAGATCATTCTTGAGTCACTTCCAAGGTTTAACGGATATGAGGAAAATGAAGAGATCAGATTTCTTCAAAGTGCATAGAAGTAGGATTTGATCCTACTGAGCATTATGTAGGATTTCCATAGGGTTATTGTCAGTGAGAGTTGAAAAACCAGGCCCTAAGTAAAAATTGTTTCAACACTGAAGAAACAAAGCCACACAAGCAGACTCTATGAGCATGGGCTCGCAGTTTGCATAAGTGAATGCTATTCATTAACAAAAATTTAATGATCCGCTTTGTCACCATGCATTAAACAAGGTGAAAATTCAATTTCCTGTTGGGGTTCTATTTCTTTCTTGTATTTCTAAGCTTCGTAGAACAATGGTGCTGTTCTCAAGTGGGGAAATATTCATACAACATTTATTTCTTAGGACATAATGGATTTCTTGTTTGAAGGAAGAAAGGAATTTGGCAATGTTTCAGTTTATCATCTACATCTAAACAAATATACAGGAAAAATCTGTTTCTTTTTTTTTTTTTGCCTGAGAGAGAGCTTAACAAATCCTGTATTGATGAAAGCAAGGTTCGTGTTCTCATTAAAGTTTAAAGTTTCCACATTTCAAATGAAGTAAGTCTTTCTCTGCCTTTGTTGATAAGAAGAATAAAACGCTTTTCTTGATGGCATAACCTCTGGTTCCTTAAGTCATTTAAAGAATGAACGTACATCAAAGTATCATCAGAAGACCACATGAGAAGGCTAAATTGCAGAAGCCATGCTGCAGCGCTACCACTGCAGAAAGATTACAAAGCACCATTAAGAAATTGCATACAGCTATTTGCAAAAGCTGTAACAGTGATCCTGAAAACTGTTTGTCACACTCCTGTCACTGGAGATTTTTTTTGCCATACACTGATGAGAGACGCATTTTGATCCAAGCTATTTGGAACTGTGTCCAGCACTCACAGTGGTTCTGGAATCTCTTTTCAACAGATTGGCTTTAGAAATAACCCTGGGAAGTCAAAAGAGCTTTATATACATGGAAGAAACACAGGTAATCATAGAATCATTCAGGTTGGAAAAGGCCCTTGGGGATCATCAAGTCCAACCATCAGCCCCACTCTACAGAGTTCTCCCCTGCACCATATCCCTTGACACCACATCTAAACGACTCTTAAACACATTCAGGGATGGTGACTCCACCACCTCCCTGGGCAGCCTATTCCAGTGTCTGACCACTCTTTCTGTGAAGAATTTTTTCCTAATGAACACTCTAAACCTACCCTGTTGCAGCTTGAAGCCATTCCCTCTTGTTCTATCGCTAATTACCTGTGAGAAGAGACCAGCACCAACCCCTCTACAATGTCCTTTCAAGTAGTTGTAGAGTGATGAGGTCTCCCCTCAGCCTCCTCTTCCTCAAACTAAACAGTCCCAGCTCCCTCAATCGCTCCTCATAAGATTTATTCTCCAGGCCCTTCACCAGCTTCGTTGCCCTCCTCTGCACTTGCTCCAGCACCTCAATATCTCTCTTGTATTGAGGTGCCCAAAACTGGACACAGTACTCAAGGTGTGGCCTCACCAGTGTTGAGTACAGGGGGACAATCACCTCCCTACTTCTGCTCGTCACACTATTTCTAATACAAGTGAGGATGCCATTGACTTTCTTGGCCACCTGGGCACACTGCTAGCTCATATTCAGCTGCTTGTCAATTAGAACCCCCAGGTCCTTTTCTGCCAGGCAGCTCTCCAGCCACTCCAAGCCTGTAGAGATGTATGGGGTTGCTGTGGCCCAAGTGCAGGACTTGGCCTTGTTGAAGCTCATACCGTTAATGTTGGCCCATCAATCCAATCTATCCAAGTCTCTCTGTAGACCCTCCCTATCCTCATGCAGATCAAAGATCTGCTTTTTTATCTCGTCACCAGCTGGAAGAAAGGTTTAGCAGCTAAAATACCTCCTGAGTAAAAGATGAGACTGCATTTCTCCCCTCTTCCCCTAAATGGCTCTGGGATGCCCATGAGAAGCATCCTTTCATCTCCAGCCAGGCCCTTCTCCTCTTCCCTTGAAACACCTATCGAATGAAAAACATTCCAAATGTCCTGCCTGCATGACTAATGCATGCCACTGTCATTATGACACAAGTAACTCTCAGTGGGGTACCTAAATGAAACTCCTAAGCATTTAATGCAAGCATTCACTCAGCTGAAACCACTAGTGATGACTGAGTTTCAAATGAGCTCAGAGTTTTAACTTATCAACTTCCCAATCAACACCATGACACTGCCTTTAGTCCTACGAGGTCAGCTTTCTTTGGTTTTCTCCTTAACACTGGAGATACAAACAATACTGCACAGGAAGACTGTCCTGCCTGCACCTGACATGCACATATTTCAGTCTTTCTAGCACTCTGACAATAGCTAGTACCTGAGCCCAACAGCAAGCAAACAACAGCCATATATAATGTAGCAATGTGACAGCTTCCCAAATGAAATATCAATGTTTTGTGCACCAGGATGGAAACAATGTCAAGAATCATTCAACCATTTAAAACACCTTTCACATTAAACTAAGCACTAGGTGGAGATCAAAGTAATTAACGGGTCTGTGGGAAATGAACCCTGAAGAAAATGCAATCGGTGGAAAAATGTCAAAGTTAAAATGTTAACTATCTAGATGAGAGATCTCTCCAAAAAGATTATAAATAAGCAAACTAAGGATTAAGAACAGAACAAAACCAAAATCTACCTCATCCATAGAGTTATGAAACAAGTCAGGCAAATGAAGGATACATTGACAACAAACCCAAGCAACTTTCCAAATTCTCGTAAGGATGTTCTGCCACACTCATACACCTGCAAAGCATCCTGCTGACCTTATACTTTCAAAGGGATCCAGTAGCTTGTTAAAATCTGACGTGGCATCTGTCAGCATTCATCAATATCAGCCAAGTAGTGCAATTAATTTCATTTCCTGTCAAATATTTGGTCACTGAAAGAGACCTCAGGCCCAGCTAAACTAAGATCAGTGTCAACCAATTGCCATTAACAGCATCAAAACCCCAAGAGTAAAACAAGGATCCACTTTAGAATGGGATGAAACTGCTTGGGATTTTTTTTCCTGACAACATCTAAAGCAAAAATTAACAATTCAGGGGTTTATATGCAAATAGAAAAAATAATTTGGAAAAAAAGGCCCAAATTAAATAGGGCATTGCTATTGCAAACAAGTAGAGACAGAGCTCTCCCTGCTGCTTATGGGAGGGTTAGGGTCATTTTGCAAGAAATCAAGGTATCTTACAACAAACTTCCCAGGCCCTTACCTGCACCTGAAGTGAAATACCAATAGGAATCACTGCAAGAAAAAGAACAGGCTTCAAGACGCAGCAGCTAAGATATAAGAATATAGAAAGGGCAGTTACTCTCACAGCTGCAACTGAGGCTGCTTTCATATCAAGCTACCTGAACACATGAATTCACATCTGAATCCCATTTCTGTCATGGGAGAAACTTTAACCTCCATAGCTTCCTGGGAACAGCAGAATGCCATCGCTCCCTGGATTTTCTAAATTGCTCAAACCTGATTTGCTGTTCCTAAACATGTTCTCACTGTGCCTCATAAGGTCTCCCTGTGTACACAGATAACAGCATGTCCCCTTTTTCACTTGGTTTGTGTACTCGTTTCTTCAGCAACAAGTATTTCGCTCATTTTCACCCTTAAAATCTCAACTTACTCTTCCTCATTGCCTCCATGGAACTTTCTGCCATCGATAAAGGATGCAGAGTTGTAATCCTTCAAGATCTTGAGTCAGATCCCCGAAGTCCTGACTATCCAAACCAGGATATTGTAACATTTCTGTCCTTTTTATTTGTATTCTGCTGTTAGAGCATTTCAGGTTCATATTTCCCAATGTTTTATATTTTAATGACTAGAAATGCCCTCTTCTTTAAATGAAAGCCGAGGTTTAGAAAAAGAAAATACAAACACTCTTGCAAAAAAATCAAAAGACTTGATAATGCTAAAGGCTGTTTCAATAACCAAGCTGAAAAAGGGAGTTCACAAGATGGCAAGCAGAACCATGGTGTATTGAAAGAGAATTACAAGCCTGGAGAGCTTTTACGTAAAGGCGGCTCTTTGGTTCAGTGATTCAGAGCTTCAGGGGACCTCATACAACTTCCTAATGGTCAGGAAGAAGCACGTTCTACCCACCAGATACATTACCATGTCCAGAGACCAGTCTCTGTTTCAGAAGTATTTGTGGAAATGCAGAAATCTTTAAAACAGTGCACTGGAGATCTACTACAAAAATGTCCTCATATTTAAACTTTCCATCCACTGACACTGAACTATTAATAGCACTAACTTCCCAGCAGACAGTTTGCAGCCTCCTCCTGCCGCCACTGAAGGAATCTGATGACAGATCAAAGGTCAAAGAACTAATGATTTAAAACACATTCCAGCCTGTTGATACGGTGTCTGCTTACATGACCCTAACTTCTTCCCAGTCCTTCAAGGGAGGAAGATCCAGTTCAAAGTCAAAGATTACAGAGCATCCCAAAATCTAAACTTAGGAGCCCTCCCCCTTCCCTGTCAAGCTCATTGAGCTACAGATGATGTAGCCTTGCAAAAGTCATCACATAAAAGAAACAGACCCATTCCTGGAACTTAAACATACCACAAAGGATTCTGGAAGTACAAATTGGTGTGGGCTTTCCTAAATAAGCTTCAAAGACATTTAACTCAAAAGTGGAAAGTTAGCATATTTGTTCCACAATTAAGAAACTGTTTTATGCTAATTTATACCAATGTTTTAACAGAACCTAAGAGTTCCTTCTCCATGGGATACTCTGGGTGTGTGGAATGCTTCCTGTGTGCCAAGACTTGGCTTTGCCTTATAATTAGCAAGACTATTAGCTAGTAATTGCCTTTTGATATCTGATGTTGTTATAGCATGTAAAACATTCATACACAGTGAAACATTTCCACCTGGCACAGCTGAATCAAATCACAGACATTTATGCCACATAGTGAGGACTAGAAAACTTTAGGACGCCATCCATATTCTCATGGCAAGATTACTTATTTATGAGGTTTATTTTTTTTTTTTTTTAGTTTAGGCTACCATATGGAAGCTAACTATGTTTTCCAATTTATGTTCAACATGAAGAACAGGAACACTGTCTACTATTTGAAATACATCACCTTGTTAAGATAATGCAACCTATCTCTACATGTACCAAAATCAAGCTATGTAAACTTGTAGGTTGTTACTATGAAAGCTTAAAGCTTGTTCTGTTATGCAATACACTGTATTGAAACCAGCATTTCCCTCTAACCCAGAAGATGAATCACAAGCTTAATAATAAAGTCTTATTATAGCAATTTTGCTAACCTCAAAAGTTTCCTCTCCTAGTACATGCAATAGGGTAAAATGAACTGTAATCAACTGACAATAATAGAAAATTATCACTTGTATCAGATCACAATTTAAATTGAGATATTAAAATCTCTGCTCATGCAGATCATAATTTAGGGCCTGACCCCACCCACATTTACAGATGTAAAAGACATTGCAGTGAATAGTCTTAGTTTTTCCAGAAAAGTTATTCATGTACATAGAAACTTTTTACTTCTTTATAAGCTTCTAATTCATTCTTGTTAATGTTAATGGTTATTAAAGACAAAAAGTAAAACAATGAGGGCTCCAGCTCAGTCTGTTCTCCCTCCAAACTCCTCACCTAACCCTCCCCTCCTCTCAGCCTGTTGCTTCCATTGCCTGGTAAGCATGAAAAAGTTGGTGTGGTAAGAGTAGTGTACTCCTGGTAAAATAGAAATTAAAACTTATTTATTATAATCGGAAATAACGCAGAATCCAATTAATCTTGCACTTGTAACGCACAACAGTGTAATTCCTTAGCAAGCTAAGTGACTTCGTTACAAAACAGCCAAAGACAACTGCTCTGAATAGTGCTCCTGGAGCTGCACTCCTAAGCGTCTCTTATCCCTCCCCTGTCCATCATTCCCCTGTTAACTCCATCTCCGAGTCAGCTGCTGCCTGCCTGAGATTCTTTGCCTATCGAGAAGCCGGCAGAGCTCACCTTCTGGGGGACAGGCCACACCGTTTTCAGCTCTTTGGGTTTTTTTATCAGCTTTTATCTGGAGCCACAAATAGAATGAGCCAGCCTTGCCAGGCAGAAAGGACAAACCAACTGTATACACTTGGTTCTCAACAGGCAGGGAGAAACAGTTAGCTGCACCTTATCATGGGGGTATGGGAACACATCAATCGGTGAAAGTTTTACTTGCCATCTTTGTCAGGAAGCAGTTACCCTGTTCTAAGAAGGATTCCAAAGATGGACGCAGCACCAAACTACAGGGGAAGACAATTGTCTGATCACATTATGTGACACATATGGATGTCCTGAGCTGGCTGATGCAGCGTGAAGGCTTAAGTCACCATGTTCCTGCAGGGCAACAACCACACTGACGCATGCCAAGCAATCACGGAGGGCTTATGTGTCTCTGACATAACCTAGGGAAGCAGCATTATGATCATATCAAATACGCTTATTGATGTAAATACAAAGTTGAGAGCATGGATGGCAACCAAAAAAAAAAAAAAAAAGGAATCCCATGCAGAGCAAAATAAGAACAGGTTCACACTGAAACCCTGCTACTATACAAACAGCGTGACAGCTTTATGAGGAAGTGGATTTTTTCCACACCTTCACTAGACTATCAGACCAAGCCTGTCAGTGAAAGTTTAAACATTTTCAGCAAGTATGACAGCAGTCAGACAGGTATGCACTTGTTCGAGTCTTTCACGCTGTAGACATATGAATTGAAGTCTCCAGACCAAACTTTAGTATACAAAAAGGAAAAAGCTGCATCTACAGGTGGCTTGGTTGCCTGGTACATTCTGGTCCCAGTATCAGGAGTTGTTTCCTCTGGCTAACAACATCCTGTATAGACTGCGGGGGTCTAACTCCACCTCGTGTAGAGTCGCCGTCATGTCAAATTAAAAATCCATTAGATTAAGAGGAAAAAAGTGCTTACTTGAACATCTGTGTCCCACTTGTATGAACCATATGGTCAGACAACATGCAATATAAGTAAATAACTATACGGTTTAAACAAAAAGTGCATTCACTTAAATATGAAAAACCAACAATAAACAAGCACTGCAGCTCAGGTATAAGATTCAAAACAGGACTTGGAGCAACCACCCACACACCCTCCTCTCCTTCCTCTCAGTGAAGGACAAATGAGCACAAAAAAGATGACGCTTATTGGCAAACCCAACTAATAAGGAACAGACTGAATGAACAGCAAGAGAAAAGTCTCTAAGATTCAGCATGGGCCCTCTCAGTTCAAACTGGGATGTGCAGATACTACAGACAGGCAGAAGCCACACTGGCACCCCTCTCTCCTAAACAATAAGCAAACACATACAACCAGTCACCTTCCACAACGTCAATGTTCCCTTAACAAGCTAATGATAAAAATTATAGTTTCATTTCTACCAGAGAGAGATATTTCTATAGCACTCCTTTCTCTGGTTGTCTTTATGCAAGCAGTCATGAAGTCAATAATATTACAGAATATTAAACTGTCATGAGCTTGGAAATACCTCCTTGAACAGAAGCCACAATGAGTTCAGATACTGCCCTAGGGGAGGGGAAAAATAATTAAAAAACAAAAGTATCCTAGTAAACCCAGCCTTGCCACAGAACAGTCAAAGCACACAAGCAGCATATGAGTAAGTAACTAAGAAACTAGCAAAAGAAGAAATTAGACCCCCAAAACCCAGCAAGATTAATCTCATGCAGGAGAACAATTCCAGAGCCCAGTTTCATCTGCCACCTTGCTTTATCAGGACGTCCTAGGCACCCTGTTTGCCACCTGGCCTGAATTACCGTTCTCCTTCATGACTCAGAGTCTCAGCTGGCCTGCTGCTGGAAATACCCTAATCCAGTGTATTCTGTAAATTGAGACCACTAACTCACTACGGGCAGAAACAGTAAAACAGACAACTCGTTGCTGGTTTTGAACTGCTTAGGGATTATATGACATCAAGCACTGCTTGAAATGCAGCAAGTGTAATCAAAAAGGCACAGGTGTTAGCCCAAGCGTTTCAGGAACAGTGCAGATAGTGCTCCTCTCTGCCTTCCATGATGGCCTGATACCATTCCAGTTTGACACAGATGAAAGCCATCAATATCCAGGAGAAAGTTAAGTATTTTTTGAGCTATCCAGCTGTATTTAACTAAAAAACACAGGTAAAACAAACACAGAATTTCTTAGATTCTAGCCACTCATTTTTCAGCATGCAAATAACTCAAGTGACTTTTTAAATAAACCTTTAGTAAGATACAAAACCAAATATCCCTAGTTTCTGCTATATCCCATCTATTTAGGAAGCAGAAGCACAGAGTTATAGCAATCACGCTACTATACTAATCCACGCACATTAGAACAGGAAAAACCTAAGTGCAACTCAGGGACTGGGCTTGAGGCACTTTTCGAAGTCTGAGTCTGCAGTACGCGTGCTAGATAGGGACTTTCAGAAAAGGCAACTTAGGTTTAGAGGAAGTGAAAAACTCCAAAGTAAAGATTCTGCTACTCTGTTTTAGTTACTCAGTTATTCTGATTTACCCCTTTCTCTGTGTTCACCACCAGCTCTGCCATGTTCACCTCAAGCCTGAAGCCCTATAGGACACTGTATCTGTCCTATGCTATGCTAGGATGGAATGTGGCAGGCGCACACAAGGAGCAATCCTTCCCTTGTTTCACCCTGGCCTATATATTTCTCCATATTTTCACCTTTCATCCTACATACCGTGGTGAGAGAGTTATTTAATTCAGCCAACTCTGCATTGTTGTCCATTAAACAGAAACTGTATGAGGGCGTCAGGATTACCTCCTGATTCAGAACACTCATCTTCAAAGGTGATGACTTCACAGAGTGACTTTACAATTATTTAATGCTTCATTAAACCCCTCTTTAAAAAAAAAACCACAAACACAGCGAGTCCTTGTTGTGGTCACAGAGGGCTCAGCGGCATGAGCAGAAGGTGCTGAGAGCTCCTCAGGTCCTCGCTCTGAGGGGGCCAAAGCCGTAGAACCTTCGCAGAACCGGGGCCGGCCAGAGGCCTCTCCTGACACGGACAAAGCTCTGCAGGAAGCCAGCTGCCTGCCATGCGGCTCCCTTACAGCTTTTAGGCAAATAAATATAAATACAGATGTAAAAGTATAGAGATACTTACACCTGAGGGCAAGGCTCAAGAGTGGAGGCCCAGTGAGCAGCCGGGCCAGAGAGTGGGAGAGACTCACAGAGTGGAGGTCCTTAAGATTACGAGTCCCAGGCCAAAAGGGAGAGGCACAGAAAATGGCGGCCCACAGAGGGGAAGACCCAGTGAGAGGGGAGAGACTTTCACCGGGGAAGACCCATGAGTGTGTGTGTGCGGCCTACGGGGGAGGGGAAGCAGAGCCCAAAAAGAGTAAGATGACTAAAACCACGGGAAGCCAATAAAACAGTGGGAGGCTCACATCACGGAGGCTTGTAGGGAGTTGTGGCCCAAAATGGTTGGCTGCCCTCCAGAAAACTGGGAGGCCCAGAGACTCAAAGCCCTCAGAGGCTGAAACAAGAGAGTCAATGAAGCCCGGAGCCAGTGGGCGCTCACATGTGGAGTCCCCAGACAAATGAGGGTCCAAAAAAGGGGAGGCCTCCATAAAAGAGGGAGCCCCAGAAAATCCCAGCCCATGGAAAGGAAGGCCCAGAGAGTCAGGGAGCCCAAAAAGCATGGGAGACCAAGCGAGGGGGAGCCGGAAAGGGAGGGAGGCTCACACAGGGTGGCCTGAAGCAGCGGGAAGCTCAGAGGATAAGGTCCCACAGAGGTGGAGACCTAGAGAGGCAGGGAGGCCCACAGGCAAAATCCAACCACAAGAAAAGTAAGTAAAGAAAAATTTTTTTGCCACTCAACTTAAAAGCTCCAGCTTCTTTTTCCAACGGTCATGGTGTCAGCATGGCTGCTAGAGATATCCCTTGTCTCCTGCCCCTTTCCCTTCTGTAAGGATGACACAGCCCTCAGCGACCACCCTGCATGCTTCTCTTGGATCTTAGTATCCATCAAGGAGGTTTTTTGTGGTTTTTTTTTAACGTAGGTACTTACTTTCAGCAATCAAGTCAATTAAAAGGAGCTTAATTTTCATAACTATCCCTAATAAAATGTAGTGGTTGCTATCAACAGCTAAAAAAACCCCAACCAACCAATCCAGATTTATCCAAATTCTTGAAAAAGCACTTAGAACAAGAACTATAAAAAGACAGAATTTTCCTAAGTATTCTTATGCTAAATCTCTTTTCACCACATCACACTATACAATCTCAACATACGCTCACCTCATAATGGAAATAACAGGAAATACATACAGTACAACAATTGAAATCAACTCAGCTATTTACGCTGGATTTCTGAGTGGCTGCTAGGACTATACTTTCTCTTCCTATGTTTTTTTGATTCTCCATAGAGCACTTCATCTTGCATGTTTAGTGTTGTTCCACTGTTTCCCAAATAAACAGGAAAAACTAATAAACAAATCAGGAAAGCAGCCAGAGTCTAATGTCTTAATTCACTATTCGGGAAATATGTGAAACTGACTGTCTACGTAGAACTGTGAGAAACAAATAAAACTGAAAATAATATTAACAGAAAGATAACATTTTTTTCATCTCTTTCAGGTACAATTATCTATTTTGTAGCTTGTACTCAGTGAACAGAAGAAAAGAAAAAGAACGAGCATTTAAGTATTCAGAGCAGAACATGCTCTTCTGAGTCTTCTAGTGGTGGCAAATCCATCCTGCCCAAAATCAAATGTCTCATATAATCTTTCAATTAAATTGTAGATGTTTGCATATTAAATTTATTCTGTGTGGTGCTGATCACCTTCCTGCTTGTACATGTGTGATTCAGCCATTCGACACCCATTCTTTACCCTCCCCACCCACAAATCCTTCAGATACTGAGCAACTTGACTATCCTGTAACTGGCAGATCGCAGTGACCTCTCACCATTGGTTCAAGGTGCATTTGCACAAATTGACTCATTTCTAACAGACGAATATCAAGGTATTACCTTTGCAGGTGAAGCATTTGATGTGAAAGTGTCTGGCCTGAACACGGAGTACTTCACCTTTACATGGCTCCCCACATTTATGGCAGTGGATGACCGGCTTTTCAGAGGGGTGGTGAGGCTCCTGAGGATGGGCCACTGTAAAGAAAAAAGATATGATTTAAACCCAGACAAAAATAATATTCTCTGCTGTACATAAATCTGTGTTCTCAGACACTTTTCATCACGATAAAAATGTATCTGTTCATGTTTTATGCGCATCTAAAAAGTCACCATCATTTATTTTAAATACAGCCTTTTCATAACCCAGTAGTTTAAGCCATTCACATCAACTAGTACCTCTTTCCACTGAGGCTGCCATGGAAAGACAAGGAAAAATTCCCTCCATGGTTTCAGTGCCACAAAGTGTTTCAGACTGCCTAAGCTTTTCTTTCCAAGAACACGAGTGTGTGTAAACCATTCAATGAGCACACAAGGCAACAAGAACTGGGCTATTTTAATCCAAGAAAGAACACAATCCCGGCAAACAGAATGAAAGGAAAGCAAATCCAAATCATGTTTTGGGAAACCAGATGAAGCAGGTAGCCTGACTTTGCATACAGATGACTACATTAAATAAAAACTACAAACACCTCCATTTTGCTACAGCACATACCTATCATAGGGAAAGCACATCTGAAGAGAAAAGAAGCAAAAGTTATTTGTTTCTACTCCCATTACTTCTAGCAGAAACACCTCTCTGCATGCAAATTAGGAATATTATGAGTCTATAGAAACGACCAAATCATTTGCAATACAGTCAGGGAGACAAAATTCCAGGTACTGGTAATTGATCAGCTATCCCACAGCCCTGAGCAGAGGTTGGATAGTAACAGGAAAGGTTTGTGTCAGCTTTATTGTGTATTTCATTGTCATAATAAAAGTTTTATTGCTCTACATTTGGCTTCTGTTAAAAATGTTTAACTTTCTCTTCCAATGTGTCATGTGGCAGCTTCGGGCCCCAATAGAAATGCACGGGTGTAAGCCAGAGCAAGACTGAGTCCCAACTGTACTGTCTGAAATGGAAAGTATTACTCAGAATGTTCCCAAAGAAAACGATGTTCCTTCAAATCTCCCTCCCACATCCCATTCTAGCAGGGGAAAGTTATCCTCCTTGTAATATTGTTCTAAAACCAGTGATGCTCATCAGAACGTTTCTGAGAAAACATACCTCTCTACCCACGCCTCTGTCTCTATACCATTCCTGTCCTGCTTTTCCTGGACAGGACTATCAGCAAAGGACTGACTGCTGATACACCTACATCGCTCTCGCTGTCACTGGGAATCATCATTATTTTATGTCGGTGTTTTCTGGATCTCTCTTTTTCCTTTCCTGATCAAGTCCTAACATCTCCCCAGACAGGATTATGCTTTTTTTCAGGTCACTGCTTATGCAGCAACATAACAGATACCTTGCTCATATTTACTGCACCTCCCCCTCAATGAATTTCTAGGGAAAAAGTCCCACGGCTTCACGAAGTCCTTCTACATTACTCCCCTTTATAAATGCCTCAGTGAAGAAATGCTGCTATCATTCTGCATCATATAAATACAAGATTGATAATAAAAAAGCCTAATACGTGATTACAGTATTACGAGTAACAGCATCAAGAACAGAGGATGACAAATATTCCAAGCAATAATTTCTGCTGTAAGTCTAGCCAAACTAATATGACAGCTGCTATTTTGTTCTTCACCCCCCACCCCTCAAATCTTCAAAAGTGGTGGATGAATACTACTCAAGCCCAAAGCTTTTAATACCTCCTGCTCTGGTAGCCTCATTTCAACTATTTCCCTTAAGCAGTTATTCAGCCCATACTGGTAAACAGAATGCAGTTGTCAGTGCAAACCAGTATTTCAATTAGTAGCTGCATTGAAGTAAGGGCCCAGTAAACGCCTTGCCTTTTGTGAACCTCACCTAATAGTCTGCAATGCAATACTATTTCTGGAGTGGAAGTTATAATTCTTCCAAACAAGAGTATTAACTATTAACTTGTAACCAAGGAAACACATAGTTTATGCAATGGGAAAGAAAGAAAGAAAGAAAGAAAATAAGAGACAAAAATAGAGACAAGTGCTAGCAACTTAAATTATTATGAGGAAAATTTCCTCTTAGATCCAGACAGCCTGAGACAGGCCTGATGCCAACTGAAGAAAAGGTAACAGAATTTTTAAGTTGCTTAAATGAGGAACTGGATCAAGGATTTGGGCAAATGCTCCCTAGATTTTAAATGCTGCAGTTTGAAATCTGTACCTGCAATATTCCTCTCTCTCAAACGCACATGTGGAGGGCGCCCTAACATATGCCAGCATCCTGATCTTCTGGTGTTGATCTGAAAGACAAGTTTTTGCTCTTTACAAGAGAGCAAATAAATGTTTTTAACACTCGTCCAACGATGGACCTTTTTTTCCAGTTCTGCCTTTATAGCCATTTAAATGAATACAAATACTGCTAGTTGCTATTTCCGAGACTGATCTCTTAAGTGCAGCTAATTATGGTGCTTGTCTTACTGGCCTCAATTTGGCATTGCAGGTCAAGACTGAGTAATCGATTTTTGTTCTACTGCAAGTAATTGCTTGCGAGCTTTTTCCTTTCGATACATGCAATACACACGAGGCTTCCCAGCAGCAGATGGTGACCCTTTATAGTCACCAGTGAGGACGGAACAGGAAACTAAAGAAAAAGAAAGAGGAATACCTTTACAAGCAGCTTATTTAAATGTTTCCGACTGAAGCCCAGCCAGCTTACTGGACTTGTTAAGTTGTGAGCTGCTTTGCATCTGAAAACCCTGAGCTAGGAGCCAGGCTCATCTCCATACAGGCATTTCACATCTTGACAAAGCAAATATTTCCGGCTCTGCCTGCACCAACCCTCCCCACACCAACCGCACGCTGGAGGGTATATTGTCAGGTACCATGCACCAGCAGCAATGCTGCAATAAGGCAACTCTGTATCACGACTAAGACAAAACCAGACTCCAGCCAGTATAATCAGTGACAGGACATTAATGTAGGATCTGTATAACCCAGGTTCCAACCCCTGCTCTGCAACAGATATCTGGGCTCTTTGGATGGCATGCCCTTAACTCTAAAGGACTGAAGTCAGACAGTGAAGCTCAGACAAGTCTCTGAGCTTGTAACCTACCAGCTGAAAATGAGATCATCTGAATGTTTTAGTTTCTCCGTGCTTTGAATGTCCCTGACTGTACACCAGGTGTACCAGCGCTGTCAGTCTCACCCTACTGTGAGAATAAATACAGATGACCAGGTTCCCAGGCACTGGGATGGAGAGTCACATAAGCACCTAAGACAGTCCTGACGATCACATATGCCACATCTGCCACACTTCTGGAAGCAGCATTCATTGGGAAGTGCGTCAGAAGACAAACACTAACTTGAGGAGCTGCGTTGCCTTTAATGAAGTTTCCAATCCAAATATATTAACGCTATGACTATCTTCCAAATTAGAAGAACATAAATTAACAGCTTTCTGAGAGATGCCACCAGCGCAACATGTTCTTGGTTCAGTACTGGGGCTCATAATCGTCTTTGTATCATAAAGTTCACTCGTACTGCATGGGTAGTGTAATATAAACACAAGTCAAGTATTTACCAGTGCCAGTATACTGATGGGAACTGAGACTTGTCAACATACAAATCATGTCAGATTAAGTCAAGATGTGATTTTATATCCGTTTAGCCCAACCAGTATAACAAGGTGCACGCATCCTTTTGTGTAAGACTGAACACAGTGTATCAATCGGTCTAGCTCACATCAGCAAGGTGTAAACGCCCACTAACACAATGGATCTAGTTTCAAACAAATGTCATCCCATCAAGAGTACCTAGGCTACTGAGTGAACTGGTTTTTTAAACTGGCTCTAGTTAAACTCGTGCAGTGTCTACACTTGAATAAAGGGATGCTGGAAGCAGGGATACAGATCAAACAGGTGCAACAATTTCCTTGAATATTTAGTCTTATTTTTGTTCCTTCGGCACTCTCCAAGATTAACTACAGAAGCTACAGTACCTGTAGAAGTCTAAGTTTACAATTTTACAGAGACCAATTGCAAGAGATCATCAATAAAACTTTTCAAAAGTTTCAGGTTGCTCTGTAACAGTTTTAACTTCCAATGCTGCTGGGCACCGCCTGGAGACTTTTTTTTTTATTATTTTTATTAATGAACATACACAAAATATGTACAGGTGTATAAATGAGATATACACAGAAGAACTTTTCAAGACAAACTAGGTTGAGACTTCCACTCTTGCTTACAAACCAGCTTAAATGAATAATTAATGCTTCCTTAAGCTCATTTAGGTTTCCAATAAGACAAATCAATGTCCCATTAAATATCCAATTTACCCAGAGTAACACGTACACTGACTGGAACACCTGGGAAGTCTAGATTACATTGTTTAACTCGGGTTGAAAAGAAAAGGGAAAAAATAAAAATCAATAGCACCTTCTTCTATGAGGAAGACAGTCTTTGTCATTGGAGTATCGATTTTGCTAACATCACTCCATGCACATATCACCAGGATTTTTGTCATTCCTTACGTTCCCTTGTGACTCATGCAATGTTGATTTCATGACATTTATCAACTGCACTACACTGATGTAAATTCAAAGCAACTCTACCAGCCTGAGAGTACTCACTTATGCATTTTACCAAAACATCTCAAAATAATCCCAGATCTGCAAAGAAAAAGAAACAATTAAAAAGAAAGAGATAGAAAAGACCAATAACAACCCAATGTTCATATGAGAAACCGAATGCACTTTCTGAGCAAAATGAAGCAAGTAATTATTTGCAGGGCAAAGTTTAAAACTGTCTTGTCAGTGCTTCTTTACAGAAAGGAGATCATTGTACAAAGTTTTAACAGCAATTACATGTTTTGCTGCATCATCCAGAAAAAGGACCTCGGTACTCATACCACACCCTTCTGAAAAGGAAACTCCAGCAACTACCTGAAGAGTAACGGTTGTTGAATAAAAGAACACACAGAAAACAAATACTGCAGCCTCCCTTATTGATGATTGTCTCCCTGAACACCGAACCGTTAGGAAACCAAAGGCTCAAGCTAAGTGGTTCTTAGCTGCAGATTCCTGCTGGCAAGACTCCATGTCTCTGCTGCAAGCCACAGAATACTTCAGCTTTTTATTGGAAGTCAGAAAGAAGCTTCTGGGAAACGCCTTGTTACGCGTATGCTGCAAAGTAGAGGTCACAGCAGAATATGCTGGGTTCAGTTCTGCTCTAAACTGAAGTAAAAAGCAGTTTCCTCTAAATTTAAACAGGAGGAAGATGTGGGCCATTGTTCTTTTAAAAGTGAATGCTTGTCGCTCTCACATTTGCATGCGTACCTTCTCAAATAAACTTGGAGTTATGCTCAGTCAACTCTAACCATGTTGTAGCAGGTGTAACCTCAAAGCTCACACTAGGATATACAATTTTATGACTTACAGCTCCACAACCTCTGGGCTCTTTTGCACAGCACCGAGACCATGCTGTGCCCATAGCAGCACAGGCAAGGGGACTCTGGATTTGACAGCCGTGTCCTTTTTATCTTAAGAGTGGCCTAATACAGATAGCACGCTCTGAAATGCTAACTTTCAATTGCTGCTGTGTTTTCTTGGCTGAAGACTGAACTATTAAGAAGGAAAAATAAAGCAAAGATTTAACGGTGTGAAACTACTGCATAGTGTTTTGGTAGCCTGTTTGAAATTTCCTCATTCCTTTCTGCTTTCAGGAATGAAGATAAGATGGCTGTGCCAGAGATTGCCAAGGCAGTAAACGCAACCAAATCTTCCTACAGGCACCAGTGCTCTCTGACATCTCTCTCTAATACCTGATACAGCTTTGGCGGACATCATTTATTAAATTAATATAAAGGATTTGAAGTTCAAAACTTGAATGTTTCAAAATAAAAATTCCCTCAGTCAAGCGCTGTCAAGCGTCTGTACTGCTACTGCAGCTGGGCAGCCGCTTGCCTGGGAGAGGACAGAGGTAGGCAGGTAGGCATCACGCACAGCACGACGAGCTGCGAAAAAAAAGCTGTTCTGGGATGAAAGGCCAGAGAGACACCGGCAAACAAAGTTCAAGAACCAGATCTGGCTTATCACTTCTTCTCCGTGCTCTCTTTGTAAAGAGAGAGGAGAAGTAGTAATTTTCTCCTGTCCTTTGTGTTTCTCGCAGAGGTGAATGTCTGTAACCTCTGGTTTGTAAAGCCTGCCTGTCTGTAGCCTGTACATTCTCTGAGGAATTCCTCTTTCAGAAAGTGGAGTCTTGAGGAGTTACTGACACATCTATTAAAAAGATGGGATGAAAAAGGCAGTGTCATTTTGCTTATCTGCAGACTCAGTTCTTGAATCTTAAATCTGTAAGAATCGTATCAGCTAAGGTGACAGAACAGTGACTGAGAGTGAAATCAAATCTCCCAGCTGTCAAGGACAGATAAAGAAGTTGCTGCAATCACTAGCCACAGGTACCAGACAGGGATCTTTGGGAATTCCACGATATCGCGGAAGGAGGCACTCCCATAAAGAGATAATAGTGAGCTGCATGCCCATACATGTATGAAAAAGCCAAAATCCTAGACTGTAGCTTGCTCATACTATTGCCATTCAAATCCTATCTGAAGACTCATTATAAAACTTTCTCACCCTGTAAATTTATCTGTATTACTCCTACAGTGTGCCAATTTGTCTTAAGACTAATTTTGCTGTCTACTTATAACCAGAGTAGCTATTTTTAAAAAAGCCAGAAAAAAAATTCCTAAACTTATAGTTATTTGCCATAATTTTTAAATGTTTTCTGATATTGTCCATAAAAGTATTGTTATTTTCCCCTTACAATTAGCCTGCCGCTGAAAACAGGCTGCACATGCAGAGAGGACCACAGTAGCGATCAGAACACAGCAGGACAGTATCTCTTTTGGCACTGTAAAAGCTAGTGCCCTAATCACGGTGTTACAGGGCACGTACATATATATATACATGTCAGAGCATACCAGCTGGCCAACAAATTCATACCGACAGCACACCAGCAGCTCTCCCCCATGTTAACTCTCACTCCTTTTTTCGGCGTGTTGGTGGGATGGAAGTTAGAGTTTAGCAAGTATTGCAGTGCAAGGAAGAAGGCTGGATTATGTGAGAAAGTCCTGGGAAGATGGATAGCATAGCCCATGCCTGCTCTGGTTTAGATCCAGAAAGAAGTACTACTAATCCCCCAGGCCTCTGTCTCTCTCTTACGCTCTACTTCTTAACAAGGGAAACACCTAAGAAAAAACAATACTTTTCTTATGTATCCTAATCAATTATCTCCATAACATATGCTTCTCAGCCCCAGTTCTTCAGCTAGAATAAACAAAGTACAGCAGAGGTATTCACCTTCAAAATAGCATCTCATGGCCAGACATGGGGCTGACTACAAGACAGTAACGAACAGATTTGTATCACTTCTCTCCACTCCACACTACGCACCCCTTGGCAGGTACTGGAGAAACTGCAAGATTTTCACAAAACACTAAACAACAGAGGACAAGGCACGTGTCTAGCCTAGAAATGGGGTGCATTGCTACCTTGAGAAATAGATTCTTTAACGGGAAAAATAAGTGATAAAGACTTAAAAAGTTTAACTAATTAAGGTAGGATGATAGGTTAGGACAGTTCATAGAAAACGTTGTAAGTAAAGATATAAAAGTTAATTTGCATGAAAATAGGATGGAAAGATTTCAATAGCAGAAATCAATTTTTCAGTTAGAGCTGATGCAGCTATAGAATGAAATAAAAAAATTATAAAGGTAAGTGCCAGGTAATAACCCAAAACACTAAAAACTGTAACTTGAAATCAAAGTGGGAAGAATCCTATGCTATTTACAAATAAAAAGCTTTGTGCCACACACATACAAATGCGTAAAAAGGCTGGGAAATAATGAGCTTCAAAACATAGCAGGGAAAAAAAAATCCCATTTGTTTCATAGTTTTAGAATATAACTACAAACACGATTATTTTCTTTGTATTTTGCCTGCTGTTTCCTATCCTCCCCCCAACCCTGTTCCGTTATCTAGAACTTTGATGCTGCAATTAATTCCCCACAGAACAGCCTGCAAGATCAGGGCCTAAGGCCTGAGCCCTGTAAAGATTTATGCATATGAATGGTACAGTATTAAGGGAAATATTTAACACCAGCACCTGCTTGATTATATCTGAAAAGTGATCACCTTCTACAACATATATAAAAGGTCTATATGCTAGAATAAATCTGTGATTGAACCATGATTAAAATAAATGTGCTTGATGGATCCAGTTTGCCATGCTTTGGATAGTGATTGAGAGATTAAGAAAATTTGGTTGCATTTACTCAAGGGTTATAACTTTATCAGGACGCACTGAGGATTACATCACAGACTGTCATCCAGAGGGACCGTGACAGGCCTGAGAGGTGGGCCAATGTAAACCTCATGAAGTTCAACCAGGCCAAGTGCAAGGTCCTGCGCCTGGGTCATGGCAGGCACAAATACAGGTTGGGCGGAGAACGGCTTGAGAGCAGCCCTGAGGAGAAGGACTTGGGGGTGCTGGTGGACGAGAAGCTCAACATGAGCAGGCAATGTGCACTTGTAGCCCAGAAAGCCAACCGCATCCTGGGCTGCATCAAAAGAAGTGTGGCCAGCAGGTCAACGGAGGTGATTCTGCCCCTCTACTCTGCTCTGGTGAGACCCCACTTGGAGTATTGCATCCAGCTCTGGGGTCCTCAGCACAAGAAGGACATGGACCTGTTGGAACAGATCCAGCGGAGGGCCACAAAGATGATCTGGGGGCTGGAGCACCTCTGCTATGAGAACAGGCTGAGAGAGTCGGGGTTGTTCAGCCTGGAGAAGAGAAGGCTCCAGGGAGACCTTATAGCCCCTTCCAGTACCTAAAGGGGGCTTACAGGAAGGATGGGGAGGGACTCTATCAGGGAGTGTAATGATAGGACAAGGGATCACAGTTTCAAACTGAAAGAGGGTAGATTTAGGTTAGATATTAGGAAGAAATTCTTTGCTTTGAGGGTGGTGAGGCACTGGGATAGGTTGCCCAGAGAAGCTGTGGCTGCCCCATCCCTGGAATTGTTCAAGACCAGGCTGGATGGGGCTTTGAGCAGCCTGGTCTAGCGGGAGGTGTCCCTGCCCAGGGCAGGGTGGTTGGAACTAGATGATCTTTAAGGTCCCTTCCTTGTCATTCTCTAAAACAGCAGCAGTACTATCCTTCATTTGCTCAGCTTCCACCATGTCTGTCCACACGTTTGCCTTTGCTCACTTGGTAGGTGAACAAGAGCACATTCTATAGCATCTATACTCCAGAAACAAAATAACTTGACAAAATTATTCCATTTATATTTGTTAGTGACAGATCTTATATGACAATTACTGTTTAAGAAAAATTATAATCCTTTCAAAGAAGAGTCATGTACAGCTTGTTAATTGAGTAGGATCAGAAGTTGTTTTAAGCTCAAACAGGGAAAGCAATTGGCAGTTTTAAAACTATTTTCAGAAATGAAAAGGCACTAATCTTACAATGAAGCATGCAGCAAGCTAAGATGTGCTGTGAAACAGATGATGTGGAAACAAATGTTGACTAAGCTAAGCCAGTCTTTGAATCCAAAACTGCATTACTCAACATGATTGTTAACAGATGGATTACTGATTAGTGGTTAGCAAACGAAAGGGAAGAAGCATAAAGTGAATATAGTCTGCCATATTTCTACATTAGTACATAGTAATTTTTCACAAAATGGATCACGATACAAATTGGATGATAAAAAGATAGTGAAGCCAGACTGTCTTATCTAGTGTTCTGAGAATGCCCTTATTGATCTTCATCACACCTGCAAAAGTTCTCTGCATTTACTTACAGAGCGACTTACTAAGGGACAGTATTTCAAGATAATCAATTCACCCTTCAAAACTCCTTACTGAAGGACTGGAGGATCGTGCTTAGCGTATGTTTCTCACGCCGAACCTCTGCGAGTCTGTAACATGTAGCAACTGTTGATCAGCCTTGTAAGGGCAAAATAATTTTAAGTTATGCCTCCAAGACAACCATCGTACACAAGAAGAAGAAGATCCAGTCACTATTTCAAAAGAGTGTTTTGGGTGGATTTTTTTATAACATAGGACAATAATAGAGTAATTAGAAATTCAAGAGCTGCTAAGAGTACCCTGAGCAACCATCTCATACGCATCACTTGATGTCCATATCAAAATCTTACTCAAAACAATGAATAAACAGAAGCGTCAAATTATTCACTGCAAATCCTGAAGGGTCCTCAAGGCTGCACGGAAGGCAGCTGCTGAAGTTAGCAGAAAGAGCAATTGCTTTTTCCAGACAGCATGGAAATTCTGGCTTACTGGTGAGTGGCGGTTACCCGTAATAGCACTCAATGTCAAACAGGCCTTTTAGCTACCTTAACAGCAACCCACGTGGGGATTTTAGTCAGCAGCAACAAACTCTAGTCAGAGTTCCCCTATGCTCCCTTTTTCGAGGCTGCCAAAAGTACTCCATACAGCAAAAGGAACTGAATTCCCTTTCGAGGTAAGTCAATACAAAAATGCTAATTTTAAAAACCAGTTCTCCTGCTGTTTACCCTGAGATTATCTGAGGAGGACTACTGACCTGTTTAAGACAGTGGTCTCCCAGATGCCTTTTGGCATCTTCATAATGACACATCACTGCTGCAGTCTGATGTGTGTATGAAAGATAAGGGGAAGCCCACACAGAAATAGGCCTGTTACAAGGATCTTTCAAAACAGAATCTGTAGTAAAATCTCCCCTCGGTTACCACCAGCGATCTCACCAAGGGTTTCGTACAAGACCCTTGCAGAGACCTGTCCTCAGCCATCATTTTTAAACCATGGAAGCTCTGTCCCCCACACTTACAATCTCTCCTTCAATCAAGGATCTTGTAAATGCCCGTCATTTAGTACCGCCCTCACTTCTGGCATTTCTAAGGACTGAGCTACACAGCCTCAAACTAAAACTAGACAGCCACATTCACGAGGAACATAACTCTTCACGTCGCAGGTACGGTGCTGGTAAAGCAGACATTTATTTCAGAGGCCCTGCCCTGGGTGCCCTGGTGTGCCCATCTTGCCACCCTGACCTTACAAACATTTGCAGTGTAGAAGTAAATTCCTCGAGGTATATTATTTCAACAATAAATAATGGTGTGCTCTGAAACTCTATCAACTTTTAACACTACATGGTAAATGGACTATCACAGAGAAAGCACTAACGACCGATACAGTACTCCTGAATACAGCCTCTTCTCTGGCTGGCACTTCAAGTGCTGGATAGCCAGTAGATGCTCTCAAAGCCATCAAATCCTGTTCTGAGGTGCCTTTGGAGAAAAAAAAAATACAAATACAACTGCTTCTTTGAACAAACAAGACATTTATTGAATTTTGCTTGACCCAGAGTAATAAAAGATTACTCACTGTTCTGCAAGGCTGCATTTATATTTGTATCACTTCTTTAATTCAATTATAATTTGACATAATTTTAAGATTCTGCTTCTGTACCTTAACCAATACAAAGTTCTACAATACTGCCACGTAGATTATACTAACGTCTAGGCTATGGAACTGGTGCTGACAGCACTGGGAATTAGAGAGCTATCCCGTTGAGGCTGTTCATAGACCCTTGCCTATTAGGCTCTCGTGTAGCATAAACGCAACAACACTTCACTTCTGAACAGCTGGCGTTACTTGGTTTGAACCTTACTTTAGCACTCGCTCCTCACTTTGTAGCTTTGAGGAGATTCCTCAGCTTTCCTGCTCCTATTTTCCTGTCTATATGGAACATAGTAACAGGTAACATACGCTATTGACCTACACAAGGCACCTATCATTTCTGGGCTTACGGCACCTCATTATAAGCCCATATAAAAGCCAGCATTATTTCTCTCATTGTTGTCTCTTACACAACAATGCAGCTAACATACCACGCAAAATGGCCACCATTAATAATATACATGACTTTGCTGAAAAATATCACAAAGCCTCCAAGAATGGAGCCCAACTTTGAGACAACGCTGAAGCACTTACTTAGCTTTAAATCCCAGTGATTCAATTAGAGTCAACGAGATACTCTGCTGAACAGAATAGGCTTAAGACAACGCCTGAGTGTTCTCTTCAGCCAGATCCCTAGTGAGCCTGAAAGCTATCCAGGCTCAACGAAGGCAAGGATTAATCATCCTTTTGGGGATACTGACTGTTCTCTAGGTGGAAAACCAACTTTGTTATAAATAATCCTTTTAAAATTAGTTATGGATTGCCCTCAGAAACAACGAAATCCTGTTCTCTGGTTTCTCCCACCCAAAGGGCAAAGCACATTTTGATTAGTGGAACTTGGTATTTTCCCCTGGTATGCATTAATTTTTCCACAAAAAGAACAGACTCTCCTACAGTGGCAGGCCAAATTACCATCCTAACTTGCAAGTTCTTTCCTACCAAGCTTCCCACCTTCCCCTCTGGAAAAATATTTCATTGCCCTAGCTTAATTTATTTCAAACATGCACAATTTCACTATGCCAAGGTTCTATCTTTAAAAGCCTTGCCTTTTGAATTCTTTTCCAAGAAAACCAACAGTATAATCTGTAGTCTACTCACTTGTATTCAACATAACCAGCAGGGCTTTGGTAGCAAGGGTGCTGCAGTGGTGATGTGTAGGAGGTGGTCATGGACTGCACTATGCTGGTCACAGTTGGTTCCAACCAGCTCAGCAATGGACAAAACGGACCCATTGCACATCAAAACAGAACCAGAGGAGCATATAGCACCTCCGCAAAAACATATACATAGAAAAGGGCAGTAAAAATTGAAAGGACACTGGGTAGGAGATGCAAGAGAGATGCCAGAGCACCAGGGATGCTGAAAAACAGGAGACAATGCCAATGCAGGAGAGACACCAAAGCAGGGGTAAGAGAGAAACAAAAACAATGCCAGGGCAGGAGAGCCAGCAGGGCAGGAGAAATCCTGGGGTAGACCAGCTGCCCCAAGCAGGGACAGAGAGGAGACTCAAGAGGAGGTACGACTCCAAAAGGACTGGGGCGAACAGAGGAACCCATGGTGAAATAGCTGAGTAAGAAAAAAGGACCAACAAAATGAAAGGAACAACAGCGCATCCACCCCAGCCTCCTGCGCCACACTCGCCTCACCAAAGGTCCCGAGTACAATGTGTGCCATGGGGACTGGAGACCAGAAAGGGGAAGGAGAAGTGTCCAGAGGGAAGCTGAGGTGTGTTTCTCCAAGCGTGTGTTTGCTTGCTTTTATTTTCAACACCAGAATCAGTAATTAAAAGTTTGTTAATTGCCAATAGATTAAATTGATTGAAACTCCCCTACTCAAAACTAGGGGGTTTGGCCCACAACACTGACTGCTTCAGATGGAGGAAGAACTTACTTAACTACCTCTACCGCTGCCTGAACCCATGAACTCTGTGGTCTCTAATTTAATGACTAAAACCACTAAGCCCTCCCTTCCAGTGAGATCAACAGCACAAGTTCTCTCGTTTCTCAATATAAAATAGCTGCCATCGTATCTTCAGAGAGCTGGCTCGTACATGCAACTGGGATGCAAAGAATGTATGGAATTTCACTACTGGGAAACACGGGAAGCCATCAGGCACGGCAAGACTGCACACTGTGCTCGCCTGACTCTTTGGATTTGAATATTCGTACCCTCGTGTGAACTAAGTGCTATTCTAAAAAAAAAAATCTCCAGCAAACATGCAGTGCCTGAGCTGGCATCTCCTTGGTTATTTTTGTTTCTCTCACTATCAATGCTGCACACCAGAACTGCAATTTGAAACCTAATATTAAAAATAAATTTAGAAGGAGACAGTACAGAACAAGCAACACCATAAATTTGCCAATAAAAACATAATTCCTTTACAGTTTTGTATTAAAAAGTAATAAGATGTTTATAAGATATTCAAATACCACTGGACTCTTTTTTTTGTACAAGGGGAAGTAGTTAAATCCTAAGGCTAAGATTTCCTTGTCATAGCAGGGAAACAAAGTAAAAGAAACTCTCTGCTCCAAAGACCTCTAATTCAAATAACCAAGGCAGACAAGAGGAATGTTCTTATCCTCATTTTACAGATTAACACAAGGAGAGATCAAATTACTTCCCCGAGGTCACCTTAAGAGTCTCTAACACAGAACCGTTCCATGGTTTAGTACTTTAACTACAAGAGTATTTTTTTAACAACTACTACTATGCATATTTATTTACAAAATGCCTTTTCTATGACTTGTAGAAGGTAGCACATTGACTTAATCAAAACAAAACCCAAAATTTCCAGCCCCAGAAGCAAACTGTCAAGCAGAAATAAATTTAAAACTAAGTAAACTGAAGCAACAAGAAATAAAGTCATCCCCCCTGCCGAAGTATGATTGCATAATCTCATAATGTGCCCCAAAAGCAACAAACTTGGAGACTTTCCCAGGTCACCTGGGGTTAAAAGTTCCAAAGTCATGAGTTCAGATCAAGACTATGTTTCATTAACAACCATGACATTGAGACAGCGTCAGGACACAAATCCCATTATTCAATGTTTTCTTGATTCACACTGGGAATAAATGTTGACTGCAAATACACAGAGCACTGGAGAGAGAGTCTTCCAGATAGAGAACACCTTTAAATTAACACACAGGTAACATTTTGCATGCTTTTCAAGCGTCATCCCATCTAAAGCAGTTATATCAAATGAAAAAGTTAGACTAAAAGCTGATTTGGAGACTCACTGCTCTTGGGATATGCAAATGGAAGAGAAGACAAGACTGGAGCTACTGCAAACATAAAAATAGTCCTCTTGGTCATAACCCTGAGGGGTATCAGTATCATGCTTCACCAAAAGTATGAAGAAAAAGTAACCAGGAACTAAATCTCTCTGCAAGACTGAACTAGACCATAGGCCAAATCATATGAGAAACGTTGTTAACATTTTGGTGCACTACATTTTCTGTGTTGCAAACAGGGAAAGCCAGCACCAACCGAATACCCGCAGAGACAGTTGTGAGAACATGGGAACACCATCCAGCTTACTGCAACTTGGTACCCAGTAGGTGCCAGCACCTGCCCTTCAACAGAATCAGGACATGAAGAACAGAAATCATAAAGCCTCCGTAACCGGTACCTTAATCCAAAAAATCTTCAGCCCTTCCTGTTTTCTCCTCTTATCCTTCCAAGCATGGAGAAGTTTGACATGAATAGATACTAATCCACTTCCATAGGTTTGCCCATGTATGATCCACTCCAAGATTTCATCACATACAAAGATGATTCCCAATATGCTTTCACAGCCTAGTAGGTGAATGCTAGGACCATCTTCTTATCAACTGCTCAAGAAATCAAGAACCACGGCTAAATCCTCAGCTTATGTGAACTAATGGAGGTAAAAATGAAGCTAGGACACTTACACCGTCCACCAATGTGGCTAGCAGGCTCACGATTCATACATCCACCACAACATAGAAGCACTAAGAATGCAGATTATTCAATATAGACTTTAAATTGCAGAAGAGAATTAATAAGAAGACATGCATATGCATATGTAAACTTTCTTCTGTTACAGCATATAAAGAGAGGAAGTTGCCCTTGGATGCAACGCAGTGACAATAATTTAGGTGAGTTACTAGATAATAAGGGCTGGTAATTGAAAATAGATAAGTACACAGTCAGAGTCATGAAAATGTGGTATCAGTCAAACATCATTTAGGAAGTGCCATTTGGTGTCAGCAGAAAACACCCTGGCCTCAGGATTTTTTTTGTGTATGAACTGACCAGGCAGACACTGAAATCATCCTACAATATGAGCATAATGAAGCGTGCTAATTTGCTAAAAACTGTTACTAACCATTTTGCACTTCAGTGAATTGGAATTGCATTTTTCCTAGTTGAAACCAGCCCCTCCAGTGCCTAGTTAACATGTTTATGAACTGACGCTGGACTGAACACATTTTCAGCTTGTTCAAACAGCAGTTCAGGCAGCGGCTGGAAGGGAAGGTACCAGCTGTACCGTACTGGCCTGCGTTTTGCAAGCGTATCACTCCAGCCGGTGATATCTGTAGCAGCTTCAAACTAGCAATAACTCCTGACCTTCTGACTAAAGCAGGGGGAAGGAAAAAAAAAAAAAAAGCAGCAAGGGACAAACAAAAGACATAAGAAAAAAACCCACCAACTTGGTTGGAGAAATTATTTGAAAGTAATAAGGTACAAAAGCAAAATACTAAACAGGTCCTATCCTTTCACACTCTGCAGCCATGAGATGTGAAATATCAGTAATTGTACAACAAAATTAAAGATGGCATTTAGTTATTTTAGCCCATTATCTGTGTGAACAGGAAAAAAAATATATCCGACACCAATATTAATAGCCTTTGTAAATAACACATTAAACTTGGTGGGGAGGGGGAAATGAAGCCATTTAAACACAAGTCTTGCACATTTTCAACCATTTATTGTCAACTTTCCCCATAATTCTAGGAGGTTTTCTCCCTCACATTTTTTATAAAAAGGACAGGCTTGTTTTAATTTTCTTACAGGTATATGACACCTTTCATGGTGTAGGATGCCAAATTGTATTTAAAGAGTACTCCTACGGTGCAGCCCCATGTAAAACAGGGAGCCCAGCCAACTCAGCATCAGCTGGGTGGGGAGCAGAAACGTACCAAAGGACCAAAATTGAACACACAGCTAAAAAGGCTACACGTATTTTACGTACGCTTCAAGAAAACCAGCAGCCCAATTTCAAAACGTGTCTTAGAAAACAAGGAACAATTATAAGCTGAATGATAATACACGTACTCTTGTGAAAAGATGAGTGGCATAGTTGATTCAAAGGATTCTGAAACCTGCAGTTTCAAGGATTTGGGGTGAAATAGCTACTTAAATCATCCCTAGTATGGTTTATTGATACTGGTAGCAGGTCAACAGTTCGTCACTGATATTATAAAAATGATCCTGCAAATCTGAAGTAATGAATCTCCAATCTGTTAAGTAGCCAATACTATTTATGCTGGGCCAATGCTTTTTGTCAACAAAAATTATCAGTAGACTGTATAATGGTTATGACTGTAACTCTCTTGATACATCTGACACACTACGGCAGGCTACCGAGGCATTTGTCCTGCTCTCTTCAATCTAAACATCTATGAAGCTAAATTAACTTAATTTGTTTCATTTACAGCATTTAAAAAAAAAAACAAACACCAAACTTAATGTGGGTGTTCAGAGTTGAAAAACTGCTCACTCTTGCGCAACATTACTACTTCTTATTCCTGTTTCTTCCCTAGTTTGAATTTATCCCACATTATCTTTTACAGAGCCCTCAGAAAAGTAAACACCGATCCTCCTCTTCACAAAACAGAGACTAAGTCTGAATGTACCTGTGATAACATAATGCTCCAAAACCTCAGGCACCCCGCTGCTCAAATACAATTCAGAACGTGTTTCACATTTTCGTAACACAATAAATGATACAGACCGCTCTGACTGCAAGGAAAGACCCCACAACCATTTCTAAAACCTTTGACTAGTAAATGCTTCAGTAGCAGGCTTAAAATGTTATTTATAGGTAATTGAAACTGATATCTAATTTATTGCTGCAAAATTCAAACAGTAAGCAAAATCCCATATAATCCAGTTTTTCATTAGAAGGTAAAATATGACCCTCTCAAGTCCAAACTTGCTGAATATATCAATGTTTAGCTTTAAAATTTTCAGGTAATTGCTTTGGTGGCCAAAGCTCTTTGAACTGTAAAGAATAGAGGTAAAAACAGCAAACTTGGGTTAAATCACATGAAAAAAAATAATACATGTACACACAGAAGGCACCCAGCTGTGCAAACACTCTAAATTAGGTGTGTTCCAGATTCTCCCCTCATTAAAACAGGTACAAAGATAATCAATGCAATCCACTGCAGGTTTTGGCACATCACTTTTACAGAAAGGAAAACAACAACTGTCAATCAAAGCATGCTGCGTTTTAAATTTGAAGGTTTAAACCTCAGGTGATTATGGCTGGCACATTAGGTTGTTTCAGCTCCAGTCTATCAATAAATATAATTACCTTTTTCTTTCACCATGGCAAACAAATTTTCCTCTTAGTGGAAGCAGCAAGAATTAGCTGAAGGAATTTAAACACAATCTTTTATCCAGCAGTGTTTGGCTGAGGTGGATTTTAGGAAAAAAAAATAGGCGGCAGTTTATTCCAGATAATTTTCTTCTTCAGTGAAGTTTCCCACAAGATCTGATCAGGTCCGACTGTTCGTCACTGTCTCTTTTCTTCTTGTGCCTCTTACCTTCTCCCACTCTGGTCTTTTCCTATGGCTAATGGCAGCTCCTACCCTGCTTGCGGACTCTGCCCCTTGTGCTGAAACAACCCGCCACAGCTGCTGCTGTGGAACAAATGCTGAATTCCAACGTCCCTCATTTCCAGCCACTGACACCACCTTGCATTCCTCTGCCCTCGCAGAACCGAGCTGGCAAAGCAATTCGCTCCCGAATGACTGGCAAAAGACTGCACGCGAGCCGATGCGAGAGAGGACAGGAGAGCTGTTCAAACGCACGCAGAAAGCTAAAGTGGCATTTATGAGTTTCCTAATATTTTATTTACTCAAACTGAGCCAGGATCAAGGGGGGAAACACAAGATGAACAAGTGCTGAGGCAGGCTGCGGCACAGTGGCTTTTCTATGGTGAGCACCGCTTTATCCACTCCTGGTTTTACTTTAAACCTCTTACCAAACGCCAATTACCAGACCACAGAACATGCTAATAAATAGTCTCTCAATGCCTTCTGACCATAGCACGGAGGAGAGTAACATATAATCTCTGCAAGCTGGGAATACCGACTCTATTCGCTTCCTTGAAATAACAATAAAAATTATAAAAATGAGAACTGTCACCACTCAGCAAGCACCTGGGCTTAGAAGCATTGCCACGAGTTCCACGGACGAAATTTTTGCTGTGAGTCAAGGTCAGCGCCGTATTCTGAAATACCAAATAGTTGTAAACTACAACTCCTCTTACGTTATTGAGATGACAGCCATAAGTACTCAGGGAACTGAGAAGAGAACAGCACACTGAAACAGCAGCACTTACACGTGAATTTCACCCCCCAACAAGACAAAGCACTGGTGTTAAATCTGGGCATCAAACTGACCTTCCGATTTATGTTTTTTCCAGGCACTACCTGAGAAAGGACTGGTCAGTAAGCTGATGTTAAAAACTAAACAAACCAACTCTTTACAATATTGCCAAGTCTCATCATTTTATAGCAAGATTCAAAACATTTCTGTTTCCTATCGAAAGATACAGGTCAGAGTCAGGTGAGAAACTAAGCTTTTCTTTCGTAAGCATATGAAGAAAAGCTTGGAAATATGATTAACCAAAACCCTGAATGCCCATTAAAAACCACTTAATGTGTATTATTTTTAACACATATATACTGCCATAACTAGGATTTTGGGGAACCTCTATCACTACTACTATAAGCCACTTTTTCCTTATTTATAAATGACGTGATTCCTCATTTTAGCTAGCTACCAGCGACTTCACCAATACAAACCTACACCATCACGCCTTTGCTTGGACAGTAAATTTTAGTGTTTGTGATTTAGAGGTAGAGAAAATGACAAAGGGAAATGAACTGACTTGCCAAAGACAGAGGAGACCTCCGCAGTAGCAAACTGGATCAAATATAAAGATATTCTGGGCTCGATTATAGGCAGATTCATTGGGCTGTAGCTTCAACTTGACCACAACTCAATGCAAAACGTGCTTTAGGTTACATGATGGAGGTGCAATTACATTTATACTGCACCCTAAAGCAAAAGCTATGGTTCGGCCCAGAGCTGAAGGAACCCCTATTTTTTGAGAGCTGGACTTGAACTGGAGCTCACACCTCCACAAGGGCATTCCTTCTCATTGCTACTATATGTAGGGAGAGAAAAATTAACGTAAAGAAACAAGCTGTAGGCACCAGCCAGACAGAGCAGCAGATGGCTGATACCTGCTGGAAAAAAAAAAAATCAGAGCATGCATGCAGCGTTAAAAATATTTGCAGTAAATAAATTCAAAATGTTTTGTATCAATGCCACCCAGAACAACAGAAAAAATGAAACCAGTCAATCTGCCTCGCCCAAAAGATCCCTCTTATTCAGTGACATTCTGTAATAAATAAACAACTAAGATGGAGAGAGAGAGACACAGAGATTCAGGCACATGCATGGGGGGAAAAAATAGTTATTCTATTCTAACAAATCTAGGCTGGCTTTCTATTGTTAGCAGTCTAACGTGTAAGAGAAGCGCAGCGCAGGCAGGCTGACATTCCTGCCTCTGTGACTCAGTCTGTTACTATTAATAGCGCCTGAGGCTCAGCTGGGGATCCGGGCTGAACCCCACCAACGCTGGGGCATAACCCGTGATGTCACATATCTGACACATGAGAGATGTCAGGTTGTAACTCAACCTGGCTGTGCTCTTTATCAAGCAGTATTTTGTAAACAGTTAGGGGACAGCCTCCTGAAAGGGGCACATCTGACCTTCATTCATAAATATTTGATCCGATGTGCAGAGCACAGCCTATGGATACACACGCATGGACACTGTTAACCCCTTCCCGTCATCCTCAGACACCCTCAAAAGGCTCGCAATGATTACCATTCATTTTTTGTTCCAGCAGCTGCTGACACAGAAGCTGCCTGCCAGTATCTGGACTTTCTGTTCTCCGAGTTCATTACCTCCATTTTTCACATGTGCTAGAGATTAGCACTGCTGTATCTCATCTCACCCGCAGCCGAACAGAAGCCTTTCCTCACATCATTCAGCCATGGAAAGCCGCGATGTTAGACTACAGCATGTGCATAAACACAAATTTAAAAATACAGACTGCAGTAAATTATACTGGAGATTTAGGAGTCAAATGTAATTTACTCCTGCGGAAAGAGATAGAAAGAGCAGAAGTTGGTATTGTAAATAAAATCTTCTTACACCAGGAGGGTTTTTAGTTTTAACCTCATTGTTTTAAGCCTGCAGACTAAAATTTACCCTGCTATACAGTTCAGAATCTACTCAGATACCCTAAACTGAAGGTGAAAGAGGAATACATAGCAATTCTAGAAACAAATTGCCGGAACTTATTGTTATTTAAAGGAGCATATTTTACAGGTAAGCAAAATAACCTTTTTTCTTTAAATAACCTTTTCCACTGCACAAATTAAATAGAGAATCTCTCCTTGAACGGGGTGTGAGTGAAGAGTCACAATGAATACACTAGAGCTAAACAACACGCTTACGTTGCTGTTATTTTCTGGTGAAAAATATCCTGAGCTTTCAGCAAGAGGCACGACTGAGATCACTACACAAAGGCAAAGAGTTAAACCGGTTTGTTTTGCTTTTTCTTGTACCTTGATAATGTTGAAAAAGTATATGTAAGATACTAAGCAGTTTAGCCATGATTTAAGATTTGTTATTCTCATTTTAAAAGCTGGCTTTTGTATTTTTATCTTGTTCTCATTCTTCACAGATGAGATCATGGCTTAGAAGTATCAGCGCACAGTTTTTATAGAGTTTCTTCGAAACTGACCAATATCTCTTGTTCATCAACTAATGAAGGAAACAGTCTGCTAGAAAACAGAAAGGGAAAGGGGAGAAGTTGTTCTATTAAATAACTTCCAGGAAAATACCCTCTGTTTAATGTCCTTGCTTCCGGCAAAAAGCCTGGCACAAACAGTTTTGACAAGAAAGGCTGCCACGGGCTTCCACAGCTTAACCACGGTACAACCTAGGTCAACTGAGAGCCATCACTTCCATAAAGTCTTGATTATGGCATTTTGCAAATTGGTCCCTTCTCCAGGAAGGAAATCCCACTCTCTAATGCTCTTAAAGAAGAGGTGACCTGCTCTAATTGTTATCCTGACTTAACTGTGCCTGCTCAGAGGAAAACCAATAGTGTCAATGTGGGATTTCTCGCAAAAGACGTGTGCCCCAGCAGCGGTCCCAGTGCCCTGACGGGGAAACCTACAGTTTCCAGTTTTAGCATTCTCAAAAGCTATATGATTAAGTATTTCCTGGCTTCTGTTCCCCTTGAACATACCCTGCTCCAGCAGTCTATTCCTCTGACGCCTCACCCTCATCCACTTGGACAACTGACACATTTTCCATCATTTGAAAACGGCTCCAGCAGCGGTGCTCCTTAAGGTCTGTAGTATGAAAGAAGGCAGGCAACTGACTCGGCAAAGTTGATGATGTTGGTGGAGTTTTTCAGATTCACCCAGACATACTGCTGAGCAGAATTCAGCCTGCACCTGACAAAACTGTCCCCCACACTAGGTGTGAGTAGCTGGGTGTTTGCTCCTGAAGAAAGACAGAAGGTGTTTAGTGAGACTGTTCTTGCATGTGTTGCTCTTTTGCCTCTCCAGGTTCTTACAGTACCCCTCCATAAATCTGCTAGTCTTCCCAAGGCTTCAGGGGAAGCTCCTTTACGGCAGTCATGTCATCCTGTAGCATTTCTATACCCTCCACACGGTTTTTGCTCTATAATGACCTCATGCTTGTGCAATGGCCCTCGGCTGCCAACCTCTCCTTAACCCTGTCTCCTCACCACACTGCCCTGTGTGGAACCAGCAGAATGTTAAGGAGCTATGAAGGCCCCACTGACTGACCTCACCACCTCAGACCCTCTATCACAAGCTTTAAACAGTCTAGAGGAGAGTATACACACCCACCAGAGAGGAATATGGTTCTTTCTTAGGACATATTACAGTCATGGAACCTGACATCTTGGGATAATCACGATATCCTTATTGATAAGACTGATGTTCGAGCAAATAACGCCCGATTGGTCTGGGTCCTACCCACAACTTTTCCACTACGGTGGGCTTTTCTTTGTAGCCTATGTCATGCTATTTTGAAGACAATCAGTCTGTAATACTGATGTTTACAATCACGTGTCATCATTCTTTTAGAGTAAATGAAATTAAAATTTACCAAATACATTCCCTGATTCAGCAAAATACATAGTGTATTCATTCTGATCTGCCAGGACTTGGGGGTTTAGTGCTTTTTTTTTTTTTAACAGAACGATTTAATATTCTTCCAAATTAGACTCCTCCGGAATAAAACATTTCTCAGGTTTTGATCTATCAAGAAGTCTGACTTTCTGAAAAGAAAATCTGATTTTCTGAGGTTCTTGCAAGATTTTCTTAGTAAGCTGCTATTCTGCATAACAGTATTAGCCTGCAAAATACAGATAAAATAGTAAGAGCAATGGCTAATTTATTGCAAAACAAAATAAGGAAACAAGGACACTTGGCTTTGCTCTAAACATTAAGAAGCCTGTAACACACACCCTTATGTAAAAAGCATCTGAAACCTTCAGATCATCTTTAGAAACAGATGAGAAAAGATGGTTACTTTATACTTCTTTGCAGTGGCCCCAAAAATACACAAAGCTCACTGATGGGTAATCTTCTGACTGCAGGTATGCACAAACATTTACCTCTGCACACACATTTATATTATTGATATCATAACTGGCTTCCAGACTGCTTATGTTATCGCTAATCCTTACAAAGGAGATCATGCTTTCTCAACACCTGGGTGAACTTTTACACTATGCACACATACTTGACACTGAACTGAAATATAGTATAATACACTGTAGCGACAGTGGTTCAAACTCAGTATTTTTTTTAAAACTGCCATATAAAATCACCCCTATTCACCTGCTATAAATTGAATCCACCCAGCCAAATCATGACCACAAGCAGAACTGTTGCTGATAAAACCATGAGTGTACTTTCAGTAACCACTACTGACAGTAACCACAACTACTGATGAAAAAGGCAAATAACTTGCACGAAGGCAGGAATCCCCAGCAGGAAAGCATATATGCAAGCGTCACGCTTTACAGTGCATCCCTAAGATTAAGGAGATTTGATATTGATAATCCACTTCAGAATTGGATTAACTCTGCAGAATAACCCCCACAGCCTGTCTGGGGAGTGAAATCATCAAGAAAGCAGTAAAGACTCACTAGTCTAAAGAGCTTCTCCATGAGAGGTCCATGAAACACCTGATCGAAGCAGCTTCCCACCGATCAGTTAATCTGCAGCGCAAAGAAACAAGTTCTTTGTTTTGCAGTCTCGAGAGACGTGGCAGAGTATCTCACTAAGCACCAACCTTTAGCGTATGCCTCAGCAATACAACACACCGCAAAGCACACACCAATGCTAGTCCGCCATCCCTGAAGATGAGGCCACCCATCACGTGGACCCTGGATATATACCACCCTTTAAAACACCCTTTACCACCATTTAAACTGGACTAATCAATTTTCACTGTGCCAGATGAAAAATTCCTTCTCTTCTGATTCCATACTAACCTATAAATAGGGGTCTAAAAAAAGGGCACCTAAATCTGTTCTATAAATGTATCTCACTCCCACAGTTATTTCCCAGCCAAAATGAACCACAGAGGACCTAAAAAAAAATAATAAATAAATAATGCTTTCTAAGTAGATACACCTTGGCTACATAGTGTAATATTAATATATCCAAACAAGCTTTAATAACAAATTTTTGTACCACCTTACTCCAGCTTCTGGAGCTTTTCTATTAGTGTCTCTGTGATTTTATCTGCTAACAAGGGAGGTCACTTACTTCAGTACGTAAAAACTTACATATTTGAATCTTTCTTTTATATTATTTGTTGCTGTTTCAACAGTAGGATCGTCACAAAAATATTAGGCAGACCTACAACAAATTGCTAATCAAAACATTGTAGGCGTAACGGATTTCAACATGCACACCGACTGGAATTTTTAAAAGAAAACTACAAAAGCTATTTTGCTGCTGCTGCTGCGTAAGGAGTTGCTCACAGTCAGTTTACACCAAACCGGATGGCTTAGTGCTCTGCTCCAAAGGAGGGCGTCATATATTTCAAAGGAGAGTTCGCCAACTTAAAAAATAAACAAACAATATTGAATCTTCCAAGCATTGATGTATACCGATAAGCTAATTGGGTTTATATTTTTGCATTTTACAGTTTAATGCTTCTATGTTTTACTGTTCCACTGTCTAATTCATGTGGTAACAAAGCAGCGACAAACATTCCCTGGTGCCACAGTTTCTGCTTCCCACCATAAAGACCTGCTCTTTAAAGGAAAAGAACTGAAAAATCAAAAGCAGGATAATGCAAAAACTGCAATCCTAATCTCCCATTCTAACATCTTTTTCTTTCCCTCTCAGCTTCACCTTGTCTGCATCACCTGGGTAATGAACATTCCCACTTCCCTTTCTTTCCTTCTCCTCTCATGAACTATTTGCCCTTTTACCGAAAAAAAGCCCACAGAGGTCTAACATCTGTCATTCTCTCAAACTAAAAGCCACTTTTAAGGTCTCTGTATACAAAAGTCTACTTCGCGATATCCCCACCTCTCAGGCATAAAGGAGGAGAAGGAGCCAACAGCAATTAGCATTCATCCTCTCCCCAGCCAGCAGGAGGAAGGCACGTACGGGAGTGGATGAAGCAAGGGAAAAGACCATGTACCAAGCTTCTCTCTCTTCTTCTACTCCCTCCACGCCCCAAAGTCAAAGTTGGAGCGAGTGAGGACAGCATTTCCCATGCTCTTCTCTCTGCTCTGAAGTTTTCCCAGTATTTCATCTTTTGGATAAGCAGAGCAAGCCCAAGGAACAGCTTTCAGAGGACAAGAAATAGCAACTTCTACTTCTGTATTCTCCATCCCAGTGCCACTGGTATTTTACCCACTGGCAGAAAGGCTAGAACTTTTCAGATTTCAGATTTACCTGTGTCTGTCCTGCCTGCAGGAGGCTGTGGTGGCTCTGCAAGCCCACAGACGGCGGGAAGAGGGGACGCTCTCTTGCCACTTGAAGCGGTGGAGGGCAAGCCACACCTGCGGTCCTGCTTCAGCCCTGCCCAGGAAGGGGACGGCATTTCTCTCTCGTTATTTGATTAAAATACCAAGGTTATACAACGGCAAATGACAGACGCAGGGGAGGAAGTTTCAATCAGATAGAGAACAAAAGCAGGACTCCTTGTAAACAACAGTGGGGGATGTGTAGCCACAATATGCTCTTTCCGGTCAGAGCTGCCATCACCCCTCAGTATTATGGAGGCACAGAGCAAGTGACATCTTTGCTTCAATTCCCTTTAACAATCTTCACACTACTGCTATTGCCCATGTATATAGCCGCAGAGGAAACCAAAAGACCACAGAGGGCCACGAAGATGATGAGAGAGCTGGAGCAACTCTTCTGTGAAGACAGGCTGAGAGAGTTGGGGTGGTTCAGCCTGGAGAAGAGAAGGCTCCAGGGAGACCTTATAGTGGCCTTCCAGTACCTCAAGGGGGTCTACAGGAAAGATGGGGCGGGACGCTTTATGAGGGAGTGTAGTGATAGTACAAGGGTTAATGGTTTTAAATTGAAAGAGAGGAGATTTAGATTAGGTATTGGGAAGAAATTCTTTACTGTGAGGGTGGTGAGACACTGGCACAGGTTGCCCAGAGAAGCTGTGGATGCCCCATCCTTGGAGGTGTTCAAGGCCAGGCTGGATGGGGCTTTGAGCAGCCTGGTCTAGCGGGAGGTGTCCCTGCCCACGGCAGGGGAGTGGAACTAGGTGATCTTTAAGGTCCCTTCCAACCTAAACCATTCTATAATTCTATGATTTTCATTATTTCTTTCTACTTAAAGCTGATATAGCTCATCTCTCTTGCTAGCATCTAGTAAAGGTACGAACTGCAATGTTGTTCTTGTTTATGGGATAACAGATAACAAAGAGTTTAGGCAGAGGGAGCAGTGAGCCCTACAGAGGTGAATTCAGTTGCTCTAAACCATGCTATCATTAATACAGATTAATGTTAAACCACTGATGTACTACTAAGCAAATTAGCTTGGATTGATCTTGAACACTGGCAACAACTTGTCCCACAGCCAGCAGAAAGCTGAAACAGGAGGCCAAGGGTTAAGAAGACAGTAAAAATGCAAATATTTTAGGTAAAAATGTGGCAGTGATTGAACTGGAGTAGAGATACTGCAAACGGGCAGAGAATGAAGAACTGGTAGTAATTAATTATTTTTTCTTTTTAAATTTGATTTTAAAAAATATCAAGCTAATTGTGTTTATTTACAGAAGCAAAGATTTTTAGGGCCTAGCACAGACAGGGAGTTTCAGCTATACTTCTTACTCAAACATGAAACCACTACTCAGCATTTTTCACAAGCAGATGTATCTGTAGTATGACAAAACTGAAGCAATTGCATCAGGTGAACTCTGCCCACAGCGGCCAGTCTGTGAATCTTGGGAGTAAAACAAGCAGAAACATCTGCTTGCATTTAAGGTCTAACAGGTGAGCAGTGAAAAACCACCCCATCCTGGTAAAGCTGATGAAATAAGCAACGCATTCAACACGTGCTGTCATGGCAGGATCAAAACCACATCAGCACCGTTACTGTAGTAAAGGGCAGAGAAGAAAGCAGTTTTTATCAGCAAGACAGAGAGAAGGAGGGAGAGGGAGAACTTTCACCTGTGAGCCCTGTTTGTGAAAAAAGTCCTTGGTAATACCGAGGCATTGTGCAGCACGCGCAAAAGGAAGATTTCTCACTCCGTGATGGTCATTGTTCGAATGGCTCCGACTGCAGGAGCCCAGGAGACAGAGGCTTAGCTGTGCTTGGCTGGTCCTTATCAGGGACATGCGACCCTTCATGCTGAACTCCAGAGATGCCCTAGTATCATAGTGGGTTTGCAAGCAGTTTCCAGAGCTGGTGAAAAGCACCTGAGAGGCTGCTCCCAGGGTGAAAACCTCAACTCAACAACATGCTTGGTCCGTAAAGCACACAGCACAATAAGCCTACTGCAACGCTGTCCCAAGAAAAATGGGACTTCAAGGAGGGAGAAAGGCAGTTTCCCAAAATCTGAAGACACCAGGACCATGTGCTTCTTCAAGACAAGAATAAAAAATAAGCAAATACCATTGCACTCAACCAGGTCCTTAGCTAACAGTGATCTGTAACCACAGAGTCTAAAAGACTCAAGAGATCACACACTCCTGTGCTGGGTAGGCTCAAGCACCTACATCCTTTGTGACATTCATAAAACACTCCAAGAAGTTTGCACAACGTGCTTAGGCAAACTGTTCCTCCGCTTCTCTGCCTCTGTATCTAGAAAGTTAGTTCACATTAAGCAAACTGGATCCTCCCTGCTGCAAATGCACCTAATCTCTCTGTGCTTCTCAGGACAATACAGAATACATCTCCGTTTGACAGCCCCTTATTCATCTGAAGATTGACTAAATCCCTCACTTATCTTCACTCCTCTAGACTGAGGAAACCTAATTCTATTAATCTTTTCTCATAAGTTTTTTTTCCTAATGCTATTCTCACTCCCTTCTACTAGTTTCTCCCCAATTTATCAGTATCTTTCTCAAAATGCAATGTCCAAACCTAGAGACAGTATGCAGCAGAGTCTTCTTCAGGAACAGAGAAAAATTATCATGTCCCTTGCTGTACAGATCTCCTGCTAACACATCCCGGAAAAAGAATGGATTTTTTTTTGCAGCATTGTGATAAGTAAATATTTACATAATTATAAAATTGTAAATATTTACATTGCGATAAGTATCATTATCTCCCATATGCTTTTCTGGAGTAGTGTTAGTTATTTTCCATTTCTTACCTATGCAAGTCCAACACTTTACATTTCAATCACAGAAATTCAACTGCATGATTTCAAACCACCTAGCTGCCTTATCAGGACTATTCTGAATTCAGACACCGCCATGCAATAATGCTTCTAAACCTGGATATCCACAAACTTTAAAAGCATGCTCCCTATTCAATCATATAATCTGTAAGTCAGTATTATTAAAAAAAACTAATTATAGGGACTGAGGCCAGGAGAGATTGCTCACTTGAAGGAACACATTTGAAAAGCTATCAAAAAGAAGAACCCCCTTATTGGAAGTACACGAGCAGTCTGTTTAGCACCTCTCAGCACTGCAAGAGTACCAACCTACTACAGTGCCAACAGAACCTGGATTTCTTCTCTCATATCACCACTTCAAAATTGCTTAGCTTTGGACACCTGACAAGTTCACACAGCACCATTAAAATCCTATGGCTGTAGGTCACATTAAGTACACATTCTGTGGGGAGCTACTATGAACACCATTGGCAAGTAAGACCAAAGATTAAAATAGGAATTCTTTTTTCCCATCTGTGCCTGCCTTCTTTCTTTCAAGGTAACAACAGGGACTGGTGTTCAGGGCGATATTGGGCATTCCTTGGTACTAAGAATGGAAATGCCATTGGGGCACAAAACGGTGTCTGTTCGCTTCCCCAGCTGGGGCTCTAGCTTTCTTGCCATAATGCAGCAAGAAAACCCCACTGACGCAAGCAAGCTGATGCGTGGGAACTTCGATGTAAAACAGTGGGCAAAGACTGAAATTCTTATGCTGCAGCTGGTATTTTATAATCAGACCTTTGATTTCGAATCTGTAAAGCCCATTCCTCTCGAGAACACCCTACCTCTGTGTCTTCCCTCACATCACCATGTTGATCTCTTGAACCCCTCCTCCCAGAAAAATCAGACCTTCTTTTCCCCAGACTCCCATTTCTCATAGAACAGACTAGACTAGGCTATTTCAGTGGGGAGGGACCCACAAAGACCATCTAGTCCAACTGCCTGACCACTTCAGAGCTGATCATGTTAAAGCATGTTATTAAAGGCATTGTCCAAATGACTCTTGAACATTGCCAGGCTTGGGGCATTGACCACCTCTCTAGGAAGCCTGTTCCAGTGTTTGACCACCCTCTTGGTAAAGAAATGCTTCCTAATGTCCGGTCTAAACCTCCTCTGGCACAGCTTTGAACCATTCCCACGTCTTATCCCTGGGAGAAGAGATCAGCACCTCCCTCTGCACCTCCCCTCCTCAGGAAGCTGGAGAGAGCAATAGAATCATAGAAGCATTTAGGTTGGAAGAGACCTTTAAGATCATCAAGTCCAACCTGATCCAGCCTGTCCAGATCCCTCCGTAGAGCCATCCTACCCTCAAGAAGGTTGACACTCCCACCCAACTTGGTGTCACCTGCAAACTTACTGAGGGTGCACTTGATCCCCTCGTCCAGATCACTGATAAAGATATTAAGCAGAACTGGCCCCCGTACTGAGCCTTGGGAAACACCACTCATGACCAGACGCCAACTTGATTTAGCTCCATTCACCCCAACTCTTTGGGCTTGGCCCTCCAGTCAGTTTTTAACCCAGCAAAGAGTAAACAGGGTCTCAGTGCTTCATAAATTTTCCTGCAGCAGTCCAGTCTGCTCCCTGGCTCACCACTAAGCCGTTTTAATGCTCTCTGGGTCCCCTCCATGCCTCTCTCATCCTCTCAGGTTCCTTTTGTCTTCCTTTACGTCCGACTGATCCAACACAAGCAGCCATTCTCACAAGCGCTGCTTTAAATTAAGACTGTTACATAAACAGTTACTAAACTCATACAGGAGGTCAGTTAGATAATATGGTCCATATCTCCTTTCCCTCAGGTGTCGCATCCAAAGAGTGATCAGTTTGGAGGGGTGCACACGGTCTCATCTGTATAAGCAACAGATGACAGTATCTCATACAAGAACCAACATCACACAGTTACAAGCCAATTTTCGCTTTAAAATTCCACTGCTCTCTTGCAATCAACTTTCAACTTTGCTAGTCCTGAACATCAGGCATTTTTCCACAGAATCCTTTGTATCGGAGCCTGGCCTCCCGAGAATCAAAGCCACGTGCTGAGTCAGCCCTTCTAGGCTAAGACAGATTTGTTACAGCAAAGCATGCGGCCAGAAATCCCTCCTGTGGGAAGCAGCCCCTTAACACCTCTCCTAGAAACGGGAGGGAAGGTGGCTCATCAGTCTTTGGCCAAATGAACTCAAGGAAAATGCAGAATGAGGAGCCTTTCAGTAATTCAAAGCCTCTTTTGAACTCCCTTTTTCTTCGATTTTTTGATTACTCTTAAATGTCAATATCATGCCACCGTTTATCCTGATGAGACAAGTTTAACCTGCAACATTCCCCTTATGAAGGGGATGGAATTTCATCATATGTGTGCCAAGTAAAAGCAAGTCACAGGTTAAAACAGGGAGACCCAAGAGACTCACTTCCTGAATACTAAATAGCTCTGCACTTGTTAATAATTCCTAACCTTCCAAAACCTAAAATATGGACCTTTCCTGACGGTTATGATTCCACTTAGAGCAGCAAGGAAAATATTTAGTGAGTCTCCAAATGCCTTGAACAGAGTAATTTCTAATCTCTGTTTGAAAAGCCAAATACAGACAGCAACTGTCTTTCAGCAGGGTATCTAAGCTGCTAAATCTTGTAGTACTTGAGGCACCATAATCCCCAAGCAGGCACATGGCCTAAGGACAGACTCATGCGTTCCGCATCTTAAAGTCACATACAGCTTTTACAACCATCCCAATTTCAATAACCATTCCACTTTTTTGTTCTAAGCAGGTGAGATTCTGATTCCAATTATTGTAATTTAAGTAAAGCTGAGACATCAGACACCTTGTGACATTTCAGCCAGCACTATTTGTGGCGCTGGAAAGCAGGACTGCAATACCCATCCTATTGAATAGCACCCAAATTGTAGGATGAAAGGAAAAAAGCCCCAGTGGTTATTTGCATTATCTATTGCAGCATAATGCTAATGAGAACCTGTCCCACTATCTTTGTGCTTGCTTACAAAGACAGTGAAGAACTGCAAAATTGTGATTTCTAGATTGATTTAAGCCCCATACAAATTAGAAGAAAATTGCACCTGTGCAAAACGGTGGCTCCCAGCCTGCTCAAATGGCAAAGAATTTCTTTGGAGTCCTGCCTGGATTGATCATACAGCTGGTCACTATTCATTCAATTAATTTTCTACCCTTAACCATGATTTATAAAATGCCTAAATTGTCAGGAGAGGTTTTCTCCGGAATACCAATGTGAAACACTGGAGGGGGCTGGCAAGGCATAACGATAGTTGCTTTTTCTGGTTCACAGCCATATTGTATATTTGCTTCATGTTTTAGCAACACCTTAATTAAAATTTTAGTCTTAAAATAATTGATTACTCAGAAGCAGTAACTATCCAAAACAGTATATGGGTTTTGGCCAGTATACTCTTACGGTTCATTAGGTACAGAGCTGAGTAGCAAGAAGCTATTTGCGCAGAAAAAAAACGTGTTATCTGGCACTGTTGAAACAAAAAACTTGAAAGTAGGTCTTTGAAAAATACTTGCCTACTATATCCAACCACTCAGTACTAACATTTTGAGGGGCTGAGCAGAGTGACAAATATGTAGCAGTTTTCTTCATCCGCTAAGTACAGGCAAAATTCCAGCACAAAACCAGTTCAGGTTATCAAACTGAGGTCCATAAAGCAGGTTCTTTGGAATTTATCTGAAAGCTTGAGATTAACATTTATAGCTAATTTCATACATTGGAGTTTCCAGAAACTTTTTTTTTTAATTTAAATTTTTAACAGATTGTAACAAATCAGTTAAGCTGATGGATTCCAGATTTAAGTCCTCTCACCACCGATAGCTCCATGAAGGAATAAACTAGTGTTCAATATTAATTAAAAACACAAACCAAACTGTAGGAACCACTGGGAGGAAGAAAGAGCATTGTTACGACTGTACATATATCTACGTTATGCTACGTGTTGAATACAGGTCTGTTCCCCAATTTTTCAAAGATTACAATAGAATTAGAAAAATAAAAGTAAAAAGGATAATCAAAGGCATGGACTGGCTCCTGCACAAAGAGCATCTAAATAAATTAGAACTGCTTATCTTGGAAAAGGAGGTACCTGCATAAAAGATACAACAGAATTCTGATTAACTCACAAGTGACAAGAAGAAGATGAATGCAGAAAGACTTTTTTAATCACCTCTTCCCATTGAAAAATGAGGCAGCTTCAAAGGAAACTACTTGGCAATAGGTTTAAAACAAACAAAAGGGAATATCCTTTCGTAAAACCCATAGGAAAGCTCTGGAACACACCACCACAGGACATTGTGCTTTCAAAAGGTATGTTTCTAGCTCGAGTACTTCTGCAGATTAAGGCCCCCTTTCTCCCAGGATGGCCACATAGAGATCGCTGCACCTATACCCATCAACTACTTTTGACTATTCAGATTCTAATTTGGCTTTTTATTCTTCTTTCTCTCCTCTCTGTCAGTGACAAATATTTCTCCACACCTGAGCACACCTGCTGTCATAAAGCATCTTGCTGCTACACAAAAAATAAGCTAACTGTAAAGCAATTTAGCCTATTCACCAACCCAAAATCAAGATCGGATGCCTGTCCTCACTTACCCAGGTCCTCAGGAGTGTCAAATAACCGCTCGCACAAGTAGTAGTCATCTGGATTCAAGTAGGGCAGCTGCTTCAGCAAGCTCTGCTTAGGAATGAGATACAAGACCTCTGCGATATCCCCATCTTCAATAATCGACATCCTTTTGACTGAATTTCGGAATTTCACCTTTTCCAGCACCAATTCTTCCGTTTTAGTTGACCCACACAGCTTCCCAAAGCTGTTTAAGATGGGGAAAGGCAGCATTTCTACTCGGAAGCAGCTGGGGAAAGCAACTCGTAGTGTGTGTAGTCCGTCTACTACTCCCGGCACACTGCCCTTACCAATCCTTCTCTTTTTCTCTTATCCAGCAAAGGAGATTAAGGAAGATATATTTTTAGTGATTATCTTCAAGAGATTATGTCAGTATGCTTGGTCAGGTGACTGCCATCTAAAACTATTGTAATCAGTTGCAACTCATCCCTGGGAATGCAAAAATCAGAAGCAAAACCATAAAGAGTATCTGAAAATCAGATTAATGTTCAGGACAAGAGAAAGAACATAACTGAGGTACATAAGAGGATTAGTTTAAAATCAAAAAAACCTTGCTGTGTCAGAAATCTTATTACGGAAGAATCATCATCATAAGCTACCAACGCACATCCGTGCATTTAATCTCCCATTCCCCTGTGCCATGCTGGCTCTGTACGTGTGCTATGGCGAAAGGTTATAGTAAAGGTAGAGCATGTCGGTCCTCCTTTTTGAAGAATGTGCAAAGGCTGGCCAGGACTAATTCATAAGCAGATTTCTTTGGAGAAATCCTTTCTGCAGCTTTCACTGCCTGTTCCAAACAAAAGCACTTTGGCTTTCTCCTAACAACTATTAAGGGTTGGTTTGCTTGTGCTCTTCCTCTCCGCTTTCCTGTGTAGCTGACAGGAGAAGCTTTGCAGATACTCTGCCAGCCCTTCCTGCTTCACTTGGAAGAAGTATTTACATTAATCCAATTCCAGTGATTTGCTAATCTAATCATCTAATGAATATTTCTCCCCGGGTAAAGGCAGAGTTAATCATCAACGGTGCACTGGAAATTCACAGGAAATTCCAAAGTGAAAGATGAAAAACCAAAACAAACAAACAACCTAAAACAATATCCATCATCTGTAAGAGAAAGTTACAGGTAGACCCCAGACCAGGACCTGCTCAGAGACAACTTGAGATTCTTTATTCAGCCAAACTTCCAGAGACAACTACACAGTGTTTGGTCCAAGCTTTCAGTTCCCCTTAACACACAGAAGTTGCCTATAACTGCAAAATGACCCAGTGTAATAATTGCACTGCTTCCAGTAAGGCTTTTGCTAAATCAGAAGGTGAAAAAACCCACCAACAGGCTAACTGAGCACAGCGAGAAACTGTCATTTAATTCCTCCCTCAAAACACAGAGTTCAAGCACTATCTACAGATGGAGACAGGCTTTGAAGAGAAGACTGCTTTATTTACTATTTTAAAGAGAAAACATCATCTCACAAATCCAGACTGATCATCTATTATTACACACCTCCTATAAGGTCAATTGCTTTTTATTTTCCAAGTAGTATGACTTCTGTATTATCTTGAAAACAAGCCCGAAATCACAGCTCCCCTTAAAGAGCCATTCTCCTGGGTTTTATAATCAATCACGGACACAGTGGGACAAAGCCAGAATAAATCTGCACTACTGTATTAATTTTAATGGGGTGATGCTTATGGATATTTGAGGAAGGGTCCATAAATACAGCAATTCAAGTTCTACCTCAGAGTTATCTTCTACCAGATCAGAAATCTCAGCAAACCCTGTTTTTTAAGTATTCCCCCTAGGAAGTGAAGCTTTGCAGCAATTTTCAGTCTCTCCCAGATTTCACAACCTACTGACCTGCACACCACAGCCACTCAGTGGAAAAGACCGTTCTTCTGAAACTCCAAAAGCTTCCAGCACTTCAACTGAAGGTGGATCACCACCCTGTGCTTACAGCAGCGGGATGACTCACGGGAGACGGCCGGATGCACCCTAACACAAGTATCTCTCAGGGTATCGTTTGCCGCTGGATAATCGGTGAAGGATGTTGACACCTGACAAGAGCAGTGCCAACTATCCAGCCTCACCAACACGTCAAGGTGGACTTTGCCCTTTGAGATAGGTGAGGCAAAAGCACACATTGCCCCGACATTAACTCTGCTGCGGAAGTTAACTCCCAGAAAGCAGAAAGGTGAGCTCTGCAGTAACTTTTCAAACTATTGCAACCTTTGCTACAGCTTGGCTGCCTAAACCCTAGAAGAAAAGCTTGTCCTTCATTGGGGTTTGAATGCTCTGGTTAAAGACTGACTCCCAGTGTTCTGTTGAAGCCACGCTGATTCCAACCCTCCAGCTATATTCACCCAGACAGCCGTTACACCAGCCACTGCAATAAGTACTAAACTAGTACGATCTGTTGTGTAGCAGTAGTCAGAAGAAACTGCAATATCTGCCCCCACATAATGAAACACCACACAAGCTGTACAAAGCCTCTATCGATTCCTTTAACTTGCAGTTTGCCCAGAAGAGTTGCAACCAAGTGATAGAGGTGAGAGGGCAGAGCAAAGGCACGAGAGGCTGAACCCCCTTTCACCCACACAGGGATCCGTTCCTGCACTTGGCAGGAATCACTTCCGCAGGTTGAAACAACTCCAGCGTTAGCTTGGGAGGCAGCAAAGATCAGCACCCTTTTCCCACGGTATCTCCACTACAGAAGCAGTCGGCCTGTGACCGCTGAGAAGGGTCCAATGCTATTTCAAATAGTGAAGTGCAATCCAGGCACCTTCCGCCACCAAGACGCATGGGTTTGGTGGGGGGCCATGGGAACAGTTCAGTTTAGACGAGCCTTTTGTGACCCTGACACGTCACTGTAGAAGCATCCTGCTTAATTAAAAATAAGGTCTTTTTTCCTCTGAGAGAGACTACTCTAACGATGCCCCTTTCCAGCCCTGGCTATTGCTGTCATTGTCTGATAACCACAATCTCAAAGACCACATACTAGCTGCTGCTTGTAACACAAAGCAATATCATTTGTTGTTAGTGTTTTTGTTAAGTACAGGGTATATCTTTAAAGAGCCTCCATCCTGTTAATTAATCTGAGAAGATACAAGAAGTAGAAGCAAGCAAAACAAGGCCAGGAAGCATCACAGTGGCTTCCCGACTCAGACGAAGGGCTGTTTGGAGCAGTTGGTCTGAGGGTCAGATCCTGGTGTCCAAGGTAAAGGACAAGGCCTGAGACGTCTCGTATAACACCCTGTTACCAAGCAGTGGGATTTAGCCTCAGACAGAATCAAAAACACAGCGGCAATCTCCTACCACTTAAGTCAAGCACTCAATTAAATGGAAAAGACTGATTTCTCATATTCTTGCTAAAGAGAAAAGAAAAAGGCAGAAAACACAAGGGCACAACCCTGTCCTTATGTTTCTTGAAACACATTCTCAGGAATCCAGGGTGCCCAACCCAGAAGTAGTGTTGAGGAAATTTCCTCAGGATCTGCCAAGTAGCAAAATACTTTTAAATCACTGCCAATTCAAAGCCGTGCCTAATCCAAGCGTTCAGTGCTGGGGACTCGAGGCGTCCCAGAGCACAGTTTGAGGTATGGGCACCTTCCAGACTGACGGTTTTCAGACGGGAATGGGTATCAGACAGGAATTAGGCAGATTATCTACTTTAAATATTTTATCTCATCACCAACTTTATAAAGATTATATTTATAAATATTTTCATCCTTCTCAAGACCATTTCCTATTCCATCCCCTCTGAATTCACCAAACCAACTGGCTGCCCGGATGCTAAAAACACATATGTGTTTCATATACAGCCAGGCATAGAGGCTTCCATACTAATGCTACTAGAACGACTACGGAAGTAACAAAAAAATTTGACTGCAATCCACAAATAAGTTGCACAACAGAATAGTAGGCACTGAATAATAGCAAAAATTAGACACCAAGGGCTAAAATCATAGTAGAAGAAATATTCTTCCACACTCCCGAGCAACACTGAGGATTAAACTGTCCCTTCAGCTAAATAAAAGGCAGAAATGTGTAGTGCACTAATGCTGTCTTTAATTGCTTCTGCCACCGGAATGAAACTTCCTGCAAATGCATTTCAGAGTGACTTTATTCTTGCATTGAAAGCAACAAAAAACCCAACCAAAAAAACCCAAGAAATTGAAGTCAGTCGTACTAGTTCAGCAAAGCCTAGCTGCAATGAAAAATCAAAATAAAAACACAGATAATAAGGTAAATAAAAAAAAAATATTTATTTTTCCCCTCATACCACTTCAGAGGGTAACACATTAATTGCATAGGTAGATAGCCCCAAATAATGTTTCAGGCATCTGTCCAAGGCAACAGGATTATCTCCTTTTCCCATGTAAGAATTCTCACAGATATTGACAGTAAGGAGAAAGGAAAAAAAAAAAGGGGCCTTCACATAAATGAAAAATGAGCGAGCAAGCAAGAGAGAGCAAAAAAATCATTCCAACATTCAAGTTCACATAGAAAAAAAAAAGAAACAAAACCTTTCTACTTGTGATGAAATGACTCCATCCATGCAGCTTTTTCTCTTTTGACAAACACAATTTACTTACTGAAGAACTGCAGGCTGACGTACAAAACACCCAGCTATTTACTGTAAATTTGAGGAAACACTTCATCCACATAACGGAGAGCAAAAAGTCCACATGCACATCTTTAATTTCTTTACCTAAATGTCCAAAACAGGCGGTCATCTTCTGGGCGTACTGACACAAGCCATTCTCCCTGTAGGGCTCCTCACCAAGGACCTCTTCACTCATCGCTTCACAAGGAGCTGCCTTTCTCTGCAGAGTCAACCAACTACTGCTTGCTTGAGACTGATAAGACAACAGAGCTTCCTCTTCCAATTTATTGCCATTAATAATTCAGGTACTACTTAAAATTTGCTGAGCTTTAAAAACCGGTAGTGCAAAGCTACTTTGTGGCTTTTGAAGTAATCATGTTTTAGTCCTTAAAAAGCATCCCAGCTTATTATATTCCGCCAGTTCACAGAAAATGTTTTCAAATTGCAACAAAATCCGTTCTCTTGCTGCAGATGGGGAAATAACATTGGGATTATGCTCCGATCAGTGAGACATTTGAAATATTGACCCAGCTCAAACCCAGAAATAGAATTACCACTACTGAAATGTGTTATAACATACTCCAGCAAGCAGACATGTCCACTGCCACAAGAGCACCACTACTTCATCATATATCACCACGTGCCACTTCTCAATGCTGGGGGCTATGACAGAAAAAGAGCCCAGGTACTAACATCACAACATCTTCTGGTACTTTCTAGTGCAATGGATTTCAGAACCACGGCACCAGGGCCAGGAGCAACAGGAGGAGGGTATTTCCTCAGCTCACTCACGGGAGCACAAAGCCCATCTAATCTTGCTGTTATCTTGGCTGAGAAGAAAATACACAAGACCTGACTCAGCAGTCCTGCTCCTGGCCAACGGTGGTGGCCACACATACCTGTCTCTGTTCTGCTCTTCAGAGACAAAGGCAGAGCACCATCAGACTAACTAGGGGAGAAAAAGCATAAGAAAATCCACTACAAATCACACAATCAATGACACCCACCTAGCTAAATACTTGCAGAATGGCTTGGGCTACACTCTCTCGACTCAGGCGACCCTTACCAATGAAGAAGAGCTGTTCCTCGTGAACAGACATGCTCCTTGCCCATCGCACTTGTTTTTCCTCCATTCACTTAATGCATGCCGCTTCCTCACTAAGATCATATCCACCCATGAAAAAATATTTAGTAGAGATCATATAATGACTGCGGATTTCTGTATTAAGTACTGTTCCTACTAAGTAGCTACTTTGAAAAGAGATCTGTGCTAGTACATCTACATGTAAGATTTACTCACAACAGACTGAAAAGCCTAGTTACTAATATTTAATATTACTTCAACAATCTAAGCATAAGATATATTTTAAAAAGAACTCAGAGGCTTTGGTATTTTTTATTGTGCTAAAGTCTATGAAGGATCCACACAGATATGAATTTTACAGTCCACAGGTCTCTACCAAATTACTTTCCTGGCTTCAACCCACAGAGGGTTCTGTACGGTAAGCTATACTACTGCAGGAGGAACACAAAGACCACAAACCCACAGGGCACGTCTACGCTGGCAAAAAAAGAGTGGCCTGCTGAAGAGGGCTAGCTCAGGTTAAAGTGGTAACAAAAGTAAAACGATTTGTGTTACAACTCAGCTGAGCAACCCAAATAAGCGTGAATCTCCCACATAAGCTTGTTGTCAAGCCGCCAAGTCAAGATTTTTCTTCACTGCTGTAACAACTGACATTTAACTACTCATTAGCCAAACTGCATCCAAAACACCTGTTTTTGCAGCGCACACACGCAAAACACGGCACTGAAGAACTGTTACGATGTCTGTCAAGTCCATGAAGTCCGTGAATGTCTGTGTGAAAGGACAGTAGCACCTTCAAGTCTGAGGAGGATGGAGCTACATTTGTATCATCTCACACCGCATCAACCATTAATTCTTTGAAAACCCACCTGGGGACCTCCCGAGGTGGCACACTGCAAATTGCATCTCATTTTTATACATTATCAGCAAGATCTGCATGCACAAGTTATTTTGTTAAACTAATTCAGAAATAAGAAAGCAAACATTATTTTATGGATTGATTTCTTCTTCTCGGCGTTCATTCCAAAACATACATGAAACATCACCTCGCCCTTTCTTCTTCTGTTACAATTTGCAACCGAGAAAAAACACAAGAGCAAACAGTGCTACATTTCTATCTGAGACTTAACTATGACCGCACGGTGACAATTTCCTTTCCCAACTGATGACATTTGCAAAATCTTTGAGCTGAATTAAACCATTGTGCTCAGCTTCCTGTTATCAACTACGTATGATAACTCTCATGGCACATGAGCCTTTGATAACAAAAGCCCAGCTTTGCAGTGCATTGTAGAGCTGGACAGGCGGCAGAACAAGCTCTTGGGAATGCTTTTCCCTTTGCTGGACGTTCAGAAATTGAATCTGACTCACTTCCCTAAACCCCAGCATCCACCAAGTTTATCCTTCAGCGAAGCAGTGCACACTAAGATTAAACAAACAAAAATATCTGAACAATAATGCTTGAGATTACATCTAATCATCTTTTTCTTGGACAAAAGAGAGAGCAGCACCAGCTGTTTACCACGACGTGCAATTATTACCTGGGTTGAAAGAGTACACAGAAAAATCAATCACCAAACGAAATATTTAAATGATGCCGGGGGTAAAAAAACACCCAATACTGTCATTTGGCAAAGTACTGCCTACTCCCTCTGAAAGCCTTAAAACTTTCCTTTCGAGCATCAGGTATAGGCCACCGTCAGGGATCAGATACACATCCACTCTAAATGAAAGAATGGTTTAAATGAAATTCATACCTACATAGTTTCTCTATAGGATAATATACTTCCACTAAGAATACTGCAAATAAATAAACATAAAATGTTTTTAAAAAGTATCAATTAAGCTTATCTAAAAGCAATAAACAAAACAATCTGTAGAACTTCAAGTTCACTATCATAAAACAAAATACTCTTTCTACGTTACTGTTCTGTGAAACTTTAAAAAAAAAACACCCAACTTTGACCTTCCTTGTAATTCCCAAACTCACCAATTGAAACATTTTTTTAAATCTACCAAAAAGGGTTCTCAAATGATTTTTCTACCTTTTGCAGGAAATGGATATCTGTGAAGGTTATCCAGTTTCATTTTAAAAATTATCTCTTCTACCAGGTTTAAAGCTAAAGCAGAGACAGACGACTAAATCCCCAACCTGTGATACAGAACGGGCAGTGCCTTTGGAAGCAGAAAGCTGAAAATTCATGTACTCAGAACCGAACCTCGATCTGCCAAAGGAACCAAACTAAGTGGCTTCATCACTCCCTTTCCATGATTTGATCTTCACGCAAAATGAATTCTGCAAACAGTTCTGGCTGTATAAAAAAAAATAATTACATTTACTGAATCTTGAAGTGTCCCTGCTTTCCAACACCTATCTCTAAAGGCATTTTTTCACCCAGGTCTCCATTCCATTTACCGCTGTGCCCTGTTCGTGGCTGGCTACTGCCACTACCCAGGAATGAAGAGCGATTCCCGTGACACTGCACCTGCAGTGCTAATTTTTTTTCCTTTTAATGAACAAAGGCCTTAGGTATGATGCTACAAGTAACTAGTACCAGGAAGAATGTGACTAACATCCAGATGAATTACTGCCACATCCAGAACAGTCTATGGAGATCTTATTCTAGTCTATGTAAATAAACAGCAAAACTATTTGCTGGATCCATTTTTAGCATTTAATGCCATCACAGCTACCAAAATATCTGCTTCCATAACCAAATATTCAGATTATTAATAAATAGTGAGATTAAGAGTAAGAAAGTAAGGCTGAAGGGCTGGAATGCCAATCTGGGATTTGAGAAACATGCAGCCTCTGCTCTCCCACAGACTTGCTGTTCGTCCCCGAGCCATTCCCTTAATCTCTTTCATTGCGTTTCCCCAGATCACTTTCCCCCCTCACGAGGGATTTGTAACAATAGGTACATTAAAGACTGAAGTTTTCAGAGTCTATGATAAGGGAAACTATAGAAGTACCACAGATAATAACACTAGGGAGTTAACTGGTCAGCATCAAAAAAAGAGGTCATGTAATGCGTAGCCGAGTGCTTCTCCTTGATCTTAATTACCTTCCAACTTCATTACCATATTTCTTAATGATTTTCCAATAGATTGCAGCCCTTATTTAACAACAAAAGTGCTCATTTCCCCTGGAGAATCATGTTACCAGAGAAAGCAAACATAACTAATTCTGTACATCTTCTCTGATCTGAAAATTCCATTTTTAGCTATTCTGCCCCAAACAAGCAAAATCCCTGTTAACTCTGGTTGCTGTGACTAGAAGAGTGCAGTTATCAGGTTGTGACAAAAGGCATGATTCAACCAAAGGCTATTTACCTTACTTTATCGATTCCAATGTTGATTTCAGACTAGTCATGCGAAAAAAAAAATCTCTGCCCTCGACTATTTTCAGACAAAAAATAACAGTGTGTGCATTAATGGATCCATTAATGGATCCATCTATTGCATTATTATAAGATGAGGTGGCTCAGCATTTTATTTCCTGGCAGCACAAGGCTAATCTATTGATCTATAATGTCAAGAACACTGCACTATGTATTCTTACAGCAAAACCAACCCTTTTTACTTACACGTAGGAAAAAAACCCAACTGTAATTGCTGACAACTGATGCAATTTTGTAGCTAGGATTTAGTGGGAGCTATATGAAATATAAATAAAAAAACCTGCTGCACCCCCAAGAGTGCATGATTCAACAACGACTGAAGTGTTGGCCTATCTCAAAGCTTATAAATAATCCCAGGACTTCTGTGGGGCCGTGCACTATGCTTGAAGTTAAAGAGACGCCTAAGCCACTCTAGGGAATAATTAGTAAAAAGGATCCTGGCAGAAGCTGGCCGTCCTTCAGCTATTCAGTGGGAAACTGGCTTTTTTTTTCTACTCCTCAGCAATGTTTAGGTACCTTTTATTTAAACAGATATTTGAGAAGCAAGGAAGTACTATGGAAAATCATTTAAAACTTTTGATTTTCTTTTATTTACTTCTGGTCAACAGTTCATCCCCTAACAGCCTGTAAAGAACCACTTAAAGAACAACAATCAAAATAAATAAAAAAAAAATCAAAACCAAATTATATTAGCTAGAGTCCCCAAGAGCTAGAGATGGTTCATTAAAATAGCTCCCCATTGTGTTTCATATTCATTTTGCTTTTTCAGACAATCACAAAGGTAGCTTCAAGTGAGCAAAGACTTTCAAGATAATGTAATTTCTTTAATCAGATTTTTTTCTTGACTTTTTCTTTCTTGAACTTTGACATTCTTCTTCCAGCTGAGAGGAGAAACTCTTTGTGACATTCTCTTCACAATGTTAACTTCATGGTAACTGAGACAGAAATAAATTGGGAAGCAGAGATCAAAGTTGAAAGCTCAGTGTTGTTTCAATCCTTGTATTTATTTCTTGTACCTTTGTAAAGAACGATGTGTTACATGCATGACATCAAAGAAAGCACCACTCCTTGTTATGTATTAAAATAAATTGGATATTATTATACTCTCTCTTCTGACAAGTCACATGATTACAGAAATGTACACAGCAACTTTACTCAAACACCGAACAAAGAATTATGTATATTAGAAGAAAGCCTTCTCTAGGGCACTGCAGGACTTCCTGGACATCTTAGTTTAACATTCCCCATTCTCTCCCAACAGCGGATCTTCTACTGCAGATGTAGAACCAGCACACATGATGGTAAGAAGAACTGAGTATTTCTCTTGCTGCATCAAACCCTCAAGGTCTCCAACATCACAGCCATTCTCGGAGCATGGCATAACTCTAAAAGGATAACTTTTGCAGTCATACTGACCCCTCCCAGCTTCAGTGAAGCCCTAAAAGAGATTCCTTTGTCATACTATAAGGACTAATTTAGGTACCTACCAGAAGCCAGTACAAACTTTTTGTCAATGTCTGTCAAAACTAAGAATAGGAGGTTACCTTTCTATATAGGGGAAAGTATGGCACTGCTACAGGACGCCAGAAATGACATCAGATCAGTTCATCCACTGCCAACATTCCTACTAAAAGCAGCTTTAAATATGCTGTGTTGGCTAATCTTTGTTTTGTAATTAAATAAATCCTACAGCACAGTTGAACCCTTCCTCTTGTGGTCAGCACTATCTCCTGGTTAAATCAGCTGCACACACACACACAAGTGATCAAGAGCCACATTAAAAACTGTCAGTTAAGCAAAATTATGACTCCATGCGCAGCTCACTTCTCACACGGGGATCACATTCTGTACAGGCAAAACTGAGGCCCGCACACATCTAAAAATACATTGATGGGGCAGATGAAAGACTCGGAATTTAGTTCAATTTATTCATTACAGGAAATTACATAAAACATACCCTGTAAGTACTAGTATTTGATAAACTGAGATTTTGGTCCTCTTGGGTACCCCACGGCCTCATTTTGCTTGTTTTTTCTTGATTTTTTTGCCTTTATTTTTATTATTATTTTTTGCTTGTTTTCTTGATAGTTTATTTGAGTAGATTCACTCAAATAAACTCTGTAATCTGTCACCAACAGGAAAAGCAACACTCAGAGAACCACACCAAAGCTCCAAAACTGACAGGAGATTAAAAAGGAGAAACATGTCCTTGACTTGATGACAGGTACAGCTGGGTTTGTTCTTTACCAGTGACACTCAACACAGAACGGGCCTTATCTCATGATATTTCCCTGACATGTTCCCTGTGAAGCTGGGCCTATCAAATCCTATGAGAGTTATTCAAAGATAGTACTAAATCAAGAGTCTTGATCCTGCAGTGGAAGCAGAGAGCATTCGGCATCTAGCAAGCTACAATTCTGGAATAGAAGGTAGGAAATTCCGTCTTACAATACTGGGAAAAATTGTTCCAGTGGTATCATAACTGATAGGAATGGTGAATGAGTCAAATGGAATAGCTACAAAGAATCTAAGTCCGTTATGTCAACTGCTTTTTTGATATTTACCCTACTGTATTTGCAACAACCATTCACAGCAGTATTCTTTCAGCAAGAATTTCTTGATCTTATCCTGCCACTGCTTGAGCAAATGCCATCTATTGAGGTTATTTGTTTTTGCCAGTTAAGGTCATGTGTCGTGGTCTACTAACAAAAGTAGATTTTCCAGCAGATGAACTTGAAACAAAAGTGTGGGGTTTTAATTATTATTAAATAAACTATAAGTAAAACATAATGTGAAGTCAAGATGTCCCTGGCCAATCTGCCGCCCCATTCTTAGTCATCATGACAGAGTCTCTACACCTCCTGGAACTTACAATACATTAAATGTTGTATCTGTACAGTTACTCCACAATGGGAGGTCTGATTCTTTAGTTTATGTGGAGTGCAAACAAATATTACTAGTGCATACTAGGAAGTTGGTTTGTTTGGGTTTTTTTTAAGTGTAAACACTCCCTCAGTCTAGAGCAAAGCTTAGTTTTCTATTATTTGTGTTGACATTGCCACTGTGGTACTTGTTTAATATCCAGACTTACCACTGACACAAATCAATGACCAAAAAAAATAATGCCTTTTCCATGTAGTTCAGCTTCAACATCCCTTCCGGTATTAACACTCTCTATGCACCTTCAGTTTTTCGGTCGAAATTTTGCCCTAGTATGATTTAGGAATAGTTCTGCAACTGAGAATAGCAAAACAACAATAACAACAAAACCTAAAGAAAGTAGGCAAGCCAGCCAACCCATCAGGCTGTGCGAAAAAAAATTGATTGATGAACAACTTCTAGCAGCACTGAGCAACATTTTCAGATGAATCAGTTAAAACAGGTGCTGACCACCACAGGATTTTTCAGTAGAGAACCTTATGTTATAAACATATGTTATGCATATTTTCACACTGAAAGTATTTGGCAGCTTTCAGTTATTTCCTTTGTAACTATGAATGAATTACAAGATAATGCATTATTTTGTGGTGGTGTTCTGATTGTTTTGTTATCGAGTTTTTTTCCCCACATTTATGCTTTCTTTAGAATCCAAATCCTCCCAATACTTTTCCTAGAATCAATTAATTGGTTCTGAAGAAGTAAAAAATTTCAGTTCTCCAGCTGCTTACTGGATTATCATCAGAATAAGGTCAGTCTTTCCAACTCCAAATAGACAGCTGACAAAAAAAAAAAATCACTGCATCATTTTTCTAGAATGTGAAACCCAGCATGTCAAACTGATTAAAAACAAAAGTTAAAAGAAAAATTTGCTTTCATTACCCACTGTAATGAAATGACAAACTATTATCCCCAAAAGTATCTCTCTATATATTAAATTTACATCTCTCTATATATGCCTCTATAGATTAGAGGCATAGACTCAACCTCCTCCTAACGCTAGGGAAGAGAAAGCGCACACATCTAGAGAAGCGGGGAGAAGTAATCAATCTTCTCTCCTCTGCGTTATCAGTGTCGCCATCAGGAGTTTATCTCCTAGGAGCCGGCAGTGAGAAGAGATTTCCACATCCACACAAGAGGTCAGCTGCACTGGCCAAAGCAGGCAGAGACAGAGCCAGACTTCCGCAGCTCTCAGTATATCTGGTCAGGAACGCAGAACCAGACTCTCAGCCTGACCTCACTAGAATGAAACCCCACCGGACACGGACAAATGGTCCTTCGGTCGTTCACATCATGATACGGCAGTTTCCCACATCACAACAATATAGAAACAGCTGACTTTAACCAATTGCTATTGCATTGTGCTTCTGTGGAGATTAATTTATATTAGTGTAATAAGTCCAAAATAGTATTTTAAAAATAAAATAGTAAAGAAATAAGGAAGGAAAAAGAAGTAATTTTGCACACCTAATTCAGCACACATTGAGAGAAACAACAGAAATAGAACAGGTGTATCTAGTTCAACATTAGGTTAAGCGTTTGGCCTAAAAAGACTAAATTAGCAATGGAAAAAGTATTTTTTTGTTGTTATAAACAGTTGGTAAAAAGTTTGGGTTGTGGGGTTTTTTAAGGTGAAGTGATACTTTTCATAGAGAGATGTATACAGTTCTTTAATATGTGTACCTGCACATTATTGAAACTCCAGACCCATAAAGATAGATGATATCCGTGTAAGACAGTATTTTTAAGAGACAAATACTGGATTAGACAATGCAGAGAAAAAAATAAGACTTTACTTCTTCCAGCTGTAAGCCCTGAAGCCAAATGGGTACCCCAAGGGTTTATTTATCTGTCCGAGCACAACAGAGAAAGCAACTACCCACACTTAAGTTACCAAGAAAGCTAAATATAGCTTTTTACACTTACACCTCTTCCCCCGCCTTTTTTCTAAGACTGTGGTATAAAAAAAGAGAAATGTTTACTAAGCAAACTAAGATTTGCATGCCTCTTATCCAAGAGTATCCACCTTGTATCACTTTTTGTTGTAACCTACCACCAAAACTCTGCTGAATGTGCTTTTGGCATTTAGAAGCAAAACACTTTGAGTCTCATCTTCTCCTGGTAACTTCCTTGCAGGTTGCTACACGCTGGCATTCTGCGCTGCACAGTCATACCTGCAGCACCTTTGAACAAGGAAAAATACTGCTCACCAGCACCAGCTGCTCCGCATCCTGCTGCCGGTCTCTCTGGGCACAAGCGAACAGCAGCGACAGCGGGGTGCGGGACGGCCAAGAACTCGTAGGTGTGCTCAGGCAGTAAGTCACAGATTGTACAGCAACGTTTCCTCAGGTTAAATTCCAAAGAAAGCTGCCCTCAACAGCACCGAAAACAGATCGGTTATCAGCTTCTCATTCAAAGCATTAATCAACAAAGCTTTGAGATTTTATGCCACCTTCCATTACAAAGTTCTAAAACCTCTTTACACAGAACCTACCCCACAGCAATAGCAATAGCTGCCGCCACCTTTACCTAGAAGACAGAGAAACTGCGGAACAGCAGTGAAGTACCTCTCACAAAAATGGACGTGGAGACAGAGCTGGGTAATAAGCCTGAGTTGTGCTCTGCTCCATATATTAAAAAATCCAGTCCAGGGGAGAAGCACGTGGGTGCACGCGCTGTTCAGTCCCGTAACAAAGTCCACCGTTCATAAAATACACCAGACTGGGACAGTGTTTAACTGTTAAATCGGCGAAGAGAAAAAAACTAAAATAAAGAAATTGCTCTATCAGAAACATCCCAGTTTCAGTCCAACAGAACTGCCTCAGCCTGTCTTCCTTCTGTAAATCCAAAACCTCATGTCCTGTGGATGGCTTAACCTACGTAATCTATCAGTAGAGATTTACAAAGCAGAGCTATAGCCCAGGACAAACCTTTGCCGTTTGTGGCGCTCTGATGTATTTCTAGTTCCATCTGTGCTCCCAAGCAGTAATGTTTCTTTCTGGACCTCAAAAGCTACAGCCTTTCAGGGTCCAGATGACAAGCTGGAGGAACAACCGAGATCCTCCAGAGGTGGCTCACCCTAGGGCTCTACTCCTCGTATTTCCTGGGTTGAACAGTACTACGGGGAGTGGCCCCAGCAAAATAGGTGTGTCTGTGTTCCCAAACAGTTTAAAGGAAGAGTGAATATTTTCCTCTAGATATTCTATTAGTCATCAGGACCACGGTATGCTGCCTTTCAAACAGTGACGTGTTCCAACGTATCGACCGCCTCAAAGCAACTGTTATTATCGATAACTTTTTTCACACAGAAGGATCCTAACCAGCCTCAAAGGTTCACTGCAAACCGACCCGACTTCTTCCTGAGACTGTTTTCTATTTGACTCTGCGTCTCATCTCCACTCTGTTGCTTTTCTTGCACGGATATATTGCACCTAAATGAAAGAGTAAAATGGGGATCAAAGAAACACTGTTGCCTCTTTCCACACACACTTACAGCAAGGAAAGCCAATGTCCCAGGCACCTTCCCCAGGTTCCCACAACACCCCCCGGACAGAGGCAATTAGGCTGACTGTAAGTGGAGACTTCCAGGCATTTCCTTCTACGCAGTTGTACATATCCAGAGACAAACTGTTCCATGAGCAGCTGAATTAATTAATCTTTTTTTTTCCTGTCAGATTTTCTTCCAACATCCTCAACACCCATCGGGTTTGCCCCGCCTCCATGTGACATCCTCTTGGCAATACTATTCCCAGAAATACTTTCACTTCCTTTCCATTGGTCTGCTTTCCCAATTCCTCTCCATGTGAAGACAGGCCGAGAGAGTTGGGGTTGTTCAGCCTGGAGAAGAGAAGGCTCCGGAGAGACCTTATAGCCCCTTCCAGCACCTAAAGGGAGCCTATAGGAGAGATGGGGAGGAACTCTTTATCAGGGAGTGGAGCAATAGGATGAGGGGTAATGGTTTTAAACTTAAAGAGGGGAGATTTAGATTGGATGTTAGGAAGAAATTCTTTACTGGGAGGGTGGTGAGACACTGGCACAGGTTGCCCAGAGAAGCTGTGGCTGCCCCATCCCTGGAGGTGTTCAAGGCCAGGCTGGATGGGGCTTTGACCAGCCTGGTCTGGTGGGAGGTGTCCCTGCCCAGGGCAGGGGGTGGAACTAGACGACCTTTAAGGTTCCTTCCAACCCAAACCATTCTATGGTTCTGTGTCCTTTAAATCCACCCACAGAACCCTTAAGCTGTCTTCCTTAACTGCTTCGATATCTTTGATTTCCACCCATACCTCCTAAACCACACACTCTCTTCTTTCACCCTCCCAATCTTTCTCCTGCACCCCAACTACTGATTTATGCCTTTAAGTTCTGTTTCCCTGAACGGAGGAGAGAGGGAAGACTGACAGAGCAGTCGTATAACTCCCATGTCCTAGGAAATGAGATCGAAAAGCAGCCAAACACAAGGTGCAGAAGCTAACAATTCACAACCCAAAGCCCTCTCTAGAACACACATACTGTCCTCTGTACATTATTATGGGCTGAAAGATTCCGCTGTAACAAAAATCCCATTTTCTCCCTAAGATTTCACTTTAGATGGCAAAAAAATGCTATTTCTTTTCTAAACATGTATGAAAAGATGCCAGAAACCAACAAAAATTTTCAGGTTCTTGGGTGGGAACTGCTAAATCCAACCAAATTTTGGCCAACTACTTTTAATTCCCTGCTTCAAACACTAAATCCTGAATTTCCTGAACTCTTGACTTCATTTTTCCCACAATGAACTGTCATCTTCTCAGCCAGCTTGTTAAAAATACACACTCATGCAGACGCACAGACAAATGTAAACACAGGCACAGAATCTGGTCTCTCTACCTTTATTCTCAGTCTGGCATTCTCCTCCTCTGGCTTTATACATTTTATTTGCTGCCAAATTAAGTGGAGTGCAGGACAGGGCGTTCACTCCGTTTGGACTTTAACATGCCTGACTGAAAACGATTAGCTCATCAGAAACACTGCTTTCTCTCCGCCCCCACTCTTCTTTTTAATAATCAAAGCACTCCACGCTTTAATTACCATTACTACCACTCTGATGTGGTAAGCAGATACAATTATTCCTCTTCTACAGACAAAAAAATAAAGTATCATGTTCCCAGGAAGTGCTGACCACTAGCACTAATTTATTTTATTTACTCTGCTCCTAGATACAATTGCATATTGTGTATATGTCTCATATATAATTGTGAAAAGGAGCTCTATGGGTCCAGAAATAAGTTCTTCTGTTCTCATTAAGAGACAGGTTCCTGAAGTATGCCAGTGTGACTTCTGCAGTTAACCACATTTATATGTTTTTTGTTTAGGTGAAGAGATGAAAGAGGAGGAAGATGAGAATGATTCAATACACATCTACATATTGTACAAGCCATCACACTCGCACCAGCTATGTTTTATTAGTAGCTATAGCATTAGAAGCTATATTCGAGCCACATGAATACTGAAGTCCTCTATATGGCTATGCATGTACATACACATCGCCTCTGTAATACAATTCATTATATGTTGATTTTCATTTATGTTAAATTAACTGACCACACCTAGTAGTTTTGTACACCATGTGAGAAGTGGTCACTTCTCACACGTTGTACTAGTCCCAAGTCCCATCTCAGGAATTTCTGTACGTGTTTCCTCATGCTGAAGGTCTAACCTCCAGAAACTCCCGAGAATTTGAAACCTGCCAGTTTACTGCCATAAACATTGTATGTTGTTCCCATGAAAAAAACCACTTGCCAAGTGACAAGACTGTGAAATACTGCAGTCAATTACGCTCAGCAGAGAGATGTTTTTGTTGGCTATTGAAGCTCAGCAGAGACTTCCTGGCTATTAGTTCTCCAGCAATTTCATCGGATCTAGCTTATTCCATCCTACACAGTTCTCAGGCCTATTGCCATTCCTACAAAATGACTGAGAATAATCAATCCTCATGCTGCAAGGGATATGTAGAACTGCACTGGTGCCAGAAGAACAGAAAGACAGCAGCGTTCTCCATGAGTCCATTAGAGAGACCAACAATCTGACATTTCTTAAATTTAAGAGCTTGTTTGTGTGATTTTCATTTTCTTTTATTGCCTTTTTTTTTTCCTCCAGACTCCATGCAACCCAAACAGAAGTGCCCACAATCACAAACTACCTACTATCAGAAAACCTACTAATCACAAATGTCATCAGCCACTTCAGAGAGCCACGGGTCCATGAAGGCAGCACATTCCTGTTGTGTCTAGCGGGAGACACGCAAGGCATCACAATTTCTTCTTCAAGTTTCGAAAGTAGTTCTTCCTAGACAACATTAGACTGTATTAGGTCAGCCTGCTTTCTTTCCATACTACAGAGGAGGAAAACACCAGGCAAACTAAATGATCAATCCAGGACCACAAAACTCTATGCCCAGCTTAGAAACTGAATCTAGGTCTCATGAATCCCAACCCAATGGTCTAGCCATTACACCTTCTGTTTGAAGAGAATTATTTATGTAAAACAAAACAAAACCACAGAAGAAAACCAAAAAAGACTTTAAAGGAGACCAATAAACTCTTATCAAAGGAAATTAACTTACTCTGTTCCTTCATAGCTTATCTCCTTATTTCTTCTCACTCCAAGTTCCACATAACAGAAAATGCCCCTTCACAGCTCCTGCGGATGCCACAGCCCTTTCACCAGAGCTGGTTCGTAAGTGACAGCAGCAGAACCAAGAGATCACAGGAGGAAAATTACAAGCAGACTCTTCCTTGTTACTTCAGCTAACAATTTCCCTCACCTCCCAATCTGGGCCGAGACTCCTGATTGCTAGTAATTCTCCTTCTCATTTACAGCTTCCAGTAGTGACTCCTGCAGAATTTTTTCCCCATCCTGTGAAATTGTTGCACCACTGTCAATGCCTCTGTCTCACAGCAGAAACAGATTTACAATAACTTCCTCAGAGCTTGTGCACAGCAATTATCTTCAAGTGTAACTGCTTAAAACAAGTGTTAATGCCAGGTATTCCGTGCTCCAGAAAATGTAACTTCATAGACATATAAAGTGCAGCCAGGCAAACACTCCTTTCTTGTGCATTGCTAATTGCATCTAAATTATAGCATTTTACATGTATTTATGTACCTTTCATCCTAGTGTATCCCAGAGCATTTTGTAAGCTGTCACACGGTTTAAAAGGAGGCCTATATTAATACAGGACTACCAGCACTCAGACATCTCCAGAATCCAGTGCAGCAGCCTGTGGATAAATTCATTATGAGAGAGACTTGGGCCAACGGCAGAACACTGAATCTCTGTAGTTAGATAAAGACCTTCCCTCCCCCTTCAGACATCATTTGAAATTCTTGCATATCCATTTCATTTGATGATCTCAATGTTTTAAAAACATTAATTAACTTGCACAGTATTTTAATTAGGTAAGGCATAAATAAAGATCTAAAACCTGCAATGCCCCTGCTAGTAGTCAAGAGGAAGTGCTTAAGGGAAAAAGATTATAAACCAGGGCAAATATTGAGCGATCCTTCTAGATTCTCTCTCACATTGCAGCAAAATGGTGGTTTAACCGGAGACTGCCTCCAAATCAGTGTTTAACAGCTACCAATGCACCTATTCTCTCTATTTTTTTTTCTAATTCCTTTTGGAATACATCCCTCCTTTTAATTCCTTTACACTCTGAAGTAGTGAGTCCATCCTGTATTCTAGTGTTATATGAAGAAACATGGGCAAAATAGCTTTTTTTGCTTTTAAGCCCATCATCTGCTGATGTGATCAGGTTGAGGCCAAAAGTTGTAAATCCTCAGGAAAAAATAAAATAAAACAAAATAAAATAAAACAAAATAAAATAAAACAAAATAAAATAAAACAAAATAAAATAAAACAAAACAAAACAAAATAAAACTAAAAAAAAAATAAAGTGAAGAATCATTTGGTACATGCTTTCTCTGCACAAAGATTTTTGAATATTTTATCGTGTCTCTCACCACCACTCAGTTTTACAGGTAAACAAAAATAGAAGCCAGATTTTTCCAACAAAATAATCTGATACGAGAGTTTACATCTGCAAGAATACAAGCTGTTTATTTTTAGATGTCTAATTTTAGGCATCTAGTTTCAAAAATTCCACCCATATAGGCGCCAAGTTGTTTTCCGAGGTCACACACTGAGCTAGTGACAGCCCTGATGAAAAAGCCCAGGCATCCTTGTCCTTACAATCATTATCAGGAGGCAAAGAGAAGGAGTAAATTGGATGCCCCCCAACATATCCATGAGGGAAGGAAGGAGGCTGAGTCAATCCGACTGGGATTTCAATGTACACTTGCAAGAAACGCAAATATTCCAGTTGTGATACACTGAGCTTTTAAATAGTTTCCAAGACTAAAATGGCAGTCTCCCATTACACTTCATTTACAGATTTACTTAACAACTTTGTCTTTCCTTAAGCTAAGCTAAGTGTTTGCAAAGCTCCAAGAACGTGCAACTTCCCTCTGCTTTTCCACACACAAAGGTAGCTTGGGAACTTGCTGATACTGATTGCTTTCCCCTGACTTGGCTTTTAATTCAGGCGCCAGGCAACGGATCACAAATGGATAACATGAAGATAAAACATTTGGCAGACACTTGACTGTCATATGCTTTCTGTTGCCAAGAAACAAAACAGGACCTATTAAAATCATCCCATTAATTAACTTTTCTATAATCCTATTTTTTATTGGCCTCTTGTTGGTTAAGCAAATGGTTTTTTTCTTTCAGAATGAAAGTGTGTTAAGCTTAGAGTGACTTTTAGTACCATCAGAGGCTGGCATTTAACACATTTTTACAACAAATAACTCTGGGCCAGATCTTCAGCTAGTTATGGTTGATTTTGTCCCCTGATACTAAAAAAAACCTGTTCTCTTTGAGAAAGATTATGTTAGTGGAGGGATCAGTTTACACCGGCTGATAATCTGAATCCTGATTTCTTACCATCTTTTTTCTTTCAATTTTGGGGAGTTACTAAATGATGTGCTACATTACGGAAATCCTGATCTCTTGTTTCCATCATTGCCTTCAAAAAATTTACCACACCTTTTTTTTGAATGGTCCCCATTTTGATACAAGTTGGTTACAACTGTGACCCACTTGCCAAACAATTCTCAAGGAAAAGTGAAATATTTACATTCTGTCAGTGGGAGAATAATATTTACATCCTTGATTTTTTCAAGGAGGACTCTTAACCCTCAAAGAAGTCAGCTAAGACCTAAATGAAAGGCCTGGCTGAAGGACTAATTCACACTAATAGCTGTAAAGATTGTCAGAAAGCAAAAAATTCGTCTCTATGACACTAAAATAAAGCCTGTAAGCACTGTACATGGAAGAAAACTTAGGGATGCTCAGGCAGGTATCTTGCGCATATGAATGTTTGCTACAGCAAGCTAAAACAGAGTAGAAATGCAGAAGACTACTTTCAGTGTACGTCATTGCAAGGATAACAGCATCTTTTTAAAAAAGAAGACAGTTTAAACAGAGCCTCCTTTTTTCCTGTCCACTTTTTGCATTAATGTCAGTGAAAACTTTTTCTTAGGTTCTGAGTATTGTTCAGTGAGGCGGGGTTCTGTTTATGCTCTGCAAGGAGACACAGAAAAACAGGGAAGTAAAAACAATTTTCTCTATAAAAACCTGCATGAAAATGTTGAAGTTGCTGGCCCACAGCATAAACAGTGACGGGCAGCAGTCAATATTGCAAATGTTCCTCCCGTGTCAGGATTTTTACTACACCACATCACACCTGACTGTCAGGTCAGGAACTCCTCAGTCCGCGACGTGACACAGCAGGACGTGAGCACTACTCGGTATTAGGGGTTCCTGAGACCGTGCCCATTCTCAGCAGCTGGTTTCCTACATGGCCTGGTGGGAGTCTTTAAAATGGAAGTTAATTTACCAGCGTCTTTGTGATACTACATCCTTTTCAAGAATTAAATGAATACGCTAATGCAATCGCTAATGCAATCTCTAAAGCCAAGTCTTCACTGTTCTTTTTTATAAGAAATTTAGGTGTGGCACTGAGCAGAAAATTACCATACCCAGACAGAAGGAACGGATGCAACTTTCCAGTATATCACATTCAGCTGTCAGCAGTCACAGGCTATAACACCACACATCTCCTTACAGAACCTGATCAAGCTCCAACTTAAAACACGTCATGTTTACCAATTCCGCTGGAAGGCTAGGGTAGGGATTCGAAACGGCGCTTCTCCCTTCACAAGTGTCATACACTTTTGGATGTGTGTCCTGACGGGTACATTGTCTCTTTTGTTAGGCTGAAGCAACACATCCTTGTTTAGGGACCCACCCACCACCATCCTGTCATCAAACAAGGCAGCAACATTCTCCTCTAGAGTCACTCCCCCCTGGTAAATTCCTACTGTACAGCAAAAAGCTTTCTTCTTAATCCCCAAGCACACAAAGATGTCTTAATAAAACTGCATTTCAACCTATTTCTGCAATTTGCCCTAAACTCCTCTGTAAAATATCCCAGCTCCCACTTGACACTGAATATGCCTCCCAAATGTGTGTCACCAGCGCACTCCACTAGCAGACGCCCTTTGTTTCTCTTGTACACCTTACAACTCATGTATGAACTGCAATCCCTTCCACCTTAATTAGTAATTTCTCAAGAATAAATATTGAAGCTTATGAATTTGTCCATATTTCATCTGCCCTGTTTTATATACTACCATGTCAAAAAAAGACCCCTTACCAGTCACCCTTGCACTAAGCTGTTCTGGCGGCTCAAGCTGCGTCAAGAGCATTCGGTACCCAGAGTAAAAGAAAAATAAATCAATGGTTATGTTCTGTCCGTAAGAATTTCTTTAAATGAGCGTCCAATTCAGCTAACATCCTCTACATTTCCAGAATAACCACAGCATTGTTTTAGGAGGAAACAAGAAGCGTAGACATTTTCGTTTTTATTTCAATGATGCCTACAGGCTTCTACTGAGGGTAAGACACTACTGGGCTAAGATTTGTAAAAAAAATAGCAACATTCCGGTACCAATTGAAATCTGAACAGGTGAAATGATAACCACTGGACAGGAGACAAAATTAGGACACAGAAAGAAAGGACTTAATTAGTCTAAATTTGCACACCGCAGATCAGTAGCAAAGCCAGATGAAGAACCTAGAGGCCTTAGAACACTCTAGGCAGGAATCCACAAGATAGTTTTTCAGTTTTGTTTGGTTTTTTGTTTGAAGTACAGATGCACCTGATGGGAATATTAAAAATGAGAACACATGAACAATATAGTCCAACTAAAAAATAAATATCTCTGATAACTATTGCTTAGGTAAATCACCAATATAACTGAAGAATAAGGCTCAAAAATCTGCTAGAAGGGGCAAATCTGAAGCAGTTAAAGGCTTTTATAGTCCTCCATGTGCTTTACGTATAAAGCACAGCTGACGGGCAAAAATGCTGGAAGAATTCAAATGATGCCTTATAACTCTTTTTTTTTTTTTTTTTTTGCTGCAAGGCAATTTTTATCACAGCCTACTGGACTATATTAAAAAATCTTTCATTAAAATTTTATTACTACCGAAATAACTGCATGAGAGATGTGACTCTAGACCACAAAAATATCTCTCTTGCCACAGTGATTAAAGCAAGGTGATACAGAAACCTAAACAAAAGCTGGTTTTTACAGCCTTAAATTCAACACCTGTCTAGTCAATAGCCTCACCGGAAATATCAGAATGTTAACCACTGGTGAATCTGAGTAAATAACATTTGGAGTTTTTTCTTTTTTTTGTTTGTTTGGTTGGTTGGTTTGTTTCGTGTTTTTTGTTGTTCTTCTGTTATGGTAAGCAGAGAAAACTGAAAGTGCTAGCCTAACAGACCTCAGGAGCACGCGCACTCAGTTTATCTAACAAATAAGCAGTAAAGAAAGTTAAACAGTTAGAAATATGCAGGATTAAAAATGACAGCAGGCTGCAAATTGATAGAGGCTGTTAAGTCAAAAGAAAGGGAGATTTATTCTTTTTTTAACTCATTCCGATGCTTTTATACCTGCAAGTTTTCTTTAGAAGTAGGGCAATGGCATTTGCCTCTAGTTAAAATGCATAAAGGATGCCTCGCAGAATCAGCGGTTCTATTTATTTATTCATTACTTGTGTTTCAAAGGACAGAAATTGAGAACCATGTCCACTCTTACCTGCCGTATCTATCCAGTAGTTCCACATTGCTGTTCCTATTACTCAGTGCCCCACACATCGTAAACCACACACTGGGAGGACAGAGAGCTCATCTGAGTGCAACTCCTTGCTCCATTCTGTCCAAATTTGCTGCTAAAGTACGCAGAATTCTGGCCAGGACTTATATGTGGGACAAGAGATGAAAGATATGGAAATTCACATTGACCATCACTCATTTGTCACCATCTGAAGGACAGAGTTTAAAAGGAAGAGCCCTGACAAGCAATGGCAATGCTTGGGGGATGGAGGAGGACATCATTGCTTATGTGAATGCTGAAACTCTTCCAGCATCAGATTCTGCCTTATGGCTAGTGCTTTATTTACAAGCAGCACACTGATATCCTTACTGTCCCGTAAGATCTGAGTAAGGATGAAAAGATTTGAGCCTAAAAAACATACAGCCTGTTCCTACCCACTCAGACCACAGACTGCTGAAGGGCAGGAGCCCCTACATTCACCGTCGACTGCCATCAGAATCCCAGAGTCTTCAAAGAGAATCACAGAATAAATCAAGCTGGAAGGGACCTCTGGAAATCTCTAGTTCAACCTTCTGCCCAAAGCAGGGCTACTTTCAGAACCAGATCAAGTTGCTCAGAGCCTTTTTCCATCAACTTCTGAAAATCTCCAGAGCTTGCACAACGTCTCTGGGTGATCTCATCAAGGGCTCAGGCACACTCATTGTGAAAAAAATCTATTTAGTTGAAATTTCTCTTGGTGCAATTTGTGACAGTTGCCTTCCACCCTTTCTCTGTGCACCAAGGAGAGTCGGGAAAGGAGGATACATAGAAAACACAGATCCATTCAGATAGTTGAAGCCAGCAATTATATCTGCCCTTAGCCTTCTCTTCCCAAGGCCTACACAAAGCCGGTTCCTTCAGCTTTTCCATGTAGGTCACAAGCTCTAGATCCCTAATCAGCACTGTGCTTCAGTTGCTCATTTGTCAGTGTCTTTCTTGCACGGGAGGATGGGGGTAAAACTGGAAAAAAATGGAAACCATTCCAGAGGAAGCCCTCAGTGTGGAACAGAGGGGAGTAATCACATTCCTTGATATGCCAGCTAAGTTCTTGCAAATCTTGTACATCTTACTGCACTCTGCAGTAAGCTTCCAGTGTCACAGGGGCACACCACATTCAACCCGCCCACCAGGACCCACCAGTCTTTTTCTGCAAAGGTGCCACCTGGCCAGCTGCTCCCAGTCTGCTTGGCTGTCCCATCCAGTGTGCAAGACCGCATTTGTCTTTGCTGAACATCACAAGTTCCCTTGCTGGCCCATTCTTCCAGATTGCTTAAGTCCCTCTGAAGAGCAGCCCTGCTTTCCCTTCAGTGCACTGATGGTTTCTCCCAATTCGATGTGATCTGTGAACACGCTAAGGGGCGTTCTGCCCCACCATCTAGGTCACTGATGAAGATGTTGAACAGCAGTAACTCCAGCATCAAGCCCCATGACTGCTTGTCACAGGCTGGTAGGCTGCTCGTTCAACACACTGATACTTTGAGCCTGAAGGTCTAGTCAGTTTTCCACAAATCCTTGTAGTCCACCCATTTGGTCCATAACCCCCAGGCTGACTATAAATATGCAATGGGAGATTAATTTCTTTGTGTACTGCCTTGGAGAACAGCAAGCACACTGAAGTTCAAAGTTGCATCCCTGCTACACACCAAAGTCCGCGCAGAACAGGTTAACGGGTGACCACTACTGGCTGAAATTTTGCAGTAGTTTGTGTTAATAAAAGCTGTTTCATCATTTCAGAAGCCTGAGGTGTTTACATGCCTGCCTCTTAAATGGGAACGACCAACACTTGGGTCACCAACTGGGAACTCCTCCCTCTCCCCTGTATCACTAGTACCAATTTACTCCTCCTGTCCATTTTTTTTCCTATTATATTCACTAAAGGGATACCAGCAAGGCCTTTTAACACCTCATTCTCTTGTTATTAATTAATCCGCTCTCCTGCAAAGAACAGAGAGCAGCTGAGATGTGGTCTGTTTCTTCTGCTTAAAGAATGAGCTGTTACAGTTAGCCATCCATCCCAGATGAATCAGAAAACAATTCCACCCTTTGGCATCTGAGAACCCATGGAACAGTTTTATGAACAAAATTTAGTACAAGCCAATGAGATTTAGCTGGCATTTAACTGAGCACTCAGTCAGCAATTTATGCACACTGATGACACCCCCACACTAATGCTACTAATTTTTATCATGAGTTTCACATTCGTTCCATGACAAATCAAAAGTGAAAAAAAAAAAAAAACCACCAAGAAATCATTTGGCCTTTAGCAGGTTGTTTATGTACGCTAAAGGGAATCAGAAGCCTAACTCAAGGTCAACTGTGCTGCCAAAGAAGACAGTTCAAAATAAATTCCACCCAGAGTATGTGTCTCTGATCAGAGATTTGAAAGGCTGGGTAACGCATACCTTACAGACACCTCCACTGGAAACACAAATCCTTTGTTCCACTCTGAGCATTTGTCTTTTTATGTAGACACCTTTACATGGATCACATATTCTCAGAAGCTCAGTTTTCAGATAGCTTTATTATAGTGTCACTAATTTTTCCAGCTCAGAACTATTTTCAGCTTCACACTGAATGCTATTTTTAATCTTAAACTCCAGCTCATTGCTAGGCTTAACTTTATTGTATACTTAAAGATGCATTTTGGATTGTTCTCATGCTTTTGCAGTGCCAATAAAATTCTCCTGGTAATCTCTGGACTAAATTTACAATTACTATTCTTTTTTCATCAATCTAAAATATTAAAATAATAATAAACCATGGTGTTATCCATCAATTTTTATTTTTTTTTAAAAGAAACAAAACAACAAAACCAGAACCCTTAAATGCTGTATTGAGTTTTAGACTCCAAATCCAAAAGAGGTCATTTTGTATCAAAAGATAGGAGACTTCATTTCACCCATCTCCAGGCCACCCATACCTTATTCCAAGAGGCACCAGCATACCTTATACAACTGTCTTTTAAAATCTCCAGCTGATCTGACCATACAAATTCCCCCCTCACTTCCTAGTTGCCTGCTCAACAAACACAGACATACTCTTCATTATTATAATCAATTACTTTGCAAAGCAGTAATTCCTGGAACTCTAGAATGACAGTCACATTTTCCAAAAAGTCAGATTTAGCAAATTTGAGAGTACAGGCAGCTTCCAAACTAAACAAACAAGCTGGGTCATCACAGAAAGTCATTGTTCCTGTTCTTCAATTATAATCACATAAGAAAAGAGAAAAATTAATCCTGGGAACAACCAGCAGTACCTATATCCTGATGATACACATTTTATTCACACTGTCAGAAATTAAAAACACTACTCCTCTACGCAAATGGTGTTACTTTTGGGTAAAATCACACTAACCCCAGAAAAAATGCTAAGTGTTTCTGTCTTATTGAAGTTGTTTAAAAAAGAAAAAAACTTCTAGCATATAATGCAGTTAAAGCAGATGAAAAATCCTGGATGTCTAGAAGGCACTGCTTCCTACTCAACTCTGCCATACCAGAATACATGCTGCTTTCCAACACAAACACACACCCCAAAGTCTAAAGGCATCTTCTCATAAGTTAAATGCATGCTATGAATAAAACTATCGTAAGACAATCTGACGGGACGTGAGTTGGAAATAACCTTGGAAATATTTTAAATGGCTCCAGTGCCTTGGAGAGGTAATTAACTGTCCTGTGCTAGAACTAAATAATGCAGATGCTTATTTAAAAGTAGCTGAAATGCATGTTCCAGACCTGCCTGCAGTGACAACTCTGGTTTGCAGCTCAGGAGGAAAAAATTCTACTTAAGGATAAAACTACCTTGGGGAAGATGGCTCCAAATCTTTCCTTAAATGAATTCCCACTTAAACGTCTTCCCTTGCGTAAGCCCCATTACACACAGGAGCAGTAAGGTCTCTGCAAACAAATACTGACAGACTCACAAACTAGGGCTGGACAAACAAGCTCTTGTTGTTGCCAGTCCAAGTGACCTCCAGGCTGTGTCCCTGATTGCCCCACCAGAGGACTAGAAGAAAAAGCATTGTGTTCTGAGGTGACAGTATCTATTCCAGAACTGAGGACAAACGCCTCTGCCTTTGCAACACGTGAGAGAAGACTTAGCCGTCCTCAGAACGGTATGAGAATCACCTACACGGGCACCGCCATGCTCTGGGAGAATGCTGGGAAGCAGAGAGGCATTAACCAGCCTGGCCCACTGCTGGCACGCAGCAGCTGCTGACAGCCTGCCAGCACGCAGCCCCGGCACCGCGGGAACAAAAACAACTTAATTAGCGGGCAGCCACAGTCTACACTGACTTCAGCTCCTGGACCCCTTCCACACAGAACTCTATGCATGGGCTCAGCCTTCAGCCCAGCGTGGCTACGGCTTCACAAGCAAGGCTTCAAGGTATGAGAATATTTTATGACTTGGTAGTGTCTGTCACAATGGAGACCAGCTCTTTATTTGTGGTCCTAATGCACCACCTCATTGCAGCCTCTCTCTTTGCTGTCATATTCCACAGCAGTGCTATTGTGGAAACAATCAATTCAATAGCAAAGGACTGCGACTCTTGGGACGTCAACGCACTTAGCATCTAAGAAGACAGAAGATAAAAAAAGCACGTCTGCATATCACTTAGAATTGCCCCATAGAAGCAGAGGCCTTTTCTAGGCAGCTCTGAATATAAAAGGGATCTCCTGGGCTGCTGAACTAGTGCCTGTGACCAGCACAATCCTTTAATAATGGCACATGACAGGGCACTGAATTTGAAGAGACGTTCAAACATTCTACTCCAAGCAGCAGAGAAAAGAGTCTGTCAGAATATTCTCAAACAATTTTTCCATGTGGCAGAGTGGCACAAGTGATATTCCAGCTGTAATTTGGAGAGGGAACATCACCAACAGCTCAGAGCAGTTCCCATGCACCCATCCTTTCCTCCTTTTCCACAACCTTCCTGAATTTAAAAGGGAGATAACAGCTTTTTCCAAACAGTCTTGGCTGAGTCACTAATAAGAACAGCAGCAACAACAAAAAATTACACACTGGGACCAACCGACGGGATCTGGCAGCACAGGAAGCCTTCAAGGCACAGAGCCAGACAACTGGAGCTCATTGGCCAGGTGGTGCCTCCGTTCCTTGGGGAACCTGGCATTAGTCTCACCCAGCAGCTGAACCACAGAATAATCCTGGCTTAAGGGCTGGAGAAAGTGTTTAAAGACTTGCTCTCTCAGCTGTGGGTGAAGGTGGCATACATCAGAGCCAAGGCGAAGCAACTGTAAATTACTGCACTGTGAGTAGGAGGCAGGTAAAATTTATCAGATTTAGAAGGAGTCCTTCCCCTGATGCAGGCTCGAGGCAATGGTTTCGCACAGAGGAGAGACTGGGTCACTGGGGACGCGGCACTGGGGTGCATTACTGTGCCGCCTGCAACCCGCTGGGATGCTGCAGCGTCTCCCTCTTTACAGTAATTACCTACTGTGGCACTGAGGACATGTAGCCAGGTAGATTCATTTTTGAGTGCTTGCAGTCTTCACATACGGACCGTAATGGGTTTTCTGCCTGCAGACATTTCAGAAAATTAACTCAAATTAACTTTTGGAAAGTATTACAGAAATTACTTCAAAGGCTTTTGTGGACACTCTCATTCGTAAGTAAGAGTGACCTTAATCAATTTCAGTTAGCTCGTTACAAGAATAAATTAAGATCAGTCAGAGTCCCTTCAACTCTGAATTCACATCTTTATTTAACTTGGATTAATTGTTCCTGTGTTTCTCCATCAGACTGTGTCAAACTGTGAGGCTGGAGAACAAATGGAGAGGAACAAACATACCTGCATCATCTCCCTGGTCATTACACTGTGAGCCCCCTGTAACGCTACACCCTCTTGCACAAGGCTGTTATATTCTTGTTTCTAACACCAAAGTAACCATGGCTGTAAAACTCACTGTTCTGGAGAAAGGGAAAATATCCTAGTAAATATCTGAAAGTGACACATTGCCACTGGGTTGCTCAGACCAGCACTTCCATTCTTCCATTCACATATTTTAGCTTCTTCTCCAGGGCTTCAGTTTCTGGGCCCTTATAACTCCCCAAGAAGGTCTCAGGCCGATGACAGGAGCAGCAAACAACTGATGAATATGTCGTATCTAAAATCCTCCTGTCATCCAACTTCACTATCTCCCATTACCAGAGCTGGTTTTGTACTGATAATACAAGTGGGACAGCACACCCAGGTACCATCTGCAGTTACAGCACTGCAGAAAAGTGGGAATTGTTTACTATTTCCCACGAATACTTGGCAGCAAAAGCCTTGTGTACTCCAGAAGAGCAACACTAGCAATAGCTAGGTGCAGCCTTTCTCCCACCCCCGGTCCCCTGAAAAAGTTAGGTCATGGGTGGAGGTCAGAAAGGGACAGTGAACACAGGGTGTCAGAAGTGACAGGGTCCCATGCCTTCACATCACAAAAAGCAGCAAAAGCAAATGACGCATCTGTCGGGCCTCGCTCCAAAGGCAATCGCCGATGAATCCTGTGGATGATGCCAACTGCAATGTGAGCTGCACTCGACAGCCCTCAGCTTCTCCTCAAGCGCAGACTATACACAGAGACTACAGAAGGAGCTCAAAGCAAATTAACCAAAACAGCCTGTTACTTTACACAAGTCTTCAGAGCTGGAAATGGGCTCAAGGATCAGGTAGCTGAGTACTGAGACTTTTCCTTACAACCAGGGTTGCCAGCTGCCTCATTTGGGGACAGGAATAACCTGTTTTGACAGATTTACTGCTCTTGCCATTTCCCCCTAAACCTTTAATGAAGTTTTTATGAACCATTTCCTTCAAACAACACCCTTTCAGCACTTGACAATGCAAGGAAGTTACATTTGCAGAGTGGAACAAAGTCAAGCAGACAGATGGGAGGCAAAACAAGCTGAGAAGAAACTCGTGCTGCTTGCCAAGCATCTTCCTAATGTTTTCCACAACAGGCTGTAAGCAGTATTTCCCACTTTCTCAAATATCGCATCTTCCCTAGGATCATGATTTTTAAGTCACCACCTTCTCTCTCACAGAATTACTAAAAGAACACAATTAGTCAGACAACCTTTTCGACTAATTGGAAGAGTAGCTTTTTTATATATGCCAAGAATCTGTAGTTAGCCATATGCATCTGCAAAGCCGTGAGCACTGGAGAAGTTGAGCAGCATTCCACCGATCCAATTAGTGTGATGCTGACTTCCTACAGAAAACCAGCTCGATGGTAGTGTGTTAACTGAAGGCTTCACCAGTTACTTTGAAATTCAGATGAGTGTAAACTTTTCGGACTCCGGAGTCTGAGCTGTACTGTCAGTAAAACCTGAAATAGCATAAACCCAGGATAATTTCTCCTTATGCTGCCAACTATTTAAATTACTCTGGGTTTGCAAGTATGCATGCATGCCTGAGTGTGTGTGTTTACGCGTGAGGGGGTGATAGCGATCCGCTCTGTCTCCAGCATTACTTCACTATGTCCTGTTGTGGAAGTGCCAATATTACGGGCAAACAGCTCTGAGCGGAAAGGCAGCAAGAGTGAAGCACGGAAAAGCAAGAAGAAGGTGGTCAGGAGAAGCCTGCAGTGGCATCCGAGATGTCTGAGCTTAAACTGCACCTCTGTCAGACTTTTTGAGAAATCCCAGGCACATCATTTCGCCTTTGCCCAAGCTCATTCGAAGATGAGTCAAGTCTGACACTGCCTTACACCACAAATATTGCATGAGAAGCAATTCACCCCCCGCAGTGGGGTGAATTTTATGTCTTCCTTCCCCTATCACGTTTGTTTATTATTCTAGCGTAGTTCTAGCCTCGTCAACGGGCAGGCAAACACTTGCTAGAAGTACCGCTTCCAGACTGACTGGCTTTGGTACTCCAGTACTTTATAGCACCCTTCTCCTCTTGAGAAGACTGAAGAAGGAAGGAAAGACGCAAGTCTAAGGAAACTAAAATGCTATTTGTCATGACGAGACTTCAAGAGAAAACGGTAAGTTTATTTTTTTTTCTCCACTCTGTTCCATCAGTAATTCGCAACTAAGTCTCAAATTCTAAAAGCTCTTCTAAGCGTTGCTGGCATTATCAGTTTCAAATTCAAACCCATTTGTACTTACCATCTTCATGGGCAAAAACAGAGACTGTAATGTATATCTGCATAAGGAAAACATAGGTGATGTTGCTCCTCCTTTCACCTTACATTCGGCAAATGTTCAGGTAAAGCTGGCAAGTAATCCTGCTCGTGGGTACAGATTAATCTTAAGACATTTCTGAGGGACAGTTTCAGTTGAACAGGAACTATTTATTTAGAAAAAAGGTTGACAAATACAGACGCATAGCCCATACTTCTTTAAAGCATTTGATTTAAATGATTTTCTTTCTGTCAATGAATGTTTATACAGGACTGGATGAGAAGGCTGCCTGGAGAGCATGTCAAATATAACACCATTTTCATATTTCTGAGGCTGCCCCTGACACTGCTTAAAACAGGCAATTCAGCGTGGAAAAGGAACAAGACAGGGATACCAAAAGAACTGGAAATCAGAATTTCCAGGCAAATTATTGAATCTCTTGCTTTGCCTGATTAAAGACAGTCTGTATGTCACCTCTCAAAAATCAAATTCTAACTATCTATCTGAAATAGGCACCCAGAAACGATGGTACACAAATTTAGTAGGTATCCTGAAAAATTTAGCCAAACGTTTTTCGAAGTTTTTTTAAGGGACAGAAAAGACCCACTCCCACCATTCCATTTCAATTAAATCAAAATTCAAGGCAAAAAAATGCACATACAGACAGAAATATAATTTGCAAGTATTCACTTAAACTCTTTAGTACTCCAGCTTTTTCTTTTGTAGAATGCTGCTCTCTTGTCTACTCCCTTACAACTTCCTATCGCACTGTCACTGCAGGATCCAACCAGCGGAGTACCCAAATTTGTTCAAAGCAGCTTTCAATATTAATATCTAAATCCTGCAAAATACCCTAAAATCTTTGGAGAAATACAGACAGGCTTATACATATTCTCTCAACCCCATGTTATACTATTTTACATATATTAGTGCCAGACTCTTGATAGCAGCTGTATGCTTCGCTAGCGATGGATTAAAGCAAGGTGCATTTCTTTTAATTAAAGGACACCAATTATTTAAATTTTTAAAATAGGAGAGAGAAGTCAGAGTTATCAACAATGGCAAGTCAGTTGTTCTGAAATGAAGAAAAGTGATGCTGACAACCGCCTAATCCTCCTCCCTGTTGCAGGCATTCTGGGAACTCCATGGGGCAACAGCAAGGGAATTCTAACAGCAGAGAGAAAAGTCTTATAAATCTGGCATTAAACGTGTACATCTTCACTCATCAGGTGAATTTTCTAGACAAGATAAAATAACATTAGGCACTACAGACACAAAGCCACATAAGCAGTATCTGCCTAATTTAACCAGACAGCCAAGACGCAGGGGAATATTCCTAAATCTTTCTGGTTTTCAGTTCCTTAGCTGACCCCGTCTATTTGCCTATTTATGCACTGTTTCTCCTATATGAACTGCAAGGTTTCACCTTGGCTTCTTCTGCGACTTTTTGGAACTTAACTGTATATTATAATGTTGGTGCCCACTCTTTCTGTTTGGTTTTTACAATGCAGTAACACAACTATTAAACACACAATTTTCACAGCTCTTAGGCTTCTGAACTTTCAAAATGGTGCAGTTACAGTTTTAAAAAAAAATACTGGGGGTAAGGTTACTCTCTTTAAAACAGAAAATGTTTTTTTTGGCCTAGGTTTTCTATAGTTATAGAGTCCATGCTGTAAAGAGACCAGACAGGTTTAGGCATCTTTCATTTATGACTTTGATAATTAATCAAAAGCAAAAAATTAAGGATATAAGAGATGCAAGGTTTAAAACAAAAAAGAAAACACAGTCTCCCTAATTCTAATGTCACCTAGCCGTGCAGCTACTGTACAGTCTGCCTTTCGCCAAATCCCTTTTATAATGCGTAAATGAAATACCATTCATTTGCATGCAGCTGCAAAAATAAAGAAGGTAATCTTCTTACTCTCATTTGAACGGGAAATAAAACACAGTGGTTTAAAAAACAGATCAGTGTTTTTAAATATCAGTATTTTTAAAAATAGGAAAATAAGAGATTATCGATTACCTTATGTAATATACCATAGATAACAATTATTCAGAACAAGTTTGACAATTGCAGCTACTTGTAACGAGGTGTGTATTCTATGGTCCCAGCTCTCACAAAGCTTCTGCTCTGCTGCAAAGTTACATACAAACTGCAATGAGAAGAAATAGATAAAACTGGCAGATGTACTGTTTATCCTCTTTTGCTCAAACGAATCCCGGAGAGCATTACAAACTTAACAAATTATTTGAAAAATGCCCCAAATCTTACAAGTATTTTGCTAGCCGTGAAGTCATCTTTTGGCATTATCTGCCACTAAAGGCAGCTTTCCCTGAGCTTGAACAGTATGGCAATCTAACCGTGCTTAGAATTTATATATAAGTAAATAAAAACCAACAAAAAAAAAAAGTCAACCAGAACACTGGTCAGTGTTTAGGAAAGAGGAATGAAAAGCACACATAAATAACTCTGCATTAGAAACAGTCCTGAAAAAAATATTCTTTTCTCCCTTCTATTCATCAGAGGTCAATAAGAGATTATGAAAAATGTACATCTGCTTTACATGTCTGTAATTCCAGGCCCCTTAGATTCATAAAAAACTACTTCCAAAATCAAAGGTAAGTCATTCCCAAGCCTGTTTCATCTCACCTTTAGTATTAGGAACATCAATTATTTGACACAGGATGCAAACATTATCGTTGCCACAGATCAGTAGCTAAAAGGAAGTTTCTAAAACTGCTTTTCAGACAACATAATTCCATGAAGATTTATCCTCTAGAAGAACACATAAGTAACTGAAATACACTTTGTATTTTCTTTTTCTAAGCTTGCAGTCGACAGCATGTGGAAGTTTAGAATCCTTACATGGAAAACTCTTAAATGCTACTAACAGAACGGAAGCACCTCTGTTTCAAAGTACCAGCAATTACCCAAGGCGGGCTTCCTGAGCTTCCTAATCCCAAAACACACAAGTTAAAGGTCTCACGTAGCTTGGAGCGCACCATCCCCACTGCCCGGAAAGAGAAAGTAGACATAGGAGGGGACTGAAGAATTCACCATCTGCCAAGACACACTTCAGACTGCCAGCAAGTGGCAGGAGGCATACAAGCCTTCAGTTGATAAGCTCTTAGCCTGTGCGTCCTCTTTCCACGCAGCGCCATCACTCCTACAGCCCCTGAACAAACAGGAATCACTGGGCAAATGCAGCTGCCTGTAGGGTGCTGTACAGCAGGCATTTAACAGCACATTCGACCACTTGGACCCTCATGCAAAGTACACCATGTTCACGTCCACATGTCCCCACAGCTCCACAACACGTCTATGCTCTGCCAACAGAAGCATCTTTTCCACAGGCAAAAGGTGAATGTAATTTGGAGGTGGTAACAAGATTAATGCTGCTACTCCTTCAGAATACCCCAAAAGTACCGACTGAGCAATATGTTCTTTAAGGTGATTAGCATGCTTGCCATCGTCTGTTGTTACTGTATACAAAAGGCACTTTCTGCCAAGACTTCCACAAAATACAGTTTGTTTTAGTGCATTGGCAACTGAGAGGATTATAGGATGTCTACCAGTAAACTGGATTTATATTCAGAACACACCTGTGAAGAGCGTAACACATTTTAAAAGATGTGTCATAAAGCAGAAATTGTGTAAAAGTGACATTTACAAAATACGTACGCTAATTCAGTCCTGGGGGAACAATCAAAGAAGAAAAAAAACTGTTTTAAAAAAGTTAATACTATATAAATACATAATACATAGCTTTTCTGGATTTTAAAGTAATTTCTTACAATGAAAAGCAAAGCCTCAAACTTTAAAAAGAAAAGCAAACATATAGAATTTTTCAGACAAAAACCCCACTGTGCTGATGTTAATACTCTAGTGACAATTCTTTGGACTTTAGGACACACAAAGTGTTTCTGCAGATAAACAAACTCCTAGGATGGCATTTTTTGTGATGCAGACAATTACATAGTTTTCAGGGTTCCACAAAGAAAGCTCATATGAAGACTACTCAAGGGAGAATATGGCAATGTGCAGAAAAAGTACTGGCCTGATCAGCTGCATCTCTAGGGATTTATTTCAGAGAAGAAATGCAGCTGAGATTTGGACACTCCTGGCTGCACAGGTGCCATGCCCAGGGCTGTCCGCAGTACAGGCACCCAAAACTGTGGCCAGCATGTGTACAGGTATCTAAAACCTATTCTTAACTTTTAAAAAAATGCAATACCAGATACAGCTGTAGCACCTTCCCAGACTTTCTTCAGTCTCACAAAGCTCTTCAGACAATGTGTAGGCATAACCCCTCATCTTATACCCCGGACTTCAGAACCAATAATTTTCTAATTTCAGTAAAAGCAGGCATTTGGATAGATTAGTCTCACAGACTCAATTTCTTTCATCATTTCACTAATTTCTCGATTTCATCAAAAGCCTGTTGCAATGAGTTTCAAAGTCTAACCAAGCACTCTCATTTTCTCCCCGCCCCCCCCCAGCAGGTTTCCCATGATTTGTATTTAACTGAGTGCCCTGATATTTTTGTCAGGAGGAAAGAAAATAGATGGCCCTTATCTATCTCCTCTATGTCATTTATAATTTTAGCTACTGATATGACACAGAAAGGGGATGAAGAATGGAGCCTAAAATGATAATCCCAGGGGGGTTTAGTCTTTCATCATGTGTTTCCAGCATAGATCATGTTGGTCTCCTTTTTCTGAACTCCCTCTAGTTTACCATGAAGTAATCAGAACTACATTCCAGGAGGATCAGAAAAACATTCCAGGAAAACCTGCATCACCATCAATATAAACGAACAGTACTTTTTATATGCCCTATTCCCTGCCCCCTTTCACTTGCCTTTTCAGTCCTTATAACCAGCCTAAGAAGAGCAAGTGCTTTCAAGATATTAATCTGAACACATCTGAAGATGTGTTCTTCAACACACACAATCTGAACATCTGAAGAGTATTCAAGTCATGATGAATATTTAAGAGAAAAAATGAAACCTAGTCTTTACATTTTCAGCTTCTACTGTACCTCCTAGCCAATAGTAAACTATTTCTAGTAACAGCTGCTAAGAACTTTGAAGAGTATTTTTAGGATGTAACCAAGCTCAGGGTATTTTTAATCTATGATTATACATTGTCTAAGTCAGATGAGCATCAGTTAGGAGGCTGAGCCAGACACTGTTCTTGCAGACTGCCGCAAAATAAATCTTTACGAAGGGCCGCTTAAGAAACGATATAACAGAGAAAACTGGGGAGTTCTATCATTTCTTGGGCAGCGAACGTCTTCAGGAGAGCTTAATCTCTTTAGAAACTGTGATAATAACAGTAACTCAGTAGTAACTGCAGCTAAACAGACTGAAGTTTTCCTTAAGTCCCATACACCGTGACACTGTGATTTTATCTGTACTGGGAAAATCCATTAGTTTCACAATGCTACTTCAGATTTTCTCCCGTGCGGCATGAGATGAGAATGTGGCTGGTCTGATGAAAAATGTAGAACTCTGCAGTCTTTAGGAGGGGGCACTGGCTTTTTTTCATTTATTTCCTCACTGCTTCCAAATACTAAGCAGCTGAGGTGACAGAATAATGTAGCCTCAACCTTTTGCATGCATTGCCAGATTCTGCTAAAGATTAAAGTCAATTTTCCAATTACCCTTTCTTATCTTTGGGTTTCTAAGAGAGCCGTTCATGGAAATGAAGAGGTAGGAGGTAACTATCTTTGTCGGAAAGGCAAGCCGGCTTTGCACTGAGTAGTAAGGGTATCTTTTCCACCTCCACATTAATTACTTCTCGCTTTGCGCAGTATTATGTAACATATTGCTGTGAAACTGTCTTGCAGTTTTGAGCTTTCCTACCCAAAACAAAGAGGAACCTGCTCCCTTACTGCCACTGAAATTGTGCGCTGGCAGGAAAATAGAACAAATCAGCTGGAGGTTTCCAGACTGCTCTGCTGAGAGAATGAAAGAACAAGTTACAGCCAAACGGCCGCAAGACAGAGAAAAGGGATACCATCCATGCCAGAGTGTTTAACCAAACCAAGAGATCCAAAAAAGTATTACTTGATTCTCTCCCATAACACAGAACTGGGGGCACAGGAGACAGGATCCCAGCAGGCCACCAGTTCACACTGACAACAGAAAAAGCAATATAAACAATCTTAACAATCCCTCTCACGCTGTTCTCTGCCACAAGCAGTAGAAACAGGATGCGCGTAGATCCAAATAAAACCTGTAATTGTTTTCAATTATTTATTGAAACTATGAAAAATTTTCTCTTCTGTTTGAATATCAGCTGCTTTTATTACACCAAAGAATAGTAACAGGAAAAAGGAAATTTAACAATGAGAAAAATACCACTACAGCAAGACAGATGCAAGTACCTTGATACCCTCCCCACCCTATTGCTTCAGTACGACATTATCTGGTAGATCAGATCTATTTCGGCAAAGAAAAGCCCGATTCAATGGGTAAAGTATAGGGAAGTCCAGCAAAGTGTTAGTGTTTTGGTTTAGGTTCACTGCAGTTTGCTCACTCTCTCGCCTGGAAGCATGTGCAGTTCCACAACCGAGGGGAGGGGTGAGGGTCCCAGCCTAGCCCTGACAGGCAGACTGCTCACCCCCGACGCTTCAGTGTTAACGGGGGAGAAACACAGATGCTGTAGAAAATTACTCCTAACGCAGGACACTGACCCCCTTTGCCAAAGGAAATGAAAAGTGATTAAAGGAGTTGGGAGAGCCAGAGAGGGAGCACAACTTTGAAAAAGCATCTGGGTTGTGCATTCCCCTCTGCAAGACCAAAATGAACTTGTGAAACACTGTGAGATCTGTAGAGCCTAAAATTTCTCCTTATACCTACTACACTGTGAAATAAAATGAGCCTCTTGCTAGAAAAACTCACTTGCCCACTCCTTTTACAGGAGAAGCCTGTAATTCTGGAGTCATCACCTGGAAGGATGGAGGTGCTCCAAGGAGGTCACAAGGTGCAATTACCGTGCTCTGATGTCTGGAGTCAAAAAAGACGAAAGCTTACCTGCTCCAGGGCTAGGCCACCTGCAGAAGAGTTGCAGATGCAGCTCCAGAAGACTTCAGAAACTGAATTGCAGGCAGCAAGTTCCTTTGGACACAAGAACGTCTGACAGTGGCCATATGTCATTTCGCCTTTCTCTCATTCAAACCCATTTTATAGCTCGGAATGCAAAACTATCTCACAGGAGTTCTGGGAGGGCTAATGCCAATCAAATCGCTACCTACAAACTGTCAGCAAAGACCTTCATTTTTTCCCAAGGGGTAAGCTGTTTACACACTAGAACAGCATGAAAGCACGGGGATTAAAGTGAGTGAAAATACAACCATAGGACTGCAACTATTTAGTGTCACAAGTCCAAATCTGGTGAACTAAAAGAACTACTTAGAGACATCCAGAGATCTACAAGCTTTGCAGATTGACATAGAGGATGCTGAGATTCAATACGCACACGAACATGCACAAAACTATCCACAATGAAAGGCAGGATGAAAAACATCTGATGCGGGCAGGCTCCATACTTTCCCAGGTAAGCACTCAACCCCGAACAATTATTCAATGTAACCGGAGACGGACCCAGCAAAGAGCAGTCAGAAAGTTTGGTCCAACGCTCTGAGAGGTCAGTACGTGCAGTCTAGTATCGAAACAATCCCTTCACCTGAGTTTTTGATAACATCCAGTGCTAAACATACAGGCAATACAGTAAGAAAGCCAAGCAGGACACTAGTACAAAATGGGAAATTCCAACCAAACCAGGGACACGTTACACACAGTGTATGTGCTCAAACCAGAACCCGACGATCTTAGAACAATGAAGGGACTAGCATATAAAAATCAGAAACTACTCAGCAAAAAAAATTAATGATCTATTCAATCAGAGGCATATCATAAGAACACCTAAGAACAAAAATCATAGCTGTGGTTAAGAAACAGAAAACAGAGATCCAAACAATTCTAAGCCTGGTTTCCTGACCTAAATGCACTATCTTTTTGAATAAAATTTATAAAAAAAATAGGTTGTGCCCCAATATCTTTTCAGATAATTATTTTTATGTGAGGAAAATTCACTATATGTAGTTTAGCAATTTTATACAGTGCCACAAAGGAAAAGATGAGCGTATTTGGAGAAGATGGGAAAATTAGAGGTGAACAAGGAACTGACTACAAGGGAAGAACAAGAGCTTATGCAAAAAAAGGGATGGGTGAGCTGAAGGGCAACAAAAAGCTGAAAACTATTTGGCTGCAGTTCTGAGTGCAGAAAACGTTAATGGTGGGGTCCTGCAGCAAAGTGAGAGGGAAGCTTAGCAGGTCCTCCCTAAGCCTCAATACTTAGACTCAGAAGTGACATAAATTTGTGGCCACCATCTGAAGATGTCAAATGGCCTCCATGCATCAGTTTCAGCTTTCAGGTTTTGTGGAAAATATAGTTGAGACCGATGGTCTAAATCTCGTGATTCTTACTGCTTTGCTACAGATCCGTAGGTTCATTAGAGCTAAAATCATGCAAAGTGTAGCTTTGTTTCAACTTTCTGCTATGAATAAAGTAAAGAAATTGATTTTAAATGGCATTTTTACATGGATTCTCTATGTAGCAGACTGTAACGGCCAAAGTTAAAAATGTGCCAGGCAGATATTAAAGTCTGTCTCACAGCCCTCCTAATGCAGCACAACACCAGCACATACCTCTGATTAAAAGCACTCCCCGAAAAATGGCACGTCTCCCTTTATCTGCAACAAAGAATCCACTACTCTGTCATGCAAAGTGAATTTTATTAACTTGATTCAGGGTCTGCCACTCATTTTTCAACATCTTACGTCTACCTATAATACATGTCATGGTTAATCCATTTGATGAACTGTGTTTATTTGTGCTTCTCTGATGAACTCGGCAATTTGCCTGCCAGTCCAGCTGCTTTACAACAGCTTACTGGAGTCCAAATTATTAAAAAAGCTTTACGTACTTTGTGTTATTAAAAAAATAAGTAAATAAATAAAGGCTGCAAACTGCTCCTCCATTTCTGCTGTCTATTTAGATTAGCAAGTCCTCGGGCACTGATCTTTCACGGTGTGTAAATGGTACTTAGCACAATGCCCATCACTCACCCCAGCCTCGCTGGGCTTCCCAGCGCGAATCTAATAACGTAAAGCATTTTTTTTTTGAGTGCAAGATTCACCTTATCTATCAGTAGTTGCCCAGAAGATAAGCATCTCCTCCACACTAAATCATCAACGCTTTCTCTCCAATTAACATAAAAAAGTACCTATGAACATCACCCTTTATCATCCTTGTCATATATCTTTCAGGATTAATAATGCTGTTTATTCCTCAGCAGCCATTCAGACCAGACACAGTAAATGCCGCCTTAGTCAAGTGTCAGTGTATTAGTGTCGGTTTCCTCAAAGAAAAAAAGTAGTTCACAAACTCAATGCTTCCCTTAGGTCAACCCAATACAACTAGTGTTAAAGGAATCTCTACAGTTTTAAAAATGTAAAAAAAAAAAAAAAAAAGCCTTTAACAGATTTAAATTAGCTAAAACACATTTCCAAAAAAGGTTGTTGTTATGTTCTTACTCAAAAATGAAGCCTTGTGACACTAGCAAAATGGTATTATGCCTCCCCATTTAGAACTTAACCTGGCTACTGCTGTAAAAGACAATAAAAAAACGTTTCTGTAAATATATTAGTGTCGTGGTTTTGGCCGGATTGGTTTTACCTCAAACCAGGACAATCAGATACAAAAGGAGGGCTAAGGAGAATCTCCATCCTTTATTGGATGCGGGGGAAACATCGTGACAAAGGATGAGGAAAATGCTGAGGTACTTAATGCTTTCTTTGCCTCAGTCTTTAACAGTAAAACCAACTGTTCTCTGGGTACCCAGGCTCCGGAGCTGGAAGGCAGGGACAGGGAGCAGAATGAAGCCCCCATAATCCAGGGGGAAATGGTGAAGGACCTGCTGCACCACTGAGACACACACAAGTCTCTGTGGCCAGATGGGATCCACCTGAGAGTACTGAGGGAGCTGACAGGAGTGCTCACCAAGCCACTCTCCATCATTTATCAGCAGCCCTGGCTAACCGGGGAGGTCCCAGTTGATTGTCAAATCACAGTTAGCAAATGTGACACCTATCCACAAAAAGGGCCGCAAGGACGATCCAGGGAACTCCAGGCCTCTCAGCCTGACCTCGGTACCAGGAAAGGTTATGGAGCAGATCATCTTAGGTGCCATCACGCAGCACATGCAGGACAACCAGCTGATCAGGCCCAGTCAGCATGGGCTTATGAAAGGCATGGCCTGACAAACCTGATCTCCTTCTATGACAAGGTGGATGAGGGAAAGTATGTGCATTTTTTTCTACCTAGATTTTAGTAAAGCCTTCGACACCGTTTCCCACAGCACTCTCCCGGAGAAACTGGCTGCTCATGGCTTAGGTGGGCATACTCTTCACTGAGTAAATAACAGGCTGGAGGGCCGGGCCCAAGGAGTTGTGGTGAATGGCATTAAATCCAGGGGGCAGCCGGTCAGGAGTGGTGTTCCCCAGGGCTCAGTATTGGGGACAGTTCTGCTTAATATCTTTATCAATTATCTGGACGAGGGGATCGAGTGTACCCTCAGTAAGTTTCCAGATGGCACCACATTGGCCAGGAGTGTCAACCTGCTTGAGGGTAGGAAGACTCTACAGAGGGACCTGGACAGGCTGGATCGATGGGCCAAGGCCAGCTGCATGAGGTTCAACAAGGCCAAGTGTCAGGTCCTGCACTTGGGTCACAACAACTCCACACAACGCTACAGGCTTGGCAAAGAGTGGCTGGAGAGCTGCCTGGTGGCAAAATGGACCTGGGGGTCCTGGTCAACAGCCAGCTGAATATGAGGTAGTAGTGTGCAGAGGTGTCCAAGAAGGCCAATAGCATCCTGGCTTGTATTAGGAACAGTGTGGCCAGCAGGACTAGGTAAGTGGCTGTCACCCCCGTACTCGGCACTGGTGAGGCCACACCTTGAGTATTGTGTCCAGTTTTGGGCCCCTCACTACAAGAAAGACATTGAGGTGCTGGAGTGGGTCCAGAGAAGGGCAACGAGGCTGGTGAGGGGTCTAGAGCACAAGTCTTATGAGGAGCAGCTGAGGGAGCTGGGGTTATTTAGTCAGGAGAAAAGGAGACTCAGGATTATTGCTCTCTACAGCTACCTGAAAGGAGGCTGTAGCAAGGTGAGGATCAGTCTCTTCTCCCAAGTAACAAGCAATAGGACAAGAGGAAATGGCCCCAAGTTGCACCGGCGGGGTTTAGACTGGATATTAGGAAAAACATCTTCACTGAAATCGTTGTCAAGTATTGGAGTAGGCTTGTGGTTGAGTCACCATCCTTGGAGGTATTTAAAATACATTTGTAGAGGTGGTGCTTAGGGAAACGCTTTAGTGGTGGACTTGTGAGTGGAAGGTTAACAGTTGGGCTCGATGATCTTAAAGGTCTTGTCCACTTAAATGATTCTATTGTTCTATTCTATGATTCTGTCATAGTTTGGGCTTACGATTTTTCTGCAGTTAATTCTTAAATGCACCAGACAAACTTTTCATGGGAAGTATATTCCTGATAATCAAAATCCAGATCTTTAAAAAAAGCCAGGATTTTTTAATCTCATTACTAGAACTATTTCTTCATTCAGCAACTGACATTTTCAGACGTTAATGCAGGGAATCACCACATACCACAAAGTAGCCTATAATAAAACAAGGAGTAAAAGGAAAAGCTTTTTATGGTCAATCTTCACTATAGGCTACAGCAAGTAGAAAAAAACCTGAAAGAAAAAAAACAGCTGTAGGAATAAAGACACGATTGGCAGCACACTTTTGGCCATGACCAATGGTGCCAAATACTGCTCCGGCAAAGGTCCACCACAGAGCATACCCAGACATAGGCTCCCGAGGTGGCCTGGCCACTCCAAAGGAAGGAATCTGTGCAGCATTTTCACACTGCGTGTATCTTCAGCCTCCTCATCTGCCTGGGAAGTGATCTCTCACACATCACCATCAAAATCCCTACGACCCTACGAGTGCAGCCAAGAGCAGGCAGGTTTACTTCGGTCATAAAGTACAATTTCACTGTACGTGACCTCAACTGGGTGCAAAAAAACACACAAAACCAGATAGTACTGAGAAAATCACTGCCTTCATAGATCAGATTAGCGTCAAAGAAGGGACAATGGTTTTGGAAATTCTTATTATTTTTTTATTTTTAATATATTGACCTTGATCACGTCCATCTTAAAACACTGAAATTAGATTTACTGTTTGGAAGAAAAGGTACATCTAAAGCCATACAGCTCCCAACAGTTCATTCTGGATTACAAGAGGCTCCCAAAATGCAGTTCTCCCTAACATCTTTTAGGAAGCCTGAACTTAATACGGATATCTTACAAATCTTACTGGTTTTGCAACAGCAGATACCAGAGCCCTTCCAGCATATACCTCAGCACCCTACAAGGCAGGATGCCAGGTCGTTTTTTATTTTAATTTATCACCACAAAGGCAGGTCCTCTGTAGCATGATTAAGCACGTCTCGGGGAATACTCCAAGCACGCGGCACAGCAAGAGGTTTTCCCAGGTAATACAAGGAAGGTCATTCCAGACTCAGCTGTGCTCCCAAGGACAGACAATGTAGACCACTATTTTAGCCACAGGCCTGTCCTGAAAGATCACTGGACACAAACCAAAATCTGCAATCCCTTACTAATAAAACAAGAATGCCATGAAAATCAGATAATTAACAAAGAAGGAAGAACACAATTACAGATTGTAGAGTTATCTTTATCACTATGCATATGTCATCATATTTATCTCTGTTTCCTGTCAGCACATACAAAGAACATGTCTTCAGTGCAGTTAGTTTAATTCACAAGCTCCAAAATAATCATTTTTCACCTCTGTTGACATTTCTGGAAGTTATTTTTGCCTTAGAAAAAGCCAACATGAGGATTTGTGAGGCATGTTACACAAAGCAGCTTGAGGCTTTTATCTGCCTAAACAACCAAACAATGGTGTTAGAGAAGTGTGACTTCTGTTCCCAAGCATGCTCAGAATCAAATTTCACAAAGAAAAAGAGTGACCCAGTTCAGCAATGTAAATACATGTCATCTCATTAGCTTCAAAGTTTAGCTGAAATAACGTTCAGATGCTATGGCTCGCACTTCAGACAACAAATTCCTTATGATTAACCAGGACCAGATAAAGAGATGGTCAGATCATTGCAGGGGTGAACTGACAGAGGTCACTTCAAAGGCCACGTTCCTACAGCTGAGGCTTTGCTGGGGAATCCTGTGAGCTGTATTCTTCAGATGTTTGCATTGTTTCAGGCAGCAGGTCAGCGTGCAGCACTTAGGAAAGACTAATAACCCTACAGTGAAATCAGCATCACCAGAGCATGCAAACTATTCCCAAAGCCATCCCAGAAATAATCTCTCCACATTTGTCTAAGAAAACCACTCCAGGTATCTTCAATTTATTTCTAATAGGATTTGTCTCCTTCACCTGTCACAGTTGTGTAAAAAAAGTTATTAAAGCTGGATTAATTTATTTCATAAAGCTTTTTCTTACAGCTGTACTGAGGAGTCAAAGATTTCGTAGAGTTTGATGTGCTTCATGTTTCTTTTTTTGGGAAAAAGCACCACCATGCCTTTGAAAACATGAACATATGAGAACTGCGCACTAGTATTAGGATCCCACAGCCCTCACACTGTAACACAGATGAAAAGGGATTTTCAGTCATCAAAACCGTTCCATTTCTCTACAGCTGTTTATAACGAGAGTAAAGAAACACATCTTCTCTCCAATCCAGCCTGGGTGATTAATTAACTGAGGCAACAGCAATGCTGCAGCTGCGTTTGCCAAGTTATCATCCTCAGGACCATAATTAACACAAAGGAAGTTCCAGTGGGAATCAGACTTGAACGACATCAGTGGTAACAATTAAAGCCCCTGAAGATTTTACAGTACTTCAGAGCAGCTTCTTAGTTCTCTGAGCAACCCTTCGGTTCTGACAAATGCCTCTTGGAGGCAGCTAAGGCTCAGTATGTTTTTACTGGACTCAAGGATCATCCTGGCTGACAGAAACCTCTGACCTAAGCTTTTGCTTCTAAAATAACAGTGCCTTGCGTATACTTCCCCTTTATCCCCATTTCTTTCATGTAAGCAGTGAAAGCACAAGAGGCAAGTCCACAACTAAAGCAGGAGATGGGGGGAGATTTCTCCTTTCAGCCTGCCTTGGGGATTTGTTGGTAATTCTGTAGTTCAAGGAGACAAAAGATCACAGTGCTGGTTAAATATACTTATCTATATACCCTAGTATTGTTTTGGCTTTCATCCCCCAACACCCACACTCTCTAAAGCCGTACAGCTCTTAGCCATGGATATTCATGCCTCATGACATAAAAACCAAACACCAGACCGAAGCAATGTGTTATCATATGTTAACATAGTGGATTTTTAATGTTTTTATTTTAGCTAGTGGAGATATTCCCATTTTCCCCCTTGATTAATGTATCAATCCAGTGCGCGAGACTTCCCAATTCCTCCCAGAGACATCGGTCTACCCACAGACAGCAGTTCCTAATGAGGCAACACAGTTCTCCCTCCTCTAAAACAAATGCAAAGAGAGGACATCCTTGATCTTTTATTGCCTCTGTGTTTCTGGTGCAATGATCTACTTGCAGCTGACATTTGAAACTTGAAGCTAAAAAGAAATCCACAGATGGGATTTGAAGGTCATCCAAACACAGCTTTAAACCTGCTCTGTTTTGCTCCCTAATGCAGCCTCGATACAAGCCTTTGGTTGTAAGTTATCCTGTACTTTTTTTGCTCCAAGTTGATCATCCGGTATATCAATTTGTGACTGGGTGGGTAAGAGCAATACATTTACAGAGATTCTCCTAACGATATTTTCTTTTAAAGCAGTAAAGCTGGAAAACTTGATTTTATCTTTTAACTTACCCTGTTCAAAGAAGGGTTTACCCTTCTCTCTTTTTCTCTGTAATCACATCACACCTAACTAGAAATAGATTTGCATCATGAAATGTTGTGGTAAATGTCTGTTACATCATTTCGGGACAGCGTTTTAGAGATACTGTGACATTCCCTGTGCTACCAAGTGGACTGAAAAGAACTTATATTTGTAATTCAAAACTGTTGATTTTCGTATCTATCTACTTTTGAGGAAAAAAGCTAACTATGTGTTTGCATAAAAGGCTGACTACAACCCCATGCAAAGGATTAGCCCACATCTGCATGACACTTAAATCCTACTTAAGCCTATTCCAAATATCATTAACGTTCTTCTTGCGCAAATGAGACAGCACCACTCTGGATTAGGTAATGGGAGACACGCTTAGCATGCTGGACTAGATGACAGGGAAGGGACAACACAGCATTACTAGGTTATGCTATCATCTGTGCTTTCTAACCCCCTTGGATATAACCGCCTCATCTTATATATCGTCCTTTATATCTTGACCTGCACCTGCCATCATAGATCATGCTAACCTTTGGCATCTCACATGTTGAATCGCAGAGTAAGAGAGAAGCTGCAGCACTGAGGAAAGCCTGAGTTCGCCTGTATTTAGCAGTGGAGCATCACCGAACTAGGGCCAGCTCTGAATAACATCAGCGATAACACTTACAGCCAAAAAACTTCCTAATTGTGGCGCTCTCAGTCTTCTTACACACACTAACAACAATGACTTGCTATAAAGACCAAATTACTTTAAATTACATACTGGCTTAGTAGACCACAAATTCAGGCTCACTTAGGAAGTGGACAGAACTAAGTAATAAATGCTTCTGAAATAAAATCCCAAAAATCTAGTGGTGCAGGCCACCTCACAGCACAAACTCCAGTCTGAGTTTGGACCATAAGAGTAACTGTTGCCAGGCAAGGCCTTGAGCCACCTCTTTTGTCCCACGTCCTCAACAGGCAGTTCTGTTCACTGGATTGGCATGACACTTTGCACCCAAAGGAAAAGACCAACTCATAGGTGACAGTTGATGACTATGATGGTGAAAGGTCATGTTCAAAATGTGTTCCGTAACTGTTGTCTCAAATTGTTTTCATTCCACAATTCACTGATTTTAAGGCATCTACCATCACCCAGTCTGACTTCTGGCAATAAAATTTACGATGGTGCACATAAGTGTCAGGAAATGCCTGCTAACCAGACACTTTACACTTAACTTCACTAACACTAGCACAAGTGTAAGCACATGTTCTCACTGAGTGATTCTGTATGTGGCCTACATGATACTTCATCTCCCATAATTTGCACTTCTTAACCATTTCTCCCATACCAAATCAGAAATCCTGTAAATACAGCTGAGGTGATTTTGCAGACCAGCTTCTACAATCTGCCTGAAGATTTATCAGAGCCGTTGAAAGGGAAGTTGTTCTGCAGCTCCTGACCCCACCGTATGGAAGCCATTAGGCTCAGCCCTCAGCTCATCTGCACAAGAATAGAAGCACTTGTGTGAAGTCTAGAAATGCTCTTCTGGACATCAAGAAAGACAGAAAACCACTATGGGCAATCATTTTAATTATTAAAGAGCTTGATCACCAAATGAAGGAGCATTGATTTACCAAAGTTCCTGTACATTAAAATCACTCAAAGTTTTGTAAAATGGACCAACATGGCTGTTTGTGAGGAGCTGTCTACAGCAGAGAAACCAAAGTCCAAGAGGAAAGGAAGTCACTAGGTGTTAGCTAGACTACATGTTGACAAAATTAAGACAACACCTGAAGCTATATACATTTATAATCCTGCTGGTTTTCATTCTGTCCAGCTGCATCACACATGGAGAAAATCTCAATGATAGGCTGGGAAGCATACTGGGTAGAAATTTGCAAGAATGCAACCAAAAAGGATACAGGAATTCTGAAATGAATTGCTGGGGCTTGCCTAAAACCACATCAAAAGCATACCCAGGGCAGCCGTAGCCATACCCAAACTCATATGAAGCCTGTGAACTAACAACAATTAAGTCACAGCAATATGGATTTCGGCTCAGCCTATTCACCAAAACATCCAGGTCCTTTCCTAAAACTCGAGCCACTGTGACTTCCCTCGTACTGTTACCCAAACTATCTCAATGCAAGATGTTATATCAGGTCATATGGCAAGTTACAATCACACCCATGATCTGTAGAGAGGAGCAACAGAAGGCTTTGATTCCCATGTACCTGGACTTCAACAACAGCAATAGAGTTCATACTGCTGTACACGGCACCATTTCCAGTCTCCTAACCAGGCTCAGCCTTGATATCTGCCTTCAAGAAATCACAACAATCTCGTTCTGGTCCTAACAACACACTCACAGGACAACTAACAAGTAGAGGGAAAGCGTCATGAAATTAATATTCTGTCTTACATGGAGATACACCTGAAACATAGAGTTGATATCAAAGAATTCAGGTTCATAACCTAAAAAGGAGAAGAACACAAGCTGCTTTGAAGTCAGCGGATGGGAGACACAGGCCCACTGGTGCCTCGTTTCAGGAGGTACAAAAAACAGTTATGGGCTGCTCGCGTGACGCAGAAAGAAGCTGGGCATCACAATCACGGAAGAAGACCTCACCAATAATAATGTTTGTGGAATATACACTTTTGCCCAGAAGACTGTTGACAGCCTCATTTTCAAGGAAACAGAAATACCCCCACATAAAGGAACTTGTCCACTGAATCCAATGCCACCCCCTGCACCCAGGACACAAATAAAGTCAACACACAACACAGCAGTAAATCATTCAACCACCTAATAAAGCTATATTCACTCTGTTCTTTTGGAGCCATCCCTTCTGGAAAAGCTGGGGCAGAGAACTACAGCAATGCAGGGCTTAGGGAGAAACCTAGGGAATAAGATGCACCCTAAATGCAGCCTAGAAGTATAGGCTCTGTAAGCACTAGCTTTGGGCCATTAGCAGGTCCCAAGCGCCTTAGAGCATTACCAAGGGAGAAGTACTTATTTGTTTGAACTTGGATAGAAACAAAATACTGAAAATTATTTGACTGGTTTCCGTTTAGTTGTCCAGCAAGTTATCCCAAGCATCCCAAGCACCTTCACACCAGAGCTGAGAAAAGAAGATGAAATTTCTCAGTCACCTGCATAGCAAACAACCACCTGAAAGACCCAGTCCAATCCTGATGTAACTTTGCTAATTCCACTGTGCTTACTTTGGAGTTGAATATGGCCCCTACATCCTACATTGCTCCACTTAACACAGCGTGTGACTAAAGCTCTGCTCGGCTCCAGATGGCCAAACGTCAAATAAATTGAAAAACAGCCATTGCCAAATCTCTACTTACAAAAAAAAAAAAAAAGAATTACAGATTAAATCAAAGAGGGAATACGAATTCAGCATTAGAAAATATAATGCAACATGCTGCCTTGCCTTTTGGAGCTCACTTTTACAAGGTATTTACCTTGTAAAAGGTAATGAAAAGATGCAAAGGTAATGAAAACATGCTATAAATCTCTGCCCCTAGCTAAAATCTCTGCCCCTAGCTACCGAACAACCTCTTGGCTCTCTTCATCCTGCTGACAGTGTTTATGTCCTCCAGGACAGAATGCCACCGTGCTCCAGATTAGGGGTAAGACCTCCATGCCCCTACCGGCACACAAGCTATTTCAAAGAGGTATTAAAACTAAATAATAACATCCAGATACTGCACTTTCTTTAGAGAAGACAAGGCATGACTAGAAAGCAAACTATGCACTATGCGAAAAAATTGGTACTTTCCTGTGGTTCAGGTAACCCAGGAATCATGACCAGCAGCAGCTGATCATGAATAACTGAATAAAAACATCTATACACATGCACATACAATTTGTTCCTCATGTTTCCAGCCATTTTCCAATGTGGCTGCCAGGATGGCAACAGAATTCAGCTGAGCTACTTAGTTCAGAGCAGGGTTTAGCCCATAGGGAGGAAGGGAGAGAGGAAGAAAGGGACAGCAATATTTTGATTAATATACAGAACTGGAACTCATTAAGAGTAGGATCAATTTCCAGTTTTATACAACTTCTCTTCCCTGAACTAACCTACATCTGACATCAGTCATAACACTCTAGAAAGAGCTAAAAGTAATTTTCACACCTTCCTTCTAGGATAGCATGTTATATGGCATGTCCTAGATCAGATAAAGCAGATTGTGGATGAAACACAGATTTTACCTAGACTCTTGTAACTGCCAGGATGAACAATTCCCCAAAGATCACATATACATAATCAACAAATAAACAATATAACGTAATATATTATACAAATAAACACGCAAACCCCCCTTGTTTTAAAGAAAGTCTCCAAAACAGAGGTTCAGACTGAACATGGCTGAATAAACCCATATGTCCCATAGCACAGAACCCTAAAGTTACAAAATAATAATGGTGAAAGGGACTTAAAAAAGCTGTGTGCTTCTTCCTGCCTCAAGGCAGGATGAACTGTCTCTACAACTATTCCTCTGTTCAGTGTCTTCCACTACTTCATATCATGACCAAAAATCTGACCAATTTCATCTCTCTGATTAGCACAAATTACTCTGCTGGCCTCCACAGTTATTCTAGTTTTACACAACACAAGAGAGTATAGCCTGTCTTCAAAGAGCTCCGCTACCAAAAAATACTTTTTGTCAATATATTCTTTGCCCATAAAATAAGCACTGAAGTTTCTAAACAGTCATTCAGGCAAGAAACAGAACAGGAATAAAAGGCATGCTGATTATTTTTTGAAGCACTTAGGAAAGATCAAATTGCTGTGTTTGTGTCACCCTCCGATACCGCAGAATACTATGCTCAAATGCAACCAACATGTCTGACATTTTCAAGACATATAAAACAGGAAAATAACCATTTTAGAAAGGCTTTTAACTTACAGTTCCTAGTGGAAAATGAATTTGATGCTAAACATTTGCATTCCCAAGACAAACTAATATCAAGAGTAGCATGCTTACAGAACCCATAAATATTAGCGATAAATAATGTTGGACAGAATGAAAAGCTGAATTAAAGATTAAAGGTTATTTTGCATTGCAGAAATTAAGGAGGGTGGGGCAGAAAATGAAACCTCATAGTAGTCAAGAACTATTTCAGTCCGTGATGAGTATTGTTTCTGGAATACAGTCTGGGGAAGAAACATCAATAAATGCTCGACTAAGAACTGCACACTTTGAAAGACATTCTGAGCAGGCACACTAACATGCGTTTTAAATGGACAAACATGCCCAATATGGGTGCCAAAACCATCATTTTTTCTATCCTAGAACCTGAAAAACTCTCAGACACTCTCTCTTATGTGGTCCTCTTTTGATATAACATTTATTGCTGGAAATCAGAAAGTCAGAACACACTGAGTAAACTAAGCTTTCCTGACAGCATGAAGGAAGATAATATTCTGACTAAAACTGGTAAGTTTGGAACTGTTAAAATGTTTAGGCGGCAGCAGTGACTCCTGTGGACTTTATTTTCTTTTCTAGTTATTCTTCCTGTCTTCCCAATTTCATTTACATGAAATGTAATTTGCAAATAGAAAAACTACTTGTTACATTCATGAAAACCCTTTTGATCAGTTCTGGCTGCATCTGTGGGGCTATTTAGACATGTCAGAAATCAAAAGGACATCGCAGCTGATCTCATCTTTAATCCATTCCCAGCGAGTTAGCACAGGACTTCTGTTGGTGATACGCTTTCTAATTTCTTTACATTCCCCAGCTGATGGGGTTTCCTAATTACCCGAGGAAATCTCTTAATACTTCTGTTTGAAACTTCAAACTGCAGTGCTAAGAAAGCGTTAACAGAATATGTATTCAAGGAAAACAGCAGCTTCTACTTTAAAGTAGCAACATGGACTGCGTAACTCAGCAGGATGGAAGCACACGCGGGCTGGAGCTGTTCCGTCTCACTGCAGATCAGCTCTTTGCTATGCAAACACGGAAACATGGCACCAAACTTAATCTTATATTTTTCCCCTGAAAAGTCATATGCCTGCACATGTGCTCCCCGCTCCCTTTCCAGGCCTCGCGCTTCTGCGATATTGCTAGAGAAGCATAACTTCATAAAGTTGGGAGAGAAACCTAATTGCTTAAAAATAGGATTTGGCAGAGCACCAGCTCCCAGATCAGTCTGTGAAGCGTTCAGAGATTTTAAGCAGCTAAGAGTTCTACCTCAGGCAATTTCAAACCAGTACTTTCTTCTGCTCCCTTCAGAAAACCACAAAAATATTTGCAGCAATTGTAAGGACAGTTACTCCAGAAGGCACTCCCCTTGGCTGCTAGGCATCTTAGGGTGTCCAAGAACCAAAGAAATAAAAACAAAAAGCTTGTTGACATCAGAACATTGACAACTGCTTTCACTAGGGAGGTATCTGTAACTCTCCAAGTGTTCTCTACTCCCATCTCTTCTAATCTTTTTTAGACTCAGGGACAGTTCTGGTCTATGTCAGTTCTGCCTCTGTACCAGCTTGAAGAAGGATTTCCACAGATATCCTCTTGCCTCACTCTGCTTTAAGTATGCCTCTCTTGCTCCCCGTTCTCAGATGCCCTTCTGTTCTGCTTCCACTCTCTCCAGCTCTTACTCCCTGGCTCCTTCACCCGCTGCTCTCCTGACTTCTCAGTCTCCAGAGGAATGTGCAGGAAGCAAATTTAACAAGGGCAGGACAAGGCTCAATCTTGACCTCGCTTCCTTAGAAAACTGAATCATAATCTCTATTAGCAACATCCAGATCTTTCTGGACCTGTACGTTTGGAGGGAGGGTTCAGCTATGAAGACGGAGTATGATATAAAAAACATTCCATGTAAGTCCAATAATCTTTCAGGAATGGGAATTGTGTGGAACAGAGCATGAATTAACCTCCTCCCCTCTTTCAAATGGCTGCAGCGAGCACAGGTGATTAGTTTCTTTAGTTGTTTTCTATAGGTAGGCTCCAAATCTGTTTATGTGTGCACATACACATTCATACGCACACACCCAGCCACCAAGGGGATCTTTGCTGGGATTACCGCTTCCCTGCAACTCCAGCCACAGCGCTCATTAGCTTCAGCTGGCTGCCTCCTGACCTACCCTCTCCCAGCCATTCCCCTGGGCAGCAGCGCCAACAACCTGTACTAAAAATACCTCCTCAACATCATAAATAGCAAGATGGTAGGATTCTTAATCCCCCTTCAGGCACAGAGTCTTTTTGCTTTTGATAAATACGGAGTGGCAACAATGGACAGAGGATAAAGTGCATCTTCTAGCACTGGTCTGCTTGGCCTCCGTGCCTTGCAGAAAGGAAAAATGAGAACTCCCAGTATCCACAAAGCTGTCACCAGAGGACGAGAGAAAGAGGGGGAAATCGCTATTGCAAAAAGGCACACAATCTCCCAAAACTAAATCCTGAACATGTTAAACTCAATAGGACTTACTGCCCAAAACACAAGACCAGTGTTATAAAACAACACTTTAGATCTGCGGATTATCTGCACCGAGCAGGGAGCCAGACAGCAGGAAAACTCACAGCAAAAGAAGGGAACGGTTGAATCTTGCCCAGCTGAACTCCCGCACCCCCACAAACTGGACAGAAGGCGGCGAATGCACAGTGCCAGGCCAGCCTGGCCGCAGGAAGAACAAGCTGCAGCCCTCTCATGGTACTTCACTCTTGAAACACTGCACCAAACATTACACAAACCTCTCACCATCCTGGCCACGCAGATTTGAAAAAGCCCTGCATTACCTAGGGACCGAGGTCATGTTATATCTAGGTATACAAAATACATTAAAGATCCTAAAATCAACTGCCATTTGAGTCTAAGTTTTCAGCCCTTTTCTTTACTGAATGTATTACGGTAGAAACTCAAAAGTACCAAAGCAACTGTACAAGTCTGTGAGCTTTGTTGACCCATACAATTCTGGAATTCTCAAAAATCTCAGTTTATGATGAAAAAAAAGGTTACATGGCTTTCTTTTTTTTTCCCCCACAATCTCCGTTAGGTTTTAAAATATTAAACCTAGAAAAATTTGCCGCTGTCCAGCTGCAGTTCTAAAGGAAGAACATCACAAGTGGTGTTTCCTGCACAAACAGGAGTAGGAAAATATTTATGATGTTGCAAGCTTGGAAAGAAATATGGTATCACTGGGGTAACTATAATACAGTCATATACATTAGCCATTTAAAGTTTTTAAATTTTAAATGACATTTTCAGAAAGATGGGAACAAGATAATGGCATCAGAATTATATTGTTTGTATCATGTATGAACATAACCAGCTAACCACGGCCTCTTTCTCTGAAACACTAGACTCCACATGTGCATTGCACATCTAAGTACACAAAACATTCATCTCAAATATCAAAACATCTGGCAAGAGAAAATAGAAAAAAATATTTTCTGGATATTTTTGGACAGAGATTACTTCAGGTCAAGTCAGAAAACATCCCTAAGCTGCAATCATCAAATTCTTTTATCAGTTATTTTGGATTTAGCCAGTGTTACTAAGAGAGAAATATGACATAGGCTTTTTATAGCTGCTGCCAATTCAACAATGATCAAAGTTTTATTACTCTTCCTTAGATCAAAGTCTGGACTGGATAATTTTGGGATTATCTCCAGCTCATGAAGTAGAATAAACACTTTTGGATAACCACATTATTATATAACAATATCATCTTCTTGCAATAAGTTTTGTTCTTATTTATATATGCCACAGGTTTTTAGTGGATTGTCTGATTATCATTTAATTGTTTTATTGGCTTACTAGGACAATAAAAGAGAAAATTATACAACAGCAGCAGAAGGCCATAGAAACATTCAAATTCTCTCTTGTGTATCTGCATTCATATGCAGAAGATATTCATGAAACTAAGATTAAAAAATAAAACTGGGTATAATTCCAGTGAAAGGTAATAGGTCTTACAGCTCTGCTCATTATAAACCACTCAAGACATCTACAGATTTCCTTTTGGGGAACAGAGACATACACACACACCTCGGCACAGCCTGTTCATGCATATACACACCCTTCCGACTGGAACAAAGAAAGTCCTCGGCAGAGAATTAGTATACTCACATTATGTGAGCTTCCATTAATAGGCATAAAATATTACTTCATGGGTAATAGTCAGCACAACTCCTTCTGCAACCAAACCTAATTTAAAAGGTGCTTAGATGTGTGCTTCACTGAGGTGTGCTTTCATTCAAGAAAAAAAGGGTTTTCTCCTTTAGGTTTTTATTCTGACAAAACCATTGATTTCTACATTGTCTATTGACCATAGGCTCAGCACTGAACAAGTTATTTATTATTACCTTCAATGAAACAGCAAGTCCTAAATCCATCTCTTCTTTTACACCCTAATTCTTATGAAATTCATTCACCTCACACAGCCTTTATTGAAGCTAACTCTTCCACAAATGTAGACCAAGGAGTCTAGGACACCAGAGAAAGCCACTACTTTGGCATAATCTGCTCGGCATTTTCTGTATGCGTAGGGTCACAGAGAGTTAGAGCTGGAACATCGTTTTCAGAGCTGTTATTGTACTCTCGTAGCTATGTTCCTTCATCATTAACTCGTTTTAGCTCTTATCTAACCTGCTTGTCTCCCAGCCTTTCTAATGCCAAAAATGAACTGAAAGCTTTCATCACTAGTTAAAAGGAAACTGTAATTTGAACAGCAGTTTTTCTGACTTTTCTGTTGATCAAAGATGCCTCATACGAGCCTGATGCAATAGAAACAAAATCAGATTTAAAATAACAGTAATTAAAGCAGAATCCTTCCACTGAGTGAAATCCCACAGGCCTTAGTCATACAAGACTTACACTAGAGGAGAAAGTAGTGAAAAGCACATTAAATACTACTAAGTTAAGGTTCCCGGTATAGCAAAGGGAATGATAAATAGTAAGAAAATGTTAACAGAAATTGTTTCAGCTTTGCACTTCGGATTAAAATTTGTCTATCTTGTGCAGTTTCAGAAATAGAATAAACCATCTTTATTAATAAGGAAGCAGTAAACGAGGAGTTTTCTTCCTGTCATGATGTCCTTAGAAAGTCCACTGTGGTAAGGCCACTCACTTCTCTGACCTATCTCCAAGAGGATCACCACTAAGCGCCATGTTGGTAGGTTACCAAGAAAACATCTGTGACCATGAAGGAGAAAAAGACATTGTTGGCTTCACCACTGAACAGCAACACGCACTGCACTCTTCAGCTCCAGAACGAGCGAAGCACGGGTCTAAGGGCTTCAGGGAGTCAGACCTCACAATCCGCTGACTGAGCTGGATGTTCTTCTTTCACCCCCCTGTGCGCTGAAACTTCAAATATACCACAGGGGTAAAAAAGTACCTTTTGCCTCACCTTTGAGTACGTTGTCTTCTGGATGTTTCCTATTTCATGCTTCTGTCCAGAGTGCCCCTCAATCACAGCTGCACCAGGCATCTCTCAGTAATCCCACCAGCACAGCAGGAACACCAGCACCTCTTCTCTGGAGGCAGAGAGCACACTGGTGCCACAAAACACCCTGCCTCATCATAATTTTTTTTACACATCAGCCTTTTTTATAATGATGACAACAGATCCTCCTTCCACTTCAAAATGTAGAGCTTAGATGAACATATTGTGATTAATGGGGTGAAATCCTCTCGGCGGCCGATCACCAGTGGTGTCCCTCAGGGCTCAGTTTTTGGGACAGCTCTGTTTAATATGTTTATCAATGATCTGGATGAGGGGATTGAGTGCACCCTCAGTAAGTTTGCAGATGACACCAAACTAGGTGGGAGTGTTGATCTGCTTGAGGGTAGGAAGGCTCTACAGAGGGACTTGGACAGGCTGGATCGATGGGCCAAGGCCAACTGTATGAGGTTTAATAAGGCCAAGTGCCGGGTCCTGCATTTTGGTCACAACAATCCCAAGCAACGCTACAGGCTTGGGGAAGAGTGGCTGGAAAGCTGCCCAGCAGAAAAGGACCTGGGGGTGCTGGTGGACGGCCAGCTTAACATGAGCCAGCAGTGTGCCCCGGTGGCCAAGAAGGCCAACAGCATTCTGGCTTGTATCAAGAATAGCATGGCCAGCAAGAGTAGGGAAGTGATCGTGCCTCCGAGTACTGTGTTCAGTTCTGGGCCCCTCTGTACAAGAGGGACATTGAAGTGCTGGAGCTTGTCCAGAGGAGAGCTACCAGGCTGGTGAGGGGTCTGGAGACCAGGTCATATGAGGAGAGGCTGAGGGAACTGGGCATGTTTAGCTTGGAGAAGAGGAGGCTGAGGGGAGACCTCATTGCCCTCTACAACTACCTGAAAGGAGGGTGTAGAGAGGTGGGTGTTGGCCTCTTCTCCCAGGTGAATAATGACAGGACCAGAGGAAATGGTCTGAAGTTGCGGCAGGGGAGGTTTAGATTAGATATTAGGAAGAATGACTTTACTGAAAGAGTGGTCAGGCACTGGAACAGCCTGCCCAGGGAGGTGGTTGAGTCACCATCCCTAGAGGTGTTTAAGAAACGTCTAGATGTGGCACTTCAGGGCATGTTCTAGTGGAAGAGATTGTAGGGGTTTGGGTTTTCTTGTATGTGTATGGTTGGACTCGATGCTCTCAAAGGTCCTTTCCAACCATGAAGATTCTATGATTCTATATTAATAGTTTTCAACAAACATGAAGTGTGTGCAATCATTTCTAGCTGTGGGAAAGTAACTCCAAGGCTATGCAATTACAGGAGAAACTGGGCAGGTACTCAGACAGGTAGCTCATATTCAGCTCTCGCTAAAGCTCTATGGACTCGCCACTCTAAGTTTTAAGTCTAACTCCAGTGCATGTACATAAACAGCAGGCTCTGCATTGTGGATGTGGACATGTTTCATGGTTTACATGAAACAAACTGACTCACCAAAGTGCAAATTCCGGCTTACAAATGGGAAAAGAAGAGCGCAAGACTTCTCCATCACAGGGGTACCTTGCTGAAGCCTGGCTGGTCCAACCTTGTTTGCAAATGAAGGATTTCCCTACATACCATATGGGACTGGTAAACATACCGAATGCAATGGTCAATAATGTTTACAGGATTAGGACTCTTATTTGGGTTTGAGCTTCTAAAAATGAAGTTCCATCTGAAAACACACCACAATAAGGGCTGAGCATTTAAAAAAAAAAAAGCGTGTCTCTCAGAGTTTTTATCTGCTATTACTGTAAAATGTCTAGGAGTTTTCTTTGGGTTTTAATGAAGAACAACACCTACTAACACCTACTACATGATAGCCTAAACAGTATGTGACAAAAAAATTATGAGCTACTTGCTGGTCTCGGAACTTAGAGACTGAAGTCTGTTTTCGACGGTGTGTTTCTGCCTTTACACTGCAAAACTAAGAAATGCTACATCAGTCACATGAACTAACCATGTGTGGTTTTCATTTTCAATTACTAACAGATCAGATTTAAAATAATTCAAAATATTCAATTCGAACCTATTAAAAGGAAAAAAAAAATCCCTAAAAGATTGTTTTCAGAGACTGCAAAACACATGAGGTTCTGGTGTTTTCTACTAAAAGCAATTTTGCTGGCTTTTCCATCCATAAGCTGATGCTTATTTTCCTTCTGTGCAATTCCTTTCAAAGCCATGCATTTAAAATAGATTCTACCTCATTGTCCCAGTTTCCTCTTGTTGTTGCCATTAGTCTATGCAACTTTTTCCATGCATTCAGGACTAATTTTCATTAATCACAAAAGTTAAACAGCACAGACTAAGCTTTGTTGAGGGGAAAAAAAGATGGGATGAAGAGACAAACTTAAAAAGGAGCATCTTAAAAGAGATACTACTGTTTAAGTCAGATACCTCAGTAAAATATTCTTGTTCCCCATCAAAACAAAAGCTCTAAACGTTTGGCTGCAGCTACTGATTCTCATGTACAGACAATTACAGCTTGCAGTGACAATCCAGGTGCTAATCCTGAGCTATTTAAGCCACTAAATTGAGCTTCAAGCCCTAAAATGAGTAACTGGAGAAAAAGTCATTACATGTATTTTGAAGAAATAAACAGAAAGTACAGATAGAATTAAATAACAGTATGAAATCAGTACAGAAGAAATTCAGGACAAAAGCTGGGAAGAGAAGAACCTTGAGAGGCATTTCGAAATTCTGCACTGCCTAGGTATTGAAAGTAGGAAAGAGCTGTGTCGGCGTGACTGCACAGCCAGCTCTGTCTCAGGTCATGCTGCAGAGCACCCAACCCTGCCAGGAACGCGCTCCTGCAGGCTAGGGAGCGTTATACCAAGGAAAATGCTGGAAATCACTAGGGCTGGCAGCATTTAAAGCTACAATAATTAACTATTCTAAATATGCGTTCGGTGATAGCCATGCACTAGTCACGCCACAAATTAAATCAATAACAGATCATTACAGGCCTGAAAGAAATACCTGTGACAACAACTAGAAAAACAGAGCAATAGTTTTCAAAAAGGATGTGGCAGACAATATTGCCACCTCTTAAGTGGCTGGTTCCTTTAGGTATGAGCAATATTACTGTGAGAATCACAGACCAGAATAAAATGTTGACCAGAAGCTCCCAGCAGCTAGTTTTTAAACCAGTCAGCACAGACCTCAACCAAAACCATCACTATCATCAGCAGCAGCCATGGCTATTTGAGGAGGACTAGAAGATTTGAAAAATAAAAGTTAGTGGTGGAATACGTAGAATCTTAAGACTTAGTGTGTAAATATCTCACAGAAAAATTTGCGATTTCCTCACACAGAAGTTCACAACTGTGAGACAGATCAATCAGGTGATGTGTGCGGTGCATATGAAGAAAGAACTGTTACCAGAGCAAAACATAATGAGCTGAAGTTTATCACCCTCTGCTAGAAATCTATTATTGACTTGACTTGGGTAAGAACAAACAAGGCACCTGAGAAGAGGCCCAGAAAGCAGAAATTTCCCTGTTCTGACCTGGCTCTGAGACTCAGGAAAAAGATCATTTTGGTTCCTGTCTCACCTGTAAAATGAGGAAAAAACCTCCCTCCCACCAGCAGTAACGGTGATTTATTTGTCTAGACTGAGAAGTGTTTGATCTACATTTGTTAGAAAATCAAATAGGAAAAGATAAGGACTGTAGTATAAAATAAATTCTTTAGCTAAACAACTCTACTACTTTGACTATTGAGTAGGCTAAAAAATGTAATTACCTTCTCTACAACGCCCACACGTACAGCATCAGAGCAGCACAGTACAACCTGTTAATATTAGACAGCAATAATATTTCTTTAACACTGGCTTCTGTCAAAATTCAGTGATTTTAATTATGGCACAAAAAAGGCTGAAAAGACACCACTATTGATAAACCTCCTATTTTACACGCCTATGTTCTCCTGAAGAAGTTGCCTACTGGACTAAATACAGCTCATGCTAATTCTTTCACCGTTTAGAAAAAAAAAATTAGCAAAGATCTTCGTATTTGACCATAGCAAACACTCCCATTTGTGCCTGTTTGCTCTAGCATAACTGAAGATTATAACAGTTAAAAATAGCCCTTTTTCCATTAACCTTCATGATAACAAGTAGTTTTGACAGTTTTTAAGCAGTTTGAGATAACGTGCACAAGTAGGTCACAGTTATACTTGGCTTTAGAAAAACGTCTTTCATCCAGAGAATTTACAGCTCTTTGCAAACAAGCCCTTAGGTTAGCAACAATCTATAAGGCTTACTCCAACACCCAAATTCAGTTATGTATGAGTCCTAATAACAACTACTTAACAACGGCTGAAAGTACAATATGAAGCCTTTTGCAAACTGCAAAATTGAAAAGCCCGACTGACGTCAAGGGCAGCTCCCCACTGATCCCAACAGGCCGCAGAACAGGTCGTGAGAGCGCCCTGGGAAGGACTCCAACTTGACAGGGAAGTGAAAAGGGATGTTTAAAGTTCGTTTCAGCTCCCAGTTATATCACCAGATTTCCAAAATGCTTATCTGTTCAAGCTTCTGGGAATACACGTCTGTGCTGCTTCATCTGGCACTTGGTCAAAACATGTGCTAGAGCTGTACTCTGAGGAGAGCGGTAGAAGAATGTCAGAGACCTTACACTTTGGTAACAGAGAGAGGTGAGGGACAGGTGTGAAGGGCTGCAACAACCTGCTCTGTGAAGGGTGGAAGGAAATAAAGGAATATTTCAGAAAATTCATCTTAAAGCACAGGTAAGCCATTTGTCCTCACAGCAACCGCTCTGAAATTTAGCTACCATTATTTCCATTGTACAAATAGGGAGGCATAAAACTCTTCATCTGGAGTTCCATTTAAGGCAAAATTACACGGATTTGGTTTATCAGTTACACTTCATATATTGACTTACAATCTATCATAACATCATTGCCTATATGGGTATTTTTGGTTAAATAACGACAGGGAACTAGAGCAAAAGAGTTAAAAGGAACAGTCCAAAAGGACAGAGGTATCGCTGGATTTCAGGAGTTTCTTCTATCATCTGTTGCAGTCAGTTAACTAGACCATGCTGCCTCCTGGAGCAAAAGAGGTGAATAGAGAGCGCACAGATTGAACACTGATGATATTGTGATGTTTTTTACTATCCCTTGAATATCTCTCGCAGTTTAGTAATGAAAATGGCACAGGTGAATGTTTAACTCTCTTGCTATTCTTGGTATGCTCGGTATATAATCAACAAGCAAACAGCTCCGAGTCTCTGATGCATTCAGAATAATAATGATCACCTTTTGGACAGCTAACACAACATAAAATATTAACAATCAACATCCGCTGAGCATGCAGACCCTAAAGATTCAGTGGTTTTAATGGGACTGCATATGCATGAGGTAATCTGCCTTCATAAGCAAAGGGTCCCTACCTGATATTTGAACAAAGCTTAAAGACTTCCTTCTTACTTGAGATACATTCTCATGAGTAACCTCATTAAGACCCATCATTCCACAGAAGCGTGTAAAAGTAAGTTAATATGTAAGATTTTAACAGCAGTAGTGTTTAAAATGGTTAATAATAATGGCCTATAGTACTTTACACACAAATAGCCTTCGCTCAGCACTGAATAACTCTTTACTTGCACAGACACACTTATTTTCCAACTAAGTCCATTTGTTAAAATTGAAAAGCAAATATCAATAGGAATTACTATCTTAATCTCTTTTATGAATCTTATTCACTACTTCCCTAAAGTCCTGTGGACTCTCTCTCTCTCTTTCCAATTAATTACTCTGAAAATAATAGATGGCGGGGAAGAGGCTGAGAAAGAATTCACCCTTCTTCTCCAGGCAGCTCTCCAGCAGAATCTAGCAGGCATCAAACATCATGTGTTGTGCAGATGAATAGGAAAGAGGGATGGTGGGGGGAGGAAAAAGGAATACAGCCAGTGGAAATATTCCCTGGCTTCCCAATCTGGATGGTTCGGTTTTGGGGAGTCATCTGCAGAGATGAAATTGCAAGGTTTTTCTGTCACCTCCTCAAATCCAGGTACCCCTTTGAAGACAAACACTGTAATCCATGTCATAAAGCTTTGCTGGGTTTTCCCCACAAGTACTAATGCAGTCTTAGCACAGCCCTGATGCTCATATACTCAGTGTTCTTCTAGAAATGGATTCTTGGGAGACTGATACGGTCCACTTCTTCCAAAAGCAAGAATAATACTGTCCCACGAAGAATGATGCTGCTCTAACACCATTTATTATTAATATCTAAAATGGGTGTGATGCTTTAGGAAGATGGTCCTAACCACAAAATGCTGACAACCTTTCAGCAGTCACATGATGCCTTCCATGTGCATGAAGCTCATCTGGACATCAGCAGGAATCCAAGCAAATGAAAGAGCGGGTCCAGGCTGAGCAAGATTTAATACATGGAGATGAAGAGAAATAAAGGGGTGAACAAATAAGACGTACCCCTACATTCAGGGGTTTGTTAATTTGTAATACATAATTTTGACAAAGTATTTTTTCAATCCAGAGATAACCAGGGAGTGGTTTTACTTGTCATTGTTATGCAGGTAATTTTCTCTCTTCCTTCAAGGAAAAAAAAAAAGGAAAGAGGTGCTTACAAGTATTTCTGCTTTGTTACGACAACGTTTGGAAAATGCTTAACCGCATGTCTCAGGTTCTTTAATTGGCACTAACTATAATCAAAAAGCTAAAAGCATCAGCCTTTAGGCCACACCTGCATCAGTTTCTCAAATCAGAAGCGGAAGTTTGGGACGAGACAGGGTCCGCAGTCAGCGAGGGCCGATCTGTTCATCCCCAGCCCAGAATTACCAAACACCCAGAGCCTACGCACAACCGCATGCAAAGGACAAAGGCTAGCCAAGTTTAGGCCGTTATTAAAACAAATGCAAATCTGAAGCAAAACTTCAAAATGTTAATTTCAAGCCAGAAGCAAATGTCCACCAGAAGTATATAATCTGACGACTGGCTTTACCACCACCACACCCGAACAGGATCTTTACAAATGACAGACCGAGCCCGATGCCTCACCAGTGCCCGGCAGCCACACCAGTACCAATCACTTAGTATTTCCTAAGCGGTAACAACCACCGAGTTCTGACCCTAACCGCCCCACCCCACCACCACCATATTCCTTTCTCTGCATACACACGCTCCCATCACCATTTAAACCGCACCAAACCGCCGCCCCCCGGGTCTCCCCGCCCGGCCCGCAGGTGCGGCTGGCTGCCGGTCCCCCGAGGATGCTCTGCGGCGCCAAGCCCTGCTGCAGCCCGCTCCGGAGCCCCTTCCCCGGCCGAGCTGCAAAACGGTACCGGTGGGGAGGGGGGTGGAAAAAAACATCTCGCCTCCCCGCCCTGCTCCGAAAATCGCCCGCGCAACCTCCGCCCAAGCACCGCGGCACGGCAAGGTCAAGCGGCCAGCAGAGACGCGGAGCCCGGGGCGGCGGAGACCCACCTCTGGCAGACATGGCTCAGGCGGGCGAGGAGCGGAGCAGCGGCGGAGCAGCGGCGGAGCGGCGGCGGACGGCCCGCACCGCCCTGCGCCCTCCGCGGCGGCCGATGCGGACAGCGTGGGGGGGCGGCAGCGCTGGGCCGGGCCGGGCCGGGCGGGTGGGTCCGCGCCGCCGCCGCCGCGCTCCCTCCCCCCTTCCCTCCCTGCGCGCCGCGGTGCGGGGCGGCGCCGCCCTGCGCTGCCCGTGCCCGGCCGTGGGTGGACGTGGCTGTGTCCGCCGGGGCTGGGGGGGGGGCGTGGAGGGAGCAGGGGCTCCCGTGGGGCGGGACTGCGCGCTGGGGGCGGCGGCGGAGGGGAGGGGGGACAGAGGGATGAGGCGATGTCGGCTGCGGGTAGGGCTACAGGGAAATGTCACCGGCGGGGTGCGCTGGGCACGTCCCCTCGCATGGCGATGGGCTCGGGGAGAGACGCACCGGCTGCGAAAGCAGCGCTAGGAAAAGCACGGCCAGACCTTCCTCAGCAGCAGCGTGGGCAGCAGGGCGAGGGGGGGATTCTGCCCCGCTGCTCTGCTCTGGTGAGACCCCACCTGGAGCTCCGTGCCCAGCTCTAGAGTCCACAACATTAGAAGGACATGGACCTGCTGGAGCGAGTCCAGAGGAGGCCACGAAGATGATCAGAGGGCTGGAGCACCTCTCCTATGAGGACAGGCTGAAGGGAGCTGGGGTGGTTCAGGCTGGAGAAGACTCGACTCCAGGGAGACCTTATAGCCCCTTCCAGTACCTAAAGGGGCTACAGGAAAGATGGGGAGGGACTCTTTATGAGGGGGTGCAGCGATAGGACAAGGGGTAATGGTCTTAAACGGAAAGAGGGGAGATTTAGACTAGATATTAGGAAGAAATTCTTTCCTCTGACGCTGGAACAGGTTGCCCGGAGAAGCTGTGGATGCCCCATCCCTGGAGGCATCCAAGACCAGGCTGGATGGGGCTCTGAGCAACCTGGTCTGGTGGGAGGTGTCCCTGCCCAGGGCAAGGGGCTGGAACTAGATGATCTTTAAGGTCCCTTCCAACTCTAACCATTCTATGAGTCTATGATTCTGCTCCTTTAAGTGCTGCATAGACGCGTCTTCTAAAATCACTCAGACAGTGCTGTTCGACAGCAATGCAGCGCATTTATAACCTGACACTGAAAAGTGTGGCACAACTTGAAATTCACTCACCAAACAGCAACAGAGCATAGCAACTATACGCCTGCGTATCTGTATGTAAATAGTACATAAACATAAAAATTATAGCAATGTTGTCCGCAAAACAATCTTGGCATTAACACACAGAAAAGAGTACTCAGCTTCCTCCTGGCACCTTAATAAAAGCAGCAAGCAACCAACTGCAAGACACCAAAGAACAAGATCAGTATCTAGTGGACACCCCTCCCCACGGTAGCCTTACCTGCAATCCAATAAAGCCAAATACTCCCAAGCCACACTAAAAAGAAAACCCCCATGCCACCGGTTTATTAGATGCTAGCAAGAGTTAAGCAAAACAACAGTCTAGTTTGTCAAGAATAACAGGTTAGAAGACCACATCAGAATAGTGAAATTAAAACATTAGAGCAGACTCTTATCAATTTCAGAATGGACAACTATGAACAGAAACAGAAAGCGCAATCTGTGATGTTCAGTGAGGAGCCAGCATGCAAACTAAATGACAAGAGACTGAATCACACTCCTCCACTCTGCTCTACCATGCACTATACATCTCCATACTAGCGAGAAGCCTACGCAATTTTTCCATCAAAAAAAAAAAAACCCAACAATTACCAAAATCTTCGTATCTAAGAGAGGTGGCAAAGATTGCATCCCAGCGTGTCCGCAGAGCAGAAATGGATGCTAGTAACAGATGTAGCATGCATTCCCACTGCCTTTGTGGGAACTGGCCAGTGTATCTGCTCTAACAGACCAGCCCTCTGGCAGTGCTTTTATGCCGCTCACCCTCCCCATCGTGCCAGTTGAGTAGGGTGTAAGAAAGCATGGAAGCAGCAGCAGAATGGACAGCACACACCTGCCTTCTCATCGGGTGATACATGCACAAAAAATGAATCAACAGCAATGACTTTTAGGTACATTCAGCTCTATTTGCCATGGACTACCCCAGTGTCTCCCACACCTCAGTTCAACTGTACTCACTATGTCATTCTGTTTTCTTGCCCATTGCAAATGTTTCTGAATCCTGCAGCAGGAATGAAATAAATCTCAAGTTCTTCTCCTTCCCAGCTCCTATGGAATTATCTTTAGTTGGTGATCTGACATCCACTTGAAAAACAGTTCCTTTCCTTGTCTTCTTTTCTGAAATTTATATAAAGTTTTCCACTTGCAAACAACTCAAGTTTTTCTTCTTGTCCAAAAGAGCCAAGGTTTTCCTCAGTCAATGTAGTATGACAGCATTTTGTATTTTTAATTGAGTAATTTCCTATGCACTTCCTTCAGTGAATTTCTAACTAGCACAATCAAGGGTTCTCCTGCGTGATACTTAATAGATGGCTTTAAAAAAAAGGTTCAGGAACATGCAGAAATTGGCTTTTTAATGAAGAACTTCCTTTCTTTATACTGCTAGGAAGTAGGAAGGGAAAGACATTTGTAACTTGGATTTCTATAGAACATAAAGAGTTTATTCCGTTTACTGTTTAAAATCTCTAAGGCGGAGAAGTTCAACGGACATGTTAGAGAATGTTAAAATGGATCACATACAGTACTCATTTATTAAAGAGCTTTTTAGCTGCATTTCCGGAGAACTGCGGCTGATAGAGTTTTATTTTCCTGTCTGTCCATCAAGTCCCCTCCAAGAATTTTCAGTTTTGAATATGGAGAATTTCAATTCAAGTTGCCTAAAAGGCATAATTCAGAAAAAGCTCTACATCCCTACAAGTTTTGTAGAAATTAGCACAAATATTAGAATATGAGAAATTAAAATGAAGGAGAAAAGCTGCAGTGGGAACTCAACAGTTAGCAGTTCTGGAGGACATGTGTCCATTAACCACAAGCACGAGTCAGGCAATCTGCATGTGTGCAGCTGAATCAGCCCCTGCAGTTGCTGTCTCAGATCCTGGCAATATCTAGGGAATGCGGGAGGGAGCTAAGAGGGTGGGAAAGGGAGGTACAGAGAAGTGAGACACCATTATTACTATTTTACAGATGATGACCTCAGATACACAGATAAGAGATATTGACTCAGATAAGATGGACAAGCCAATTGAGTTCAGTGCTGCTTCTGCAAGGGGTGGTCACGTACCCTCTTCTCTTACTCCAACCCATCTGCTCCTGCTCCTCTCACTGCAGCACCATCACCACTGGTCCAACCCTCAAGGAACTACTTTAGCTCATTAATCAGCAAAGAATTGCTTGCTTTCTTGCCCTGGGTTAGCTTTCTGCCAGATAAGGATACGGAAGAATAGAGAAAGAAACCACAGGCTCAGATAAACACTGGAGCTGACAGAAAGTGTAGAACTGCACAGCCAGGAAGGGGTGAGGAGGAACCATTAGAGGGAAAAGAGATGATCCCTTTGAGCAGCAGCAAGCTGTTGAGCTGTTTGATTGACTGAGCCATTTCCTGACTACTTTAGAAGTCCATTAAGGAGCAGTGATTGACATTGTTTTATTTCAGGCATCTACCTGAGGCTTCTGAATTAGTCAACTGGGAAGCAGGATCCTATCTCCTACATTTTCCTATTGACTCTACAGACAGCCTAGGCTTCTAACTCAAATTAGACTGGAGGAAAAGCATCCACTAAGGTCAACATTTCTTAAAGGTATTGGGTCTTTAAGAGATGGAAACAGGCACCTCGGGATTTTTTTTGAAATGCCCAAACAGATTTTTATATTTTACCAAGCAATAGGTGCCTTCAAATCCCCTATTGGTATTTTCAGATGCCTAAATGCCCTTGAAAAACTAAGTATGTTGCCCAAGGTCACAGAGAAAATCTATGTCAGAGCAAAGAATAGAACCTTTATCTTCAAAGAAAAGTATCCTAAATATTGGACTGTATTCTCTGTGCTGTCACTTAGCCTCTGTGTGTATGAAAGAAGATTCAGTTTTCCATCCATTAAGTAAACAGAAAACTCTTAAAAGAATGATAATGTCCAGCTAACCCATGAGTTTGAAATGTGAAAACATTGATCATTGTTACTGAACTCTTACAGCCAATACATTGTCCCACTCGTGATCTGCACAGAAACATGGCGAGGCTCTCTCCCTTTGCTTTTCAGTAGCTTTTGGACCAAGACTCAGACACCTAACGTCAGACTCTGAACCATCTTTGGAATATGTTATATATGTGTAATACGTCCCTGCAAGTTTTGTGCTTTGGCTTTCCAACAATTTGCTGGTACCAGTCCCTACAGTCCCTGCCCTTCTCCCTACCCTCTCCCCATCCTCTCAAAAAGAAGAAATAAACTGTTGATATTTTTAGCATTGATTCCCAGGAAAATGAGGTTTATAATCTCATTGTTTGTCCCTCATCAGTTTTGAACCAGTTTGTTGCATAGGAAAATAGGACAGTAGTTTTAAAAATAATTAAGATCCTATCAGTTGTATGTAAGTTGGGGTTTTTTTCATTCAAATCAGGGGAGAATGACTTAGCATGGATGAAAAAGCAGGTAGAAGTCAGCATGACATCTTTGATGCAGATAACTCATCGGTCAGAACATACCCGTCTTTACACAACACAATATATTTCCTCTTGAAATCGATAATTGTGACAAAAGTTAGGGGTTCTTTTGGAACAAAAGACAAATTCTTACAGAAGTAGGCTTCAAAGAATAATTTCTGTGGGCAAGGCAAACAGCAAGGATGGCTAGGACTGGCCTGAATACTTAACTGTATTTCACTGAACCAAAATTGGGATGCTGAAGGATGACAGAAACTAGAGGGTTTTTCTACAAGTTTGTAGCACATGCTCCACCACAACTCCACTGGCTCCGCTCTTAGGGAAATCAGATCTATAGCAGTCACGCTGGAAAGAAACAAAATCTACAGCATTGCTAAGTCTTATGATTTCATCAGAATTTTGATAAGCTCACAATAAATAATTCTCTGTGACATGAATGACATGAAAGCATGACAGCTCTCACTTTCAATATGAGACTCTTACTATAATCTGCAATTAGTCAGTAATGGGCAGCATATTGACATAAATACATGGCCTTTCAATGATTTCAGTGAGCTTCAAGGGCAGCTCCCACTAATCTCTTTTAAGAAAAGTTCACATTTATATCTTTCAAAGGAGAATTGAGCTCCAAATTACTCACAGTAAACATTAATAGAAATGCTTTACTGAAGTTTTTTTCCCCCAAATACCCCACAGCGCATATACATACATAAAGAGATTTTACCATCAAACAAAAAAAAAAATATCAAAAAGTTAGTTCCCTGACTGAGACAAATCCCAAAGTCATCTTCCTTATTTTTTTCATTGTGTAGAACCAGTTTTCTGAATCCTCTGCATGTTATTTGACCCTCCACATTGTCTGCGATATATGCCCTTTAATGGCAAAAAAATATAATATTGAACCTATGTTATCCTAAGCCAGTGCTGACTACTGGACTCAAGAACCCCAAAATTTTCACACATTATGTAAGATCATGCTATCGCATAAATGCTATAGCTTTTATGTAACCAGGAAATATTGCTGATCCTGGCAGTTAAGGAAAAGCCCTCACACGAGCCTGTTAATATCTAGTCTATATAGCTCTTGCATCAAAATGGCTGACGTACCTGTGGGAACTTAGGGCACAAGGGCCAAAAAGACAAATTCATTTCTAAGAGTCAGGTTTGCAAAGATCAGCTAAATGTTGGCCAGCATTTACTGCTGAAGAACTTCGGCATCACCGCTATGTGCATATCCTGATCAGGAAGATCCCAACAGAGAGCTGAGAGTCAGAAACTTAATCAGGTTTTGCATCAGGTTCCCACAGGCTCACGTATGAAGAATGTACCATGAATAAGAACTCCTAAATAATTTTTTCTTCTAATTTTGTATTCAGTGTATGCCTTCAGGAGATACAGAGGCAATCCCAGAAACTGCCTTTGTTGTTAATTATAAATTAGAGTTTTCAGATATGCAACAAGTAAGCGTATTGTCTCACTGTGTGCCCTACTTCACCTCAGAGCATTTGCTGTGGCCAAACTGAACTAAATTATGCAATCGGATTTGGTTAAATGTGCAAGCATTTTTATATAGAGCAACTTTTACATCATGCTATCACTGTAAAACATGACAGATATTTCACTGGTCAAAGTTCACATTAGCAAAGTTGTTTACGAATAACATGACAAGGATAGCAAAGAATATTCTGAATAAACCTGAGTCAAAATCTCTCAGCACTTCTATACATGGAGAAAGTATAAGGAATCAGGAGCAAAAATTCACTTGTAGTTGCAATGACAATGAGCCAAACTCTGAGAATTGTATACATTCTGCTGTGAACAGCCATGCTTATGTGGGGTAGAGAGTTTGGGGCCAAAGAAATTAATTATCTGAATCAATGTGAAAGTACATGAGTGAGTAATTTGACATCTGATCATAAGAGATATTTAGGTTTCTTCCCGTACTCCTGGAATTCACACATTGCTGAGGCTGTCTTAATTCCTCAAATGCTATTTTCTTTGTATGTATTTTCTATTCTAAACACTGTATTGCAGGGCCCTCTGGCTGAGAAGTATAGAAGCAGACAGGCTTCCCTTCAGAGCACATCAAGATCAGTCCTTAATTAGCTGGTGGATGCAATTTGATTTGAGAGACACAAAGTACTGGCTCTTTTTCAGGAACTGAATGCCTTGTTCCTTGTCATACTAACTCAAGATAGCAACCCCTAGTTCCAAACCTGGCACTGCTCAGTTTTACAGCTAAGGCACATGCCTGCGTGTAGACACATCCTCTTAGATGAAATCTCCTTGAGATGGTGAATGTTTCCCATGAAAATGGCTGTTTCACAAGGACTCATGACACAGTTGGGAAACAACATAGGCCAAGAAGCCAGAGGCACGGTCTTACAGCCATGATCAGTCACTTGAATCTTCAAAGAATCCTGAAGAGATTTGGAAAAAAAAGAACAACACTTTTCTTCTCCTGTTCGTCTTGTCCAGTACATTCAGGTACCATTATTCAGGATATTTTCTTTCTCTTGCTTGTTGACATCTACCAAAAACTTATCTGTTGTCCATGTGAGATAGTTAAGCTCAGGTCTAGCTGAGTTTTCTCATGCAATTTTTTCCTTTCAATATGTTAAAAAAAAAAAAAAATACCAGAAATTTTAATTTAGTCAAGGGATTTTTAGTTTTTTTGGTCCACTTTTAAATCTGTTTGAATTTAGGGCTGATGCTAATTCTCCACAACATTCAGTTGTTTATTCCACAGCGAGTCGCACCAATAGAGCTGCCAGCAGATGACTGAATTCTCCCATTGCGCACATCGCTGGAGTGAAACATGAGGCCACGCTGCCCTCTGCGGGCTACCATTGAGCACTGGGATGAATTGTTTTGCAGCGTCTCATGGAAACTGATTAACACCAGTACAAGATTTCTACGTCTGAACACTGAATTTTGACATACGCTGTACATGTAATGCCAAATATAACAATTGGTTTTCTGCTGCCTGGTTGTTCTTGCTGGAGAGGGAGAAGGAAACACAGACTGCACACATCTGATTACACCCCAGGAACAAATAACAGCTCAATATGACTCCACCTGGGAATTCCCAGGAGGCCCAGAGACTGGGGATAACAGCTTCTGAACATAAAATCAGAGAAACCAAATGGATGGAAATACTTCACTCAGCACAGGAGCTGCCAGGCAGGAATCGAGGACAGTGGATTACAGCACCACTCCAAGATCTACTCCGGAACAGGTTCCATTATATTAGGCATATTACAAACACAGGTCTGCTTACTTCAGCATTTCACAACATGAGGACTGAATGTCAAACCAGTCCAAAGCAGCCTCAGGCAAAAGAGCAGGGATGAGGAACAGAAACATTTCTGGATGACCCCGGGTCTACTACAGACTTCATTTGCTTTGCTTGTTGTCAGTAGTGCCTCCAGCTCAGTTCCTTAAAGGCTTCATCCAAGTGCAGACGCTTGTTCCTACAGGGATGATGACTCAAAAAGAATTACAGAAGATCAAATTGTACACGCTTTTTCTGGAAATGCAGTTTGGCTCAAAGGATAGCTTCTGAGCATGAAATTCTAACTGGAAGTGTTCAGATGGTTCCCTCTACTTTCACCTATAGGTACAATAATGCAATGGTGATGTATAGGGTCACTCTCACCTCTTGGGGAATCACACAAGAATTTAGTTAGTTGTCTCTTGACAAGGGCAAGTGTTTGAATACAAGACCCTCCCTAAATTCATTGGGGTGTAGTTGTTGCAAAGATGCAAATATCATGTGGGATGTGATAGCCACAGGGGTAAGTCAGTGTCTTTGTAAACTCAAACCAGTCCTGTAGCTTCAAATAACATCATTTGAGAATCAAGTGGGACAAGCGAACTGCTGTCGTGTAGCAACCAAAGCTTTTACGAGCCAAGTAACACACAGCACTTAAGCCCAGAGGTAACATCACTAGTTGGTATACTAATTCATTCTACACAGGATACATAGGGGTTTGGGTTTTGTTTTTGGTTTTGTTTTTTTCACAAAAAATAGCTACAAGGGAGTCTCTTTGAACCTTGCTGCTGTGTCCAACAGATGAAACCAGGTCATCTGTGCCCTCTGCTGGTGCAAGCAGGTTCCTGCCAAGAAGCCACGAACGGAACTCACAGGTGTCACTGGCCACCTCCCTGGTGTAACAAAATACTGAAGAACGTCACTGGACTTTTGTCGTGTAACTCTACGGATTGTGAACACTGGAGAGCGTTGTGACACTAGTATTTGGGCCATTCTATATAATAGTGCTATCAATAACTTAAAATTAATCATGAAGCCACTACCAAGTACCTCACACCATAAATATTTTAGGTCCTTCAAAATTAAGACGGTTTACAATGCCAAAATTTAATATCAGACTCCATGAAAGATTTAAATTATGCCTCAGGAAGAAGATATATTAATTGAAACTCTGACAAAAACCTACTTTTAATTGCGGACTAATGCAAAAGAGCGACCTGAAAGTTCCTATACTTGCATAGTAGTAATGTGCCTGAAATATTTTGCATAACACATATTGCCTATCAAGATCAGCTTTTGCTTATGATTAAACAGATTATCTGATGACATTTTAGGGATTAACAGATTATATCCCTAAATCCAAAGATGTAACTAACACAGAAATCTTATTATGCATTAGAAAACAAACTATGCAGTCAGACCTGATCTGAAAATTACTCAGAAATCTCTTAGTAGGGTCAAGGCTGAGCACCTAAATTCTACCCAGAAATACATGCAGATTCTGGTTGCTAGACTTCCCTTTCTGCAAGTACACACATAAATGATTGAGGGAACCGGTTTACAGCAGCTGGCCTGCTCAAATTATTTTTTTTCCAATATTTTGGTGCAAAATACAGTTTTATGGCTATTTATACCACATTCAGATTCTTGCAGTCATTACAGCTGCAATATAGCATAAACCCAGAAGTTTATCCTTAATCTCTTTGCTTCAGTTTACATTGCTACGAGAACAAGTAAACTTGTGGTCCTGCTAACCTACAGACTTCAGTGAAATTGGCTAAGCTCTGACGGATCATATTCGAGAGTATTTTATCTGTTTTCAATAATTTATATTAATAATAACATATATGCAATACATTAATATAATTATACAAATATATATTTGTGTGCACTTGTAAATACGTAATAATTTATAATAATTACATATAATTGTATATATTATTGCGTAATTATATATAATGGTATATATTATTGCAGATACCCTATGGCAGAACATTCATATATTTACTTCTAGAGGAAAGCTTGGATTATAACACTTCCAGGGGAATAGAAACATTTGAGGAAAACATGATGTGTTTGGAAAAGAAATGTCTCATTTCACTGACAAAGCGTACTTCTGACCTCCTTGTGGTCTCCTTAACAACCCATTATATAAGCTAAAGCAGGGTAGTACAGACAGTGTAACTGAAGTACGAACATAAGACATAGCCTAAGAAATAGCCTACTGGGCACACGGATTTGTCCATCCAGCCCAGTATCGTGTCTTCCACAGTAGCAATGAGTGACGCGTAAAAAGACTTGCAGATGTGACTGGTAAGCAACTGCACAATAGGTTAATGACTAGGAAGTTTTAACCCATTAGAAAACAAATTAATGTCTCTACAGAAGGAGCAGACGTGCAGATGTGGAGCAGGGTGCACAGATCAGGAAATGCCTGAAAATGGGATTTAAAGAAATACTGCATGAGCTGATTACGTGGTGCCACTAGCAAATCAACAAGGAGGGAGGTGTTGCACACAGCTGAGAGCACAGACAACCAGAAAATTCATGACGGAAAATGACAGCCAACAAAAGCATGTATGACACTACATATAAGACACTGATTAAACTTGGGAGAAGCATAGTTTGCACTTCAGCCCACTGTATGCTCTTCAGTATCCAATGCACAGAATTCTTGCTTTCTATAATAAAGCCCAGAATCAGAAAGCATGAAGTTGATTGGAAACATCTCTTTAGCCCTCCTCAAAAGCAGAGATCATGCTGAGCCACTAACACTTCATTCTTTATTTCATCCAAGTACTCACTGAAAACATAGATGTCAATCTGGTTATTATAAACACAAAAAATTCCTGTGCAGAATATAAACAGATATTATGCATAGCTCTACTGGCATGTTTTCATTCTGGGGTACAAAAATGTACCTTCCAAATCCTCAACCTCTCTGAAGCAAAAGTCCAGAATGCAGGAAGTTCTTCTGTAATGTAGACAAATACATCCATTAGAGACTGGCCTGGTGCCATCAATCTAAAGATTTTCAGATAGAAAGGCTAGCACATTATCTCACTGTCTCACTCCATTTAAATTGATTTAATCTAGACAATTTCATTAATTTGTAAGAAGGAGAAAAGTTCCCAAAAGCTCAATCAATTAAAATAGCTGTGTCTTAACTCACGTTCAAGCAGAACACTGACTGCATGTGCCACCCCAGAAAAAGAACTACCTCGCCAAAAATCCAACCCAAACCCAAACCAGCAGAACTCTGCTCTCAAGAGTCTTAAAATAGGTAGTAATACTTGTGTTTATTTCAGTAGAAACAACATCAAGCATGAGTATTGTTGCATATGACATGACATTGGTAGCCTGTCCATAACCGAGTCATATCAAATTGAATCATCTCCAATGAGAACAAGAAGTATCCAAACAGACTGTAATCTCAGCCAAATTCTTTTGCACTCACACTGGTGAAATAATTTTTCCATTGGTTTCCAGTGATTTCCATTACTACTGGTCTGCCAGTATGTATCTAACATTCCCAGCAGTGAGAAATACCTCCATACACTTGAAAGATTTGAGATTACTTTAAAGAGCATAAAAACCCCATCTCTACAATTTTCAAAACATATAAGCACCACAGACTGGATTCTGCAGTATGGCTAAGAACTCAAGCTCAATATATTGTTAAGTAAATGCAGGGTTATTTGCAGACATTCAATTTGTTTAATAAGCTTAGGGATAATTATACAATTGTGATATTTTCTCTGCTGCCTTTACTGCAAGGCATTTCATATTGAGAAGTCCTAATAAGTCACTTTTACAACCAAAACTTGAATGCCAACCACAATGAAATGTTCTGTTTTAAAAAAATGGGTTTATATACATCAGGCACTCTTAGAATAATAAGAGGCCCTCAAGCATTAGAAAAGCTTTACCTCACCATCTGTGAAGAGGTGACTTATGATTTCATAAACTGTGAAGTACGCTTAGGAATACTCTCACTGTTATAAAACTGTCTCCTTTTATACCTTCATGATATCTTACTGTTTCTTTATTCATTATGCTGCTCAGAGATGGGAAGGCCCAGGCACACTCAAAAGAGCATTTTAAATTACCGTGTTCTCTTAGACACCTTAATCAAACACGTGTGCCTTAAATCCACATTTTCTTCAGAAGCGACGCAGGCTCCAAAATGGTATCTACAGTGAGAGAATGGGAAGGTCCCCATTAACATGGTAAACACCCTCACATTAATGAGAGAAAAGCTGTACCGCTACTCAGCCCACTTGCTGACAACATGTTTGCATTCGAATCTACAACACGTTATTTGTTTTTCTTTTTTTAATGAAAGCAATACAAACGTTCAATACAAACCAGGTAAGTAGGCTGAATGTAGCCCCTGAACTGTATTTACAGTCTAAAAATACTAATAAATGTAAGTATTTAAATATTTAAAATATAAATAAATATAAATAATAATCTGGATGTATTGCACAACTATAGTAGATACCACTGAAATTCATCTGAAGAAGGGTTTGCCTCCTAGAGCACACTTAAAACCTCTAATAGAACTTTTTCTGCTAAATCGTAGAAGATAGGCACCTTCCAAATGCAGCATCCATCCAGTTAATAATTACCTAAACGCAGAGATGGTACATACGTTTCATCATATGACTACCCACATAGAAAATTTACATTTCCTAAGAACATCTACAGAATATAACTTGACAAACCCACAATAATTTTTTTTTTAAAAAAACATAATTGCCTTTCAAATTTATGTTATTTGATATGTCTGGATTTTGAGAAGAAAATAGCTAGGTCTGCTCCTTAGCAACTTCAGCAAAGGTGTCCACATACAACTAGTATTTATTTCCATACAGTACTTGGACTGCAGCTCTCCGTGCCTGCAAAGCATGGAGGCAGTAACAACAGTCAGTACAGCAGAACCATTAGTAAGACTTCACCACAGGATCAACATAGTCAGACTTTCCAGATGACACAATTTAAAACACAGGAGTTAAATAGTAGCCTTTTGATTCATCTCTGCTTGCTCTAGCATATGAGGAAGATGGTGTTCATTAATCTCCAAAAACTAATGAGAAAGTTTTTCTCCATTTGGTACTACAGATTCGCTTCCCTTTTCCATACTGGTCTGTCACCTCCCTAAGATTTCACTCTGCTCCCCCAGTACCGAATCAACCCTGTTTCCCTACTTCCATTTGCCCAGCACCCTAACACTGTCCCATGAATTGTAGCTGTTCCCAAAACACCACACCGCCCACCAGCTACATTCATAACCTCTGCTCACCCGCCCTCACCTCTGCTTTTCCTGCAGCATGGGAAGATGGCAGGGATGACCTTTTCCGCTGAAATATTTGGCTTTGAGGTGAAGTAAAGCCCTCTTCGTCTCTCCTATGGTTCTGTGATTCCTTCAAAGCTCTGGGGAAAAAAAAACAGCCATGAAAGAGGTAACAAGCGCACTGCCACAAGCCCCCTCACGCTTGTCCATGGCAATGCCCAGAAGGACTGTGGTCAGCCAGGACCACACCACCAACCCCACCGGCCTCTCATCCAGCAACAAGATGTCACTGACTTTCTGAGCTTATCACCCTAACGTTTCTTTGTGGGGAGCCGGGCATTTCGATGTTTCCCTGAGGACCTGGCAGTCCCTGGGGATGGTGACAGATCCCAACAGTCCCAGCAGACAGACAGTCAGGCCTTCAGCCACCCGCACCAAGGCTGCTCCGCTGCGCCTGGGTGGAGGCGGTGGCCGCCTCACGAAGCAGAGCGGCATGTGTAGACCCAGAGCCCTTTGTGGGAGCCCGATGGCGGGCCTCCGCGCACGGAGACAGAGGTGATAGTGGGTGCCTGTTCCCCCTCAGCCCCCCGTGCCCGGGGGTTGCCCTCAGAGGTGGGGGGCTGGCCCGGGGCACCCCGAGCTCGCCGTGCGCTCCCAGCCCCGGCTGTGTCCCACACCGCCCGCACCCCGGGGGCCGGCACAGGCGGCCCGCTTCGATCGACAATGCCAAGGGCACGGCCGGGCGGCAGGACGACGCTCCCGGCTGCCCGGGCCCACGGCCCCGGGCGGAGCGGGCCGAGCCTCCCCGCGGCGCAGGTTGCTGCGTGCGGGGGGTGGCGGCCCCTGCAGGCCGCGCCGGGGCGGACACCCGGAGCCTCGGCAGCCGGCGCCGCAGCCCGGCGGTGTCAGTGCCACGGTGTCCGCCGGGGAGCGAGAGGCAGAGTCGGCGGCCGCCCGCCCGCCCCATCCATCCCCGCGGCCAGGCCGCCGCATGCAGCCCTCACCCTGGAGCGGCGGCGGCGGATCGAGGAGCTCTCGCGGTCCTCCCGGCAGCGGCTGCTCCAGTCGCGGGACAGGATGTTCTCCAAGTTCACCTCCATCCTGCAGCACGCCGTGGAGGCGGTAAGGCCGCCGGCGGGCCCCGCCACGCCGCGCCGGGGATGCGAGCCGGGCCTAGCCGCCCAGTGGGCCCCGCGGGGAGGAGCGGCGGGGTTGGGGGGGGCTCGGTACCGCTCCCTGAGCGCGGTGCCCCTTCCCCGGGGCGTGCTGCCGGGGCAGGGCTGGCGGCGAGGGACCCCGCCGAGCCGGCAGGTTCGCCGGCTCCGGCTCGCCCCTGCCGCGGGGTAGGGAGGCGGAGGCCGAGCTGCCCTGGCGGGCCCCGCGCGGAGCCCGGGAAGGGAGCGAATCGGACCGGGGCTGCCGGGAGAGCGGGGAGCGGCCGCTACCCGCGGCGGGCCCGGGCGGCCCTAGCGCAGCCCTCGCCGCCGGCGGGAGCGGCCTCCGGGCTGTCACCGCCGGGAACCGGCCTTCCTGGGCGTGAGGGCGGCCCTTCCCCTGCCCGGCCGCGCCGGCTGCTTTCTGCGAAGCAAATAAGAAATGAAGTGAATTCAGGAAACTCCTCAGGGTTTCTCTGCTTGTCGTGGCCGGCAGACAACAACAGCAGCCGCCCTCTGCGGTGCTTTTGTGTGGTGGTGTCGCTTCCAAACCGGCGTTTTTGTCCCCGGTTTTGTTTTAACTCGGGGAGGGTGGACAGGGAGGCCGAGGGGATGTGGGGTTGTGTGTGTTCGGCTGGGTTTCATCATGGAGACTCGCACGTCGGTGCCCATCGCCGCCCGGGGGAGAGGAAAGCAGCAGGGCCTATTTCCGAAGCTGCCATTTCTCTAGGCCGCCTTCATCTTATCCTGCTTATCAGGAGTCGCTTACTGTCTGCACGATTTATTTTTGTTTGCTTTTCGGCAAGGTGGGGTCCTGGCAGTAATGTCTCTGGCTTTCAGCGCCTTTCCCCGCAAGGCAGGACAGCTGCGGGACGGAGTTTGAAGAGGTGCATCTTTGGTTAGGTGCTAAAAACTGGCAGTGAAATACTGCGGAAAGCAAAGGCAGAAAGTGTTGAAGGAAAATGGTTCAAATGGTTGGAAAAAAAGAGCCTAGATGCCAAATCCTACCTCATGTGAGGGGCACTCTTTGTGCATTGATGTATGCCTCCATGCTGCAAATACTTAATCATATGCTTGACTTTATGTGTGCCTGTAGTTCTGCAGTCTTTAGCAGGACTGTTCAGGTTTTCAAGTTAAGCATGTATTAATTAATTGCAGGTTCCTAGTTTGCTCTTTTAGTGGTAGAGTGGCAATTGGAAAGGAATGTTTTAAATAATGATGAAGCGACTTATTTGAAAATTCTCTGTGACCACATATGAATGCCTTCAATAGACATTGGAGGAGAAACAGAAATGAGTGACTGCCCGACTAAAGGAATCTTGTTACGGTGAGCCGTGCCATGTTTTGAATAAGAGTGGATGACTGAGTTGTACAGGAGCGCAGAAATTATTCTTTCAGGCCTAGTGATTCAAGATATCTAATAAAAGTTATTCCTAGAAGAATGTTTACATTATTGATGGCATACAAAAAATAAACAAAAAGAACTGCATTTATTTGAGATCCATAAAAAATAGGAAAAATGAATAAGTTGAATGGAAAAGGGGTAAAGTAGAGATAGTAGGGACCAGGCCATCTTTTTTAATTGCCTCACCCTGCTAACACCCCTGTGATGGACCTTCTGATAATAAATACTGTGCTGAATTGCATTTACAGGGTTGTGACAAATACCGAGCACCACATGCTAGGAAGGAAACATGGGATCACGAAAGCAAGGGGATGTTAAGAACATTTCCTACTTTAGCTAGAAAGTTTGACCTAGTAATTCAAACACAGAACTGAAAAATAGAAACTTTTAACCACTTTTGTGGCTGTATGACTTCAGATCATTGTTTCGTTCTCTCTTTAATGAAAGTATGTGGGCTAGTTAGCTTTGCTACTCTGAAAATGAAACTGGTGTAAATCCCAAACATTAGATAAGTCCACCTTGATGCTGCCTGCTGTTTTCAGAACCTAGAGAATTTGGAGCTTCATTTTTATTTGCTGTTTTTGCTGCAAAGCAAGTATAGCTCGTTCAGCCTCGAGTAGACTTGGTTTCAGCCCTGAATATCAGCAACAGAACTGGTAGCTAAGATATAAACTCTCAAAGGTTTTGGGTGCCTACCTCCCAGAGGAATTCAGTTGCAGCTGAACAGTTATCAGCTGAGCTGGAAATTTAAATTTAAATTTAAACTTGAAGAAGTGCCTGGGCTTAGCTTTCCTTGGTAGGATGACTTTTAAATCAGGATTGTTCGGGTAACCCTTCTCCCCTGTCGTTTCTCTTGCACATCACTTATATAAAGCTGCTGTCCTGCCTCAGGGCCCACAGGCCTGCAGACTTTACAGAGATGCATTTAAATAGTAAGAGTTCCTGTGTTATTAGATAATCATTGTTACCTTACCCTCAATATGCCATGTCTCTGAACTATGACGAGGAGTTCCAAAGGTTGACAGTCTAATACACGTAGAAATATTTGCCTTTCACTTGCTGTGAGTGTACCGCTTTTTAATTGACTGCCTTCATGGCAGGACTGTGATGAGGTAAACAGAAGGGACCAGTTGCTTTTTATTTCCTTGAATAACTCAAAACTTTTAGTCTTTTCTGCCTAAACTGTCCAAGTGTGTGAAGTCATATTCTCAATTTTCATTACAACTGAATCCTAATTTTTGCCACCTCTAATCATATGTCAATCCTGCCAGTATTTTAGATATTTTTGCCCTTTCTGGATTTCTCTGCAGCATCCAGATGAGCAAGAACCACTGTGGTATCATCCCAACGGAGCATCATTAAATTGCTTTGGGTGGGTTGGTGAGAACGGTGGAGGGGACTGCAGTCTTTGACTGCAGTTACCTTACTTCAGCGCAGAATAGAAATGTTGCTAATATTAATGAACCTGTGACAGTTTATAGATGGCTTGTCCCCAAAATGTTTTCTCTTTGCAATGCATTTCTGATATACTTTTATCGAAACATATTCCAGGAGTGCTACACTCTCAGCAGCACACAAAATGGAGTGTACAATAACAAAGCAGCAAGTTAGACTTACTTTTTTCTCTTATCTTGTGCTCTTCACTCATGTTTCCCTAGAGTAGCTTGTCTGTAAAATAGCTTGTCTGTAAAGGGGTCACTCAGTGTTCAAAGAACTTCTGTTTGTGTTTGACTTGGGCTTTCAGGAGATGTTTCCTCTTAATAGCGAACTCAAAAGCATGTTTTTGAGCTGCATACCTGGAGCAGGAAAAACATGATTTTGATTGTTTTGAATTTTGCAATTTGCTGTCAAACAAGATTATTTGTATCATGATTTTGGTATCTGGGAGTGAGTTTAGATTTTGGTGTCTGCTGCACATTTTTGGGACCCCTCTCTACCAACGATTCCACTGTATCTCTTACACTAGTACCTTAACATGTTTTTAAGTAGCTTCTTTTCTGTTCATGTTTTCGGGCAGAACTGAGCTTTGAAAGATATTGAGTCACTTGCCACAGCTACTGCTTCAAAATCATTGACTGCATAACTTCTCAGAACAGGATTTCTTCTTCTTGAAACCACTTTATTTGATGTAATGACCTCACATTACTGATTGTTTTAACATTGTGCTGCTATTAACAAATTCTGATGGTGAAATTTAATGCATGGCTTGCAAGCATGTGCAGTCTTAATTTTATATGTGAAAGCAGTGACCGTTATAAACTCTGTGCCTTCAGCAGCTGAGGAAATAAAGTAAACCTTCCAGCAGTAGTCTTTTTTCAGATTTTCCTTCGGGGCAAACCTTCACACAAGTAAAGTAGTAAGATTGAAGAAAAACATCGTCTGCTGTAGTTTTCCGTGTTTCAGTCAGGGGAGTGTGCGTGCACTTCCCCTTCATTTCTCTTTGACCCAATTTCCGCTTTCTTTTTTAGTCTGGCATCTGACCAGCCAGTACCTGTTATTGTTTTATAGTGTTTTCTTTACTTTGTGAACTTGTCCAAAAGATCTTGAGGATATCACCAGCTTCCATTGATTCCATTGTTTTCAGTAGTGAACTGCACTTCTGAAAAAGCATGTATGAAAAATATGACTGATTTTTACATGCATAAAGGAATTGCTGTTAAATACTGTATATTTATAGGTTTCTTTGCTCTTGACATTATTTTTTCTTTCCTGCCTAAACACAAATTCTATATACTTCTGAAAACTACCTGGAACTGTATTTTGGGCAGATTATATAACGAGCAGACTATAGTTCTGGTCAGAGATCTATAGCTCTCCTGAGAACAGCACTTTTCTGGAAGGAGTGGGGTTCGATCGTTAGTAACGTCTTGTCACCAGGATGATAAGGCAGCATGTGTTAAGTTTAGTTTGTAAATGAGAACACTCGTTTGCTCACTCCCAGGAAGCTTGACTGCTGGAGTTGGGGACCAGATGGAAGAGCTAATCAATGTCTACTCAAATGGGCTGGTTTTTAGTAGTGTGCAGTGAGTTTTGGCTATTTGACATACCAGCACCCACACCGCAGTCTTTAAGATGTTGGGGTATTTTTTCACAAAGGAGGAGAACTTCACTTGGAGATTAGGAATCAATAGCTCAAAATTAATAAGAACATATGTAATTACATCAAAATTAATTAATATAATTGCTAGGAATAACTGCACTTCTAAGGTAATTCCTTCAAATTAGACAAATAGCAGGTATTAATGGCATTCACAATGAATTGTGTTTTGCATCAGAATCTTTATACAAGTATGCGTACCTTTACAAAAGCGTGATCACTCAGATTGGCAACTGTAACATGTATTTCATCTCAGCTGGTAGCTAATAATTCATCCTAAAATAGAAACTACAACTTCATCCTGGAACTATCTGTCCTAGCAGGGTTAAAGCACATCAACCAGGTGTTTGGGAGGTTACGTTTTTCTAATGCTTTCCAGTGCTGGGCTTTGTTTGATACCAGCTGGACTAAGCTGGTGTCTTAGTCTTGGTCTTTACCTTGACTTTGTGTCTAAATAACTGAGTTAAGAGGCTTGGGTTTTTTTTCATTTTTTGTCAGTAAAACACTTTTCTCAGAATAATACATAGCATTGCTGGAGTTATATCTCTGTTCACTGGAATAGCTGTGCTGTAAAAAAGCAGATTTATAGTAGGTCCATCTGCAGTGGGAAGAGGAATTTGGGGAGTGGGGAGTATTTGGGGGTGGGGATACTTTAACTGAACAAGTAGGGAAATACGATTTTTTTTAGTATTGTTAGGAGTTGCTGGGTCTGGTAGCCCAATGCAGGCGAAGCTGCCACAACTCTGTGTCACTGTGTCTAGTCGGTGGCAGGGTTGATTGTATATTCCCAATAGCCATGCATGTACACAAAAGCATAGGTGCACACATGCTAATGGTATCTCTGTTTTGTATCTGTCTTGCAGTCCTTGGTCAGAGAAGACTCTGTGAAATCACTGAGTATTTTAATTAAAAAGGGCAGAACCTGTCCCTGAATTACCTCTTCACCTCTGAGAGGAGTCCCTGGAGGCGTTTGGTGGGAGGGAGAATGTCTGTATCCACAGTTCTCTCCCGCGGTGGATAAATTATTGACAGTGCTGAGAATTGAAATCCTTTTCCTGGCACTACTCAGAGGCACTAAATTCATCTTGAGGCAGATGAGGCTAGAAGGAGTGGAGAGGAAAATGACATCAGTCAAGGATAAATTTTTAATGTTATCTATCATGTGTTACTATGGAAATAGAGTGGTCTGAAAGGCCTGGTATTCCTCAAAAGTCGTCTCTGTGCCATTCATCAGCCAGAGTTGAGTTTTCAGTATAGTTTTATTACAGAAAGATGCAAAATGATCATTACATTGCTTGAAATACACATCTACAGAAGCAAAAGTGACATACGAAGCATGATACAAAATACCGTGTACTGCATCTTCAGTTTGTTCAGTTGTTCTTCTGAATTTCAATAACCTAGTAAACTTCATAGTAAAATAAACTAGTTTTGTCCAGCGTGCAGTGTCCTTATACTTACTCTGTGGTAGCTGGTGTGCTAAAGTGCTCTCAGTGTCCAGCTGTGGAAATATGGAAGACTTAATGAGTCTGCAGACTGTCAGGGAATGGATAAGCAATGTCAGTTTGAGTTCCTGGTTGCCATTTGTGAGGGCACGTTTCCACACAGGATGCAGGTGTAGATAGTTACCAAGCACCACTACTTTTTTAAAGTCTTGGCGTTTCAAAGTCCTGTGTGCAAAGGGTCATTAACAATTAGCATTCCACTTTCTTATCACGGCAGGGCATGCTGTTCATATTCTGGGCTGTACGTCTTTACCAAGATAATAAGTGTCGTTAAATTCCAGGGAAAGAAAAGACTGGTGTGGAAAACCTCCAAGGCTTTTTCTGTATACAGATGTTTGAGCCCTGTGCGTCTGTTTGTCCAAGAACTGAGGCAACTCAGCACTTTTTAGGCCCTGTGAGGAGACACTAGAGGAATTCAGAGTTATTAATTTCAAATGTGGTATCTGTAGCTTCTGGGGAAAAAACTTCTTCACTATGAGGGTGACTGAGCCCTGGCACAAGTTCCTGGAGAGGTTGTGGAATTTCCATCCTTTCAGATATTCAAAAGCCGTCTGGGCATTGTCCTGGGCAACCAGCTCTAGGTGTCTGTGCTTGAGCAGGGGCATTGGACCAGGTGTCTTCCAGAGGTCCCTTCCAACCTCAGCAACTCTGTGATTCTGTGAAGGACGGGACTCCGTAGCTTGTTGGGATGCTTCAGCTCCTTGTTCTTCCCAAAATGGACACAGCAACTTACACAGGGCATTCTTCCTGTTTGCCCACAGGTCTCATTGCTACCGTCATGTCAGGTGATAATCCTTTTTTTCAGGATTACATATAAAAGAATGACTTGAGGACTTGATTGTCAAAAAAAAGCATCAAGCAAGTAGGATTAGGCCTCAGTAACAACAGACCTTCATATGATCTGTTGAGCGGTGGGGTTATTCCCTATAGATTCCCTGATTTTACCAGCTCTGAACATTTTACATTGTGGTCGTAAATTCAGTGTTTGCCTCAACTCTCACTTTGGAAAGCAGAGTGGTAAAATGATCACGGTCCTTCTTTTATCACATGCCGTCTGTGGTGCCATGGGCTGCAGGGCACCCAGGTCTCAAGGTCGGGGAAAAAAGGAGTACTGATGTTGGCTGACCGGGAGGCTGTGTTTCGTTCTCGCAGCATGTTGTTCCTGGGTGCCAGTCATGCCCAACCAGCCATCCCAAATTCCTCCAGAAAAACAGAAATGACATAAGAAATTTATTTCTTAAATAAAAAGAACAACGTGTCAAGCTCTGGGGGTGGGCCTCGTGCAAAAAAAAAAAGAAATAATCATCTTTTAAAAGTTGTGGTTAACAGGAAAAAAAGGCGTGGGAAAAGCTGTGTGAAGCAGCTAATGGGTATTTTTAAGGGAGCAGAGGGAGTGAGGAGAACAGAGCATACAGAAAGGGAAGAGGGCAGCAAGAGTAGATGTAAAGTAACATGATTTTTTCTTGAAGGACAGAACTCTGAGATCTAAACAATTCAAACCCACATTTCTAGTGTTGATTTGCTGTATGAACAATTGCTTATGTTGCTTCAAATAGATTGTCTGGTCATAGAGACATCACAGAGATTATTACTGCTGTTCACAAGCCAGGCAATATGACATGGGGCTTATGTCATGAATAATGTATGTAGTCCTTGTTAAAGGTAAAAGAGCACAGAGTAAGAATTGTAGCTCTAGTCTGTAGCAGGTTACTTCCAAGTATAAGATAAAATTCAATTTAATCTCTGGGGAAATATGTTTATTTAATTCCTAACTGGTTTTTGTTTGTTTTTTTTTTTTTCCCCATAGCTCGCACCTTCCCTTCCACTACAAGAAGATTTCGTTTACCACTGGAAAGCAATCACCCATTACTACATAGAGACATCAGGTAAAAGAAGAAAACATTCTGGGTTTTTGTCTTTATTGTGAAAACTAGAATTCCCAATTTCAGTGTTGTTAAAAATTAAAGATTAAGAAATGCTAAAATGAGTCATTTCTCTTATCAAAATACCAACAATAATAATTAATAATTAAAAATATTGTGTACCTCCATTCATCTCTATAAAAGTAGGCATGAACAATGATGGAGGGAAGTTCTTCTTTTCTGAGTACCACAAAGAGAATTGTACCTTTTCACGTCCGACCCAATTTCTGTCTTCACATATTCTGTTTAATCTGAACAGACTACTACAGGAATGTAGTCCCTGTTATTAACTTCTTTTATTGTTTTGCATCAGGGATTTTCTTTTTCTTTCCAAGATTTTAACAAAAGTAATTTTGTGGTCATACATTTTCCCAGACATATATGAATTCTGTGGCCTCAGCATTAGGTATTTTTTCTTTAATGTCTTGTCTCCATGAAAGGTATTTTGATAACGTGGCTCTGGAAAGTGAATTTGTGAGCAGAATCAGAACACATTTTGTTAGAAGTTATACAAACCTTATTCTGCTCTTCTAAAAAATGTGTATTCTGATGAAATAGGACTGTAGTTACTTCTTCTTAACCTCTTCCCTGGTTTCCTACAACAGTTACGCAACATTTAATTTTTTAATTTTTGGTCCTAGTTATTAAACTATTACGTTTTAAAAGTGAATGTTACCATGCTTTCCTCAGTCTTATTAGTTCTGCATTTCTGCTAGAGTAGCTATTGGCTCTGGGACTGGTGATCTTGTTTATATCAATATTTATTCTTACAAGCTGAAACTCGACCCTTGATTCTAAATACCCATCTTTTGGAACGCTATGTGATGTTCCCTAAGGTAGAAATGACGGGGTGGTAGGGGAAAACTGATACTTGCGATTATATGGTGCAGAATAAAAGCTGACCTCTCTCCCAGGCTTTCAAATGTCTTGTGAAAAACAAGTTCCCACTCAGTAGTTGTATTTCTCTCCTCTGCAGTGGGAGCAGTATTATGCCTAGGAAACTCACGCAAAACGCTCTAGACTGACTGGAGATTAGGTTGTGGTAGAGACCAAAATCACTCTGACATGGCAGTTTTCCTTTGTGATCTTGTTGCCATTGGCATGCAAGTGACAGTTATTTTTAGATTATTGCGTAAGAAGTAGTAGTCATTTCCCTAGTGGGATAGTTGTTCAAGTAGAATTTAGCTGAAAAAACAAAAAGGGAAATCTCCACATGTAGATGTGTTCAACAACATGTTAATGCCAGCTCCCACTGCCAGTGGCATAAATCCACAGCAGTTTCATGACTTCAGTGTAATGAAATCAGTGTCTTACCCTTTCCTTCATAAAGTCTGAGAGAATGCTCTCTTAATGCATAAAGTATAAAAGACAAATCTAAAAACTTTTGAAGAATAAACAGCGTGGAATTTGTGTTTTCTTTGTTAGAAAAAACCATTTATTTAGTTATCTAGTTTGTAAAGAAACTGATCATGATTTTAAAAAAGCTGAAGTTAGAGGCTGTTTAATGGATTTCAGAATACAATGTGAAGAGTCAAAGAGGAAGTTATCAAGATGGGGTGGATACTAACCGGAAGATTGAGAGTGGGTGTTTCTCTCCCTAAGCTTGGTGTAAAAGTTTTCCTTTCTGACTGTGTAATTAATGCATGTTTTGAAATTTGGCGTTTCACCTTTTCCCCATTGCAAGGTTAGATATCTGCCTGATGCATATTCTAGTTTACATTTCTGAAAATTTGGTTTAAGACATGTTAAAAAACATACTTACTATATGTAAGATTCTTTAAACGAGTGGTCTTGTTTTTAAATCTTAAATTTGTAACTGAACTTAAGAAAAGTGAGGACAATATTTTAATAATTCCTAATTGCACATCTCTTCTATTTAGATGACAAAGCTCCCGTGACTGATACCAACATTCCTTCTCACCTGGAACAGATGTTGGATATTCTAGTTCAAGAAGAAAATGAGAGAGAATCAGGCGAAACAGGACCATGTATGGAATATTTGCTACATCACAAGATTTTGGAGACACTCTACACACTAGGAAAAGCTGATGTATGTACTTCTCAGCAGAGCAAGTGTGTGAGCTCCTAATTGTAAAAGGGACTGAAGTTCTACAGTAGGTGGTAGTGTGGGACACTGAACTCTAGCAAATAGCTGTTTACTTACGTTACCAACATATTACAAATAACAGTCTTTTACAAGTGTGAGCAAAGTGAGACAACCAGTGAGATGTTGACTAACACAGAACCCTGAGATTGGTTACTCACCACGCTGATAATGTTGACTGTGAAGCTAGAAATAGGAGAAACATTTTTGTTCAGTCTAGAATTTTTCTGGCTTCTACAAGAGAGCGTTATCCCTCTCTGTCCTTTGTTAAGTGTTGGGAGCTGCTTGGGTGAAAAGTGCTGTATTAAATACAAATTTTAATTTTTCTGAATGTGATGAGTTATTGCTCAGAAAGACTTCCATGTCAGAAAGCATTGATTTAAGCTGATCCCCAGACAGCTTTCACATCCAAGTCTTTGGTATGAATGCAGCCCTTGGCAGTTTTGTCTGGTTCTTCTCATGTCTGCCTTGTGGCACATGTGAAATTAGCTTCATGGTCTTGGTGCATTCTTGTTGCTGTCTTTCTTGGCAGACTTATGAGCTGAAATGTATGGGGTTGGATGGATCATGGGGTAAAATTAACTTGGCAGCCCTTGCGCTAGAACTTTTTGTATCACGATGCAGGTGCAGTTAGGAAACTGTGGTGTATCCTGTTCCAAGAATAAATGGAGCTCGTCGTGGTTTCATTCTCAGTCAGTCTTTTACACATTGTCATGAGTTTTTAGTCTGCTGGATTTTACATGTATAGACAATGTAGGGTACTAGCTGTCTGAGCCTGGGATGTTCCTTGCTCTGGAAGGACCAGAGCTCTACAACTCCTGTTACTGTACCAGCTGTCCTGCAATCAGGCTAAGGTACCTGATGCATTGAAAGTACTTGCTCAGAAATACAGCTAGTTCAGTAATCTATAAACTTTGTCAAGAAACCAAGATGAAATGGTGACATATGTGAAGCGGGTAATTAGTAGGATGTTTCTAAGAGTTGAGAGAAGTCATTTTGCACTCATGCAAATACGCCTGTACCAGCAATTCCTGTGCAGCCTGTCTTTATACTTTGCCACTTGTGAGTTGATACATCTGAAGTAAACACACAGTTCAGTGCTTGCAAGATGTTGCAAAGATCTGTTGCAAAAAGAATAATATCCTTTCACAGCAACCACTTAGACTTACTGCATTATTGTGGATGCATCCTGGTGGTACACATTTTGTCATTCTTTTCAACAGATTGCTTGACAACTCAGTGATAATTACGTATTAATAATCTGGGGATAATTACCTTGGAAGGAGAACAACTAGGCAGTTGTCATTCCTGGCTATTGCCACCCATGCTCCATTCACCTGTGCAGTGAACCAGATGAGGGAGATGACGTGGGTTAAAATTAACCTCTGGAATGACAGCATTTATTAACGTGGTAGAGCACATTAGAGTCGGGGGAATTTAGCTAGAAGCAAAGGTACAGAAAGGACCACAAGAATCGGATCTCATGGAGATAAGAAAGTGCTTTCATGGGGCATGAGGGACAGCAGAACATGGGTCTGGATGTTCCAAAGATACTTGTGATTTATATTCTGCTGAATCTCAGTGAATACAACAGTTTTCTCTTGTCCTGGAACATCTGTGCATTTATAAACACTTTACCTGTCTAAGGTTAATTGCTCGTGAATTTAAAAACCTTTTGTAGACATGTAGATGTTTTGTGGCACAATACCGTAAAAGACAGCAGACCTGTAGCCGATTCATTCAGAGTTAATTTCCCCTCGTTGCTGTGTTGATAGGGAATATTTCCTGGAAAGACTGGTAGAAGTGTTCACTAGAGCAATTTACTGAAAATGTGAATAATTTGAAAAAGAAAACAGTAACGCGATGCAACATTTTTTGTTGATCTCTGTTAATATCGACAAAAGTAATGTGTTAACAGATGATGTTTTTTTTTAAAATACTTTGGATAAATTATTGCTGTTAAATTAGCCATTTTGAGTGACAAACTTGCATCTATGTTTCTCTCCACATTTGTTATACTTTTGTTATTGTTCATCTGTTTTTCTTTCAGTGTCCTCCAGGAATGAAACAGCAAGTTTTGGCTTTTTATACAAAACTTCTTGGAAGAATACGGCAACCTCTTCTTCCCCACATAAATGTGCATAGGCCAGTGCAGGTACTGTTCAAATTTTAAATAAAATATATTTTTGTATGACAAGTTTCTCTTATTCTGCTGTAACTAATGGTACCTTTAATTCTTCCATTGTCGACTGAGTTAAAGAAACTGCTCAAGTGCAGTATTGGTTTTAATGTATTAATGATTAGAGCCTTGTACTGCCACTGCAATGTAAGTCGTGAGTAATAAAGAAATCTTGTTCATAGCAATCTAACTCTGGAGCAAATGTTCAAGTCAATAATCATACATCATTGTGGTATGTATAGAGAAAAAGAATTCAGTCCATCATTCTAGAAAAGCTCTTAACTTACTCCCTGTCTTAATCATTCACTTTTCTTTATGTGATAGAAATTAATCAGGCTGTGTGGTGAAGTTCTGGCAACACCAACAGAAAATGAAGAAATTCAGTTTCTCTGCATAGTATGTGCAAAGCTGAAACAGGATCCATACCTGGTCAACTTCTTCCTTGAGGTGAGTAAATCAAATCAAATTTTGCAGGTGTATTTACAGTGTCACAGACAAAATCTGATAGAGGACTGGAGGTATCACATTGTGCTTCATAGCTTAGTTTTCATTCACTCTGTGATTTTCTTTCCTGTGATATTAGAAGGGTTTTTGTCTTGTTTTCAGAGACTTGATACATCTGATTATTTTTACTGTAATTTCATTTACTCACAAATATACCCGCATGAGGTCCTTATCCTTTGTAGTGAAAGTGCCTTTAGAGTAGTGATATGAATTGTAATGTAAAGCACTGTGTGAGGGAGACCTTGGATTTCTTATGTTGTTTTGTCTTCAGCCCAATAAAGACTAAAGGACAGATTGCGTGGGGCACTGAAACCTTGCAAGTTGCTAAGTGTTCTGCAGGATTGGGCCCTTATTTGGTAGTGGTACATATGGTCTAGCTGCAGTGCCAGCTCACAATCTACAATATGACATTATTTTCTATCTGTAAGAAAGCCAAATATCTTTACTCCCTCTTCAAAGTTAACATGTGGCACTGATGAAATCAGAGTGGGAGGAGAAAGAATTTCTAGACTGGCTTTCTGTTCCCATTTAGGAGGAGCATATAAAAGTTTCATTTATGCAAGTCCATTTAGAAATGCCTCCTGCTCCCACTGCAATGTTTCCTACGGTGACACAGTATCTATTAAACATGTGATACACAGGTGAAAAGATGTAGGTATAGTGTCCTTAAGGAATATTTTACAAGCTTTCCACAAACAAGATCTGTAACAGCAGATTCTGTTAAAGTGCAAAGATAGTTGTTTTCCATTGGGTACATGAATATCACTTATAAGTCAGTAGTAAAGAATCCATCTTGAGTTTATTTTTACCCTAATTAAATACCACCCCGATTGTGATTGTATCCACTGTAGTTGTACAAGCAGTAGCAATGGTGTAAGGACTGGAAAGACAGTGTTTAAACATAAGAAACACTCAAAAGCAAACTACTAGATATATTACATGCAGAATATGGTAGAAGCCCAAACCAGGATTACTTTTAGTGTTATTTATGTAAGTTGTATGGTTTGAAAAGAACCCCCTGAACGACTGTTATACTCAAATAATGCCCTTGAAATCAAACCTGAGAACCCCAGTCATAAGAACCACAAGTATTTTGTCAGACATTAGTGTTCTTCCCCAAAATAGCAATATCACAATATTAAAAATCATACATGGAAAACCAGATAATTCCAAATTTCAGAGTTCTCTGGTTTCACAAAATGCTGTCCGTAGGGTTCAGGCAAGCTGAAAAACATTTTTTTGTAGCTCCTGTTTCCTTCACATTATTCTAAATGTCATAGCCTAAAGCATATGTCTTTGCAACTTCCGATAGTTGTTTCCAGATAAGGTATTTGGGGTGCAGAATTGTCCTTTATTAGAATAGAATATTCTGATTGTTCACATCTATGCCTCTTAGAGGTGCTATTGCTGTGAGTTCATAGCTGTTTCTGACCTTCAAATACGTGAAAGGGTAAATTTACAGAATCCTGTGTGGCGTTTCTCTCTCAAATTTTCAACACGTGTAAACTGAAATGCAGATACATCTCTCCAAAACAGTGTGTATCTGCTAGTTTTGCTTCCTTCTTTGATTTTTCCTGATCAGTTTCTACAGTATTTTATGAACAGAAAAAACTCAAGTATGTACAAACCCAGGATTTCCTTTGTATGATTCCATATCAAATAGTTTGTTGATAGAATGGTGTTTATATTTTAGTAAAATCTTTCACATGTATTGCTTTACCAATAAGGCATCACTTTATCTCTCGGGCAAGTTACTTTTCTTTTGGAAATAAGAACTGGAACAACTGCATTCTACTTTGTTAAACCTTTAAAATCCACGTTAATTTTACTTTGGCTTTAATTTATTCTTTTCTTTAAGCTGAGTTTTCCTTGTTCTTGTGTGGAGAGAAAGAACATACATAGGAATGTTTGACTTGTCACCTCTCTCAGCCATTATTTTATGGTAAACTTGTTACCTCATGGTTTTTCCTTATTCGTTTATTCCTTAGTTGCCTCATCTCATCTCATCGCATCTTATGCAAGATACTCCTTCCAACTGAGTGTTCCATGCAAAGGGACACTTGATTCTCTGTGTTTCGATTTCAGCTTTTGAGACCTTAAACAAGTTCTAGTATAGTAGTGTCCATTAAAGAGTTGTACCTTCATTTTATAAAATGAACAGTAGTTTCACTGTTCACTTCTACTTTCATTACTACAAATTATCAGCTTTATATTTCTCACCATGAATTAAGTAGAGATTCTCATTAGCTGTGACGTCACTTAATTTTTTCACAGAATTCTTTTTAAATCTGTCATATCTGTGTATCTTTTTAAATCTTTTAAATCTGTCATAAATCTAGACATAGCGTCATACCCCACAGATTTTTAAACTCTGATAGTTATGTATCACGAAAATGTAAAAACGTATTTTTATATTGTCTGCTCTCTGTCGATGCTGAATTCAGTTAGAGGAGTACTTTGTCTAGAAGGCACTGAATATGTGTTTTATGTAACCTTTTCTATTAGGTCATTCAGGATCCTGTTTTGCGCGTTTACAAGAGGCAGGTGAGCAGCTAAGCTGCAGAATTGCATGATTAAACAATAGGAAGCTTAAATACATGCAAAAACTCTGCCTGTGTGTTGTTCAATGTACAGACTGCTTTGTGTCACCTGCCAACGTAAGAGTAATGAGCTATGGACTAATTTCTAGGGGCATTTATGTATTTATATATGTTAGGTCTTCTCGTCGATGCCTTAGCTAAACAAACAATGGCTTTTCAAATGACAGAAGAGTCCAGCCATGAGGAAATAGGCTGATGTAATATAAAACAAGTATTTTACAAAATATTATGTCATTTTTGAAAAAAGGAGCTTTTTCTCTTTGGCAACCTTGTCTGCTACTTGGATAGTGCCAGCAACAGTGTACAATCCAGGACTGAAATGCAGTTCCAGCCTCTAGTACTGCTTTATGTGCAAAGCTCATTGTTGTGATTCAGATATTCCTGTGTATTGCTAAAATATATGGGAGGATACTGGAGGACTTTAGAAGATTTAGGGATAGACAGACATGGTTCAGACAGACACATTTTTGTTGCTTTGCAGCCTTATGCATTTCACACTGTAAAAAAAAAAAAATATGTGTGGAAGCAGTAATTTTTCTGCTGTAGTGAAAAATCATACTTACTTTATAGCATGCAGTGTGCTGCTTTTACCACTGGGTTGCCCCTCCAGGGAGTTGGTTGTATGAGTGTATCACAACATTCAGTACAAATTCGCCACAACGAATGCACATCTATCAAGCAAGCATTCACAGCAGTTCTCTCGTTTGCTGCCTGAGACTGTCGTGTAGTTAGTACCTGCTGGTTTGTATGTACTAAACGCCATTAACCCCAAATGGTTACTCTTTTAAATTATTAATGCTTGACATATATTTGTAATATTTTTGGTGTTATCATAGATAAGGGGAACCGTTTGGATTTATAGTCTCCCTACTGTACTCACTTGAAGAAATGTCTTGTGTTGAAGTCTAATTTATGGTTCTAATAAAGTATTATTCACCTGTGCTTATGCCAGAAGAACACTGAATCTTGCCTTGCTGTGAGTTTCTTCTTGGTATCACAGAGCACAAATTTAAATGCCTTTATGTGCTGGAGACAGATTTATGGGAAGACAGTTTCTTTCAGGCTAAGTAGAGATGGTTTGTAGATTCCGAGAAGGTTCTCTGTGATCTGTTATGTCTGTTATCCAGTGCCCAATGCTAACTTCTAGTATCTTCTGTCCATTCAATCTGCTCAACTTTTTCTTCACGAGAAACACAACTTGAGAGTACTTTGCTGTCATAAAAGATGTTTTTTTCCCTTTCCTGTTGAAGATAAAATCTCAAGAAGTTTAGAATGAATTTAATTGTATGACACCAACTGGAAATAGTGTTTCAAACATTGGATGATTTTGAGGCCTTGACCTAGAAAGGGATGTTTTGTAGTGTGTGCTAAGGTCTAAAGGTGCACTCATAAGGTAAATGAAAAACTTCTATCAAATAGTGGGCAAATCAAGTGAATATGTGCCTTCAGTGGTGGAGAGAAAAAGATGCCATCTCTTTGTAGATGGCATATTCAGCCTTGAAGCAAAATGGTACAGGCCTTAGCGAAATTTTAGCAGATTAAAAAATGTGCTAGGTTTAAAGACTCCCACGCTCCTGCAACCCATTACATTCTATGTGGTTACTGTATCCAGCCTTGTAGGGAACTACTTCAAATGATGGTGTAAAAAGTTGGCCTTTAGCAAATTTCTGCTTCAGGATGAACAGTAATTGCAACCATGTAATTCCAACAAAATGCTTTGCAGAGTAAGTTAAAAGCAATGGCTTCCAAGGGATCAGCAGGTATAATCACAGAAGACATGCTAAAAGGCCAAGACTCTTTGACAACAGACACAGGACAGCCCCTTCAGCCTGAAGAAATACCTAGTGCCTCTGGAGCGGAGCAGATGGAGAAGGAAGATGACCTCCCTCAACAGGCGGACGATCTCTCTTTCAGTCTGGATGAACTAAATGTCACATCATCACCCGAGTCCTCCACTGTTTGTCCAAATCAAGACTATAATTTAGTGAATTCTCTACTAAACCTCACCAAAAGTCCCGTGAGTTGGTGTTTTTTTGTTCTTTTTAATGTGATAAAATGATGAAATAGTTTGAATGCTCTGCGAGGTGGGAAGCAGGAGTGAATATACATGTATGTACATGCTGGTTTTTAACTATAAAAAGTAAAATGAGGTTTGTTTTGCAGGTGGTTTTTGTAAATTGGTAATCTTCTTTGCCAATTCAGGTTAAAGTAAAAATATTATTTTTGAAAATTAAGTTTGTTAATCATAATGTGGGTTTTGATCAATTTATATAGGATGCTGCATGTTTCACAGACATGCTCCGTAGGATCATCATTAGATTAAATATACCACAAGAGAATATTTAAAAAACTACTTTCAATTGTACTGACTTAACCAAACCCCCTTTTTTTTATAAGTGGACTGGGCTATCTCTAGGGGTTTGATTTCTTTTAAAAACAACTGCTGCATGTCTTACCCAGTTCCATCCTCAATTTCATACTCAGATTCTTTCAGAAAACTTAGAGGAGGGTTGGGTCAGCCTGTAATTCCTACAGCAGTCTTGAGAGCAGAAAACTGAGTCTACCGATATACTTGTTATCATTAAGTGATATTTTACATTTTCTAATATGTTGATCTTAAGCTGACCTACAGCACTAGTTCTGTCAAGCTGAAGGTTACATTCGTAGTAATTGACATAGATTCAGGTGAGATTCTTTATTTTGTACCATCCAAATCTACTAGAATGAAGTTTTAATGACTGAAAAGGCAACAAAAATAAGCGCATTCGCTTGCTGTGGGGAAATAGAGAGGTTTTATATGGGAGGTGTTTGCTTCTTGATTTCGAGTGAGCTTCATTCACCCTCTGATTAATTCTTCCATGCCCTTCTGCCAGGACGGCCGGATAGCAGTGAAGGCCTGTGAAGGCCTCATGCTTTTGGTGAGTTTGCCAGAACCAGCAGCTGCCAAGTGCCTGACTCAAAACACTTGTTTATGTGAATTGTTGACAGACAGGCTGGCCACCCTCTACAAAGCCCTGCCTCAGTCACTGGATCCCTTAGACATTGAAACAGTGGAGGCAATTAACTGGGGGTAAGAACTTTATTTTTGTATTTAATACCCAAGGCGATTTTACACCCCTCCCTGAAAGTAGTTTTCTATAGGTAGATAAGATGTATAAAATATTCACACCCCCATGCTAAAGTCTCAAGAGCAGAGCTGAGATCCCAGCCACAGCGCAGTGGTACATTGGACTTCGGGAGTCCACGTGATTTCTGACACGGGGCCAGGTTTGGCTGCCAGTCCCTTGCAGAGATTCCTCAGGGGCCAGGTTTTTCCACTGAATTACTTTAACAATTTGTAGCGGCGTAGCTGCAGTATCAGGTACAAATTATTTTCTTCTTCAGATGTTAAGGATTTCAGAAACAAACTTTTCACTGTACACAGTGAGCACTGTAACCTGTTGCAGGGGGCTGTTGTTGCGAAACTTTTGCAGTAAGAAAGAAGAAGGAAAGAGTTACTGCATAACTTATCAGCATGAAGCAAAAGCTACATGCCAGTTATCCTACCTGCTTGCATGTTAGATTCTCAAAACTCTTCTCTTCCCCTCTCTGCTTTCATTGTTATGAATTGCTCGTGATCTGTTAGTGCTGAGACAAAAAGTAGGTATATGCAAAATAACTACCAAAATTTCTAGGGGCTGGAGTTTGAAGTTAGAAGGGAAAAAACAACTTTGAATAGTGGGATAAATAATAATTGGGCTGCTTTACCTAAGAAAATGGCGCATTTGTTATTCTGTAGAGGCTATAAATTGAGATACATGCTTTTTTCTGAAAGATACAATCTAGTTCAATTCTAGTTCACTTGTGTGGTTTTGGTGGACTTGATTGAGGTTGTTACAGAGTAGAGGAGAACAATTGCCTTCATTTTATGGTTCTCTGACTACAGGAGTTATTGATTCGGTTTCTGTGGTCTGTGTTTCCTGGGAGGACAGACTAGGTGATCAGTTTTCCCTTCTAACTCAAGAAATACTTAAACAAACAGAGCTGTTCTGCTGTACATGCTACGTATCCTTTAGCATGCCAGAGAAAACCTGTGTAATCATAGCACTGCCAGATGAGTAGAGACTGGCAAAAACGCTAGTTTAGTGTTCACTTCATTGCAAGTAGATCATTAATTATTCTGTTAAGTTCAATAAGAATGCAGTCCAGGATTCTTCAATTACTTGTAGACTAAATAAGTATTTTTCCCTGTGTTCTCTAGTTTAGATTCCTATAGCCATAAAGAAGATGCATCTGCTTTTCCAGGGAAAAGAGCGTTGATTTCATTTCTTTCATGGTTTGACTACTGTGATCAGCTCATCAAAGAAGCACAAAAGGTTTGAAATGTTTGCAGATGATACAAATATATTCAGCAAATAAGTAGTTCCAGTTGTTTCTTAGCTTTTGAGTTTGAGACATACTATTTTGTACTTTTGTTTCAGACTGCTGCTGTTGCTATGGCAAAAGCTGTGCGGGAACGATTTTTCATTGATGTTATGGAACCCCAGCTGATGCAAACGTGCGTAGCAATCCTACAAGACACAACCAACAGAATCTGAATTTAGCTGGTGGGTTGTTTTTTTTTTTTCAGCTGAAATTCACTACATATCTGACAGGAAATTTTTTGTTCAGTTCAGAGATCGGAATCCTCACATCAACGGCACTATTGCATCGCATTGTTCGTCAAGTGACTTCAGATGTCCTGCTGCAGGAAGTAGTTTATTTTATACTTGGAGAAAACAGAGAGCCAGAAACTTTGGCAGATATCAACAGACATCCATTGCGACACAGATTAATCGAACACTGTGATCATATTTCTGATGAGGTGAGGAGTGGTAATGATTTAACAATGTTTGCCAGCCAGTTCTGTCTTGCGTAGAGTCTGTAAAAACGTCATTGTGAGGCCTTTTCATATTTATGGCAGCGAACATTTTTGCCAAGGAGAAGAGTTCGGACTGCCAGCCCTTCAAATTCCCTTTAAAAAATGAAAGTCAAGCTGTTTTCTCCAGGTAGCACATTGTTCGCATTAATAAAGATTCTTTGCTAAATTTGCCTGCCCCCTATGTATATCTAGTTCGGCTTGCTCATCTGTAAGATAAGGCAAAATCAGTTTCTGTAATTGCATTTTAATTCATGCTTTGTTATGTATTGCATCAGTTATTTTCCATGTTGAGTCAATCCTGTCTTGTTATCACATAAGGTATAGTTTAAAACATTATTTTTTATATAAAGTGTGGTCAGGGAATATACACAATGACAATTAAAAGATGATACAATAACTTTAAGCACTTTACACACAGTAGACGTCGTTAAAATAATTTACTTCGGTGCAATCCCTCCTCAGGAGCTGCCTTCATTTCTTCCATGAAACAACCTCCACCCTGTACTTTTTCAAATAAGAACGAAGCTTGCCTGAAATACAGATCTATGCCTTCATATATCCATTTTTGTTTAGTATGCTTACCTGCTCACCCAGAGTTATCTGTATAAATTACTTGTTCTTTGCAAAGCTAAGCACTCTGAAGCTGTCTTTAAAAACAGTCTCTGTATTGCTTAAAGTCAGTCTCCTTTTAAAAGCCTACATAATATCTCCATGTAAAAATCTTAGCCTATAGTTCTAGTCACAATATCCCAATATTACTTTGTTTTATTCTGGGTATTTATTACTCTCTGGAAGTCCTGTTCTGTGTCGCACTTGCACAATGATAACCATCTTCCAGCATGGATCTGATTGTAATATGGAAAGCTAAGTTGTAAGTTCTACGGATGTTCTTTGCATTGTTATTTTGGCAGATTTTTGGAACAGTTTTTGTTTTACAGGAAAAAAATACATCCAGATATTGATTTTCAAATATGTGTTAACTCTTCATACATGTTTATACCACATTCAGCATAACAATTTCCTAATTTTTGTAAGGATTTTTGCTTCCTTCCATAATGTAAATAAGTAATGGCAATGTTCTAGGATGTACAAACCAGATAAAAGGCAAAAAGCGTAAGGCAGCAGTTTGTTGAATTTTTACTTTTTATGTTGCAGATCAGCATAATGACTTTACGAATGTTTGAGCACCTTTTGCAAAAACCCAATGAACACATCCTTTATAATTTGGTTCTGAGAAATTTAGAAGAGAGAAACTATATGGAATACAAGCCTCTCTGTCAAGAAGATAAAGATGTGGTAGAAAATGGACAGATTGCAGGAGCAGTGTAAGTTTCTCTTTTAAGGGAAGTTTTCACAACAGGGAACTTGGATCCTTATTTTTAAAACAAAACAGAGGTTTTTTTCAGTAATTGAAAGAAAAGTGAGCACAGATAGCACTATGAGTGCTCTATGTATTAATCCATATCCAGAAGTGATGTAGAAATTATTATATCAGTAATTTATAGCAGTTTTTAGAACAGTAACAGGAAAGCTAATTTAGAACAGTAACAGAAAAGAAAATTATCAAAAGCCTCTTTCCAGAACAATAGATAGATACTCAAAGGTCTTCATATATCAATTTACTTATGCATCTACTTAGCTTAAGTCTATGCATGTTTGTATTGTTTTCAGTGAGATTAGTCTTGAAGTCAATAATTTAAGGTGTCTTGCTTACATTTATGGTCTTGAATAATTTTTTGATGGATGAACTTGTCTGCAACACTTTATGTAAAGTCCTTTAAGTACCCTACGTATCTCTTTTAACTCCTTTTTTTAATCATGGAGGGGTGAGGGCTAGTCACACCAGCTATTTTAGGCATTTTAATTTAGATATTTCTGAGTCATCTAAACAACGTCTAATGATTTCCTGGAGTATAACTCTCTCTCTTGTAAAAAATGTGGCTAAAGAGTTTAAGTGATTTAATGCAGTGATTTTGTACGAGTCAAAAATGTCTACTCTTTTGTTCAGATCCAGAAGTTATGATTTTTCTTCAAAATAAAATTTGTTGAGTATTTGTAAAGGTTGGTATTTCTGCATATTAATTAGGTAAAAAGATATGCATATGATAGTGATCTGGAAAACATCCTAGTTGTTCAGAGAAGGAAAATAGAAAGCATGCCTTTTGACCCAGAGATTAGGCCTTTCATAACATTCTATGAATAATGATTTTGTCTAATATAATCTCACAGAGACCTAGAGGAAGATCCGTTATTTACTGATCTGTCTCCAGATAACACGTTATCAGCTCAAGAATGGCTCAGTGCTTCTCCACCTGTCAGTCCAGAACATCCAAAAAATGATGGGAAGACTGAAGTTCATAAAATTGTAAATAGGTAAGCTGAAACAAACACTTAAAGAAATCTGAATGTGTGGGTGTCTGCACACACTGTGCAAATTAAATGTACGCTGTAATGGATGTTATTCTGCCAGCTGGTAAAATGACTCCACAGAAGGAAATTATGTGGCATTTTATCAGAAAGCTACTCCTGAAAGATTAGAGCTTACAATAAGTAAAAATTATTCAACATAAATGAGAAAAATAGAAGAACTTTACAGCTAATAGTCTAGTTGAATACTCAGAATTCATGATGAAAGCTTCATTGATTATAAAACTTTTTTTTCTCAAAAATATTTGCTATACTTAAACTGCTGTTACAAGACTTGACCTTCCTGGAGAAGTCTGGGGAGTCTTGCCATAAACGTTTTAGGGGAAAAAAAACATAAAACCTAAAAGGTCTTAAAGTTCCTTAAACACATATATAAAAGGAAATATTTGCTATGCTAGAGAGAACCCTCTGTTCCCTGAAAATCCAGGGGCATCTCTGTGACCTGTAACATACCGTTGTGCATGTTAGATGTTCTGCAAATTGGATATCACAAAGAGGACAGACTCTGCTCTAAGCAACTTAGTGATGGTAATTCTCTTAGCAACTAATATTAGGACAAATGCTGTTTGCTCTGTTAATACATGGTAGCAAAGCAGCACTGGTATTTCAGTGCTGACCTTTCTACTTACTGGGAAGTAATCGAAGGTGTTAGCTAAAGAGGCAAACAGCTTGAGGACAGCCAGCGTAGAATGGCATAGCTGCTTCTTGCCCTCTTTCCCCCAGTACTGCTATATATAGTTTATGGTGGACATGGTTTGGAGCAAAGACGCAAAGAACGTTCTCCTAAATTCACCTCGTGTGATCTCCATCAGTGAATAGAAATGTTTTCAGTTTTTGCAGTGTTTTGCAAATCTGTATTTTTTTTGGATAAGATGAACTCCATACGAAAAGTCAGCTGCTACATATTTCTGCACATAAATCTTACAGGAGCCTCCAGCAGTTCTTGGGGTGTGGAGAAAGCTGAAGTTTGGAAGTAGGTTCCAAAGACTGAGTTGTATTTTGCTGTCCAGAAATTTTAGGGTTTTATATTTATTTTTCAAAGACAGTTCCTCTCTAATAAGATTCAGAATTTCCTGATGCTTTTTAGGTCAGCTGTTGGTGAAGTAATAAGGACATATAGTATTTGCACCACATACCTGGCACTGGGATATTTATATGCAAATATTCCTGTGTGTTCTTAGATGTTCATTTTGTACCACAACAAACTATGGTAAATAAAAGTGCCTATGCAGTAGGTTAAGAAGAATTTTACTGTAATTCTCCTTCTCTTTTGGCTCATTTATTCCTCAGTATATTTTCCATATGCTCCAGTAAGATGGAGTCTGACCTTTACAAATTCATAACCTGGTTATGAATATTCCTTTTCATCTCCATTCTGTCTGGCTAATTCTCAGAAAATGCTTCCACTGAGGTTTTTACCTTTAGTGCTAGATACAACAGTTCTGAAGTATACAACTTGTTGTTATAAACCGTGGTTAGAATAGATGTGCTTAAATAGATTTTGTATTCTCTGTTCTTCTCATAAAGTTCTGGTAGAATCTGTGGATTACTTGGGCAGACAATTCAGTATTGTGTACACTGTTACAGATGATGAGCAAGTATTGACTTAGTGCTCTGTAGATTCTAGGGGTTCATTAATGTACTTTTTTGTTTTTTCCTCTTTAGTTTTCTCTGTCTTGTACCTGATGAAGCTAAGTCATCATACCATGTGGAGGGTACAGGTTATGATACTTACCTCAGAGATGCCCACAGACAAGTAAGTCAGTGAAGTCTTCCTTAGTCCTTGAGAATTTGAAATGCTTGCGAGAAAATACAAATGGTTCTATAAATAGTCCTACTAAATGCATCTTTTGGTAATGGAAGATGGGAAAATTCAATTTTTATTTTCTAATGAAAACTTACCTTTGGAGATCTTTTGACGGTGAATCCACCTTGTATTACTCTAGTGGGAATAATGGATGACATTAAATGCATTAATATTCATACAACAAATACACTGAGAGAAAATCTGAACTGCAGATAGATTCTTAATTTGCTTTGCATTTATCTGCATTCTCTTGGAGAATTGCCTGCCAAGCTGTTTGAAAGGACTAAAGGGAAATTAAAATGCTGCATAGGAGTTACGCAATCTGGGACTTTAAAAATAAAGGCTCATCACAGAGAACGCGCACGCAGCCTAAGGCTTTCAGGTTTGAAGTTGGGAGGTTTGGTAGGTAGGGAAAGCTTTATGATTTACTGTTTTGAAATAAATGCAGGTTTTGTTCTTACAAACATAATCTAAAGTTTCCTTGGTCAGAGGACAATCACAGTTCTTTTGCAGCTTTCTTATTGAAGCCCCGTGAATCTTCTAGAATAGAAAAAACGATGCAAAGGAGTATAGTAACTGAGACCGCTATATTTAGTAGCTACTTCAAAAATTCCATAACCTCTGAATTCTGATATCAGCAGTTTAGGATAGGAAGCTTGGATTTCTGTATTTATTATATTGTTTTATCTGTAGTCTCTCCTGAAAAAAAAGGGAATAGAAAATAGAGAATAAGGAAACAAAGGTTGATGTAATATTCCCTTATGTTCTGTTCTTGGATGCCAGAAAACACATATCATCTTTGTATTTCTTTCATGCCTTGGGGAAAAGAGTATTCTGGGAGTTATTAGAGAACAGACTTGGTTTCTGTCACATCCTGACAATGATATGGCTACTCTTAAAATATTTTCCCCCTAAGAATAGCCCTGCCTATTGCTGTTATTACATCCAAATAGCTCTTCTGCTCCCATATTTCTATTCCTGGAAGCCTGCACAAGTAGGTAAGCTACATGCAGTGAAAAATTTCTGAGCCTGCTTTGTCTTGCTCTTGCTACTGTTTATTCCTGTGTTTCTTATTTTCGCTGCTATAACCTGTGCTCCTTTCAAGGTATGGAAGTGAGACATCAGGCAGCCCACAGCAAGGCAGAGGTTGAGAAAGACTGTTATGGGGGGTAGGAAACAAAGAGAGGGAAGAAGAAGCCCTGAAGCACTTTTCATTTGTATCCCCTGCATATACACGTGCCTTTCCTGTCCTGGGAATTAGGGAGGAGTAAAGATCGGATAGCAAGATAAGCTACCCATAATACGGTGAAAGTGGGGTAACTACTGACAACAAGAATGTATACGAATGCAATTCCTGCTTTAGAATAACCCGGATCGGGTTTTGTATTGTTGGCTTTGCTTTGTGTTTTGGCCCCAGCTGCTTTTTGGGAGCTCTGTTCTCCACTCCTTGTTTCTGAAACTACCCTAATAGCAGGAATGTCAAGAAGAAAATGAGGTGCCTGCATAGAAACTGATACTGTTTACTTCAGAATGACTATTCCTTTTAAGCTTAGATTTATCATTTAGCTACAGATTATGGTTTTAAGGTGTGTGTGGACAGTTAAAAGGAAATTAAATGGTTTCCATGGAGGTTTAAGTCTCTTTTCCTCACTACTTTTTTCTAGTTCCGGGATTATTGTGTCATCTGCTTACGGTGGGAGTGGCCTGGATCTCCCAGATCTTTAGAAAAGTGCAATTTTGAAGCATCATTTTTTGAAGGACACTTCTTAAAAGTCCTTTTTGAAAGAATGGGCAGGATTCTTGATCAGGTAAGAAAAAGCAGGTTATGAATTCCATTTCTGGTACTTTCATCACTGTTAAAGGGCTAATCTCCATAAAGGTCCCGTGGATTCCCATCACTCAGTTGCCCATTATAGCATCATATTATTGTGTAATGTCCCATGTCCTTGGTGCAGGTCTCTCTAGATTGCAGGATGTTATAGTGATCAGTTTATCAATTTAACAAAAGTAGAGAACAAAAACTCTCTTCTCTTTTTAGCCACCTTTTTGTGTACCAAACGTTTTCTTGACCAGAAATACAACTTGAAATTGATGAGTAAGAAAAGAATATCCTTAAGATAAAAGATGTAGCTAAGATAGCGTCTTAGGAATCATTCAGTCAGTTCTGTTTTCATTTTCCAGCATTTACACTTAGAAAGCATGTACATTTTTCAGTAAATAAAATACTGTACAGCTCCTTTCTGCCACATTTCAGTGAATTTCAATCTGGAGTCTTCTTCAGGAAACAGTTTATGTCACTGTGTAAGATGAAAAGAACTTACTGCGTCACTGCTAACATTTTCCCCAGAAAAAACTGTTATCAGTGCATGGAAAGTTTCTAGAAGGTATCCTTTTCCATCTGCAATGTAAAGTAGTTTTTTTTCCTGTTTCATTATCTTCAAATAATAAAAATATAGCTGCCAAGGGCAAACCAATGAGACGTGATCTGACTGGCTCCTTGTTCTGAAAAGGAGGTGTGACTTGTCAGACCCAGATTAGTACAAAGGAACTTAAAGAAAGTGAATTTTCCTGATGTCTGTTTCTGTATTTAGCCAGCCTGCATGACCTAGTCTTTCTGGGGAGAAGTGAAGTCAAGGCTCAGGGAGGTGAAAAGGTGGTTGCCCTGTGTGAAAACTTAATGTTTCTTTCCTCTGTCTAAACTGTGGACTTAAGTTAGTCAAGTCAACGTTGCTGCTTTATATCAAGAAGATAACTTTTCTTGCCAGTGAAACAAGCCCTGGAAGTCTAGATTACCCTCCCTGTTACACCAGCTGGAGTTGCTACAGATGCAGTAGTTATGACCAGTTTCATAAGTTTGTACAATTCTTTTCTGGTTTGCATGGGGAGCTATCTACAGAATAAACAATTAGCTGTAGTAGTGCTAGATTTCCTGTTCCTAAGCAGGACAAGAACCATTTGAACATATAAATGCATAGAAAAATGTCAGGAAGCCAGTAGTAGCCTCTAGGTCAGCTCTGTGAGTGTTCAGGGGAGAAGAGTGGTTGAGAGTACCAACTTTGATAATTCAGAAGTCAAAAAAGAAAGCCAAATACTTCCATTGCTATATTGTGTATTCTCAGGGTTTTGCTACCAGTAAACATGTTCTACATGCTTCACTAGCTGAAGTGGTTACAGATAGGAGTCATGAAGACAACGGGGCATCATCAGCTCTTAGGAAAAACAAGCCTCCTGGATATGAAAACCTTGTCTGAGCAATGACACATAAATTACAAAAAAGTGAAGGACCCAAGTTACAACCCCCAAGAAACACCTGAGTGTCAGATACATATGATTACAACAAAAATAGCAGCTGGCAAGGAAGCACAGTGCCCTTTTTGATATACTACCTGTCAGCATGACACACATTTGGGTTAGTCAAGCAAAGTTTTACGATCTGTGGTGTCAAAAATGGTTCCTGACTCCAGAAGAATTAAAATGAACTGCCTGAATTGGACAGAAGGGGTAAATTACTTACATCGTACCAAACCCCTGTCGCAAAAACCAAACTGAAATTCCTAGGGGTTATTCACAGTAAAACACATAAATCACACAGGAGAAAAAAAAAACATAAAAAACAAAACCAAACCAACAAAACCTGAGTCCTATCAATGACAAATTTGACGTAATGGGTGCTAATGTCCAGACAAAGTGAAAAATGTGGAAAAGCCTTTAGTGGGGACACAGTATTACTTACAGATAGTGTTCGATTCTTTTTTGCTTTGTTGCAATACTATAGGTAGTTCTCGTGTTTTTATCAGTTTTTATCAGTAGATGTCGGAAAACTCTGCAGAGGTGGTAGGTATCGTTTGCCTGGTTTCCGACAGAAGACAGCTGAGGCACACAAGCGAAGTAACTTGTTTTAGGCTGTTCAAATCCAGTACCTTATCTGCTAGACAGTAGCTCCTTCTTCTTGTTATTATTATACATTTCTATGTTTCCTAAGAATTCCTAAGAATTTCCTAAAAATTTAGTTATAGAGCAGTTTTTTAGGATGTTATCTGATATAAGGCCTGTACTGAATCTGCTGACATATGGACAGAAATAAAAGCTCTGTGTGAAGAAGCAGCTTTCCTTAATGCTCTCAATTAGTTCAAATCGCAACAGCAATCTGTGAACAATGCAGCACATGTTACTACTTTGTTTCCTTCTCTTCTTGTGAACACCAGATAATGCTCATGGCTTCAAAGCTTCCTAATGAATTGAGTGACTCAGCTCTACAGTTTGGCTAGATAGGCAGTGGAATGGTTTTATGGAAGGAATTTGCATCTCTGTCTGCGGAGTAACTTTTCCACAATACCTCAAAATGTAGTCATCTCTTTTACCTATAACATCCCTGGTCCAGGCTTTGAAAGCTTCATTTGTTAGAAGATTGGGATGAATCTATTATTGGAATATCAAGTACAGAAATAACTGCCATTGATTGGGAGAAATGCGTGCTTTCACTTCAAAAGGTCTATAAGACAGCTGCCTTTGCAATGCAGTAGTGTGTGGTAATGAATTCAGGAATAAAGTACCTAAATGTTAGTTAGGCGTCTACATCTAGTCAGCAGAAATTTTGTGAGAACAGCCCCGGTAGTCTCTGGAGCTGTTAGACTGCAAAGCAAGTAGGTGTCTCTTTTAGTGTGAAGTGAATCACCATCTCAGCTTCCTTGTGTATTGACTGAAAACTTGACTCGGTTGCCTGAACTGAGGTATCTGTTGCCGTTTTTGTGATGCCCAAGACTGTCTCACAAGCTTGCGGTTACACCACCGATCTTGCAGGATCCATGCTCTGTGGAACTGTCAAGAGACCAGCATCTGAGCATCTGAGATGGCACGAGATGTTTGTGTGTGGGCAAGTGTATTAAGTGTCAGATCTCTGTTGAGTAGGCTAATGCGAGTTTAGACATGTAGACACATCTAAATATATCTGTCTTAATCTGAAGCTGAATTCTTCCAAATCTTACAATCTGGAAAAGGGAAGAATCTGTGCTCTGATTCTTCAGTGGGATGCTAACTTGAGAGCATAAAGATGATAATTTGAGCCCGTGAAATCATCCCCTTCTAGACGTGATTGCGCCACTTTGCAATCAAAGGGATTGAGTGAGGGCCTTGTAATCCACTTCAGGAGAAATCAACAAGGTGAAGTTAAGCCATCTGGGTGTCGGTAACGTCTTCAGACTGGCATAGGTGTGTACCAAGGGAATGCCTGGCCATCTCTTATCAATGTAGTCTGTTCCGCCACTGAATAGATGGAAGGAAATTGCACTAGTCTGCAAATTTTGGGCTGAATTAAATGTCAGCTTATTTTCACTGTGATGGAAAAAAAAAAGTACTTGAAACATAAAGAAGCTAGGGTGAAAATACTTTCTTTTAGGTAAAATCCTTTAAGCTAGGCACTATTATTTTCCTAGAAAGTTAGGTAGGTTGTTTTTTTTCTTCAGACTGATTAGCGTCTTCCAGCATCTGACAGTGTTGCCTCTCCCATTTGGTTGGTTTGGGGAAAGGAGGTGGAGAAGCAGCCCAGAATTTCATACTTCTTTCCCAGCCTAGGACCGTCTCATCTCCTGTAGCATCCTGCCACAACGTGACTGGGCCTTCTGCGATGGTTCTTTCTAAGAAAAAAGAAAGTAGAAGAGAAATACCATATTAGCCCTAAACATGGATTTGTGTGTCTCAGTTTCCTCAGCTCCTATACTTTACAGTTATGCAGGAGAAGCAAGCAGATGTTTAATTTAGGCTGAGTCCGTGCTATTTGTTTAGCTACTGAGCTGAAGAAATGTTTCACGGGAAGAGGACTTACCCAAAAATAAACAAGCGTGCAAAAGCTTTAAGTGGTTGTAGCCGTTATACAGATAATAACATTTAATAGCTAACTGTCATATTCGCATCACCCCTGTCGTGGAAAGCAGAAGTTTTGGGCCTCTCTTCTTATCTAACTTTTTATCTTTATGTATTCATAACCCTGTGTATAAGGTTCTAGTAGTTGAATAAACACTGGCTGGATGAAAAGAAGCCAGCATGAAAATAACTAAGCACTGTGCTTTCCTTTTTTTTTCAGCCCTATGATGTAAATTTACAAGTTACGTCAGTGTTGTCCAAACTGTCCTTGTTTCCCCATCCTCATATCCACGAATACCTTTTGGATCCTTATGTAAACCTGGCTTCTGGCTGCAGGTCTCTCTTCTCTGTTATTGTCAGGGTGAGTAAACACACGGTTAATATTTACATATGGCCATACAGCAGTGATATATTTAGTAACTTTGTAGTTAGTGTTAGTAGTTTCTGGCTAGTTTAAGTTCGCAAATGGTTTGTCACTGAAAATAAATACTTATGCTCTTGATTTGAAAATCAGAATTATGCCTTTTGTACCAAAAACATTGAAAAATTTATTTCCCAGCATTTATTTTCATCCTGTATGTCTTGAGAATTGTTTGCATAGTTTCATTGTGTAGATGCAGAATATCCCCTCTGGCAACGAGGTTGCTTTAAACTGGGCTGGGTCACATTGCTGTCACTTGCAGGCAGCGTCAGGTAGTGCTGTAAGAACAGGCCAAGTACAGGTTTGCACCTGGATGGGGAAGAGATGGCTTCGATTCACACACAAGCAAAGGACGCTCTTGAATACCCTGTGCCTGGATGCGTATCTCTGCTCATCCTCTTTTTCTGATGAAGGCTGTTCTTGACAATGAAGTCCTGGATTTATCGGAAGTCCCCTTCCTTTGCCTCTCTGATTCCATCTCTTCCTGCCAGACCTGCATCCTAGAAGTGCTGGCTGGGTGCCTGTCACTCCGCAGTCTTCTCAGTCAGAGATCCCTTGCCTACCCCACGCACCAGCTGTTATTAAGCTGGTCAGGAGCCTGTTAATGATGCTTGCCCAATACTAATGGAGGGCTTAGCTCCCTTTTTCCCAGCAGCCCTCCCCATTTCAAAATCTAATCTTCACTCTGTCCCCTTGCACTTTCCCTAAATCCAGGAATTTACTGGTCAATTGCCTGCATCAACATTTACTAAGACAAATTAATCGCTGGCATAATTAAAATAAGTAGTAACATTTGTGGCAACAGCTAGTAAGGCTCGAGAGTTCTGATCCTTTTGTGTCCCTCTCCGTTCTGCATCCACTCACCCTTTTTCGGGGCAGGGCAGCTACTCCGCATTTTGTTCTGTGAGCCTGTGAGGATGCCGAAGGGGGTCTGCATCGTGGGGACTGAAGGCTGTCATTCAACCTTGCTGCCAGGTGCACTGCAAAGGTGTTAACTGTGAGTGTTGATGGCATTGTGCTTTACAGGTCGTTGGGGACCTCATGGTTAGGATCCAGCGCATCCCAGATTTCACTCCCAAACTTCTGCTGGTCAGAAAACGCCTGCTGGGCTTGGAGCCGGAAGGGCCCATGTGAGTAAATACATTGCATATTCTCCAAGCCCCACGGCTGGTTTCTGTGTGTGCCAGTCCTGATTCTCTGCTGATTTTTTTTTTTCTCTTTCTCAGCATTGACCACATGACGTTACTAGAGGGCGTGATTGTGCTGGAAGAGTTCTGCAAAGAGCTGGCAGCGATTGCATTTGTGAAGTATCATGCCTCATCTACACCGTAAGCAGCCTTGCTGAGTAGCCAGGCTGGAAAACCACCTAGCCCGTCTCAGTCTATTGACAGCACCCAGATGAGAAGAGGTGGTGCCTCTTGGCAAGGTGTCGGTTGACATTTGGCAGAACTGGAAGACAAGTTACTTTCACCAGATGTTGACATTGCAAGAGAGAGCGATTCGAATGGACCTAGGATACGATTGAAGGCATTTTGGGAGAAACCAATACATAGCATTTCTAGCCACTGTGTGAAGAGCTGCAAAAGCTGCATGAAGAACCGCAGACATCAGACCTTGGTTGTTCTGTTATAATGACTATGTTTAGAGAGTTGGGTCTTTTGTATGTTCTGGGGCTCACATGCGCCAATTTGCTTTTTGTGACCATATTACTTCTAAAAAGCAAAGTAATTTTATAACATTTTTATGTCTTAATTCTTTTTCTTTTCAGTTGGATATATGAAAGGAAATCACAACTATAGTTGAAATGTATATTATTAAAAATGAAGAGGTTCAAAAAATCCACCAATGCATATATAGTGGGATATATTAATGAGGAATCATTTTTGTTTTGGTGAATCTTAAAGACAACTCTGAGCTTGATTCCCCAATGGATTACTCCAGGAGATATATCAGTATAAAATCAATACTAATGAAATTAATCCTCATTCAGCATCGCATCCATAACAAATATACCTGAAGTGTATGTATTCCTAGCATGTTTGTATCTGTCATTCCAAGTGACTGCTCTTCAGGTCATCTGTGTAACTAGATTTACTTTAGGTTTTTGCTTGTCAACTCTAGTTGCTTGACTCACGTCACCTTTACAGGGAAGTTAATTATAGGTCATTAGTAGTTGTTGCTGAAACAGTATTTTAATTTCATTTAAATTGGTATTTAGTCTGAATTGGTTTAAGAATCTTTTGTGCCTTGAAGATTGGAAGCATAAACGTTCTGTCATTTTTAGAAACGTTTTATGGCTTATCTAACCATCGCAGCGGTGCCCAGCAAAAGACTGACTGATGCCAACTCAGTTAAAGCGTTGATACCATATATAGGACCAAAATTCGCCCCTGCTTTTCATAGTGCTGGGATGCAGAAGTGTCTCTCTGAGTCTTTTTCAATGTGAATACTATCAGCCAGGCCAGGCATTTGCATTGCAAGCGGAGGGCCATCGGACCTCAGCGTGCTTTGCTTCGATTTCTCTGGCGTGACGGCAGCCTGCAGGTCTGACACTTCCTGCTGCTCACTGCCACCCACGCACTGGCAGGGTCCGGTGGCTGCGCTTCGGCCTTCAAGTCACGCTGAGCGACTTGGGCACGAGAGCGGCCCTGCTCTGCGCGCAGGGGTGTCGGAGCGCTCTCCCCTCCTGTGAGCGTGAGGGCACGGGCAGGCAGGGTAGAGTTCAGCTCCTTGTGTTTACATCGTACTTCTTTGTTTGTCTTTCCCCTCCTATTTGCACAGCTAATGCCCAATTCAGGTGTGATTGCTCATACACAAATAGGGACTATTTCACTCGCTCACTAGAATTGTTCTGGATTTACATGACTGTACCTAGAATCAGACTCTGCTCTGAATCCATGCCTTTGAGGTTTGGTTTGTTTTTGGTTTTGTTTTTAATATTTTTGGAACCTGGATGTTGAGAGGCCTTTTAAGTTAGCAGGTTAATTAGAAGAGTGTCACAGTTAATGGGCTAAATTTAATTGTCACAGCAGTGAAGAGGGTCCTGCTGTAAAAGCTTCCAGTACAGGTTTGGCTGGAGAGAGCCGTTCTGGAACTGGGGAAACCTTTTGGCAGATAAAACCTGTATTCAGCGGCCCCCTATACTGGGAGGCTTTTGTACAAAGTGTTGCATCCATGCGGCAAACAAAAGTATGTTTTCCTTCCTCATCTCCTTTTCTTTTTTTTGTTGTTTTTTTTTTTTTGCTGAATTTAGCCCTGAAGTGTTTTCAGGTCCTAGTAGCATAGTAGGGTAAGGTGTAAAAAAGTGACACTGCTTTCATTTTTGTTCTTTAGACCCATACCTTGAAAGTAGCAAATAACTCTTGGTGATGGGTATTGCAGTCAGTCTGTGTTAGAAGCTTCTTAAGGTAACGTACCTGACACACAGTCTAGAACATGTAAATGTCTACGCAGAGTGATGTTTAATACATACATTTGTTATAAATAAGGTCCCAATTCAGCAAAGCAGTTAAAGAAAAGCTTAATTTCAAGGATTTTATTCCTAAATGACAGTCTCTTACATGAACAAAGTTAAGCTGTTGAGCACAAATGCTGATGCTTTACTGAATTTGAGTCTTTGTTGGCTTTGCTTGAGTTTAATTACTCTTTCCTCAAATTTTCTATTTTCATTATTTATTTTTTTTAAAGTGTATGTACCAGAATACTTCTAATGTCCCAATTTCAGTGGAAACCGGAAGTGATAATACTACTAGAAATGAAAGCGAGAGAAATGTTAAACAAAACTTGCACGAGCGTTCCAAGTAATTTGACAATTCAGGAAGCCATTTCATTTGAGATGCCTGATCTCAACTGAAAACATGAACATCACCTCTGTTGTTGTTGTTTTTGCTGGTACCTGAGCTCATTACACTGTAAGGAATTGTATCAGTCAGCTTCTGGAAGGACTGCTGCAACCTCTCTGACATTTTAATGCAAAACAGTCTACCGAGCTGCAAACCTAATTCCTTCATGCTTGTCCCTGAGAAAAATAAGTAGATGCAACTATAAGCGCTCTTAAATTCAAGAAAGAATTGTGCAGTCTCCAGCAACATTGGTGATGTTCTTGCAAACCAAATGTTATTTAGCTGATAAATTTGTAAGACATGGATCCATCCTGTCAGAAGGGAAGCAATCCCTGAAGTTGCTTTAGCCTAAACTGCTTTTGTGAGTGCCGCCTACAAACCCTTAATTACCATACATGGTGACAATGACCTTTATTTTTGTAAAAGTGATTTAATCTTCCTTAAGAGATGGAACTCGTTTAATTATTTTTTGTGGTGATATTTTTCATGCACTTTTTTTTTTAGAAAAAAAAAAAAGATTAGAAGTTAGTTCAGGTCCATGTTTTCACCTTTCCAATCTATGCATGTCACTGAGGTGCCCATTTTGTTTCTGTGTGTGTGTGTTTGTATGTGGTTATTTATTACCCAGAGATGGACACCCGAGAAACGGTATGGCCTGAAGCTCACAGCAAATGCAGATCCTCCAGGTGTCGGTGGGAAATGCAAGTGCTTATCACCTTAGAAAATACGGCCACTAGTAGTAGATTGAAATACTTGAGAGCTAATGCTAGAATAATTTTGTATTTCAAAAAGCGGATCCAAACCACATTTTAATCCTGATGCACATGTCTGTAAATAGACACATTTTTACTTTTTTTTCCATTTATAGTATGTATTTGATTTAGACTCCAATGTAGAAAATTTTGTAATAAGCCATGCGCTAGCTCTGGTAGAACAAGTTTGCCCTTAGTTTCTCATATGACTGTAATATTCCCGGTATTCAGATCCTGTCTGTGTAACGTTCTTACTTTGTATTTGTCTGTGCAATATAAAAGCTGTGGCTTGATACACAGCTTGAGTCTGGTTGTACATCACCTATGTATATATATACATATATATATATATAAGGACCAGAATCCCGAGCTTGCTTACACTACGATTAGTGTAAAGATCGTCGCACTTGATTTTACAGGGCACAAGTAACCATGGAACGGCTTTGCAAATGCATGGTAATTTCTACCATAACCTGCTGTGTAATTTCACAGATGACATTTTGTTAGTGCTATTTGTCTTGCTAAAAGAAATGCTGAAGCCGAAGTGCTAGGTAAAACCGAAGGATTATGGAGTAGACTTGGGGCTACATGGGAAATCCATATCTGATATTGCATATCATACAGAGTTTTCAAGCCATGATCCTCAGTGCTTTCTGTGCCCTGTAAAATAGTGTAACTATATAAAATATATACTCCTTGTTTTGCCTCCTGCCTTGTTTACATTAAACAGAGGATATTGAGTAAAATTTTTCTATTAAACTTTGTGTAGGTCACTTACTGACAGTGTTGCCAAGGTTTCGCAGGTGTGGGATTTCCAATGAGGAATTGTTGAAACAGCCACCTTACCAGGCATACAATATTAAATTTTATGAAGGAGGTTGTGATAAAAACCAACTTTTTGTGCTAAAAAATGCATGGAGGATTAAAAGGGATATTCTCAAAATAAATTAATTTCAACGAAGCGACTGCTTCTATTATTACAGAATCCGTAACAGGTTTTGTGTGGATGACCGAAAATGTTTTAACATTTTACATCATGCCTTTGATCCTGAAGTCCTTTCATTTATTTTGAGTCTGTCGCTGCAGCATCTTCTGGGATGAACGTGTTTCCTGTGCTGTGCCGTGCCGCACTGTGCAGGGCTGGGAGAGAATCAGCATACTCTGGCCCATGAAAATTGGAAGCTAAGGGAAACAGCCGGGATGGGCTCCTCCTGAACACGGATTGACGTCTGCTCTTCCCTAGAGCTCTAATATCTTTCAAGACTGCAGCCGGTCAAGATCTTGGTTTTCTATTGCATTTGAGGGCAGAGTGCGTCAGTCACGGCATTAGTTTATTGAATTGGATACAAACGTCCTGTCCATGAGTAAGCATCATTTCTTACTTCAGGGCCTTTCAGAAAGGCTTTTATACATAGGTTGTTATATATTTCTAAATTGTATTTTTTCTTAGTATCTCGTCTAGTTTTGGTGTCCTTCAGGTTTTCATCAGCCTTTTAAAAATCTTATCGCTCTGTAGGATCCCCTCTGAGGGCTACACTTGGATGTTAAGCTGTTTCTCCTTCTCAGTATTTAACAGCTGCGAGTGCTCTTGCATCTTTAACAAGAGGAGCGCTGCAGCAAGATGATACACTTGACAGCTTTTTTTTATAGCTCTCAGCATCTTTCCCCATCCTCCTGGGCCTCAGAGACTGTCATCTCCCACCCCAGATCATGTATTTGCTGTGCCTGCATGAGGCATTTAGAGATTTAGGGACACTTTGCTTCCTCAAGCAACGAAGAAGTTGTATCAAAATTGCACATTTTATATCTTCTTGTATTTTTCTCTTCCTTTGATATCTTTGAAATGAGTGGATTATTGAAGCATGATAATGATACGGCACTTGCATTCTGATGCAAGATTTTGGGGCTCTACATCCTATTGGAAAAAAAAACGGAGTATTATCAGTGTGTGGTCTCTACTTCATATTCATTAACTCATTTTACAGATTCTCCGTCAAAGTTCTCCATGTAGATACAAGTAGCACAGGATCTACTGAATTTGTTAACCTTTAAATATTAACAGAGCTGGTGCTGTCAAAGCCTCAAGGATTTTGGTAGTTTGGTATGTGATCCAATTGGATTAAAGTGGATTAATGCTCAGAGAAGTGAATCTGTCACAACTTGTATGAGCCCTTTCAGCCTAAACCCGTATGTTCCTGGCGCATCCTTTATCAGCCGAGGTTCCCTTTGAAGGGTGAGAAAGAGAACCGAAGAGCAATTTAGGAATTGAGTGCAGCATATGGTGGATTAAAGTTTTCAGGTGTCATAAGCTTCTTGGGAATGCCAAAAAAGAAAGTGAAAAGTCAAATTTTACAAGCTTGGACCAGTTGCTGGCATTGCCTTTGGAGTCAGATCTGTGAGGATAAAAAGACGCATCTTGGAACGCGGTATCTATCTCACCAGGCTATTTAAATTCCCCTTGCTAGGACGGTGTATATATTCTGAACTATGTTTCATTAAATTCCTGCTGGTTATTACAATAAATGCTGCTGGTGATATAAAATCTGCTAGAATAGCACTGCGGAGCTGAAAACTTTGTCCGTGTCTTGTAATTTTGATGAAGTAGATGTATCTTGCTGGCTTTGCCTTTCTGCTCTACGGCATCATAATTCAGGAGGGATTTCTATGGTGTCCCTTCCCTCTGGTAAAACATTTTATGAACTGAAAAATATGGAAACATGTGAAAGGAAGGAACCCATAACAGCGGTAGGCTGTAGGAACGTGAAGAAAAGCATCTTTTTCTTAATCATCTTCATTTTCAAAAAAGGTGAACCTCATTGTATTCTAAAGTGAACAGTTCTCTGAAATAACACGTGTTGAAGAGGGAGGGTATCTGCCACGGGGCGCCCTAGGAGGAAAGTATAAACCTGCTTTAGAAAGTTGCGGTGGGGACAGCAGAACTGAGACGTTTGCATTATATGTTTCAGGATGTAGAGTATCCCATTCCCAGTTCGGAGAGATGGAGCAGCTGAAAATGTAAGTCGTTGTGTTGAGTAAAAACATGTACCAAGACTACAGGAAGTTCTGCAGGAAACAGTGAAAGATATTAAACTGATTTAAGAGAGGAGGGCAACAGAGGTAAGTAAGTTTAGCATAGTTAAATTATGGCTTAGGGTTAGAGGAACATTACTTCCCAATAAAAAAGATTTGAAAGCCTTGAGCACCAAGACTGAAGGAATTACGGAGCCTAATTTACCAGAATGCAATTAAGAAGGAAGTAATGTCATTGAGGAAAACTGATACTCACTGTCAAGGCAAACTTCCTGACCGTGAAAGCTGCTAGACCAGGAGAAGTGGAAGGAGCCTGCAACCTCGCACTTTTAAAACCAGACTGGGCAAAACATAGAACGTTACAAGAGGAAACCAGCCTGTGTCGGTGAGGAGACGAAGTAAACATGCACTTACATCCTCAGTCTCCTGGCTAATTAACGGCTCCTAAATAACTTGTATTTGTTCTGCTAGAAAGCAGTGAGGTGGCCTGATGCACTTGAGCGTCTCCAATCAGGAAAGTTGCTGCAATCTGAGAAAAGCAATTTCCAGCCTTCCAAATTGTGACTCACTTAGATAACAAGCTCTTTGCCGAAGCGGCACCCATTCCAGGCGGCGGGCGGTACAGCTTGATTAGCGGGGCCAGGATCCCCCCATGCTGCGCTGCCTTGGAGAGAAGAAACAAATCACCTGTGCCCTGAATCATCATTATCCTTCACTTGAGAAACCCACTTCTGCTTCCCTCATCTCCGCATCCACAGGAAGCACCTGTCAAGTTTGTAGTTCTTAATTTGGGTCATGAATTTTTATTTCCTAAGGTTTTTGGAGACTCCCATTTTTACTGTGCACGGGATGTCCATCAACACTCTGCATATTTCCAGCCAATTTTCCTTTCGGCTTCCCGTAAAGAAAAGAAATCTGTGTATTCTTTATCCTGCTTTTTGAGACTCATGTTCTCCTGCCTTGTTAATTCCATCCTTTCAAATCCCTGAAAATGTTTTTCATGTCGTCCTTCACCTTGGGGATTCTGCAGTCAGCAGTTTGTGCAGCTCGGCAGGCGGGGAGTGTTCAGGACGATGCAGACAAAAGCGGAGCTGCTTCCTTCCCCCCAGCTCCAGCTGCGGGATCTGCAAGGGAAATCCCATCTACGTAGCGAATGTGGTGGGGTGGATCAAGAAGGAAAAGCTGAACGCATCGAAATCAATGGGAATTTTGCCATCTGTAGAAATGATGCCAAGTCTTCACTCCCTGCTTTGCAAACTCATTTGGGCATTTCTGATAATGTTTTACGTTTTTTCAGAAGGAAAACAGGAATGAAAATGATCAGAGAAGAAAAAATGGGATTCATGGGTTTCCTGGGATGCCTGAAGAAAACTATAGCCTGCTCGTGTTTAAAAGATAGACATTTAAGGAGACACCTTCTACTGATTTAAAGGGCACGTCTGCACAAGTGGCGACCTGGCTCAGTTCTGAGCCTGCCGACAGCCGTACGCGATGGCAGCTCAGCGCAGGGACAGGGGACACGCGTCTGCCAGAGCAGGTGTGGGACAACCGGTGTCTTGGACCAAGGGAAGCGCGAGAGTTCGTAACCCTCAGAGGGGATCTTACAGCATTACCTCAGAAGTAAAGCATAAGCCAGGGACCGGGGGACCATATTTCATAGATACAGGAAATATATACTCCATATAGTTCATATTTCTGAACGCACAAAATGTTATTGTTTTCATGGTGCTTCTTTGTGCAAATAATCAAACATAAATTCCTAAGGAACTGAAGCCTGAAGAATTTGGGAACACAATTCAGTCACCCGAATCTCTTGGCCTTGCTTACATAGGCAAAAACTTGTCAGGAACAGCTAAGATACATTTAAGCCGGGGAGAACTGAAATATTACCCTCTCAGAGCCAGGCGCCAGAAGACAGCTTTGCTGTGGGTAAATAAGACCTTACATTAACAGCTTAGAATTCTGCTGTTCCCTGACTTTTTGCTGAAATTTAGGAAAAGTAATAGTAATACCGGGTAAATCATCCATCAAAATTGTGCGAGCAGTTTCATGCTATATGTATTAAATGTCTGCTTCTCTGGAGCCGTGCTCTCAGCTTGGATCATTAAATAAGGAGTTGGTTTAGTATCAACCAACAAATCACAATAAACCATGATGTTTCCAAGATGGCAAATATGCAGGAAACTAGATTTATCAGACCTTATTTTTAAGTTCTAAAAGATCAAGAGTGAGCACAAACCCTTTTTTCCCCCTTTTATAATCAATTCCAAATGTCAATTTGATCTACTGATATGAATCTAATTGCCAAATTTCTAAAATAGGGTTGCCTTTTTGTTTTGAAATATCGACCAAACTAAGTAATGAAAAAATAAATGCCTTGATATGATTAAACATGGTCTGTTCGACCAGTGGGATGGTACCACAGCTTCAAGACCGCTCTCCAGTCCATGTCTCTCAGGTGAGATGCTGACAGGGAATGTTCTGGCTGTTTTTTTCCGAGAAGGGAAAGCTGCAACACAAGTTCCTACCTTTTACTTGTGGGGTAGAAAGTGGAAGTGCATTATGATGGATAGTTTGGGATTATGGTATATAGACTCATCCTGTAAGCATTATTTGTTTCATCTTATTTCAGAAAGAAGCATTGATGTGGGAACTCTAAATAATGTGATGTTAATGATTGCAGCCTGCACATGCAGCAGTTGGTGCCATTTCAAGGACCGTATTACTTTTTACCCCTAATCACTGTGTCTTGTTCTGCTAATTGTTTAGCTATTTTTAAGCAGGTTGCTTACTATCCACACACTGAGGTGATGCTGAGTAATCTGAGCAATTTTGTTGGGTTTGTGGTTTCGAGTGACAAATAGGTTTTTTTCTCCATGTGACAGCTGGATGACTTAGTCTATTAATAGAGGAAGCTGTCACAGAGGAATTACATCTATAGACTTTATTTAACTTTTTAAAGTACAAGCTATATAGGTGCAATTCATCTTTTCAGCTCTTTAGGTATTAAACCATGTGGCAGAAGGGGCTTGACTTCTTAGTCTTGACTCGGTTTTCTACAGAAACTTTTTATGCTCGGCAACTATATGAACCATTACCAGAACTCCCCAAGAAATTGCTCCAACATTGGCCCCATGGTTTGTTGCTTCAGTGGAAAAGTATGGACTTCAAGAGCAAGCTGACCCAGATGCCAGGTAAAGATCTTCTCCAGGGTGAAACTGAAATTCGATAAAGAAAACTTGCACCATCACGAGCCAAGGTCAGTGTAATTGTGTAACTCAAGTGTTCCAGCAGCAGCAGATTCCACCTGATTAACCTATTTATAGCTTTATATTAATTCAGTACCATTTATTCCAGAGACTCCATGAAATTTTATAAACACAGCCCAGGAGGCACCAATCCCCCATGCAGCGTTTAATGGCTTGGTTTTCATTGAGGCAGGGGAACAGCAAACCCCTGATGCTGGGCTGATCCCCGTGCCTGCAATTCCCTATTTTGGGGGATGAAGCTGGGTGTTAGCAGTGTCTGTGTTGGACGGGAAGCAGAGGAGAAACTTAAGAATAGCACAATACTAACGCGGCCGTGTAGCCCTGTTGTATCGTGTTGCCATTGCTAGTAACAGGCAGCAGGTTTTGTGCTGAGTTTGCAAGGCCTCAGGGCTGAGGCGCGTCAGGCTTGCTTTATCTGAACTTTTATTGACCTGCCTGCAGCTTTGTTTTAATTCAGTTTAGCTGTAACAGCAATTTTTCTTCTGAGTAGGTGGCTACGGCAAATTTCTTTTATTTTACTTATCACTGCAATAGTACTGTTGTAGTTCTGCTCTCTAACGACGTAACGCAGTACACAGAGAAATATGGGGCTGGTACGAAGGCTGAGGCCTTCAGAGCATTAGAGCAGAGAAATACTGGCACGGGGAGAAAGGAGACGGGGCACAGGATTCGCGCTGGAGACCCCACAGTGATGAACTCACCCATGGTCCGTTAAAGAAACGCAGACCTGGAGCTGGACAAAACTGGTTTTAGGGATAATTCAGATGTGCTGCGGAGCTGCAGAGCAACGAAGAAAGAGGAAAGGTGTAAAACAAGTTAACAAGCATACGAAAATGAACCCAAGTGGATCTCAGAGTGAAGAAGACAAAACTATCAACATGAACATCATGGTGCTCCTGGTGAAAGACTCCAGGTGCTGATGACCTGCTGCAGCAGCCCCTCCGCCTCGGAATGACAGCTCTGACCTCAGAGCCCCAAGGAGAAGGGGGCCATAACATCAGGAAACAGGGAAGAACGCAGGAAGAGCAATTTTAACAGGTTTATTATTAGCATTGCAATTTTTTATGCCTAGGCAAAGCTGCTACTTTCTGTTATAATTAGATCTGGAGTAATATTAGCTTATGGAACAGACCGCAAGGATTTCAACTACACTTACAATAAATTCTTGGCTTCATATATAAGATGCGTTTCCTCTTTGCCTATAGATGAATTTTGGGGCATAACAGTAACAATACATTTTAGAACTACAAAAAGAAAAATGCAACGAGGATCAAACACACGAGGAAAAGTTCATTCTCCTGCTGCCAGGGAGAAGATTCTGACAAAGCAGGGACAGATACTTCTATCTTCTGATTGAAAATGTCATCTATTTTATAGTTGTTCTTGATCCCGATACCCTCCATGCTGTGGAAAAGCTGCTTGCAGGTTTTTCCTGCATAAGAACAGTGACATTTGATCTAAAATCTGTCTGGAACTGAGACTGAGGATATGCATGAGGCTTTGGTAAATGATGTTGGTAAATATCATTCTTCAACATTTAAATGGCACTGAAGCCCCGGGTTGGAGACTTTAGCCGAGCACAGCCCCATCATCCCTATTAAAGAAACAAGAGAACACCTGAGTCCTGCCTCCAACCAAGCATTTTATAACAAAAGCTCTTTTTCTTTGGTCTGAATCTAGACATCTCTACCCAAGTCGAATTCTACTCTGCTACTGCCTCCAGGTTTAACCGGAATAACAAATGACCACTATGGCAGTCGGTATGACCAGACTGCAAAAATAGCAACACAGAATTTCATTCGGATGCTCATCATTATTTAATCCAGCAGCCAGCAGACATTAAAATTTCATTTTACCAGAACATATTTTTCTTTGGATTGGGTCCCAAATAATTTCATTCTCCGGTTATGACATTGTTTCAGTGACAATATACCCACACCATAATTATTCTTAAGGGGATCAGCGTGCACGTGGGAAACAAAGTGCTCATCAGTGGGTACCGTTCTGAGTATCCATTTGTCTCTTGGTTCCCTGAATCACTGTTACGAAGCATTTCCAGGGAGCTGATACTCATGTTTTAAACCACTGTGTTTCCTACCATTTATAAGCATGTCTGAGCCAGAAATCATTCAGTGGCTGTTGCTGCTGCATCCTTCAGGGACAAAATGTTCTAAAGAGCTAATGCTGCTCTTTCATTAAGAAACCTATTCAGAACCACAGAGAGTGATTTTGACAGTGCAATTGGTAGTTGCTCTAGGGCAAGAGCTTGACAGGCGTCCTATTTTAAGCTAAATGAATGTATATTGTTTATTTAAAGAAGCAGAGTCGGTTACAGATTTTGGTGTGCATACGTAAGCATATACCTGTGTGTCTCCTGTGCCCTGCCTCTCCACTTTGCACAACGTAATTCTGCCTTGGTACCTGCAAAAAAAATCTGCTTTTTGTGGCCAGCCCTGGTATGAAGATAAAAATAAAAGGGAAGAAATAAAAAGAAAGAAGGTAAAAAAAAAAAAAAAAGAAAAGAAAAGAAAAGGAAAAACTCCTACAAAACCAAGATCAGTCACTTCACTCTGAGAATCTCATGTTTTTCTAGCATGAGCACACTTTGCTTTTTCATATGTTTTGGTGGGTTTAAGAGTGGGTGAGAGAGAAGAGAGTAGGACATTTAGTGAATAAGGGAAGGTAAAGTGAAGGGCATTAAAGTTTAAAATGACAGTATAGATTAATTGCTTGAACAATGAACAATTGCTTGAACAATGAACAAGGGTATACTTTCACATTACGGTTCTTCTGGTGGCAAAGCTGGTTTAAAAAATTTCCTGTCCTTAGCTGCCAGGCATCAAGTTTTGCTCTTGTTGAAAGCCATATATTTCAAACAAAGCCATTTCACTGATCATTGCAACACAGCCCCAAAGGTTCTATCAGCACAGCCAAAGGTCATAAACTGCTGCATGGAGGTGGAAGGATGAACCAGGGTGGTAATGGGCAGCAAACTCCGGCAAGGAAGGATGGTCGCGTGGCTGAACCACGGTCTGGGGAGCCAGAAAAAAGCTCATTTCCGTCCCTGACCCTGCTGCACAACCCATCACCTCTGTTACTACAGCATTAGAGCAATATTCCTGAAACTGTCTCTTCAGAAGGGTGTAGTTACGTCTCATTAATGCAAGTTTAATGGAAGATGGTATAAAAACACAGCATTGTTATCAGTCCCTCTCATCTTTATAAGTGCCACTGCACAGGTAATTGCAGACTTTCAAAATTAGATCTCCTGGTAGTGCTACAGAACACATATGCTTGTGTCTTAGCAAAATGTTCTTTGCAAGGGCTTCCGAGATCAAAGACAGTCTGGGCTTGATTGGAAACCAATTATCTACTGCTGTGTGGACCTTTGAAAACTAACAGGATTTTTATTTCCTTTATCCTTTGATCCCCAAAGTGAGCAATATAAAGATAAGGGAAAGCAGAACAAAAGAACAGATGTACCAAGCAAAGAGGGAAAAGGGAAAGCAAGAACGTGCCTATAGGTTGGTTGGACAGATTGAAAAAACAAAACAAAACAAAACAACAAAATAGGTTGCTGGATTAGAAAACCTCAACAAGCTACAAGCATAGGCAATGTACCTTCCAGCTTTGTAACTCAGAAAATCAGATAAACACAGAGTTGCAATGTGGTTTAACCATGGATGTCCATAGGAAGGATACTTTTTTCCTCTATATGCAACTGGAATTACAGAATTACTTGTGCAGCTGATGCTACTTAAAGTGCCATTCCTGCAGCAGCACGTTGCTGTACCTTTGATCTATTTATTGCCTAATTTCTTTAGCCTTTCTCCTACTCTTTTCCTGCTTTGGCTTCATATTCCAGGAAGAAGCCAGTGCCGACAAGTGTGCTTTACGGCTCCACCTCTAACTTGTCGTTTCCAGTGCTGTCAGCAGGCTGTGGGCCAAGGGGGGCAGCTGCAGATCCATTCACTTCTGTAGCATTTCACCCGCTTCTATGGCCCCGTTACTTTAATTTTAGTTTCACTGTCTGGGGTCAGTCCTTGTACTGAGACAATTAAGACTGAGCATCTGAAATCTGATCGGGATTTAAAGCAAAGGGTGAGCGGTTGCCACCTGGTGAGAGGAGGAGAAAGGAGGGGGAGGATGAATGAGCTGGACCTTTTCCTTTTTCATCCGGTGCACATTAGTGGATCAATGACTGAAATGGATGAGGGTGCTGCTGAAGTGTCACGGCGGTGTAATGATGTAGCTGCTATTAATGGCTCGAGCTCCAGCCCGGAAATTATAGTAGAAAAAATAGAAAAAAAAATATTTCTGAGGGCTCTGAATTGGTGATTTGAGGATTGTAATTTAGTCCCTGCTTTCATATTTCATAAAATGGCTACTGTGCACATTTTCAGAAGTTTGCCTGTTAGTTAAGGAAGGAATAAAGTCAATAAAGTGTGCTTGATCATGATTCTCCTTCCATTCCCCATCGAAGGTACAACACAGAATCAGCAATGGTGGCTCTCCTATAAATCAAGATCTATTTCTTGCTTTTTAGCAGATCTGTTTGCAGTGGGGAAATGTACCTTCAGCCCTCCGGCTGTCTGGATAAAGAGCAGATGTACAAAATATTATAGTTTATATAGCCTGTGAACTCAGTGTATTTCAAGATCAAATTCCTATTACACTAAAATCACTCGCAACACCATGGTTATCTTCAGGCAGCCTGGATCTAGACACAGTAAGAAAACCGCAACAACTGAGCAAAGGAAACCAAAAATCCCACAGCAAAAGCACCTCATCTTGCAAATTTGTTGAAAAGGACAAATCTGCTGTTCTCAGCTAAATCTATGACCTCAGGGAGGTTGCACTCTTCCACCAGCAGTTTCACCGGTATCAGGATCCAACATATTTTTTTTCCATATTGACTTTCTTTGGGCTCCACTTCTCCTACAGTAATTAGACAGGTCAGAGGGGAGAGCATGAAGGGCGGAAGTTCAGCATCCTCCTCACTGAAAGTGATGCAAAGAAGTGTCATCTGCTTCTCAGCCACTACACAGTGAACATACAGAAGTCTGTAAGAAAGATGTCTATAAGAACCCTTTCAGCACTAACCTAGTTTCTGCCGCTTGCTTTGAGGCTTTTCCCTTTGTCCCTGCTGTGAGCGGCTGCTCCCGAGGCTGCGCCTGCCCTTTCTGCAGTAGGCAAGGGGAAAGCATCCAGCGTGGATTGTGTGAAACAACCCACCAGACCACTCGGCCGTTAATAACTGGTCCTGAAAAGCAGTACCCACCTCAAATCAACAGCAGTCAGGCCTACCGAGGCAAGGGGAACTCTGCCCTTTACATGCTTCCACGGGGCATCCCCCAGTCTCCACTCCCAGCCCTTTCTGCCTGCCCAATTATTTCTCCACAGCTCTCTTAGTGGATGCTTCAATGCACGTCAAAAAGGTTTTTGCCTAATTTCAGACTCCTAACTTTTTTTCTGTGCTTCCTAAACAGTGGAGGCTGTCTGATAAGGCAGCTCGGGGTGAGCAAGGAGAGGAGAGCATGAGGTAAACAACTACGGATGATTGGGTATAAATATTTCAGAAAAATGTGGCAGCATAAAAGGCTTAGCTGCAGCTATTCCTCCTGAGGGGTCAGGTTGCAAAAACCTCTTCCTCACTCCCCCAGCATCTGCCTCCCTGGGTCTCAGATATGGACACGTTCAAGTGCGCAATAAATTGCAGGGATGGGGGAAGCAGGAGAGCAAGTATTTACTTTGCACCAGTAAAACAGTTGTTCTTATTCTGCCTTGTCGCTGGCTAATTAAAGCTTACGCAGCCAGTTCATCATCAGTCTAAGGCTGCAAACCCTGCTCATTGCCAGGCAGTTTTGCAGCCGTTAAATCCAGCCCGATGTATATCTGAGTGTTTTATCATAATTGAAGCAGTTTGTGTGAGCCACGTTCCGCATGGCTGCGTGGACACTCGCCAGTGGTGGTTTATAATGGTAATTGGTACATCAGCAGTTTGACCCTTTTCTAACAGACTATTTCATAGAAGATGCTTCACTGCAACTGGTATTTATCTCAAAATACGCATTACAGAAAAAATTCTGTAACACTCTACTCTAATCATCCAAAACACAGATTCAGTACCTTGGGGATTTCTGCTGTGCCCGTTCAAGAGGTTGCTCTCCGCCCACCCCACCACCCCCAGCTTATCTGTCCCCAGAGCAGAGGCAGCAGAAGGGGATGATGCATCTGCTCCTCACCTACCCCGGTTCCCAGGCCAGCTACTGCCCTAAATACACCTGGTATATCCTGCAGAACTGTAGCACAACCATGTTGCACTGCAGGATGGACAGACGGACCTCTCAGATTTGCTGAGAAGACGGGAACATCTTTGCTCCGCTTAATTTTAATGGCAGCTGGAATCTGAGTCCTCTTAAGCAGCCTGTCAATGCAAAATATTGTGTTAGTGCAAAAGATTGATAAAGAACTTGTGAAATTACTGAAGACTGTGGGGGGTACCATGCAGCTATGCATTCCCTAAAAGTCACATTGGGCCCAAATATTATGTACACAGAAGTATCTTTAAACCGCTAAAACTGTGCGAGTTAGGGTACACGCCAGCTTGAGAACTCTTTCTACGGATGGATTCAAGCAGCGGGACTACCCTGTAAATGAGAAGGTTGTTCACAGTCCAACTAAACTTCATCTAACATTTATGTTTTCTAAACATGCAACAACCAGGTTGCCTGGTGAAAAGGAAATGGAGCAAAATCTCAAGTTCTGGGTTCATCTGAGGACTCACAGGTTCCTCTTGAGAGCCCGGCCAGCCTCGGCGCATCGCAGCCTGCAGCCACGAGACACAAAAATCCTCATTGTGTTTGTGGAAGGAAAAACGCTGTCAGAGTCTTGAGGCTCAGATTCTTCGCTGGCGGAGAGTGGGGCATTTTAGAAAATCTTGGTAGTGTATTTAGTGTAAGACTTTAGAGATCAGGAAACATGGGATGTTTCCTGATTAACGTTGGGATGGGATGACCAAAATTTGAGTCCATAAACAATCAACTAAACAAGCTGCTGCCCTTCCCTTAAGGAGCTTCGTTTCATTGATTGACCAGTGTCTCCAAGCTGGGTCTGATATTGAACAGTACTAACCCCTGTCACAGGTTATACGGTTCCTTTAACCACTCTATGGAGGAAAACACTGATTAGATTGCCTTGCTCACTGATAATTTTTCCTTCTGGTTCTGATTATGCAGAATGATACTGCTTAAGAGGACATTAGAAAGTCAATCAAACATTGCAAAAGATACAATAAAAGCCTATTCTAAAAATCTTTCTTTCCTTATTTCTGTTTTTTCTCTGTCTGCCTCTCTCTCTCTCTGTCAACTCACCTGACTCTATTTACACTACAGATATATAATCAACATAATTTTAAACTGCTTTGTGGGAGTTAGTAAGTTTCTTTACTTGATGTATCTTGAGGAAATATAGCCAGAATATGAATTTTCCTTGTCAGGCGTACTGCTTGGAGGTAAATTTTGTTTTTACATGTAATTTATTAATTTTTAATCAATAGTACAGACAATACTGGGCAATTATTGTTATTTCTTTTGGCCTTTTCCACTTAGCATGGGATCATGAAAAATAAAGCTTGCCACTTTCAAAAAGATTCAACAAAATGTTCCTTCTCACATTGTGTAACTCTCAAGGCTGGTTTCATTTCACATAGAAAATAAAAGTAAATCTAATATGTGTTATTTGAAAATGTAAGGGGAAAAGCACATAACCAACACAGTGGTCCCAGCTTCTTGTCCTCTAAAGGTCAGCTGTGAGGAGGTGACACAGTGTTAAATTACCAGTGCAAAAGAAGCTGAAATGCAAAAGAAAGTACTGAAATGAAAGAAAGAAAGAAGGAAGGAAAGAAAGAAAGAAGGAAAGAAAGAAAGAAAGAAGGAAAGGAAGGGAGGAAGGGAGGAAGGGAGGAAGGGAGGAAGGAAGGAAGGGAGGAAGGAAGGAAGGAAGGAAGGAAGGAAGGAAGGAAGGAAGGAAGGAAGGAAGGAAGGAAGGAAGGAAGGAAGGAAGGAAGGAAGGAAGGAAGGAAGGAAGGAAGGAAGGAAGGAAGGAAGGAAGGAAGGAAGGACAGACGGACTTGAAGAATTCCAGGTCGCTATATTGCAGTTTTCAGAACATCCAGTTGCTCTGTAAATATTGTTTAATTAAATGTACTTAGACTGGCAGCAATATTTAACTCCAATTGCATTAGAACAGAATCACTACCCACAATATTAATTCCAAATACCACAGCAGAAGCAAACTAGGAGTAGGTCTGAATTTACATCCTGATCAAGAATTTATGGTGCAGGTCCAAAAGCATCGAGTCAAAGGACATCATCAATTTATTACAAGGTCATACAGACCTCTGCCCCCTTGATTCATGTTCTCTGCTCCCAGCTTTAGAGAAGACCTGTGTAAAGGCCAACTGCTTAGTCTGAATGTCATGAAGAAGAATGAAGCAAATATGGTCACCCCTTCAAATTTTAGCTTTCTAGAGAAATCTGGTACTACATCAAAGAGATATTTATCTTGGATGCTGCAGAAAGGGAAAGGCATTTTGGTGCATGGAGCAGTGGCTGAATGGGAAATCTGACATGAGTACAAAAAATGGACTTATGATCTGTAGCAAATGAAGGTCTGTCAATCAGGCGAAATGTCAGACTCTGCTAAACTAAATGGGCTTGTTTATCACGGTAATTATGTAGCCTTACAATGATAAGGTATTACATATACATGTCTTACTCTGTGCCAGGAACTGTTCCACAGAAACCCAGTAAATTTAATTACGAGAGGAGGAAAAAAATTCCTCTGTTTCATGATCTATCCACCCCTGCAATGATTACTCTGGGGAAATTGCCACTGAAGCCAAGCAGATGGTTCCTACCTTGTTGTACGCCCAGCTTATTTTCTTTTAAGCTATGAAGTGGTTTACAATGTCATTTTTCTCTGGAGCTGCCTTGCATTTGGCAGACTTCTGATTGTGCGTGAATTCCTTTTTATTGTATATGTGAATTAACTGCTTGGTTTGTTTTTTTACCCCAGATAACAAATCCCACTTTGGATCCATATAAATAAGGATATGAATCAGACAAGTGTCTAGTCCAAACATGCTTTCACCAAGATGACTCCCACTGACTTTGTTACAAGGGAGTCAATAATCAGATTTAATGTCACTGGGCCACATTGTCCCTGGTTATTTCCAGAAACACCCGTATTGACCTCTTAAAGACTTGTCTACGGACCAATGCCGTGTATTTCTGCTTCTGAGCAATCCCTTACTCCTTCTCTCCACAGATATGTAAGTTTGCAGCAAACTTGAACAGATGTTCATTCGATGAGGGAGCTGCCTGCTTTCTCTGTACCTGCTGATAACCTACATTGGTCCTGAGGGCAGGATGAAATATGGCTGTGATACTCTCCAAGGCAAACTTTGTCCTTGTATCAGAAGCCAGCTCAAGCCCTACACACTGTTCAAGGGATTTACCCAGGACAGAGGTGTGGTATTGGATTGTTCTCAGCAGAAAGGTAGATTTCTGCTATTTCTCTTTTATTCTCAAAAAAATTCCAGGCTAGCAGGGCTCTCAGAAGAAATATCATACAGGTTTTGGAAAACTGATGAATACTGATGATATCTCACAAGAAACTTTTCTTTAAGTCAAATCTTTATAAAACTACGCGTGCCCAGATTAAAGGCTAAACCTAAATTGGCAGGTGCCTGGTCAGGGAATGGTATATACTTTATCTGATTTGAGACTATGTAGCTCCAAGGAGTTCTTTAAAGAGAGATAAATCATTAATCCTCACAATCACTTCAGAGCAGCCAGAAAAGAAGATAAAGTTCCAGTGTCTTTGAGCCACATATACCTCCAGGCATCTTCTAACAGATTTCTCTGCTGTTTGAATTCAGCTCTCTACTTCAGAGTCAGAAACACAGAGGGAAGCTGTGTTTGAAAGGAAAGAAAATAGCTGAAATCTCTCATGAGATATAATTTAAAATGGACGTTGTTGGGGGAAAAAATGTTATTTGCAAGAATTATGGCATATTTTTCCTCTGATATCCATTAAGAGCATACACAATACCTGGATGACTTAACCTGCAACCATTATTTATTGTAACCTACCTTCTCCCCAGAGTGAATGTCTGAATTCGAATCTTCCATTTATTGCTAAGTGCACTTCTGGGAAGGGTAAACAGAACAGCAAAGGCCTGGATCCGCAGGCAAGAAGCACACAGCAATCAAAACCAGAAAGTAGAAAAGTGGCTTTAAGTGTCCTCTTTGCTCCCTGAGCCTGGACTGGCTCTCTAAGGCTGGCCGCAGTGGAAATGAGAAGACCCCTCAGACTCCGATAGTTGGCTTCAAACTCATAGCTTTTACTCTGGAATAAAGCCCCCTCCCTTGCAGGCTTTGAGGAGAAAAATGTTCTCTCACAAGTGGCTCCAACGCAGTGATTTGCCACAGCATCTTTGATGCAGAATTACTGTGATGATCAAAGCAAGTTTAATCAGCTCAGTGGTTTGTAAGTGTTTGTGGCCCTCCTGCCTGCCTGTAACCAGCCAGGATGTCTCCTTCACTTTGGACAGCAATGATGCAGGGAAAACCAAGAAAAGGTCTGTGGCCAGCCTTCCCCCAGGCATGTTTTCACCCTCATCCTTCAATGGGAGGACAGATGGAAATATGAATTAGGAGTGGGAGACTTTGCCAATTCTACCCATTGAGGGAAGGGCTTCTGAGGGAAGGTCATCCTTTCTATCTGTTCCCTGCCCCATGAAACCTCTGAAAGGAGCTCAGAAGATTTCAGAAACATCTAGGAGTGTGTGCCTATGAACTGAAGCTTGGCTTACTAGAATCATACAAGGCAGTTGCTTTGGCTGCCGACCCCAAGCACACACAGCTGATTTTGGAGACATGATGGTGATTCTCTGACACACAAGCATCTTCCTATGAGCATTTGGTCTGGGTCCACTATCATTTTCTGCTGGTCAGACAATGCGAAGCTTTCTGGAGAAAAGCAAGTGTATTGTGTTGCTGAATTTCACAAAACCCACAGTTTTCAGTGTTAAAACAGTTGGACTTTGAAGCTAAATCTGGACGAAACCTTCTCAAGAGGAAAGCAGATCCTCTTTTAGTCACCTGAACCATTAAGCTGCACTTAAAAGAATGAGGAAAAAGTCTCACAAGTCTTGTTTAATACAATCTGCTATTCTAGGTTGCCTTCCTCCCCCCAGCTGGTATTTCCTGCTCTCCAAAACGCAGGGGAAAGCTAAGGCATTATTTAATAGGATTTATCTGAAAGAGAAATCCTTAAACTCTGCTGTAGCACAAGCAGCATGGGTGGCTGGGGGTGCTGCACGGCTGTACCTGCCCAGGACTGCGTGCTGTGCGGACAGCCCTGGTGAGGGAAGAGCAGAGAGGCTGCTATTCCATAAATCTGCTTCTGCCATGTCCAAGACAAATCTAATTTAAGCTTTATTTTTGAGGATTTAAGTGGGGGAAAGCCTTTCCTTTGTTTTCTGCGCAAGAGGTAAGTTTCCAGCAGCTGGATCTGCTGGCCAAGGAGCAGTTACAATAACTGTTCCGCTATTGCTGAAAAATAACTTATTAATATGACTATCAAATCACAGATTTCTTTTAGAGTCCCTCTCTCCCACTGCCAGTATTGAATGGGCAGGTTCCCACATTAACTTTCTGAGCTGCTGTCTTTTGCAGCAGTTCATCTATTCCAATTCTTTCCCCCTTAAGCTCTTTTGGACTGAAACAACTATAAGCTCCTTGCAGTTCATTCACTGGGGCTCTCAGTTTGGCAGAGTATCAGACTGACGCCAGGACGGCCACGGCCATGGGATTTTTTTAAGGACGTTTAGTTCCTGCCATCTGTCTGTTGGCTCAACTCTAAGAAATTAAGATTGTGTTGCCTTCCCAAAGTTGTTTTTTTTCCCCCTTGGACTGCTGTCAGGATATGCAATCTGTCTCTGTGAGCGTTCCAGAGAGACAGCACTCGAGATGCAATAAAATGCCTCCGACTCTTACATGTGTTACTTCGTTTCTTAATAACAGGTGATGATTATGATGCATTACCATGCACCTCACCTGAAAGGCAATGAGTACAAAGAGGTTCTAAGCTTTTAATGGGGACTTACAGTATTTTAGGAACAGTGTTAACAATGCTTGCTATGCTATTTCCTCATTTTGGCCTTTTACACCAGGTTGTTTGGTCAAGCTGAAGCGTGGGAATGAGTGATTAGCTTTTGTGCTGCCACTCATCTGGACTGGGGCTTTCCACAGCATGGCCATTTCGCTCAGCAGTGCAGGGAATGAGGAAAAAGTGGGGGTAGCTGCACTGCTTCTGGATTCCTCTTCCTTGTGTGTAATATAGTTACGCCCCACTTTATTCTTCATATTTATTTTCCCCTGGGATGTTTTGGAAGGAGGTGGTATTTCACTGATACTCTGGTACCCCTCCCCGTGAGCCTGGTTTTGCCCCATGTTGTTAGGCAGTGAGCCAGTCTATAGGAACCCTTAGAGATGAACCTCAGAGCCAGGGCCAGAGGTACCTGATCCATTTTGATGATGGGCATATGTACATACTCCATTAAAGGTTTAAACTCAGAAGTGGTTTATGAACCATTCTCGTGACAACAGGACATATCTACTAGAAGATCAGATCAGAGGACGCAAGTCACCTAAAGTGAACTGTTCTTCCGAAATTTCTGCTTCTGTGAAACTTGGGACACATCTGAACTGGGCAATATTTTGTGGTCCTGTTTTCAGATGTGACTTTTAAGAATAGGATATTCCCAGCAATGAATCAGAAGGTATGACAGATTCCGAATGTTTTGGTAAATAGATTATGAACCCACCAACGCTTAAGAGATGATTTTAAGCTCAGCCTGAGAGTCTACCTAGGCTTAGATTAGACCTTTTACCTTACAAGGTTTATTTACTTTAAAGACCCTAAAACTATTACATTGATAGTGTGTTTCTGGATATAACTTATACGAAGGAGACATTTAGTTTACAGAATGAAACCATAGAAATCTAAAAATGTGGGAGTGCAGCTGGTTAATATCTGTCTCCTTGTTTAACTGACAGTTCAAAAAAATACTGTCTTAGCTAGAAAATACAATCACTACCTTAACAAAACAGATCTTCCCAATCTCACTTGACTGCAGGGCTCACATTTTGTATATACAGTTGAAGTCCAACTAAATTATCTTTGTTTTTAGCTGACTGAAGTACTTCTGCAGAGAATGATGATAAATCTGCAACAGATAAAAACTGGAGGTTTTCAGTTTTAATAAAAATTAGTTATTTTTTAAAGTGGGAATAACATCACAGAGGTACAAATTAGACAATGTAGGATTTAGATAAACTTAGGGTTACGACAGCTCTCTTGCCCTCAGCCAGTGTAATGAATAATTTAGAGCCAAATTTAGGGGCACTCCAGGACTAAAGTATTGCATTATCTAATTTCTGTTGTTGCTCTGAAGTGTAAGCCGCAAGCTTATTAAATATGAATGGAGTAATCAGAAAAATTCTATGACTCTGTTCGTGAGCTTCTCATTAATGTTTCACAAAGAAGCATCAAGAAAGACTAAATAGACTGCAGTGGATTTAAAAGTAATAAATATACTCCAGAAACAAAGTAACTTAATGATGTTCCTATGATCACAAGGGCTTAAACCAAAAGGATACTCAAGCAGAGTATCCTTATTGAAGCAGTAACTGAAGTAGATCATCTTTTGCACGTACCCGGTCACTTTTTGATTATCATTTGCCAAAATATCATTACCACGGTACATCCATTTAGTGCCCCTTTTCAACGCTGCAGTTATACACTGACAGTCTCGGCCACCACGGCCTACCATGACTTTATTACAGCACAGGATGATTGCTGTAAACTGGCTTCTTAGTAGGACACAGAATGTACCTTCAAGCCAAGTAAGCAATTAGGGCATGATTTTGAGCATCCTTTAGCTCTCACTGACTTCAACAGATAGCACTCCTGGGATCAAGCTCTTCAGCTCTGTAAGTGAATATTGCTTCAAAGTGAACTTCTGAGCTAAAAGAAAAAAAATACTTTGGCCTTTTTTCAGCTTTCCAGGAAGGATTTTTCAACATCTAACAGAAGAAAACGTTCTTTATTTCATTTTATTTTATTTTTTACATTTGAGATTGGATGCACTGATGTTCCTTTCAGAAGTGAAATGTGAATCAGCATACCATGAACAGTAGTTCCTATCCTCATCAAACAGTTTAAGCAGAGGTTCAAATTAAAGAAAATCAGTTTAAACTAGGAAAATCTGGACTGACTTTATAGGTGATATCAGATTTATATTTCTAGCAAATAGCGTCTTTTTTCTAAGCAAAAATATTTTTCTTTGTCCATCTGCCTAGACAATACCCTTACAAATCCTGCAAGATAAAACAGCCAATGAAAGAATGATTCAAATACATGAAAAACTGGAGGAAATGTCAGAAAACTGACAAATACTTGACTCCATTTTACTTTTTTATTTTGAAGAAAAGCATAGGACTTCAGATGTGACAGACAAAAATATAGTCTCATCTTAGGGTTGCTCATTGTCCGTGATCAAGATATGGGATGGGATAACCCAGATGGAGTGGAATATTGATCTAGGCATGTGTGCTGGTCAAAGTATTTATTGCTTTGTTCACACAGACATGGTAAATATGGAACATTGTTTTAATGACTGCAACCCAGAATAAAAAAGCGGAATACTCATCATCTCTTTGATCTCCTTATTTTTAGCAAGGTATCTGTAAAATCAAAGTCCTTCTTCTCTCTGCGATTTTAAGTCCAACTTTATGAAAATAAAAAGCAGACATTATCAATTTAATCTTACAGTTGGCAATTAGCATCTCTACAGACTCCAAAGCCTAAACGATTAAAAGTTGAATAATTTATAGCAAATGGAACAATTTCTGTCAACAGTATTATAATGTGCATTAGAAATATACTTCACTGCCTGTGGCTGCTTGATATTGATTCTGGAGTTCTCATTAGTGATGCAATTGGCAGCCCCTGCCCATGGGCAATGGCTACTTTTGTTTGTCTGCACTTCTGAATTAATTGGAACCAATCCACAGTTAGTTGTGCTTATTTAGGGTGAAATTCTGCCAATAAAAGAAGATGGAGGACACGTGCTATGGTTGTTCTCATGCCAGCAGGTTATCTTCCAGGCAAAATCTGCCAGAATGGCCCCTGACTCTCTGGCCAGGGAACACAGCAAACCCCTCCTCGGCTCCAATTTCATTCTTGGGACAATGGATAGCAAATCCACAGCTTTGACCTTCTTATCATAGGTATGTGCTTGGGCTGGTGATGTTTACAAACCTCTCACAGCAAAGAAGGTGTTAAGCTAAGTAGATATTCAGAAGCAGTTGCAAGGGGTGAATGATCAGGTAGAAGATGAATGTGGGAAGTGCGTCTTTCTTTCAAAGAGTTAGAACCAAAAGACTGAAACTTTCTAGGAAACAAAAGAAAGAAGGTGGCTTGGAGAAAACCATCAGGTTAGAGTTAGGTTGAGAAAGGCCAGTTTCTGTGTGTATGAGGGATGACTGTGGTGGGGATGTCTCCAGTTAGAGGAGAGATGCGCTGATTGAGCTCATGTCTGAGGGGAGGTCATCTTCTTATATTTCCACTGTAATTGGCAGGAAGAACCTGAGATGCTTAGCCACTGCCACTGTAGATTCCTTAGACACTGTAAGATTTCTGGACCGCCCTTCTTCTGCAGACTGAGGAGAGATATTTATTTATTCTTATAATCATATTGTAGACCAGAGCTTTTACGAAATTGTTACATTTTGGGCTGTAACTCCAAGACCCCAACGTGGAATGAACCTTCATCTCTGTGCTTCTTCCAACTGCCTTCTGCAGAAATGCTTTTCAGCTGGCTGTTTACTTTCTTGCTGTGAGTCACTCAGTGTTGGCCATTCTTGGGAAGGATATGAAGACTTGTCAGACTGGAAGGAAAAACTAATAAGTAAATAATGACATGTGCTATCCTACTTCTGCAGAGAATTATTCTTTCCCCCAATAATGTAACTTGTGTGTTTGTCCAGCAGATCCCCTAAAAGCATCCATGCAATGGAAGATGGAGGATGCAGGGAGAAAAAGAACAGCTATCAGGCAGCTTTACTTGCAATACATGAAGTGTCAGGCAGTCAGGAAAGTGTGGTGAGGGCCTAAGACACCTGCTACCGTCTGTCCCCAGCTCTGTTAATGATGCTCCACGATCTTACTGGTGCAGAAAGAGGCTCCACATCTCTGCCCAAGAGGTCAAGCTTTGCACCTCATAAAGAGATCAAAAAAGAAAGGAAGGAACAGAAAGCACAACAGAAAGTCTTGTCATGCCATGCTATGAAACCATAGCGTGGCCATATTTTAACTGCTTAGTAAAATGCTGGTTACCCTGTATCAAGAAGGATGTTGTAAAATCTAAAAATAGATGGAGAAGATAGTTACAATCATAATGAAGATTATAGCCAACAAATAGCCTCTGTCCAAGGAGTGACTAAATAGAAAGCTCCAGAAAGACTTAATAGGATACTTCACATTGAGAAGAGACAGATGGAGGGAGAGCGAGATATGATTTAAGGCCTTTCAAACCGTAATAGAGATAGAGGAAATAAATGAGTGAATTTTTCATTTTTCATTGTACTAGAACCAGGAGGTACCTAGTGCTAGTCAAGGTAGCTCAAAATAAAGGACAAAAAAATAGAACTCCTTCATACAACCTCCAACTAACTTGAGAAAGTCATTGACACAGAGAAAAAGCTGAATGTAGATATGGTTTCAAAGCAATTAGGCAGATTAGACAACAGCAGGAAGACCCACTGATAACGGTTAAATATAATGGTCCACATTCAAGCTTTGGCTAAAAATATCTCCAGCTGCTGACAAGAAGAAGCTGGGAGGGTACGTGAGGGAAGAAGGAAACTCCTTCCAGTGTTCATTTTTATGCTTTCACTAAGCATTTGGTACAGGCTTCCAGTAGTGGGCTGAGGACCCGAGCCGCATCAGTTGTTTGTGCAGAGGAGATGGCTCTGCCGCTGCTACAGTTACAGCACGTTGAATCTGGAAGTGCAGAATGTTTTGGAAGAGCAGCTCTTCACTCCCCACAGATGGGGGCTTCATAGGCTTTAGCTTTCTCGTGCCAAGAAAATTACCACGACAATATGTATTTATCTTTGATGTGAGTTTAACGCTAGATGTTGAAGGTGGCTGTCTTCTGGAGGTAAAATCTCATCCTTTACCCAAATGAATGGGTAAGGAAAGGGGGTCCTTTGAGGAGTTCAGGTGTTCTCTTTTCTGCACATCCATCATAAACCATTAACCAGAGCCTATATGTGTGCTCACAAGATGTTTATCTGAATGCTAAAATTGTACAAAGCCAGTTGAGAAAACAGGTATAAATTTGAAATACTAGTGAAGCTACAGAACTATTTTTTTTTCTGTCACCCAGCATCTCCAAACCAAGACTGGATATTTTTCAAGAAAACACACTCCAGTTAAACTCATATTGCTCAATTTATTTTCTAGCCATGGCATTTATCAGCTTCACATATTTGATAGTGTCTAGGTCCTTTTAACCTTATGTTCTGAATTTACAGAGGGGCAAGTTGGACTTGAATAGTCCATATAAACAATCCCTCATGTGATGCCTTCTTCCATATGCACATCTGGTGAATTCTTCGTTGTTTCTTATTAGGATGCAGCTTCTTGGAAAATGAGTTCTTTGACAGCAACTGTAACAAGAAACTGCAAATTTAAACAAGAACTGAGAACCCCACTGAGACTTTTATTAGGAACAAAATCAAAGAACTGCAGAATTTTGTTTTTCTTCCCCTCAGCATCACTGAATCTTCTGATTCCAGATCATGCTTAGTCCTCTGTCATTAGAGACACACCTGGGCACATGTCAGAGACTGAAAATACTTTCACAGTCCATAATAGATCTGTCCTCACTTATTAATGTACTATGTTTAGAAAGGGTCCATAAGAAGCAATTGAAATCAAGTCTGTATCAGATTTCTCCGTATTTTTGCACCAAGTCCTATGAGGAATGGCTGAGGGAACTGGGGTTGTTTAGTCAGGAGAAAAGGAGTCTGAGCAGAGACCTCATCGCTCTCTACAGCTACCTGAAAGGAGGCTGTAGCAAGGTGGGGGTCGGTCTCTTCTCCCAACAGGACAAGAGAAAACAGCCTCAAGTTGTGCCAGGGGAAGTTTGGATTGGATATTAGGAAAAAATTCTTCACCGAAAGGGTTGTCAGGCATTGGAACAGGCTGCCCAGGGAAGGGGTTGAGTCACCATCCCTGGAAGTATTTAAAAGACGTGTAGATGTGGTACTTACTTATCCACATGGTTTAGTGGTGGACTTGGCAGTGTTACATTAACAGCTGGGCTTGATGATCTTAAAGGTCTTTTCCAACCTAAATGATTCTATGATGTGTGACCTACCGGCAATCAGGAAAAAATGTTGTTCTCTTGTTTAGCTAACAGCGAGAACTGCATTTCACATAACAAAGGAACAGCTAAAAACATTTGGATCCTACTATATTCTGCCCAGTTCAACTCAATTTGACACTATAAATCTGCATTAAATCAGCTAACCAAATCGTCTTTTTGTCATTTTCTCAATTAAAAACAATCCCTCTAATATCAGAGAAATCAGAATAAAGGTGGAAAGAAAATATTCCTAAAAATAAACAAAAGCATAGATATAAAATCCAAATTGGTGTAAACCTTAACTAACGATCTTGTTCTGAACAAAATACAACAATCTGTTCATGTAATACTTGTAGTTTATGAACCTTTTCTCATGGGTAGAATGACTAACAAAAATTGCCAAACCTAGGATTAGTGTATACCATTGGTAGTTTTATCTTTCCCTTGCACACAATAATTGACATTCTTTTTTCAAAATTGCTGCACTTCAACAAGATACTGAAGAACCTACTTTTGTTCAGAAGGACTCTCGCACAAAGAATTATGTGCTTCGTGCCCCTCTGAAGGAGACCAAATGAACTAACAAGTTGAAGAGATCTTTATCTACGTCTTATTATCGAAACAGATGGAATAGTTAGAGGGAAAAAAAAATCTATTTCAGGCTTTGATAGTTCCTATTATGGACAAAATTCCACTAGCTGACAAGGGAGTCGTTTACATGGCTAGGACCTAAACTTTCAAACAGCTGCAACTCTGTTTTTACAGGAAGAACATGAGCCGTGATTGACCACCTTGCAGTTATTTGCTCTGGTTTGGATACAGACAATAAAGCTGGAATCATAAAGTGAACACAAATACAGATATGGCCTGTTGCTACTGAATCTACTTTAAAAGCTCCAATGCAGCATCATTTTCTTCTGCATTGTGGGCTGTGAGCATTACCTCAGAAAAAGCCAGTCAGAAAGCACACAAAGAAGTGAGCATCTTTCTGGAGAACGCAGAAGGAAATGTGTCTGTTCTGCACAAGAAAGTAACGGATTTCTCCTCTTGTGCAATAGTACTCGTGCTGTTTGCATGTACAACTACTACCCATTATCTCTTCTCTATAAAGCATAATCACACCAGATCCTCGAGGCATTACTTTGTGCAATTCCAGTGACCTGAGTGGAGGATTTGGCCTGCCTCTACTAGACCTGCCATGTTCCATACATAAAGCAACATCATCCTTTCAGCCACTTACTGAGCCCCTTTATTAAGGTTGCAAACAAAGTCAGTAACTCTAATCATGCTTTTGGTTGTTGTGGATCCTGGCTTGGCTAGGAATCGGTGGAGATAAACATCTCATTTCAAATAGGCTACTGAGCAGATGGTAATGACTTTTAATCATAAGAAACATGAGGCGAATCTGAAATAATGCCCTTGAGATGAACAGTTTGGTACATCATTCCCACCATTTTGAATGCTGAATAACCTTGCCCCATGAAGAGAGCCATGTGTGATTTATGCACACTTATACTTCCAGCTCACTAAAATACTGACAATCATTAATAGTTTTTCACAATTATTATTCTGGGCCCTTATCCAATGCCCACTGAAGTCAAAGCAAGCCTCTTCTTTCTAAGCCTTCAAAGACTCCATCTGCTGCAATAACAAAGTGTTGTGTTTTAATTGCTGATGCAGAAGTTTGGGAGATATACAAGAACTTCCTGCTCAATATGAAAAATGAGAGTAGGGTGTAGTTTCTTTAGACACCTGGAACCCTGTCCTCAAAAGAAAAAAAAGAAAAGAAAAGAATAACAGCTTTCCATAATTTGTGGAAACAGTACTGGGGGTTAGACACTGACCTTCAGGTCATGCATATGTCTGTGTCAGGTTAATTACATCATTTTAGACAATTCTCTGATTACGTCAGTCCTGAGAAGGCAATACAGGGAGTTTTTTCACAGCCCCCATCTGCCACTGTGTTATTGGAAAGCTGAGGGGCTCTTTGCATTAAGGACATCTTTATGTCAAGTGAGCAGCTCCCATTTCTGCATAATCTCCCTTGGATCCTTTGCGATGTCTTTGGAGCAGTCTGCTGGCCCAACGATACTGCTGGGGATGACGGTGTGACAGGTTTAGATTTCAGTCCTTGGGCTGCAATCTCCTTGCTCACCAGCTTACTAACGCCATTTCTTAATAGTCATGTTTAAATAGTTTTGCTTGAGCCTGCTTACAGAGCAATCTGTGTTTAAGCTCTTTTCAGCAGGGAATTGGTAAGACTAGTTTTCAAACAGTTAGCCTGACTAAACCGTGTCTGCAACAAAAACTCCATCACAGTTTACAACATGCCTTCCACAACTTAAACTATAACTGCATGTAAATCAGTAGCAATTTTTACCTCATTTACCCCTGTGTGTCTTTGCCGTTTTACCTTCTGGAGAAGGACTCCGACACCTTGCTTCCACCTGGAAAGATGTCCTGGAAAGACACCTGTACCGCTCACTGGGGAATCCACCCTCGCAGCTTATGGTAACAGCAAACATTTCCACAGTCGGATTACAGCTATGTAGACGAGGTCTAAGCAAATAAGGTGCCTGATTAATAACAGGCGCAAGAGGCGTGCAGGGGAGGCTGGCGGGCGCTGCTGGTGGCAGGAGGCCATTGCCCTGATGGAGGCGGCGGTGGCAGCCTGCAGCTGGAGGCTCTGGGTCCCGTGCACCTGCTGTGGATGGCATTTCCTGACTCTGGAAAAGCACACAGGGACCTGGATCTGGCTGTGTGCAGAGACAGCAAATGACTTCAGCAGGAAGATTTGCTTCTCTCAAGCTCTGGGAAGGACTGGGAACACGCATAGCCCTTGGCTAACCATGTATTTATTTCCCTGAAACAGTGTCTCTTCATGGTTTCATTGGCAAGCCCTTACAAATGAATGTGAAATGCATGGATGAAACATTCAGGCTCTCAGTGCCTTGCTCAAGCTCGGCTTGCATAAATGCCTTGGGAGTGTTGTCAGAGAAATGAGTCTGTACAAATGGGGCCTGAGGAGGAAACCCCACACGCTGTGCTGCTGTGGGGAGCCGAGAGGCCTGAGGGAAACCTGCCTTCCCAGCGCCCTCTTATATGACACATACGAAGGCAGGCAGATTAATGGACTTGGCACCCGGTCAGCAAAATATAATTCTTTCAAGCTGGGCAACGAAGGTATGAGGACTGACGTGACGGGTGAGGGTACACAGCGGTTAGCGAGCTTCCCCAGCAACGCCTCAGTCGGCCCCTCTGCCCGGGGGAGCTGCCTAAAGCCACCTCGCTTGGAGTGAGGGGCTCCCACCGGCCAGCCCGTCCCTCCGTGCTGCCGGGACGGGCTGGGGTTGCCCAGCTTGCCTCCCCTCACTGCATCCCCTGACGGCCTTCCCGCCGCGGCCAGCGGACTACATTTCCCAGCGGCCGCCGGGCGAGGCGGGAGGCGGGCGGTGTCGGCGGGGCCGGCTGTCCGGTTCGGCGGGGCCTGCCGGGAGCATGGCTGCCAGGGAAGCGGGCGGTGTTGTGCTGGGCAAGTCCGCTGAGAAGCTCTTCTCTCTGAGCGGGCTGTTTGCCGTCTACAAGCCCAAGGGCCCCACCTCGGCCGGCGTGCTCAACCTCCTGAAGGAGAAGCTGCTGGCAGGTAGGCTGCGGGCCAGGGGAGGTGAGGTGAGGCAAGGCAAGGCACGGCACGGCACGGCATGGCACGGCACAGACTCCCTGAGTTGGGCCTGGAGGCCCGAGGTAGAGTTTTGGTGGTTAAATAAGGAAATTGTGACAGGAAAGTGTGCGTAGGCCCTGCCCGCAGTCCCGGGTCAGGAGCAGGCTGGCCCGAAGCGAACATGCATTTAGTCCTCAAGTGTTTTGTCCAGGGATGCCATACCCGGCATGGCTGCGGGATGGGCAGCATGCAGTAGCGTGTGTGTTTGTTAGCATGCTGGAACCACAACCCCTGTCAAGCCAGTGCACCCTCTTTCTCAGCATTTACAAAACTAAAGGAGAACTGTTTTTTTGATTTTTTTTTTTTTTTTTTTTGGTGGTAGTTCACAGCCATGGCGTGGCCCAGGTTGGGGAATGGAGCCATTTCTGGACATGTTCTGGCTCGCTGCATGGAGCTGCTGCATCCCTGCAAGGCTCAGTGTGTTGGTCACGCTACACGGTGAGCTGTAAGGCCATATTCACCACTAGCTTATTTGGGGCAGGCATCTGTTGTCGCCTAAGGTACAGCATGGTGTGAGCCTTTGTTTTGAATGGGGATGAGATTTGCCCCATCAGAAAGCTCCAGTCCTGCAGTGCACAGGGCAGGGGATCCCAGCTTGCCTGGAGAGCTGTCGAGCATGGTCCCAGGGACAGCGTGTACCCATCTGCCACAATGGGTGTCAGCAGCATCTCTGCAGCACAGCAATGGCAGGGTATTCTGCTTCAGTCCCGCTGCCTATTACCATTAAAACAAAAATAATATCACCAAATGAGTGAAAACCCACAGCGTTTCGAGGAAAGTCCTGGGCACATTCAGTCTGCAGAAACCGCTTTTTCTGAATACAGGGGACCCTGGGTGTCAGCTATTAGTGGGGAAAAAAAGTGTGATCGTTGCAAAGGTGTGAGGGACTATGGCTTAGATTCTCTTTATAATAGATATGGGGACTTGATCATGTAATCTGGGCTTTTGGGCACTTGCTGATGAAATGAGAATGTAGACTTTCAGACTGGTGGTTGCTTATTTAGGCTGATTTACTCTGCAGTGAACTGTAGTGTAGGTACTGACTTCAATTCAGCTTTGTATGGAAGAGATTTAGCTGGATCATGCCTGATTCCCTGATGTGAAAGGCATTATGAAGAGATAATAGAAATAGGTAAGGGAGCTTAGAGCATTTGTCATATTTAATACTAATAAATAAGGGGCCCTGGACTCTGCAAAATTCCTGGAGTCTTCAGCTGCATAGAAAATATGGGGGGTTGAGATGCTCTGACAGCTTGAAAGCAGCAGTGAGCTAGTTCAGTTAATTTGCAGAGTTTCCATAGGGCTGCATAAATGCAAATGAATGTGTCCCATTACATGGTAGTAAATACAATAAGAATTACTCAGATTACGTAGCATAAAATTTGTGTATAATAGATGATTTTTGGGATTCTGATGATAGTTCTTGCATGCTTTTTTAATGAAACTTCACAGGTGAACTGTTTGCCAAGTTTTGTGGTAGTATTTTCTGAACATCTCTTTATAACAGTATGTAAGACTTGATTAGAATCTAAGGGAAAATAGCTCAAAAATTTTTTGAGGTTGGGAGTATATCTAGATGAATCATTGGTCTTATTCAGTACAGCAATTTCAACACTACTAATTCATAGTTTAAATAATTCATTTTTGTCTCCTTTAGCAATCTGGAAATATGTGCTGTTTTTCCTATCTTCTAAGGCTGTCCTATAATGCCTCCTTTCAATTTCTATTTGCAGAAGCTGGTGTGCAAACAAATGGGAACAAAAGAAACCAGGTTTTGAAAATTGGACATGGTGGAACTTTGGACAGTGCAGCGGCAGGAGTTCTGGGTAATGAAAAATATAAACACAGTCATCAAAAATGATTTCAGGAAACATTTTCATGCCTACATGAAATCAGAGGTGGAGAAACCATTTACAATACACGTGACAGGCTTTGTGGTTTTGCGGGAACGACAGGTTACTGTAGAAGAGTGGTCCGGGTTACGTTTCCTCTGCATATACTTTTACATGCATATAATGTGTTTCTTAACAGAAGGCTATATTCCTCCCCCTCCTAAACTCCTGAAATAACTTGTCGGTTACTACATAAAAATACAGACTCTTGTGTAATGAATTCTAAATTATCTCAGAAATTGATGGCTTTTTTACTTAAGCTGCGGATTTATAGTCATCATAATTTTCTGAAGTATTTGTTCTTAAACTAATGCTTTTCTGGGATTTTGAGGAAGCCTTTTGGGTTGTAATACTAGCCAAATGAAAGATGTATAAGAGCAATTCAGCTGCTGCTTTTTTTAGGCTCAGCACAGAAACAGTTTTTGCTTCCCGTCCTGTCTTGCTTAATAAAGAAGAGTCATCAAAGAGATTTTGTCTTTTAATTTTGATATCAATCCATTTATCAAATTCCCTTGTTTTATTAAGGAACAGGATGTGTCAGTTGCTGGTGTTGAAAACTCAGCTGTGGGTATGACTATTGGGCCGGATTATTCCCATATCGTACATCATCACCAATAGTTTTCTTGATAAGTAACGTGCAAACTACAGCTTGCTTAAATCATAGCCTTATAGCTCCACTTGGCTAGAAGAAACAACAGCAATACTTTTTTGGTATTGAAAATCAACAGGTGCAACTATGAATATACACTGGAAGTAAATCCACTGAGTTTTGATGTAATGACTTCTCAGGGAGAGCTGTGCTTCAAGGGGATGTTGTTTGCTGAGACTGTTGCTAGTGGAGGCCCATAGGCTGGTAATTGTCTTTCTCTGTCACCTGTGAGCATTGCAAAATGTAACATTCTTGGTCTAGAAGTAAACTCATTTTGTTCCAATTTCCTGTACTGTGTGGCTGCTCACCGGAGAACGCCTTGTGTATTGCCAAAGTGGACGTTTTCCTTTTATACAGATGTTCCCTTTGAGCATGCTACTGCTCATTGTGGGAAGTCAACAGCATTGATCCATAGGAAAAGAAAAATCACTCATGCCTCTTAATTGCTTCTCCTACTGTTCTCTGATATCAAGTAGTCTCCAAAGCCTGCCCCTGTGGCATGACAAAAAGTACTTGGGCTTGACATGCTTGGTAAAGACAGAGAAGTGCATCACGTTAATATGCAGTGGATCAACTGAAAAAAGGCACAGGATCTTTCATTCCACTGCCGTATAAAACACACAGAGAAAAATCAATGGTAGCTTGTTTGGGAAGAACAAAACTGTAGAAGAGTGGGAAAGGGAATGTGCTCAGATATCTTGTGGGTTCAGGTAGGATAATGAGGAGAGAGGGGAGGACACAACAGAAACAAGTTATTCAGAAAATGTGTGCTACTTTTTGGCATAGGGTGGTGAGGCAGGAAGCTTTCTTTCCTCTTGGACAGTAGCATAGTAGAAGTATTTATTTTCTGAAACCTCTAACCTTTCTTTCTTGATCTACACTGCTGTTTCCCAAATTTTATGTACTGCATATCTATAACTTTGTTCATGGGAACTAGCTGTTACAGAGCCTTGCTTAGTGTGCCAATTATACTGCAGATCACTGGGCAGTGCTTTTCATCATAACATATACTTTTGTATTTCTTTTCCTACTAACACTAAGCGTAGATGAGGACGTACAGAGATCAGTGATCAGTGTATGGCATGTGAGTGAAAGGTGCCGTAGAGACCAGGTAGTATGTGATGGCCCCGCACTGGTAGGAGCCTGGAGCAACGGCAGTCTGAGAGGCAAAATCTTTTGTCTGTTCCCATCTGTGGCTTCTGTTGCATTTGGAAGGTGGTGGGAGCTGTGACTCAACTTCTTCTTGCTGCTGGGTCTCATGTTTTAGATAAAAGAAGCAAGGAATTGTAGGTCAAGTCTTAGTGAGTGTCTTCTTTTAATATCTGTATAGAGATGTGGTTCCAGTTCAGTGTTTCTTGCTGTACAATGGGAATTGTAAATATTTGGCTTGTTTCCATATGGTAGTTATGAACTATGCTTCCACAGTAGAAGAAAAGATGAAAAAGTATAAAAATTAAAACCTAGTGGTAAAGTTAGAGGAGTATGATTACGTCTTTTGAGAATGAGCACATCTCCATAATGTGCGCTGTACCTTATGTAAGGAAGATTGGAGGTCCTCTGTCCTAGGAGAATCTAAGCCATTTGTAAAAAGGTAGAGATAAGTGAGTGACGGTAATTCTTTTGAAACTGAAGTATGTATTAAAAAGCCAAGTAGCAAATGCCATTCAAGAAGTGCTTTAGAGGCTGGCGAATTAAAAGTAAAACATTCAGTTAAACCTTATTACACTCTATGTAGTCTGGCAAGGTTAGTTTATGTCATTTTTCAACAATACATGTGCTACACAACCTGATGATTAATTGGGAAAATCGTTAGTGTCTTGTTCACAAAAGCATTCAGTATCTCTTTAAAATTATTCTGTTGAATCTCCTGACACTCTTCACAAATTTCAGCTCAGCAGTTATGTTGAAGTGTCAGTGATGTCATCACATTGCAAGAAAAGTGCTTGGTTATAAAGTTTTATCTGTGTGCTTATCTCCTTTTCTCAGCCGTGTTGCAGCTCTTTCCTATCTGGTGAATATGACAGGAACAGGCTGAACTGAAGGAACACAAAAGCGCAAGCACGAGGGCATGTGTGACTAAAAACCCTCAGGAACAAGAGGAGAAGTAATAGAGAATAAGAAGTAGTCTAACAAGTCTCAGAATGTAAAGACTGAGAAGCAGTGGAGCACAAGTGTTTGTTTAAAAAAAAAAAAAAAAGTTCATTGTCTGCTTTGATGCTTTTGGTACTGGCTCCTGGTTAGAATCATAGAATCGTAGGGTTGGAAGGGACCTCTGGAGATCATCTAGTCCAACCCCCCTGCCAGAGCAGGGTCACCTAGAGCAGGTTGCACAGGAACGCGTCCAGGAGGGTTTTGAATGTCTCCAGAGATGGAGACTCCACCACCTCTCTGGGCAGCCTGTTCCAGTGCTCTGCCACCCTCAAAGTAAAGAAGTTCCTCCTCACGTTTAGGTGGAACTTCCTATGCTCAAGTTTGTGCCCGTTACCTCTTGTCCTGTCCCCGGGCACCACTGAAAAGAGCCTGGCCCCATCCTCCCGACGCCCACCCTTTAAGTATTTATACGTGTTGATAAGATCCCCCCTCAGCCATCTTTTTTCCAGACTGAAGAGACCCAAATCCCTCAGGCTTTCTTCATCAGAGAGGTGTTCCAAGTCCCCTAATCATCTTGGTAGCTTTCTGCTGCACCCTCTCCAGCAGTTCCCTGTCCTTCTTGAACCGGGGAGCCCAGAACTGGACACAGTACTCCAGGTGCGGCCTCACCAAGGCAGAGTAGAGGGGGAGGATGACCTCCCTCGACCTGCTGGCCACACTCTTCTTGATGCACCCCAGGATGCCATTGGCCTTCTTGGCCACAAGGGCACATTGCTGCCTCATGGTCATCCTGTTGTCCACCAGGACTCCCAGGTCTCTTTCCACTGAGCTGCTCTCCAGCAGGTCAGCCCCCAACCTGTACTGGTGCATGGGGTTATTCCTCCCCAGGTGCAGCACCCTACACTTGCCCTTATTGAATTTCATAAGGTTCCTCTTTGCCCAACGCTCCAGCCTGTCCAGGTCTCTCTGTATGGCAGCACAGCCTTCTGGTGTGTCAGCCACCCCCCCCAGCTTTATGTCATCAGTGAACTTGCTGAGGGTGCACTCTATCCCCTCATCCAGGTCATTGATGAATGTGTTGAAGAGGACTGGACCCAGCACTGACCCCTGGGGAACACCACTCGTGACTGACCTCCAACTAGACTCTGTGCCCCTAATCACTACCCTCTGAGCTCTGTCTTTCAACCAGTTATCTATCCACCTTACTGTGCATTCATCAAGACCACTCTTCCTAAGCTTCCCTATGAGGATGCTGTGGGAGACTGTGTCGAACGCTTTGCTTAAGTCAAGGCAGACCACATCTACCGCCCTCCCCTCATCTATCCATCTAGTCATGCCATTATAGAAGGCTATCAGGTTAGTCAGACATGATTTCCCCTTGGTGAATCCATGCTGAGTACTTCTGATAGCTTTCTTTTCCTCCACATGCCTTGAGATGACGCCCAGAACAAGCTGTTCCATCATCTTTCCAGGAATGGAGGTGAGGCTGACCGGCCTCTAGTTCCCCAGCTCCTCCTTCTTGCTCTTTTTAAAGACTGGAATGACATTGGCTTTCCTCCAGTCCTCAGGCACCTCGCCTGGTCTCCAGGACCTTTCAAAGATGATGGAGAGCGGCCCAGCAATGACTTCCACCAGTTCCCTCAGCACTCTTGGGTGCATCCCATCAGGGCCCATGGACTTGTGAATATCTAATTGATCCCCCACTTGATCCTCTTCAACCCAAGGGAAGTCTTCTTTCCCCGTTACTTCCCCCAATGCCTGGGACTCCCGAGGGCTGGGCCGAGCAGTAAAGACCGAAGCAAAGAAGGTATTCAGTAACTCTGCCTTCTCCACATCCTCCATCACCATGGCTCCTGTTTCATTCAACAGTGGGCCCACTTCTCTGGTCTTCCTTTTGCTTCCAATATACTTGTAGAAGCCCTTCCTGTTGAGCTTGACATCCCTGGCCAGGTTTAATTCCAAGGCAGCCTTGGCTTTCCTTGTTTCATCCCTGCACGCTCTGGCAGCATTCTTGTAATCCTCCCAAGGGGTCAGTCCCTTCTTCCACTTATTGTAGACTTCCTTCTTCCACTTGAGCTTTTTCAGAAGCTCCTTGCTCAACCATGCAGGTCTCCTGCGTCCCTTGGCCGATTTCTTTCTCTTAGGGATGCACCGATCCTGAGCTTGGAGGAAGTGGTCTTTGAATATCAACCAGCTTTCTTGAGCCCCTTTGCCTTCCAGAGCCCTAGCCCACGGGATCTCTCCAAGCAGTTTCTTGAAGAGGTCGAAGTTAGCCCTCCTGAAATCCAAGGTTGTAATTTTACTTCTTGATGTTTTTTGCGTGGTACCCATGATCCTGAACTCTATCATTTCATGATCACTACAACCTAGGGTGCCCCCAACCTTAATGTCCTCCACCAGTCCCTCTGTATTTGTCAGTACCAGGTCCAGAAGTGCTCCTCTCCTTGTTGGCTCTTGTACCACCTGTATTGGCTTTTGTTAACACAAAGCCGATATCCTGCAAGCTCCCTTAACTCCTGTAGTTCTGTTAAAATCAAGGACATAAGCTGTTTCGTATTCCACGAGTTGTACACGAAACTAATTTCCTTCTAAAATTTTCATTGTTTCCCATCTTCCTTCTGTTGTCATTGTTTCTTTAGATTGCTGTATGTGGAGAAAATCAATAGAAAATCATATTCAAGGAAGGCACCTTGTTGTAAAAAGCTTTAAAATAAAATATAAAATAGAGCTCTTTTGCTGTCTGCTGCTTTTATGAAAAGCTGACTGATTGTTGTTTCACAGAATACTGGTGTAAGATTGAAAAGACATTATTCTGTACATACACAATAATAGAAGGGTTTGATTATAAAAGATTTTTGACAGAGGCAATTGGACCTTTTGAGTATTTTGCTTTCTTGCTGTAAGCCTGATAAACAGTTTCATTATACTATCTTGGCTGCATACTCTTGGTCACTATCAACCTTTAAAAGGGCTATTTAGTTACAGTGAAGGCTAGATTCATTTTTAGTGAGCCATAGCCTTCATCAAACCAAAGACGGCGTTAATTGTGCTATCCATTTCTTTGGTGATTAAAAGATAAATAAATCTGGGGGTTGAATTAAAGCATTTTAACAGTAGGTGAAGCTTATTTATCTTCTGCTTTAGACTTTTCCTTTCACTAGTCTCACGTTGTTTGAACATCAGAGATACTTTCTCATAAGCATTGACTGTCTTTGCTAACAGAGCATGAAAGGCTGTATTTCTGACTAGCATAATATTTAGTAATGAATGGTGTTGAATAAGGGAACTGCAGAGCTGTTTTTGAAGTTGCATTTCTCCTTCTGTCTTTGCAGTGGTTGGTATTGGAAAAGGAACAAAAATGCTGAGAACTATGTTGGCAGGTTCCAAGGTAAGGAGGGCTAAATGACTTGTATTAGTGGGGTTTTTTATTTGTTTGGTTTGTGGTTTTTTTTTTCTTCCAATGAAGAGCTGCATCAACATACAAATACCTCTGCCATCCTGCGTGTTTAGTTTAAGTGTCTACTTCAGTTCCTTTTTGCGTTTAGTCAGAAATTTGATATTAAGACTTTTACATCCAGAGTAGTTATTTTAAAACGTTTGTTTGCCTTGTTTTTTCTACAAAATGTTAATAAGGACCAGATTCCTATTTTACAGGAAGATTTCTAGAATAATTAGTGTTTTCAACAAAAAAAAAAAGGAAAACTGTAATGAGGGTGGCATTGTAAATGATGTTTTCGGGATGTAATTGTGTATGATGGTTCAGTTTTTGGTCGTTTTCCTGACTTGTCGATAACATAATTGTTATTTAGTTTGCAGTAACAGATGGTCTTTGTTTCTTTTCTCTCTTCTTAAATACTGTGGGGCCTTAAGAGGCACCTTTTGGAATGAAGTGTTTTGCATTTGTGATAGTAGCTATTGTTCCAGATTGCAGCTTCTGTAGACGGGTGCTCTACAAACGCATGGATAGGCACATGTAAGAAGCCAAAGGTAACTGAAGTCCTGTGGCTGCATGAGATAATCCAGACTGGAGCCTTGACAGATAACAGTCTTGTTCATTGCTGCTTTTGATTTGTTGTGCTGTGGTTTTGGTGCGTGGACTCCAGACTGTAGGTGTTAATGTACACAAACAAGTGCAGGTACTCCCAAGAATAATCTACCAGCGTTGATTCCTTCTTTGCAAGTAAAATCCTGTGCTTTTAGCCATTAAATGTTTTTTAAATGAGAAGTTCAGGTGAGAATGACAGATGCAGAAATCAATTAGGCCTTCCAGATTTCATGTTGTACTTGGGGAAAGTCAATAGTGGGCTCAGCAAATTGATAGCCTTTTTTTAATGCATTTTATTCTGCTGTTTTTCCCATTGTCTTCTAGTCTTAAGGTCTTTACAGATGCTGAACTGATAACTTGAGGTAGAATTTGATTGACAATCTTCAGTTCAATTCAAAGGAAAATAATCTGTCAGAAGAGAATACAACCAGGATGAAAAGACATAGCTGTAGAGTCTGATCCAAAACTGTAGCCAGTGTCTACAAAACAGTGTCAGTCTCTGCACTGACTGTAATGGGTCTGCAGTTGGTTTATAGGACCAGATTTCAGAGGTGTCTGCATTTTGAAACATGCAGTAAGCAGCTGGAGCTGGGTTTACGGTGGAAGTGTAAGCAGTTACCACCTGACATCTCCTTAGGAAGAACTTTTTAAGTTAAAAAAAGGCATCGAGATACTTCAGCTAAACTAAGTTATCATAGCGAAATGTGTGAAAATTGTTGGTTTAAAAACATGTGAAGTAAGTGAGTATCTCTTAAGCTGGTGTTCACAGTGGAAACAGCTGTGACGGATGAAGTAATTTCAACCTTTTTGGCAGAAGAGAGTATGCACAAGCTCCTTGGCGACTGTGAAGTCCTGTAGCCAGTAGGAATGTTATCTAGCCAAACATTGTCTACAGATAGCTCAAGGCGGCTCCTAGCTGCTGCTGAGGGACAAGAGAGGGGAACAGAGTGGAGAAATGGGCAGTGGAGGCAGTCTGGTAAGCTACCTCAGCTAGATCCATCAGCTCTCTCCTGGGGCTGTGGGCACTTGATCCAATGAGGCAAGCAAAGTTACATCCTTACAGCAGATCAGCCCTTCCGCTGCAACTGTTTGTGTGTTCTGATGTGGCAGAGTGTGAGGTAGCTGACATCTGTGCCAGGTGGCATGGCAGTCATGAGCCTTCATTTGGAGCTTGTCTTGTCTCTGCTTTCGTATTTTCTATCTATACTTAAATAAATTAGGCACACAATAATTTGAGAGGCTTAAGAAAGTTGAGGGATCTCCCACAGATATCTGCCTAATTGGTTTTTTTAACCACACTGACAGCAAATAATGTAATCCATGACTGTCTGAATAGGTCTGAGTATCTTTTTGCATCCTGTGCCATGTGCTAGGGATTTATACTCTTCTTTCATCTTTTTTTACCATTATGGATGCTAAAGTGTTCAGTGAAGTGTGATGTTTTTCTTTTGTTCCTTTTATTACTATAAAGATTCAGATGAACTGTCTGAGCCTCTCTGGTTAGGATTTACTGTTTGGTTATAGGAATGTATCTTGTGAAGAAATAGTTCAGTCTATCATTGTTGGCAGCAGAGCTATGCTGAGTGGCCAAAACGTATGTTACTGCAGTAAACTCCATATGGTGGCTCTGCCAGAGATTGGACTTTTTCTGATTTTTTCACAAACATTGTGTGAAACTTTCCTGACTCTGTGGCTGCTCTGAACATTATCACTCGATTTGCAGCTCATACACATTATACAAGGAGTGTTACTCTTTCAGTGTAAATCTAGTTCTCCATTGGTTTGACCTCCCTGTGAATGAATTCAAAACAAATAGAAATGTGCAGCAGCCAAGGGCGATACCTACTTTGTGTTCCAGATTTCTCATTGAATTCTTAATATTTCTCCAGAAATAAAAATATGTGCAAGCTGGCTTAGGTTTTGTTTGTTTGCTTTATTTTGTTTCAAATGTTCCAAGTGAGGGGGAGAAGTGGAATCCTCTTGGATCTGGAATTTTAATACCGAGCATTTAATACGTGTTCCATAAGAGAATCACTCTTCCTTTCTGCTTGGAATTTTTGCACTGTATTATTTTGAGAGAAATTTTATCGTGTTTGCAAAACAAAGATAGTAGAATGAGAAAATATTTCCTTTTTAAGTAGTAAAATGAATATGATGGGGGTGAACCAATTTTTATTATGGTAAATTGCTTCTGAAGGACTCAGTCTTAACGGGTGACTAGTCCGTCTCAAACACAATGTAGAAGTGATTTTTTGGGGGGGGGGAATGGGTTAGAAAATGCTAGCTAGCAGCACAGTTTCCAAAGCAGTAATCCTGTTTTAAAACCTCTCATCTACCAGAATGTGCTGTTACATAGAAGCAATGAGGGAAATAATCAGGGACTCGTCAGAGAAGAAAAAAGGGAAGAGCAATAAGCAATGAAATTCTTCATTATTCAAATACTTTCCATTGGGAGGAGATGTCTTCCAACACAAACAGCCTTTATTTTTAGGTGAAATAAAACAGGATAATTGACATTTTCAGACTTCAGTTCCGTGCTTAATTTGTGTATTTTTCAGTGAGATAATATCTGGGTTCACCCTAGGAGAATTTTAGTCATACTAGTGTGAATGAAGCCAGAATTTGGCCATCCATCAAACTGTGCTTGAAATCACTGCCTCTTAATGAGCAGAAAGCATGGGCGTATTGCTTTTATCTGAGGATGCAACTTCTTGTCATGGTCCACATATAATCTGAAACCCCAAGTGCTTGGGCAGGGACTAGTTAAAATAGAAAATTTAATCTCAAAAGCTGTGGCTTCTCCAGAATGAAACACTATCCAAAAAAAAAATAAAATCATGAGATAGGGAAAACCCAAACTCCAAATGATCACAGGGGCTAGAAAGAGAAAAAGAGATTACGGGCAGAATTAAGATACGTCAGTGACCTCGTATGTGACAACTTCTATTTATTATAATTGGAAAAATTTGAGTTCTTGCAAATCCTGGCTGGAGAATGAGTGCTAGTTCAGTGACCAGGTCTTAAAACTTGCCAGTCACACTTGTATCCTATGAGAGTGGGCTTGCCTGGGCAGGAATTGGTTCAAATCACATAAAAAAATTTCTGAGACGTGTAAGTTACTTCTTGCAGTGTGATTCCAGGATTAGAGTTTGTATATTGCAAAATTGTTTCTCTAGAGGGTTGGCACCAGATGCTGCAGAACAAAGTGTCCATAAAGAAGGTTGTTTCTTTACCTTCTGTGATTATTGTACTGTCCTAAAAATTAGGCTTTAATTTGTATCCCTTAACTTTTCGAACATAAAGATTGCTAGCTTTCTCCCTGAATTCATTTTTTTTGAATTAAGTCCTTAGCTTCCATCTTTTGGCAATGAGTTCAATGAATTAATAATGCATTAAAAAGCACATCTAGTAGTTCTATAAGGAGCAGAACTAATGAAGTCTGGTCTTGTGACTTCATTTGTTTACAGCTCGTTAGACACCAAAGCCCCATGTGGACTCTTTGGTATCCAGTAATACAGCGGGACTCCCTCTGGAGCCTTTTCCATGGTGGAAGCTTTACAGCTTTACAGGTTTATTTCCACTATCTGTCTATTTTCAGGAGGCTTATAAGAACTTGGAATCTCTGAGACCTCTATTCTTCTGCCAACATTTGTGTGTTTGCATATTAACATGCGCACCATGATGATGTAAGCGTTTTTTCTTTGGAAATCCTAGTTTTCTTTTTGAAGAGCCTTGCTGTGTTTTGTTTTTTGTTTTGTTTTGTTTTTTAAATGTATTTCAGAAGCAGTTAGTGCCCCAGTTCACATATTTGTGTTATGAGTGCAAGAAAATTGAGTTGACTTTCATTTTGAAGGATCCTCTTGGTGGTGTGTGCTCTTACTTTTAATCTTAAAAATTTCTTTACAGTATCACCAGCTGAGCTCTTTGCTTCATCTTGCTTTCTTTTGGAGCTAGTAAAACGAAAACTACTTATTCATGCAGTGCATCGTGTTGTGTTCTGTTTCCTTTTTCACATTCTGATAATTTTAGCATTCTCTTGGAAGGGTAAGATTTGTGGGTAATAGTAATACTTTTTGTTAGACTAATTGTTATATTACAGAAAACTAGGCATTTGGATATACAAGCCCTTTCTCAGGTCTAAAATAGAAGCCATGGATCTTTAAAAATAAGTGTATTTCAGATTTGTTTAGTGAAGTAGATACCTTTTAGACCATTTCTGAAAGAAAAAGTAGTTAATGCTTGTGAGTGTGTTATAGCAACAATTCTGGATGGGCAAGCAGCTATAGGTAAGACCCCAAGACTGTTCCACACAGATGGGCTACATTTCATTACCTGCTTTAATAAAATAGAGTAAGAAAACAATTTATCTCCTGCGTAGGGTAGCAAGGTTTTGTTCACAACCAATCAGCCGAGCTTCCAGTCACAAGGCAAGGGGGGCTGTTACTGCTTGCTTGATGATTCTTCAGATCCCATCTTGCTTTTGTTCATCTGTGGTTTTACTTGGGCTTTTTCTTCCAAACTGCAGTATTACCATATCCCACTGTCTATATTCGTCTTGGAGGAATCCAAGTAAAAGCGGTTTGTTTGCTCTTTAACTCTTCCCCTAGGAAATTTTTCATCTGCAACACCTTCTCATTTTTCACTTTGTGGTTCATGCCCTTTTACATTGTCACACCTCTTTGTTTATGGTATCCCATCCACAATAACCAAGGGTCTGACGGAGTTTCTATTTCTATTGAGATGGGAGAGGTAACAAAAAAAAGTGCAGTATGTGACCTGCTCATTTAAGCAAAATGGATTGTAGCTACGCAAAATGTCATTACTTTGCCTCTGTTCAAGCCCAAAGAAATTATTGTTTCCTTACAAGGGAGGTAGGAGAGGAAAAAAAGCGATGATAAGCTTATCTCCTAGGGGGAAGAGAGAGCCTGGTAGATTATACATTGTGGCATGTGAAGGGGTTAGTGTGAGGTAACACTATAGTGTGCCATAAATCCAGTATCTCTATTGAGCCCATGTGTTTTTTTTTTCTGAACCCAGTGGAGTTATGAATTTTAGTTCCCAGGCCTGTTTTGAAAGGTGTTTTATAGGGTTTCCCTTGAGGAGCAGGACTTTCAGATCAGAGATGGAGTGATTGTTTTATGAGAGTTGTTAACCCACGGGCAGATGGATGCGTTTCAGCCGTTGTAGACTGGCTGGGTGAATTCTTCCTGACATGCAGTGGTTGCTTAATTTCACCCATTTATTTGCCATTTTGTGCATTAGATGAAGTATATTACATTCCTGAAATATAGGTATAGGACAGAGAAGTCTTGACATTTCTGTTGCATGGTATTTGTTACGGTATTGTGCAAACATTCAAGGAGTAGTTCCTTATATGTTTGCACAATACAGTGCAAAGATGTCAAGTTATTAATAGAACTTGCCCTACTTATGTCTGTAGCCTGTAACAGCTACATCCAAGTACCACTATAATAGTTTGCTTTTTTCTTTGAACACTACTGACACCTGAGAAAGTTTTCACAGAACCAGAACTTTGTATTGTGTTGCTGTGACCTCTTTCCAGAGCAGAGGATGTTGGTTTATCGTGTTTATGCAAACTTAGCATAGAACTTAGCATTCTATCCTGTGTGTATTATTTCACATTAGTGACAACAAATTTCTTGTTTCCTGAATGCCTCAAGATACTAACTAGAGATCAGTGTCAGTTTATGAAAGTATGGTTGTCTTCCTTATTTTGTCACAAGGAAAATGCTTATATAAAAGGAAGGCTGGGGAAATGCATGAAGGATGTTGGTTTTGAAGTGTTTTGAGAATGTGTAGAAGGTGTTATCAAAACTTGAAGTGGTGTCTGTACAAAACAAGATGCAGTGAGAGAATGTTAAGCCCGCACAGTGGAGGCTGCAGGAATCAGGAAGGGCTGAAGTCTTTAGCTGGATAAAATGGTCTTAAATGTGCCTCTTACATGTTACACACAATCGACATCTTTAATTACCTGTTATTGGAAAACATATGATACATTTATTAACCTGCTATTTTGGTAACAAATCATAAGAAGAGAAGAGGCTGATTTGCCTTTCCTGCCCTGCCCAGTATCTCCAAAACAAAGTTGTAGAAGCTGTTAAATAGTATAGATATACATTTTCCTGCAGTGGTACCATTAGTAAGCTGGCTTTACATGCTGTGTATTGCTCAAGTCTCTTTTATGCTCACCCTAGAGGCCTAATCTATTAATAGCACAGCTTCATGCTCTATTAATATTCACACTTTTTATAAACTGTTGAAAATCTTGAGGAGACTGCACCTATTGTGCTGCAGAAGCTCTTTCCTCCAAAAATGCAGAATATTTTAAGAGCACGCTATAGTGTGATATTTCTGTTCTTCCATTCACGAGGTCAGTGTTGCCTTTTTTCCTCTTGACCTTTCTATAATTGTGTATATGTCTGTGCTACATGTACAGTTCTTGCTAGCATTCATTAAAAAAAAATTGCAACTGCAATGTGGCAAGACTTTTTTCTCTTTCTTAAAAAAATCACAGGAAAGAAAATATGTTAACAGACTAGTCATTCTGCATTGTTTTCTGTATTGTTCCTTTCTAGTAATTTGGAGAAGCTCTTAGCACTGCCTTTTAGACTTTACTGCATCTTAGCCTTAGCAGTGTCTTTGAATTCACCTAAGGGCTTTCATGCATTCAATTTTATCTGTGCATTTGTATGTACCTATGAACTCTTACCCCTCTGGAAGGAACTGTCTTATATTTTTGGGCAGACAATTATGAATTTCCTTGAAACGCTGCTTCTCAGGTAGAAACTGAAGGTCATCTTTGTTTATTTTGTATAATCTGTGGTGTGGGTACTAGAAGACAGAATGAGGAAACAGGTATTGAAGGTGAAGGTGAAATTTTAGAGCCAATCATCTGAGACATTTTGGTGAGTGTCAGAAAGGTCTGCATAAAGAGACCGTGGATTACAAGCAGCCACTTTGGCACCTTAGCCTGCATCCCCTCTTGGATGTTGTGAGCCTGGATTGCATTTATAAGTGATGTGGGGCCATGGTGCTATCTGGGGTGACCTACTGTTCCTGTTGGCATTGTTCCCCCTCCTGCCCTCTTTCCTGCCCTCCCACACCAAAATTTAAACTTGCTGCAGTTTTAAGCTACCACCTTAAGGCTTCTCTGAACTGCAGATAAAGTACCTTCTGTGGGTTCCCCCATTTCAGGTGGTTTTAGTCCTTCACATTGAAAATCTTGTCACCCCTTACGTTTGAACTTTTTTAATAAGCTGACATAAGAGGTCAGAAAATCCGGTTAGTCCGAGAGTAAAGATCAGATAGTTCTTCAGCAATGACAGTACAATTACAGTATCTAGCAGTAAATAAAATTTAGTGCAGGTTTAGCACAAAGTCAGCTTTTTCTTTTAGGAATAAAAAATGAGTGGTAGAGGAGAGGAGTTGTAATGTTTGTGTATATTAAGAGGACATGTTTGGTGTTTGATAACTTCAAATTTGCTCTGTTGTAAAATACAGAGCTCCTCCCTCATCCTGTAGTCTTTATTTTGTCTCTGTGCAACCTGCTTTTAAGAGATTAGGGCTCTGTGTTTTTAATATATTGGAATCTGCTTAGTGAGAGTGCTTTGTTTTGGAAAATAATTGAAACTATGGCAACCCTCGGGTTTTTTTCCAGCTTGTTTGTCTACCTCGTGTACTCTGGTTTGGTGGATGATTAGCATACTGGAAGCCACTGGTACCTGCTAATGTTATATAAACAGCAAATATAAGTTATGTAAATATTAAATCCAGAGCACCTTAGTTGTACTTTAGAAATCATCACACACAAACTGAATGTCACTCTAAAACTGAGCTTAAGGCCTCTTGGCTATCTCAGTGGCCTAAGTCTACGAAAATGTGAGTGCTGGCACCAGGCGTACAGACTGAGTGGGTCAGGCACAGGAGCACTAATTCTGATCAGGACGTGCCTGCTGTGTGCTTACTCTGATTTCCTTCAGATTCTCTAGAGCACTTGTTTTTTGTTTGGTTGGTTTGGTTTATGTTCTCTCAAACTTGTCAGCCACAGGCAGACATCAGTTTATATAAATTGACTTTCTGTTTCTATCAAATATGGCTTCTCTTGCCCAGCTTTCAGTCTCTTTCACAGGGAACTGTAGCCTTTATTTATTTATTTTCCTTTTACACTTCTGTGTTCGGTTGCTGCTGTGATTAGAAAATGGGTCATCCTTGGATGAACTCTTATGAACTGCCTCTTCCAGAGAGCTTGCTTGCCCGGGAAATTCTTGAAGTGGGAGCCATCTTAAAATCTTCCTGACAGCTACTAGTGACCTTATTTCATAATTACTCGTGTTTCTGTCTAGCTGTTCTAAAGTGTTGCTTCTCCATGTTTTAAAAAGCTTTTAAAACATGCTATAATTTAAGATTTCAAGTCTGGCTTCTTTCCAAAAAAAAACTTTGATATATTAACAGTTAAAACTGAGAAGCTCCGTGCCATGGTCTGTCTGGCATTTGCACCGCTAAGTGGGGCAGACATGCTTGGCAGTCAGCCCAGGGGTTTCAGCCTCCAGGAGCCCCCCCGGGTGGGCTGTGCAGCTAATAGCTATGCTGGCTGTACAGCCCCTCTTACGGGAGGGGATTCTTCTTCTTTCTCCTCCTCTTCCTCCTTTCACAGTCAAATATGTAAACTGATAAAGCCTTTTTCTCTCTTTTTATGGATATACTTTCCCTTTCCGTTAGTATAAGGATTTCTCTGAAATTGGATATGAAATGAAAAAAAAAAAGTGATAGCTATTCTCATACGAAAATGTTATTGTAAACATCATATGGTTTATTGTTTGTGAGAATTTTGACTGTGCCCTGTGGTTGTGACTCTCGAAATTCCTCTCCTCAAGATCTGTCAGATTTATTAGAGGGTTTGTAATTTGTTTCTTAAGGGCTCGTGTCATCCTGTTTTTTCTCCAGTCCTGGCTCTTATGGCATGTTCCATTCTAGTCATGGGTATGGTAGTAAATGTATGTCTGCTGAGGCACTTCCCCATCTTTCTGGTCTTGTCGAGGTAACCAGGACAAATATCCACTGTGTCCCTCAGTCTGTGTGGCAGAGTTTTCACATTACATCATCTTTGACAGTCCAGTGGTTTGTCACTGTAAAGCGTCTTCTTAAGGCTGTTTCCTCACTAGTGTGAATGAAAGAGTCACTTATACTTGAGGGCTTCTGATCACTTTGCTGCCTTTTGTTGCAGTTGGCATTAACGTCAAGCAAATGTTTTTCTAGATGGCTGAGAGATATAACCATTCTCTAATGGAGGATAGTTTGGGGAAGGTCTCTGTGCCCTCAGGGTCGTTGTGCTGTTGTACAATTGTGAGGCTCTGCTTTGGGACCATGCAGACCACCATTGGAAGTTGGAATTAACGCACGATGCTGCAGTGCTTGCATGTTGTGACTGGGAATGCTTGATCTTAGCTTTTAATGCACTACACTTGCGTGTTGTGGAATCCCATAGGGAAACTGAGGGCCTGCTTTTAATCTTTAAATGGTTTGGGCCCTGGCCTCTTGAGAGGAGTAGGGGGCAAGGACATAGGGGCTGTTGATTGGCAGAGCATTCTCTGATGAGCTGCTGATAGAGGGATGTTTCCTGTCACAGTGTGCACTAGCTAGGCTTTTCCGCTGCCTGCAACACCTACTACCTTGCTTTTTTTGTTTCAGGTTGAGTGGGTTGAAGGCAGCATGGTTGTGAGCAGTTGCTGTCTGTGTTGCTGCAGTGATTTGTAATTTAAGAGTGTGGGAAGAATGCCCCTAGATGTATTTTATAAAACTGGAAGAAATAAATGATTGCCAACACAGGTGAGAAAAGGTCACCAAAGACTTATTAAATGACTCAGAATCCATTGGGTGCTTCTGAGGGCAGTGTGAGTTAGTGTCTAAGGAGACTTAATGCTGAATTTTGACACAAAAAAAGAGGAACAACAGATGAAGTCTGAACTCTCATGTTATCTTCTACAAGCTCCAGGTCCTGCACGCTAACAAAGGGGAAGTAAACCCTATTAAGTGGCTAGTAAGAATTATGATATATAATTATAGATACCCAAGGGCACTCCAGAGACTGATCATAAACCAACTGTAATTCTTAATTTCCTGACCTGTTATAACCTTCTTTGTGGATTATTGCATTGCTGGCTTGAGTCTTTTGTGACTCTTTAAAGGCTCCTGTAAGGAGTGGGGATTTGTGACTAGTTTTTACAAATTGTATGGCTTTTTGCCCTTTTTGGAGAAATCAAAGAGGAAGTCAAGTGTCGAGATTTAGATTGTATTGTTCATACACTTTATGTTTACATTTAAACAGATAATATTGTCCTTCTGTTGCCAGGAGGTCAAATATAACATGTTATTGTAACAGACGGCCTGAAGCAAGATAGCCAAAACCAGAATTAAGAGGAAGAAACTAATTCAAACTGAAGTAGTATCAATACTTTGATTTGGAAATACCTGAAGACAGCGCGTGAGGGTTCAAACTTTCAGATTTAGAGTTTTACTGACCTGCTAAGATCATTCTTCATGCAAGAATTATGAAGATCTGCTCACATGTTTTTATTAACCTCTAGAATAGTTGCTGAATAGTGTCTCTTCCTAGCTATGCTATTAAATATTAAGAACTAGATCATTAAATGTCTCAGAAAGCAGGCAATTTTATGGTCCTAAAAGCAGATAATATACTTTAAAGTTTATTTAAATATTTGTTGTGGGGCAGCCTTCATCCATTCTTCCTTTCATTTTTTCCATGCATTCCAAACTTCAAGAATTTGATTTTAAAATGCCTAATTTTGCAGAGTTGTCAGGGGATTCAGACATCTGCAGTACTTAGGAAAAAGGTTGCCTAAATGTGGTAAGCAAAGAATACGGCTATTTTTATATTAAAGTCTGCACTGCCTTTTGTCTGACTATTCCTGCTGCTTCCATTTCATGGCAGTTGCTTGAAGAAATATATTCAAGTGGCAGGTTGTCACATGGAACAAAATCAAGGCGCGTCTTAGTAGTCCCGTTTTGTAGGTGTGATTTATATGCCTACACTATTATTACTTAAGCTTGTTTGTATTTCACAAGTACTTGAAAAAGGATGCATCGCATCAAAGAGTAAAATTTTAGTGCTTATACCTTTTTGGATGTGTTCCAGTTGAATTTGGTCAACTAACTTGTAGAAGATAACATCCTTTTACAACTTGGTTCAAATTTGTAGTAGCTCAGTTGGGAGTAAGTTCATCGAAACCCTACTGGGAATTAGGCCTGTGGAACACCTTGGTTTTTCTCTCCTAGGTTTTACTTTGAAGGCCCCTGCACTTAAAACGGTGCTGAGGGAAATGGAATGGAATGGGATAGGCAGTGGGTCAAACTGCAGATTTTAATACCTGAAGGTATCTCCAAACTTGACCCAAACTCATGTTACAGGGTGAGTCTTCATGCGTTGGCAGCCTTGTGAAAAGACATGGGGCAGCTGGTTCACGGGAAGCCTTCTGTCAGCTCCAGCAGATTCTGCTGTGTGCCCACAGCCTGGCAGTGCTTAGGGTGAAAACGTGGAAAAGAAGGACATTAGGTGAAATGCAATAAGGACAAGAAGTACTCTGGCGTCGGAACAGGTTAATTCCTTCTTGCAAGCTACAAACACATACACTGAAGATTTCTTTAGAGAAGAACTGAAAGGAAAAACCCTGAAACAGAAATATTTGGAGAACCCATGTCACTCGGTGACCTTGCACTCCTTGTGCTGCTCACAAGGTCCTTACCAGATTCCACATTATCCAAACTCTAGCTTTAGGCTCTTGCATATCACTACATTTCATAGCAGAAATATTGTAATTTTTTTGCCTTGGAAGTGGGTGTTTTGCCTTCAGAAGTAAAGGTCTTTGTGGTTTTCGATTTTTTATTTTTTGTTAAATTGTGAGGGAACAGAAAGATTGTGTGTGAAAGGTACTTTATGTGCCGTGCTTCAACAGTGAGATATGACACCCCATGGAGACTTTGATTTTACCACCCTATTATTGTCTTTATGGTATTGATGTATTTATGGTAAAAAAGTTAGATTCCATGTTGCTGCTTCATGGCGTTTCTAAAACTGAAATCATAGGCACATGTAATGCAGAATTTAATTTTTGTTTAGTTACATGTCTTTTCATCTTTACTTACCAAAAGGTTGCTGGATTGACTACTCAGATAGTATCCTTCCTGTCCCTATTTGAAGTACTTGGTACTTGCAGTCTTTATTTAAAAAAAAAAAAAAAGAAAAAAAAAGAAAAAAAAAAAAAAAAGAAACAACCTTGAAGACCTGACTTACTAATCTCTCTTTTTCCTTCCCAGAAGTACACTGCCATTGGACTACTGGGCAAAGCGACTGATACATTAGATGCTACAGGAAAAGTAACTGAAGAAAAACCTTATGGTAAGTGTAGATGTATCTGTATACTTCATGTAATTTGAAGGCATAAATAGGCTCTATCATAGAAAAGCGGAAGAGATGTTTGGGACCCTGTAAACTAAATTTAAATGTGAAATCAAACTAAGATTATTTCATCTTCAACTTCAGTGCTCATATAATTCAAACCAGCTTCATGCAATTATGTCCAGTGCAAGTGTTCATTTCTGTTGGAAAAAAAACACCCAAGCATTAGATTAGGAAGGAGAAAATAGAATTGGGCAGGACTGTGTCCTTTTAAATCTTTGACAGGCTGACAAATGACGTGCTGTGTCCAGTAAAATTTTCCTCTTTCAGTGTATAGTCCCATGAGAGCTCTTTTAATAACACCCTTCAAGGCCAGTGGAGGAATAAAGTACTTAGATCTTCCCTCTGGGATGCCCCCTTAACTACAGACTGCTCAACCTAAAATGAGGCTAGCATAAACTATTTTCTACATATGTTCACCTACCAAATCTTGCTTTTGCTTGCAGTCTGTGTCCTAGCCACTTTAATAATGAACTTTTCTGACCCACAGAGCACAGTGCAAGCATTTAAGGCTTCAGAATTAATCCCGTGGCTTTGTTGAAGTGGACATTCCACAGTACCCAGGGCGTCTTAGAAACAATGTGGGACTAATCAGGGACGCACCAAATGTATTTGCCATTAGTTCTTTCACAACCTGGGGAAAAAAGAAAAGAACACAATAGGTAACTGCTTGCTTAACAACTCTCACAGGTCCCACGCTGTTTGTGGTACCTGGTAATAGGTACATAAAGTAAATTATCTTTTTTTTTAATAGCATGCTGAGAAAGGTAGCCTGGATTCCACCCCCAGTCTCCTTTCTTTTGGAGTTTTCCTTTTTGTATGAGACAGGCAAGTGTGAATTTCTTGTCTGCAGTAACCTGATGGATCATTCTAAATAGTATTATTTACTAGGTGATGTTATTCAGAGACATTGGATCATATGCTTCTCCTTCAGGATCAAGTTCTAAGGCTCTAAGTTTCTGAAGGACTGAGCATCCACATGGTGTTAGAGTTGCCAATGCTTCATGATGGCTGGAGAGAAAACTTTCTTTGTTTTTACATATACCTCTTAGAAAGTGGTATGTTGTGCTTCAGCTGCACTGAGTAGCATTCATGGTAGATACTTGCTCACATATGAATTGTGAAATATCATTTCAAGTACGTGCAACTCCTGTGGTCACTTAAAAAAAATTATCTATTTCTTAGAACACTGGGTTTGCTTTTTTGTTTTGTATTATTTGCTGGAGACAGAATTTAAGGTGTTGTTTTCGTGTGCTTTTCTTTCACTGGCAGCTCTTCTTATAGTAGTTCCTACCTCTGCACCACCTCCTCTGTTATGGTGGTTTAGCTTTCTGTTAGACTGTGTGCTTGGGGAACTGATTTGAGTTAAAAATACCCCCTATCTTTTGAGTTGCTTATCTTTTTAAACTGCGATCAGTTGCATGATTCAGTTCATCATGCGGTCACATGAAAAGCAGTATTGGCATTGCTGGGGCAGGGCAGTTTTGGGTGCTGGACAAAGTTTCCTTTTGCTGAAGCTGACGGCTGAAGGAAATGCTTGTGAAATTGGTTTCCATGTTGGTGCAAATCAGTTGGATTTGAATTCTTCAGAAAGAAGAAAAAGAGAACATGCACACTCCTTTTTTTCCATACTACCTAAATATTTTGTATTTCCTTCCTTCTTCCTGTTCTAATAAAGCAAGTATTTCTCACCTTTTCCAGTGTCTTCTCCAAAGCAGCATGGTTTTCTGCAGGATTCTCTGAGTGGCCCACCATCCCTAATCCCTAACTCTAATTGGTACTCCAAGAACAGGCAAACCAGATATTTGAGCTGAATTTCAGCTTTCCTTTGACACCTACAAGGATCTCGGGAGAAGCAGACCATCTGCTAGGGTATATAAATCCTGCACTGTCAGCAGCATACAGGACTGGGCCTTAGTACAGAGAAAGGGCACTAAAACAGTTTGCAAGACACATAAAACTCTTCTTGAATGACTCCACTGGACCACAAGAGGAAAGTGTCTGCAGAAAGTTGCCTGCTATATTAACTATAAGAATGTGTTACATTTTAGTCCTCAAACTGTCCCTGGACAGCAGTTTAGAAAGCAAACTGTTGTTTATTACAGTTAGTCGCAATGAAAGGATGTATTGATGAGAGCTCCTTGCGTTTAATCCCTCCTGAACTTCTCATGGTTTTTAGTTTGTTTCTTAGCAGAAGAGTTTGCATTTCCACATGAAATTAGGTTGTGGCTTCATACTGCCCCCAGGCTATCAGATGCTGACTTTGGAAGCAAGTAGCATTTAGCATTCCTCTGACGGTTTCTTGGGAATGTTAATGTTTGTTGCCCTTTTTTTAATGTTTGTAACTATGTGTAGGAATGTGCATTCTGAAACCCACTTCCTCCTGGCTGCCTACAGACCATATACAGACATGGAGAACAAAATTAATGCGGATTTTCTGCAGGTCTCTGCTGATTATGCTGAAACACTTGTTTAATAGAGCCATCTGAATAATTTGAAAAAAGTAGTCCTTTCAGCATTCTACTTGCCTGTTTGCAAATAATTGTGCTGGGTCAGATTGAGTCGAGGTCATCTGCTATAGTTCTGTTGGGCTGTTGTGGATAATTCTTGTGTTCTGTTTTGGTGTAGTTTGTTAACGAGTACGGGGCAGTATCACCCTTCAGTGGAGGCTTCTTGAGGTTGTGGCACAATTGGCACCTTTTGGTTTGGTAACTAATTAACTTCCTTTATGATTATCGCAGGAAAATTGATCAACAGTCACCAGTGTTGAGAAGCACAACTGTTTTTTAAATTTTCATATTGGAAGCTAACAGGCTCATTTTCAATGTTTTTAGAAACATCAGAGAACTGAAGTTTGGGGTGCTTTGAGGTGCTGATAGAATTGTAAGCAATAGTCCATGGGAAGACGCATAGCCTGTGCAGAGATCACATAACCCCACTGTTTGTCTAAGGACATAGGAAGAAATTTAGAAAACAGCGTTGAATTGAATGTATTCTAAATAACGTACTCACAGAGCAGATACAATCATTTTGTTCTAAGCTAAGGCTGTTGTTATTCCTAGGGACTGGATGCAATTATCCCACAGTCCAAACCTCAGCAATCCTCACTGTGAAGCAGGGTAGCAGCCTCCACACCCCTCCCTGGAAGGACACAGAGCTGCAGTTTAAGTCCAGCTTCTAGCAAAAACTCACGGTCCGCAATACGGCGGATAAGGATATTTGGTATTTCCAATGGGGATATTGGGAGGAATAGGCTAACACTTGGTAGCAAGGGCAGCGATAGATGTGTCTCACAGAAACGTCTCTCAACCCCTTGCTTCCAGGGAGTGGAGAAGGGAAGTCAAGTGGGGAAAGTTTTGGGTTTGTTGATGCTAATTAGCCTTTATGGATGTGTCTGTATTTCATGCTGTATGAAGGGTTGAGTCCAAACTTGCTGACCAGACAAGCTGTTAACCTACTAAACCCAAGCCCACAGCCAGGGGAGGGAGATGGGTGAGCCGAGGGCCTGAAGGGAGACATTTCTCCTAGGCAGCAGGTCTGCGTTCCCCGCTACCTATGCTGTGGTTGTAATGACTGTGGGAGCTGAAAGGTGGTGAAGGAGCTGGTTCCCAGTGTGGGCTGTGTGCTCTGCAGGGCCACGAGTCCAAACTGATGCCTGGGACAAATACAGAGCTCAGACATAGTGAAACTGTTTGTTTGGGATGAGACTAATGGTGCATTCTTTATGACTGAGAGCTGGACGGAAGCTCCACCAGCTTGTGTGTTGTTCTGGGAGAGGGAAAGAATCCAATACAGAAAGACAGTGTATGCTGGGGGGGGGGGGGGAAAGCACAGCGCATGGTTTTAGGTTTTCAGAATGTAATACTAGCCAGCTTGTGCCACGATGTATCGTAGAAGGCAAATATGATTTATTCTAGACCTCAGCAAGCTCAGCTGTAAATATTTACTTTGATACCACACCATACAACTTTGTTTGTTAATGGCTTATTACATCATTCCTCATATGGGGGGATTATTTTTTTTTCCTGAAATAGAGATTGCCTGTAGCATAAGTGATTTCCTCAGAGGCTGGATGTAACCTCTCCATCAGGGGAATATGAGATCAGAGCAGGAACTGAACTCAGGTGTCTCATTAAATGCCCTAGCCACAAAAGCAGTTTACAGGGTGAAAACTGAAAGAGAACCCCAAGTGACACTTACGCTTAAATCTTAAATACTAAATTCTAGCCTGAAGCAACCTAGGGTTCACAAAAAGGCTGCCAGAATCACTGGCATAGAGCTGGGTCATGCTAACTTTCTGCCCTGTAGTTTTGTTGTGACATGTTGCTGAACTAGAGGAATACAAACAGAAGATTGAAATAACCATGTAAGAAGCGCTTCAGAAGAAGATCCAGACTTACTATACAATTGATTTTGTTGTTCCTACGCTGTATTCTGATGTACATTGGTCTCAGCATCCCTGACTGACACTTGTGCCTTGCAACCTTGCTGTTAATTGACACTTCTTGAGACAGCTGTTGTGGCCCAGGGACAGCATCTGCTCTTGATGTGCTTTACAGAAGTGAGGTACCACATTGCCATCTTCCAAAGCTGCTGTGGAAAGGAACCTCTCCTTTTTTTACTTAAAGCATAAAGTACAACTGTTTTGTAAGGTTTGTAAGTAAAGCTCTGTTCTAAAACATAATGAAAGCTCAATAATAAATTTGGTTGGTTTATGTTCCAGGATGCTGTTGACTTAGCAGGGTGACACTAATTGCATATAACTTATGAGAAACAGGACTAGTCAAGTCCTAGACAGTAGAAATGCACTGAAGTGCACTGTGATTAAAGATCTTACGTTTGTACTCTCTAAACAAATTAGAGATGAATGTCAGATGAATGTCACCTGTATTGAATAGTATTTCAAAGGACCAATGCAATCAGCTACTTAAGTTATAGCCTTCTAATAAAAGTGGGACAGATGTGTATGTGTACTCTTAAAAGAGAGTAGATTGCCTAAAGCAGATATCTTTCTTTTACAGGATTTCTTCAGTAAAATTGCCTTACTTAATATATAACAATACCCTGGTGTGCGTTTGCAGGTTAGTTGTTTGATACGGAAATGTGATGTGTTGTTCCAGGTGCAGTCTTTTTCTTCACTAGAAAAAAAAAGCCACAATGCTTTCGCTCTCTAATAATCAGTTGTGGTTTTTTCTCCCACTTAGATACTCTTAAAGAGAAGTTGACAAGGTTAGATGAGCTTTTTATTCTTTTTGGTCCTTTAACAAAAATTAGAATAGGACAAATTTCGTAGTTCTTTTCAGAATTCCCAAGAAAAATGAATTTGCAGTTCCAAGAGAGAAAAATTACGAAAGAAAACTGTGTATATTGGGATTTTTGCCCTTCTGAAAGCGTCCAGACTGTCTTAATCACCTTGGACAGTTTGTTCCAGTCTTTTTGTGATAATTCATACTCCTACCTACATTCTGTCTTTTATCTCGTTTCTTTGGTGTTTTTCAACCAATCTAAATTCAGACAAGAGGGGCCTCTTTTTTGTTTCTGTTTGCAGAACATGATTGATGCCATTAGTGCCATGTCAATAATCAATGCTAACGTACTTACTCTTTTCTTTCTACAGACCAGATAACAAAAGGAGATCTTGAAAACGTGCTGCAAAAGTTCACAGGGGACATAATGCAGGTTCCTCCACTGTAAGTTCCACAATATTCAGACACTCTTGGCAGTTGGGTTCCGCTCTCGGGAGTTGCCAACAGAAGTCAGTTCTCTCAGAAATAAAAAGACACATTTTGGCAAGAGGATAGAGGAAAGGCAGGCTTAGGAGTTTAACGTTTGCAACTGCAGGTCATGCCCATTTGAATGTCAAGCACAAATGGTAACCTGGAGTCTGTGGTTTTTTTATGGTAAAGTAGCAAAGCAGTCTTAAACAGCTTTGCAGGGCTGGTGATGTCTATCCTGTCTTCCAATTAGAAAGCAAAGCTTTGAGTCTTTAATTTATAGTTGTAGGGTAAGGAGAGGCTCACTGACATCTGTGCGGAAGTGTTTTAAATGACTTTGAATTAGTTTTCTGAAAACTTAGAGTATGAATGAGTGATTAGTGACTGAGCTTCCGTAGCGTAGCAAATTTCTTCTAGTCAGGTGAGCCATAGTAACTGGCAATGTGTAAGCACTTAGCTTGCGACAGATGGCTTTTATGGTGATTTAAGCTAACATGCTTTCCTTTGCATTTGCAATGGGTCGGTTACTGTGGTTCCAATGTGAGCCCTGTAAGGTCAGAATTCAGTAGGCATTATGCTTCATGTGACTTGTTTCAAATTACCCTCTGATAATTTGAGCAAGATTTTTTTTGATTTTTCTATGGTCATTTTTCTGTCAAGACCAAAGTTGGAGCTTTGGATAAAGTTTCATGTAATCAGTGAAATTAATTTTTTTTTGTTCTATAGTGGTCCCCAAACCCCCCCCTAGAACGGGGCTACATAACTTGGCAGTTGCTGTTGTGAGATGGGTAAAGGTACAAGGCAGGATTACAGTAGTTTCCTGAGCAGTTCCCAGCGCTTGGCTCAACATAGCACTGAAGCAGAGTGTGCCCTGCAGACTTCTGAGAAAAAGCATGTTAGAGGCATCTACAAGTGTTGTACCCTTTATAGGAACTCTTTGTTTTCATAAACTACAAACTGAGTGATGAAACACTTTTAAATCTGTACAGCAAGAGATAAATACAAGACTCTCTCTTTTCCAGTTTACATAGCTACTGGCAAATGAGATGATTTTCTGTGTCTAAGAGATTTCAGACGCACTTAACGGAAGTTTTTTTTTTTGGTGAGCGCTTGGAGAGGATTAGAAGGGTGAAATGTACACTACTCTAGTACAATATTAACAGGATCTGGAGGATGGGAAGCTTGTTCTATTACAACCGTATGACACACATTTTCATGCTCTATCTGATCAGCTATTCTGCTTTGAAGAAGGATGGAGAAAGGCTATCAACTCTGATGAAGAGAGGAGAAGCAGTCGAAGCAAAGCCTGCTCGGCGAGTAAGAGTGTACAGCCTCTCTCTCCAGCAGTTCCAGCCACCACTGTTCACACTGGGTAAAGGCAAAAGATTATTACATAGAGTGATGCTCCCAGCATGTTAGTGCTTATTTACTCTCAGAATGGGAATAAGGTAGTGAAATGGGTTTCATTTCCCTCAGCTACTTATTTTGGTGTGAGCCCATGTGCAGAGACTTTCACTTCGCAGTAAAAGCGCCGTATTTTGGTTTTAAGTTAAGCTGATTATATGTAATCTTTCTGTGAGGGAAAATTCTGAGAGACTGGTCAGGGGATTATTTGCATCTGTCCATGATTTCGCAACCTTCAGCTCACTCCTCCTTTCTCAGGTCTGCTTACTTTGCTTTGCCCATTCTTTTATCCAGATGCCCAGACCTGCTGGCATCATTCCCAGGGCACAGCGAGGACCAGTATCTGTTACTGCCAGGCCTCTTTCTTGGTTATCCTTCCTTCCGTCATACATGAAGAAACCTGGGTAGTACATTAAGCAGCACATTAATAAATAAACCAAAAAGACTGTTGTAAATGTTTGATGCTGCTGTGAGGTCAAGATAATGCGTTGCATTGATCAGCTACCTAGTTGACCCATAGTCATCTGATGGGCCAGATGTTAGATGAGGAGCAGGTATGAGTGACAGAACTCCGTGCTGTGTTACTTCAGCCCTTACTTTATGGTTGGATGACTAGCAGCTGATCACTGGCAGAGGGGGAAGGGAAGGGCTGAGAGAGCAGGGAAAGTCAAAGGTAAATTTTAAAATTTTATTAGAGCTGCCTGTGTGCAGTACGTTAAAAGCGCTGATAGTCAATTTAGACTGTACGTGAAATAACTTGTTTTCATTATTAGAAATATGAAACTTTCTGAAACCTTTAAAATGAATAGGACCGAAGCATTTGTTAACATACGACAGCAAGTACTTCATTTCTAGTGAGTTAGTTCAGTTGCCATTGTATTTGCTTCCCCTCCTGTCTAGTTTAGCAATCTCACCCACACATATGTTACAGGATGAATAATTGATGTTGCATCCTATAAATATTTTATCACTGGGTTGTTTGCTTAGCACATTTTTACATTTATGTGGGGGCATGGTTTCTATGTAAAGTAGATTTCACGTTGCACTGGCAATTTACCATGTCACTATTAACATTCCAGATGTTGAATGTGGTGGTGGCTTTTATGTCAGGAGCCTGGTCAGTGACATTGGCAAAGGTAGGCATGAAAAAAACCATGTCAGCTTAAGGAATGAATGTGTCTGGTTATGGAAAAATTTTGTCATTTTGTGTATCTCCAGTAAATAGACCTGTGTGTTATTTTGCAGAATTGTAGGGCTATCACTTGTTTTTATATACCAAGGTATTTTCCTTGGGAGCGTGGGGGAACGAAGGCTAAATAATTGCCAGAGGACCTTGGGGGCTGGGGGCTAAAAATGGAGCGAGTAATATCACTGAGCAAAATAATACAAGGCACGGTGGGGATTTTTTTTTTCCTCCTCCATATGTTAAAGCTAACTCAGATTAAGGATGAGAAGAAGAAGAAAGATACTGTCTTTTTAAACATTATTCATCACATTTTGAAAACAGATTGCACAGAACATTACCATGCACATAATAAACCCTATCTGCTGGAAAGACTTCTACATTTGTGATGATTTTTCTAGTGTTTTCTTTCTCCTTTACCTGAACTGTGAATGGTTTTGCTTTCCCACAGGGTTATTTGTCTTGCTCTCTATATCTATCAAACTGCATGATGGAGAACAGATAATCCATTTCAAATTTTTTTTTTTAAATGATACATTCACAGATCGAGAAAGCAAGTGATGTGGGATAACCCTATGAATTTCAATGTTGTTATTTGTGCTTAGGCAGTCAAAGATTCTCTTTCTGTTACTGCCTTCTGAGCATATTGGCTTATGTTTAGTCCTATAATGACAAACCAAGATGAAGTATGTCCTCAGCTAGTTTCTTTTCAAAAATAGAAAATGTAGTAAAAATCTTCCTGCATCAAAAAGAATGGGAGAGAATATTTTATTATACCTGTGCGCTTACAAGTCAGGTCTGGTTGCTGTTTTGTGTTGTAGCCCCTCATTATGTAATTCTGTCCTACTGGTATTTATTTAACATAACAGAGCATTTGTTTATATTCTTTATTTTTCCTTATCTTAGTTTATATAATCCTGATAGGCAGCATAGGGTAAAAATATCAAAAATCCTTCTTGAAAGCAAGAAGTGATAAGGCCTCAAAGTCTGTGGAAAAATAGTGCATGGTTTTCTGAGTCATTTGTGAATACAGAATGTTCTGCTTACGTCTTTTGTCATTATTTCCTCTCTTTTCATTCTGATTTCAATCTGGAAAACCTTTTCACAATTTTCTGTCAGATTTTGAACTGTTTACAACACTGGAGATCTATTGAAATCAAAGGAATTCCTTGGCTCAAATTTAAGAAGATACAAATGAGTGATAAATCTTCATGAGCTTCCTTCTCAAATAAAGCAGAATAACGTAGAAAGCTGCATGTGAAAATACATTTTAAGTGAATTGCAAATAGTTAAACTTGGTAATGCACTTTTTCTAAATCCTCTTTTCTCCTTTACTGTAGAACTCTCTACCTGTGCCACTATGCAAGAGCTGACCCGAACCAAACAAGGGCCATTTACACTAGAGGAGCATGCCCTTCATGAAGACAAATGGACAATTGATGAAATTGCACGATCCTTAGAGCATTGCACGTCTCTTCTCCCGGATGAGCCATCTCATAAAAAATTGAAGACAGAGCATCCTGGTGAAACTGCTGTGAGCTGTGAAGATAAGTGATAAGTTGAGCCAAGGAAAAAGACTGAATGATTGAGACATTTTAAGATTGGATTGGGATTGTCTTGCCTCCTGTGTAAATTTACAAGTCTGTACTGGGAGGATGACAAACTGCAGTGCAAGAAAAACGGTTCTTTTGTTTTCTGGGGTTGGAACATGCACTGAAAATATCCAGTGCTTGCTGTTTTCTGATCTGTTTATTTTCCTTCTTGCACACTGTAAATGGGTCTGCCACTGATGTCAAATCTTCATAAACTTTTAAAGAACTTACTGGGTGCAATACAGCTGTTGTTGCTAACTCCTCAATAAAAAATTATAAACATTAAGGTTTGATAAACGTGCTCAAAAAAAAATCTTTTTTTTCTTTATAGCTGGTAATCAAACCCCAAAATACCATGGTGACAAGACTATCATAGCTTGAAGGATACAAGAATGTGATGTAGCAATTTGCTTTCTTGAAATCCATTTCAGGATATGTCCATTTTACTGTAGTTTTTCCTATGCAGATTGTTCTTTCAGCCTGACGTTATCCAGAGTGCATTAAATGCAGATGGTAATGTTTTACGTTAAGTCTGAAATATCAGTGTAAGTGAATAGTTTTAAGTATAAACAATCCCCAAAGATAACTGATAACAAATGGTCTGAAGAGTGCAGCTGTCATTACAGGTGTACAAGTCTTATTCTGGTACAATGTCCTGGTTGGTGACCACCCATAATTTAAAGCGTAGTTAACTGTTGTGCCCTTCATGGAATTACTTTCACCATCTGTGTGTATTGCTTGAGCTTTCTCCCATGGATTGGGTAGAAGGTTGATGTGCTTCTGGGCTTTTACTGATCTGGTCCTGACTAGAAGTTGTATGGGCAACAGAGGGATCCACCATCAAGGATCCTCACTGAAGCCATTTTAATTCACTGGGGCAGTGAGGGCCTGTTGTACAGCTCATGTAGTCAGCAGAATTTGATTGCACGGATTATTTCTCACCACTGCTTCCCTTGGGATTGTCAAAATGACAAAAAGACAGTGGTTTGAGAATGCAAAAAAGCACTGTAGTTTGTTTCCATGTATGTAATGGACTATCCTAAAAAGACTTCCCTGTGTCTCTCCATACAAGTTAGTAGTGGCTCTCTTTATCTCTTGTCATAATGAGGAACATGAGGAGTAGTTTAAGCATGTGAATGATATCTGAGAAAAAGTCCTGCTTTTCAAATTGTCACTGAAATGTCACCAGAGAGGAACGGACTGGCTGCTGTTACGGTTTTATGCTGCTGCTGGCCAAGTGGCCTGCTGTGGCTTTGTACAACTCCTGCGCATTTGGGTTTTGGTTCTGGAGTACAGGGATTTGACTGTCTTACTCTGAGTGACTGAATGCTGTACAGCCAAGAGGTGGTGCTTATATTAGGGTGTAACATTTACAGAAAGACATGAAAATTTGATTTAATACTCTGTGTTAATGGACTTGCTACTTTCCATGGTAAGTTATCTTTGTAGCTAATTACCTCTATTGCTTAGAAGTAGTTGTGTTTTGTTCCGAACTTGACTTGAATCTCCACATGCTGCATTTTCTGTCTTTGTCTGCACCTTACAAAAAGTAGTTTCTCTGTGTGCTGGTGTTAAATGACATGAGCAAGTTCCCAGCCTTACTTTCAACCGAAGAAATGAAATAAATACCTGAAGTTTCTCATTGCAGGATACCTTTCCAGACATCTGTAGTGGTTTTTTGTTTTCTATAGAATAAGAAACTGAAGTCTATGCAAAATTAATGAAGCTTTTGTTTAGAGAGAGGATAGAGTTTATGCTTTATTGTTCAGTAAATAGTTACTTTTCTTTTGTATATTCTTATAAAGAACTTAAAGGAAACACTGAAAATATCACAAGCAAATTGAAATATTAGAGCACTGTAGCAGCAGCACATTCAATGTACAATATGGATGAAGTAAGCGTTGCTAGAAATTTTGATTTCAGAGATGGGAGAAAAGACTTGTGTTCAGTAAGAGAACAGTGGGAGATTTTAGTTGTTTCTTTTCAGGTTGTGGTTTTTTGGTGCTTTGGATAGGAACAGAGAAGAAAGAGATTATTTTCTCAAGAAATCAAATAAAGCAGAAAATGTCATTTTCCAGTATACTTATCTTGAATTATCAAAGACTTTGATTGAAACACAGCTTCTCTTATTGTCTAAATCTCTGTTTTTCCAAGAACCTAATTTATGTTATCCCAGCGGTCTTCTAGATTAAGTTCTCATTTTATTTATCTTTCTGATTTTTTAAAAATAGCCTTGTAGATATAATTCTGTTAGTCTGCTTGCTTCATCTACAGGGATTTGTTTCTTCAAAAATTAGTGCAGTTGAGAAATCTTTCTATTAATAGGGTACATTTGTATACAGTGTTATAAGTGTCTAGCACATTTTTTATCTCATCTGTTTGTTTAATGCTCACCATGGCTCTCTTGCTATTCCATGTAAGACCTCCTGATACTTTTAATTTCAAATGGAGAATTATATTTTCATCAGCTTTTAGGTTAGCTTGCAACTGGTCCGTTGTAGTTGCTGATAACGGATCTGTGATCCTGAGAAGACAGGATCTGTTCCATAGCCTAGTCACTCAAGAGAAATGACATGGCAATCAAAAGAAAGCCTCCGATTGACATCAGCAAGTTCTGGTTTAGACTCTAAATCCTAATGCATATGGAAAGCATAGGGAGAGTTGTAGCTGTGTAATAATAATGCAATTCATTATATATATTCATTAATATATATATTCATTATATATATTCATTAAACATAATGCTGTTGAACACGTGCAGGAATCCGCATAAGGTGCGTAGATAGTGTTTCTAAACTGGAGGTATCTTTCAGTTTACAAATGCACCTTCCTACAATGCTTTTATTCCTCTGCAGCCAGTAGACAGACTTACACCGGCCCTAACTAGACTTCTTTTTTCCTGGGATTCCTCTCATCTTCCCCAACACTAGGTTCTGTCACATTCAGAAATAAAGGCAGAACTTCTTTATCTCAAATTAATAACGAATTTCTCCCCACATAACTTCTATTGAACTATAGAAGCTATGTCGCTTACAAGTTGAGTAGTGAGGGCGTCTGTCTGTAGTGGTAAATGGCTGGAGAGCACGCAAAACAGCAGATAGCTCTTCTTGGAAGACACAGTGTAAAGAATGCATAAAGTCGTGAACAAATTACACAATAAAGGCTTGTTTTATTACCACTGATGAGTGTCAGCCCCATTCCAGCCCTAAAAAGCTGTGCTAGTTTTTCAAACATTCAGACCCCTCTGGCTGCTTCCCAGTGTCTTTCCTGGGTGCTCTTTCCCAGGTGCCCCTCTGTTTTAATGGGTCTCTGCCCCTTGAGCCATTAGTCCCGATGGAAAGTAACCAGGAAGCCACTGAAAAATCTAGGAATGGCTTTTTTAGATATGTTTTAATAAGTGTTTAACCCAGTATCTTGAAATTATCTAGATCTGGAAGTAAGTGTTGTGTTCCCATGGGAACGTAGGGAAATACTTATTTTAACTTCTTTATTCTTATTAACATGCACGTCCCTGAGATACCAGACTTCAGAACTGTGCCATATCCTCAGAAAAATGTAGGCTTTTTCCAGAACAAAATATCCTGTGATCCTGGATCTTGATTACTGACAGTCATGGTTTCTCAACATTAAGGGCTATTTAGAGTGAGGGGAAAAGCGTCTATACAATATTTCTGAGACTAGTAGAAGCGTTACTACCAAGTGCCCTGCTGAGACAAACGGTAGTTAATAGGAATTTTATGCTACTCTGGCCAGAAAATATGCATGTCTTTGTGAATTACCATTTAAAATATATCCGTGACACAGACTGAAAGATTTGCCTCATTTTAATGAGCATTGTTCGCGGTCAAAGTCCTGGTAGAAAAGAGTGTCCTGCTTTTTTGAGCTGAATATTGTCTGTCTTGAATTTGGCCTTGGGATCTTTAGTCCCCAGTAGTGCGCTACCCTGCTCTGGTCCTGAGTCTGCGTCCAGTGCTGGTGCTGCTTCAAGGAGATTGACAAGGGCTTCATGATTTGTTTGCTTCTAATGTCTCTGCCTGGCTGGCTCTCTTTCTTCCTTATTTAAATGGTAGTTTTTCTGTGCACTTCATAATATATTTCTGCTGCCAGCACGTTGAGCACTTTTAAAATGTTTTTTAAGCAAAATCAATAGGATCTTTTTTTTTTATATATTAATCAAGTCTGAGCCATTAGCAAAATATTCTAGGAGTGTCTTCATCAATAACTAAGCATTTAGCATCTTACTGTGCAGTTCTGGTTTTGATTTATATGTTTATTAGAAGAAAATAAAGTCAAACTTTGAATAACTCTCCAAATCTTGAGATACCTTAGGATTTTATTTTTTAGTGTAATAGGTGGTGAAGTTGCTATGCTGGGCATGAATGGCTCTGAGACTTTAATGGCTAGGGTCATCCTGTTTGCTTGGCAGAGTCAAGGAATCGGTTGGCAACACTATTAATTTTATTATTAGGGCTCAGAGAGACAAAGCCAGAGTGTGTGCGTGTGTACGTGAGAGCGTGACTACAATACGTACAACCAGAGGGACGCTGTAGAGACAGTGACTGGGTTCAGCCAGCCTGGGCAAAATTACTGTCCCTATTAAAAAGCAGTCATTGTTTCTAATAGCTATGGGTTTAATTTGCTTCTTTGTGAGACCTGATTAAGTAAATCACCAATACTTAAGAGGATGTCAAACAAGCAGGTTTATCATCTGGTTGCTTACGTCTCCACTCTGGGTGATGGGATGGCACATCTTTTCTTACTGTCTCTGAGATCAACTGCTAAGGTTGTATAGGTGTTTAACTGGCAAAGCAAGAAGTTGGTAATTGGGAGCGGATGGTTTCAGTGCTCAGGACAAAAAATGGACTATTATTGCAATAAGAAAACCATATTTTTTTCCAGTTCTGTTTTTGGGGAACTGTTGGAGACACTGCCATGTCTCAGAGAAGGTATTAGCATCGCTGCCTGAGAAAAGCCTAACGTTTTTGTTATGGGTGTGAATGTGTTGGACTTTAATCCTCTTCCCTCCTCACCTCTAGTTCAAAAAAGTGGGGTTAAATCAAAGCGTCAGCCTCTCCCTGATTTTTCCATGTCACATTGCTGTGTCTGTGGTGGATGCTGAGACAATCCTATGCTCAAACTCTGGGCTGTAAAAGGGCTTGTGTGGCTTGGCCCAGAAGTTAACAGTAACTGGGAATGAGTAGGACGAGAAATGAGGCCATGGAATTTGTAGTATAAACACAAAGCAGCCTTCATGTACTCATCTTAAGTGACAGCTCTGTGCCTGGCCTGTCCACTTTGCATCCCATTAACTTTTCTACTCGTGGAGGCACTTCATCCTAGGACTCTCTCATCCTCTCTTTTGAATTCCTTTCCAGGTACGTGTTGGCCTTGGGATAGTGTGGAGCAAAAATGCTGTGTAGTTTTCTGGGGGGACAGGAAAGCTGGTGACAAAATAGAACTCAAAAGGATCAAGTGTGTCTGGTCCGTTTCTTACCCTGACCCTTCCGTGAGAAAGGTGCAGTTCTGAATGCTTTAGTGCCATTTCTCTGGGACATAGGATTATTTTAGATATTTCAGAATTAAGTACTTCAAAGTCAAATCTGCAGCTGAGTGCATGCATTAAAAACAAAATACATCGTCTCACAGATGTCACGCTAGTTTTAACGGCATCAGAACATGATTTTACAGCTTAAAAGGAGGGGGGTAGAAAAGGAATGGCAAGAGGTAAACGCATTTTTGAAATAGATGAACTCATTTTAGGTAATCATGTAAGAAAATACATTAAGTACTCTAATGGAGAAAAGCTACAGAGAAAGGACATAATTTTTACCACCTTTTCTGTTTCTTTTAGCAAATAAAACAATTAGCTTAAATACATCATTTCAAAGCTTAAGAAGCTTTTATGTGGAAATGCATGAGAGGTTGTTACTGTATGCTGATGTGAAAAAAGGCATTTATTTTCATTTCAGCAGCTGAAAAGATAGTCTTCAATGATGCCCTTCAAAAGGCAGTGTTTTGTTTTGTTTATATTGAATTGCCGTAAATCCTTAGCATAACTTATTCTTTTGTGGGTGGAATGTTCATGTTAAATCATTTCCCGCGGCTGGCTTTCCGAGGGGTCAACAAAACTGTTTCAGGTTCTGCAGGTACATAGTACACATTCCCAGTCTAAATGGAACATTGTGTACAAACAATAAATATATTTAGAAAACAAGATTAATTCTCTGTAATCTTTGCTACGCAGATTGCTCTTTCAGTAACGTGTTATCCAGGCTGCTTTAAACCTGGCCGCTGCTTTGCTGCATTGCTTTGTGTACAGCTGCTTCTTACTTTATACTCTTGATTTGACAAAGGGCACTGGCAGACTCTGTTGATTTCTTCTCCAGGTGATTAATTTCACCCCACTGCTGCTCCTACACAGAGAGATTACTGGCTTTAACTTCTGTATTTACTAGCTATGATTTCCTAGGACTGTGCTCGGCGTTAGCAGAGAGAAGCGCGTGTCCACCTCACCTGGCCCATTCATAGTCTGGTACGTGGAATTGTCGTCGACGGTGCAAATTTTGTGCCAATAAACCAGACTGCTAGGAGAAGACCATATGTCTCATCGTGTTGCTGAGCTAACCTCCAGCAAAAGACAGAGTGGGCAAGTAAGAGGGGATAGTAAAGTTCTAGTGCTCCTCCCTCCAAGCAAGAGTGGGTGGAAAATGTCAGCGAGGTGTATGGGTATGTAGCTAATTTAAAGCATGGGATTATTTCTCTTGACCGCAATGAGAGGACTCCTGCCCTTTGTTACTAAGTTATCTGAAGTATTACTCACTGAATTAAGGCCTTGTGTGTTTCGTTTTCACCTATCATGTTTTTTTGTCGTTTTTTTTTCCTTTTATTTTAGTAATGCAAACTGATGGATTGAAAAATTGTATTTCTTTTTACAAGAGGAAAAAAAGACAGAGTAAAATAAATATTAATGGTGTGGCACAACACTTAGAGTTGTTCCACATCTAATGAATATGTAACAGTTCTATTTTCTGCTTAAAAACAAACACACAAAAAATGTCAAAATAGAATTAATGTTATTTTTTAAAAAATGTGTTAATCGAGGAAATGCATTTCTCCAGAGAGTGCTATTAAAGACTGCAGAATGGATAAACCTATTTGTTGAGTGGTTGGTGATCTGTTTCTAGATTTAGGAACGTGCAACTTCTATTGAATTGTATACCATTTCCCTGCACCAGTTTTATCTGTTCTCCTCTGCTGTGTTGTAGTGTTTATTACTGGAAAGAGCGTAGTCCTGCAATCTGAGCTGCTATTCAGCCATTCCCTTCTATCAGTGGAAATATGCAGTGCTCATTCCCACTCTTCCCCCCTGCATTAATGAATCCAAGCCGGTCCTTCAGAATTTTATAGAAACAACCCAGAAATAAGCCGTGGTGCCACAGAGAAGGCAGTATATGATTAGGATTTGAGGAGATGGAATTTATCTAGAGGCAGAGCACATGTTATGGCTGTGAAGAAAAACAAAGAAAAGTCCATCAGGATAGGCTTTCCCATGCATCTGCAATCTGATCCTAGACTCACCATCCAGACAGCTTTTCCAAGGATGTCCATCTTTTAGGAGACCATCCAGTTGTTGGATCACAGGAGTTAAGCTCCCAGCATTTTTCTGTGCATCAAAATAGTGAGTAAACTTTCCACCTCTCCTTTGCTAAAGGAGCTCACTCATTCTGTTTCGCTCTTGCATTGCAAGGCTTTTTCAAGCCCCTCAATCAGCTCTTGAAGTTTCTGAAGTTTTTGGTGACTGGTATACACACCAGATGTGGTTGGGAGAGCTCCTCCAACACTCCCTTTTGGTTTTGAGAACCGAAGTTTGGAAAAAAAGAAGAGGGAAGGCCTGGCAGCATCTCTTCTGTTATAGACACAGACTTTCTGCTTTGTGCCTGTTCTTGTGTAAGATAAACCTGGCAATGGGAGAGGGTGCTCCATGGTTGAATGTCTCCTGGAGTATCCTTCTAATCGCCCTGTGTAAGAGAAACACAACCTTTCTCATCACTTCTGCAGCATGTGCATGCTTGTTTTTCTTTAGAGTTGGACAGCCTTCCCCAAGCCCTTCTGCTCCTTGGTACCCAAGAATCATTTATCTCTCACTGCAACAATCCACTGGTTTCATAACTGGCCCCAGGCTAGGGATGTTGCTGACTGTGGTCCAGAAGTCAGCAAAATATTGGCCAGGAGCCACTGTTGAGTGGCAGAAACAACGGGGAATTCTTGGTAAATCAAGAAAAATGGCTGGCGTCTGAAAACACTGATGGGGTACAAGGCTGGAAAAAAGTGTGCTCTCTGAGGTGTTTTTATAGCACTTAGTTTTGTTCTTTCTTAACAATGTTAGAGCACTCTCAGAAAAGCGGTTTTATTGGTTTCAAGTCAAACCCAGTTGCAGGTTAGGGGAAGCTCAGTTGATGCAGCATTTGCTTATTTTCTGGCAAACGTCTATGTGTTTATAAATCCTTAAATAAAATGCAATAGACAGTCGGCAGAGTTGAAATTCAAACTTACACGTTACCTTTTCCAGGGCACTTTCCAAGGTCCTCAGCTCCAAGAGGGGCAAGTACCCTGTGGGTCCCCTGCACCTCCTTTTTTTGGGGGGGCAGAGTAATTGCTCAGGACGGCATGGGCATTTTAAGGAAGGGGATGGCTGTGAAGAAAAAGAAATCTGCAGACTCCATGTTAGTATGTTTAATCCTTCAGTGAGGAAGATGTTTTTTCAGCATTCATTTTGAAGTAAGGTCAACCCAGTGACTTTTTAATTATATATAAGCCAAGCAATATGCTTCATCTTCCTTTCTGGAGATTTATGTGATGCAGAGAGACCAGTGAGGAGTTGTTGTCAAGGGAAGGAAACACTTTGTGTTCCACAAACCTGATAGAATACCGGACGTGTGCCCACCATGGAAGAAATTTTAGGCTGCATTCAGGTTTACATTTACCTGAATTTGCTGACATAAAAGGAATAAGAAACTTGATGATGTGTCAGCTTGTTTCATTTCCCAGGATGTTTTCTTGTTACAGGGTGCTGCTTCACTGTAATAATTATAATTTAACTCCATTGCTGTGAGCATCACAGTGTATTACTGTAGAGAGAGACTCAGTTCTTGCCTCTAAAATGTACAATCTGTACTGACTACAGCAGAAGCATCTGACCTGATGAGCTGAATGGTTTGCTTCAACCAAGCACTGATGCTTGGTTTTTAGTATTTTGATGAGTATGAAAAGCCTTCAAAAAAAAAAGAAAAAAGTGAGTATCAGAGAATGATTTGAAGGGGGGGGGGGGGGGGGGCGGAATATTAGTATTTTGAAATTTTTGCTTTAGAAAATAAACCTGTCAGTAATTTCCTAGGGTTGGCAGGGAGCACACGTTAATGACTCTTTAGAGAGGAGGCTTCTTAGCCACGCTGTTGAATATTCTGGTCGTTTGGTTCAATAAACTCTTGCTCTGCGGGCCTGACTGTCAGCTAGGGGGTTGTTTCTCACTGGGGTCCTGTTAAGTCACTAATACTTAATTTGAATTTGGTGTTTCTGTCATGCTGTGTTGGTCAGTGTGTTGGCCGGTCTGTCAAGGTTACAGCCTGATGGATCAAAGCTTGAAAGCTGCCACACAGCTGGCTGAATGTAGGTGATCAAAATTAACTCTGTGGGAAAGATGCATCTTGTCAAAGAGCACAGGATGTAGGCAGAAGGGTATGCAGAAAAAAACGTGTGAAGAGAAGGGAAAATTTGGTTTTTGCTTTACAAATCTATTTTATTATACTTTATCTGGCTTTGTTTGATCAAGTTGCATTAGTCTGTGCAGTGTATTGCAGGCTGAAGGCAGAATGAAAAGAAACTGTAAATTCACAGAAGTTTTCCAGGTCAAAATGCTGATGGTTAATTGAAGAACTGTCAGTGTTGTAAGCGTGCATCATATAAAGGCACTTTAGAGTTTTACTTAATACTCATCTGCTCATCTTCTTTCACATCTGAAAGTTCTTCATCTGCCCTGGTACGTATCACAAAGGGTGAGCCCTGGAAATGAAGATACTGTTATTATGCTTTAATTTTAGAAGCAAAGGGTAGAGACAGGACTGTTGACTTGTGGTCACACGGGTGTTACGCAGGGCTTTAAGGCAATTATTAAGGCATTTAGTTCACTTAGAACAGGATCTGGCATGTGAATGGGAGACAGCATTAATGTGAAACATTAGTGTTCCTTCCCAGACTATGTACATATCACAGCAGATGATAATTTTTACCTCTCCATATGTTTGCCAGTTTAAATAGAAAGCCAGGCATATCATGAGGAGAGGAAACAACTGTCGTGCTTATGGATGTGAACTCAGCAGCAGCTAAGCTCAACGGATCGCTTAGTCGGACCGAGATTAGCAGTTACCTGCGTCCCCAAACTCGTCCCCAAACTGAAATGCAACTTGCACTATAATTTAGGATTCATATGCATACGGTTATTGGAAATATAATCTGGTATTTTAGGGAAGGAAATGCACTTTTTTGTATAAAACTATTTTTAAAATATATTTGGGAGTAGGTTAGAGTTCAGTGTAATATGCCTTAAAGCCTACAACTTGCGTGTGATAAAGACAAATTTGATCAGAACACCACCCTTTTCAGGGCATGCATGCTGCTGTGCTCCCCTCGCTCATTAACTAATTGTGAAATACCTGCTTGTCTCTTCTTGTAGTTAGATCAGTTTTAACCAGTTCTGCTCAAAATTATCTAATGCCCCAAAATTTTCCATTGGTTTCCCTGATGTTATTACAGATTTATACTGGTGTGATGTAGAGCAGAAATCTGCCCCTGAGAACGTGGAACCCCAAAGGCATTCACTAAAACCATTTTTTTTCAATAATAATAATAAAAAAGATGTCAAAGTTGAATGTCATTTGTCATTGTCTCCCATTTGCTTGTGTCTAGTTACAAAGGAGGAATGCAAGAAAGCTCTCCCATTAGTTGTTAGTTCAAAAGTAGTTCCAAAAGAATGCCCAGTGCCTCCAGGAATGTCTTTCTAGCAGCAGTCTGATCTCTGCAGGTTACTGTTCGGAGTTATTTTAAATCAGCCTATCCTTAGGCTTTGCTGGCTGGAAGTACCTGTTATCTGCAATCCCGTTTAATTTGCAGCTTTAAAACGTAATTGAGGATATTATTTCAAAGCACGGCGCTTTCTGAAGCTCCATTTCTGAGAAGGATTTTGCACTTTAACAAGTCGTCTTCTGATGCGGGGAACACTGACCTCTGTCCTGTTTTCCGTCAAGGTAAAGCTAAAATGGAAAGGCTCTGGCATGCTTTAAAATGTTTCAGCTAAATATCCTTCAATGTTTCTCTGGCCAAAAATGCAGATGAAATTTAAATTCTGTCTTTTATTATTTCTTTTAAAGGAGGGACTTGCAAATGGAGCAAATTATTCCATAAGCGATTCATTTTCCTCTGCGCTACTAAAGGAGTTCAGACATAAAGGCTCTTTTCTAATGTCACGTATTTGTCTTGCATCTATTACTTGGGGATATGAAAATGATTTGCAAATGTTAATTAAGGATTCCACCTCAGTCAAGTGGTAAGACAACAGATTTTCCCTGGGAAAAAAATGAGTTGGGAGCTGGTTGTGCGTTCCTCAAACTGTAACACTGGGGAAGAGACTTCAGCTGGCTGCAAACTCAGCGCCTGCGTTCCTGACTCCAGCTTGTCTTCTGGCATGTGATCAATTGCTATCATGCCTAATAAGCACTGAGAAATGGCCCATTTACGCCGCTCTGGTTATCGGTAGTCTAAGGAAAAGCTTATAATCAGCTTGTGATGAGCAGGTAGTGAGTTTTGCTGAGCAGCGAGGAAGAACAGTGAGGGACTGCGTTATTTGAAAAAGGTCTCTTGTACCTGCACACAATGGCTCTGCAGCGACACCGCTGCAGCACGGGCTACGTTAGCAGAGCCCAAAGGCAGGAGAAACTCCAAGGTGCGAGTTCCTGGGGTGTCGGGCTCCTTGGATGGGAAGATACTGAGCTCTGAAGCTCTGAAGAGGAAACAGGGAAGAGCTCTATGTAGACCAAGCCCTCGCTTGCGCAGCCGTCACTACCCCGTCAGACTGTCCGCTTGTCCACATCCCTGCTGTCACCTGCATTGTACAAAATGTGGAAGATGACACTTAGGACCCATAGGACCCGTGATGCCATGGAGTATCAGGCTCGGTAAAAAACAGTTGAAGAACTCTGGAACATGGCAGGTGATGAGGGGTGAACTTCAGAGCTGTTCCATCATCAGCTACAGCTCACCCAGCAGAGCACAGAGCAGAAACTTCATGGCTGGAAACTTGTTCTTTGATGTCTACCATCCTCATGGATGGTTTCCAAAGGGGTCTGACCTGGACTCCCTGAGGATCTTCTCCTGCCTTCCCCCCGCCACAGACAGAGATTTAAGGTCTGTAACAAGTTTATGCATTATCCTGGGGGAAAAGCCAAAGTTCCTCCAAGGTTTGCTGCCAGGTTGCAGGATTGAGTCTCCTGTTAGGAAGACTAAATTTAGACCCTACAGATGACACCTGCAAGCGGAGTTCAAAGGTCGGTCTAGCTTAGATCTCTCCTAGTTCAGGTCCTAACCTGCAGCTCCCTCAGCCTGCCGTCGGATGCCTGGGGCTGGAGGCTGTCGCAAGGTTACGTGTGGGTTTTGCCAGCGCAGGAGGAAAGACAGAGATGTCCGATAGCGTATGAATGGCAGAATGTAGAACTTGGGTTGTTCCTATGCTTATGAGTGTGGTTCTGATTTTGCAGCCATGGGAGTTATATCACATAAAGTTCAGGTGATGAGACTGGATTTTCTGGAAGAGATAAAATGTTTGGTTTTCATTTTATGTAATACCGGAATGCAGCTAGGCAGAGAGGGGTTTTCTGTCTCTTCATGGATACTCAGGAAGCGGAGACGCCGACCCATCAGTTGTACCCGACAGTACCGCTACAGAAAAATCTCCTCTCTTCCATCAGTAACTACTATATACTGGCCTAGTTTCCTGCCAGCAGCTGCACAGCATGGCACCAGCAGTGTAATTCAAGTCTAAATTTATGAATGTCTGTTAAAGCGCGAGTTGCACTCTTATGCACTGCTTGTTCTCAAACATGTTAAAGCAGTTCGAAAATAAAGGAGCGGATGGAAAGAAGGCGCAGTAATGCAATAATAATAGTGGAAGGCACATTTTCCCTTCTAGTCGTCTAAGAAAGAAATGTGTTAAAAGATTCTGAAAGAGTGCCGAACGCTTGCTGCTGCAGCACATGGCTCGGAGTTTTTTGGGGGGAATGTTTGTCCGTGAAGACATTGCCTGCTTCTCAGCCAGGAGAGCTGGTGTGAGCTCAGCGATAGCAGCAAAACATAATCAGTTCTTTGCTCCTTCTGTATTCGGAATTACAGTTGAAACCATCGATAACCTGGGATGCAGAGACCATGAAGGGCTTTGAGTGGTTGGGGACAAAAATCTTTCTGAATACTTTTGAAAATCCCGAACATTAACCATCGCATTCCTTCTATTAACTGTTCCCACGCGCTAATTATAGCTAGCCTGTTTTGGCAATAACGATCTTTGACTCTTTCTACGGTGAATTCTGCACGAGGATTCCCCCCGGCGCACATTTCCTCGTGGCCTGTGCTGTGGCAGTGTTATTTCCCTACCTCAGCACTTAACTGCTTAAAGCACTTTCTGTTTATAATGGTTTATAGCTCTCTGCTTCTCCCTTTCACCCCGCTCTACTCTTTCTATACACAATCTTTTTTTTTTTTTTCTGTCTTTACTTGGCATTATGTTTTGTTTCTGCTGGTGGTTTTTTGTTGTTGTTGCTGTAGTAAGGGCCCAAACAGCTGCATTTCCCCTTGCCTGTATCTCTTTGGATTTGCCTTTTTTCTTTTCACCTTAATGAGCACCACACTCCAAAGTTTTTCCTGTACAATGTAGGGTAATTGACTGGGATTCTCCAGCTTTTTCCTGAATTACACTGCCCTTAGCCGTATCACTGTTGTTATTCACTGCTTTTTCTTTCTCCTTATCATTGGCTCCAAAAAGAAAAACAGGGCTCCAGTTGTGATTGATAGGCATTGCACAGAGCAGCTGGAACCTGACTGATGAAGGATGGGGGGAACGATGGGGCCCAGAGTGGTGGGGTGGCACTGGCCGGTGGTGCCCAGGAAACTCTCTGACACCTGACCTGGTGCCTTTTAACACTGAGTGCTGATACATAGCATGATACATAGCACTCCACTCCCTGAGGAGTTAAAGAAAAAGTAGTGATCTGTGTTGAGGAGGAAAATACATTCTTAGAGGTGTCTTCTAATAGGCACCCATGTACCCGGGAAGATGGGAGAATGAAGACAAGGCAATATTCACTCTTCAAAGTTGCTTTTTTCCTGGCTCTTTATTACTGTCTGTTAGTATCCATTCTTCACTCTGTCTCAACATACCAGTAAGTGCCCAATGTGGACCAGGATCCCAAAATGCTACATACTGGATAAATGAGTCCAAAAATGCAGTCGCTGCCCCAGAGAGCTCACAGGGCCCTGCCGCTGCTGGGCAACAGTCAGGGGCGTAAGAACAGGATGAACCTTTGAGGTGAACACGAGTGGGAAAAGCTCACGCTGGTAAGGTCACGGAAAGGGGCTGCGGTGTTTAGCTGGGCATGGGAGGACGGTTTCTTAAAGGAATTACTTGTGAAATAATTTGCAAGATCTAGATGTGGCCTGGCTGTCTATAAGAACAAACAAAAGAAGGAAACCGTCTCATGACCATGAATGCCTACCAGGAAGGTGGTGGTGGGCACTGGGAAGGGGAGAGGAACTCGTGGGAAGGGGTTGTGAGTGGGAAATGCTGAACTCTGGTTAGTTAGAAGGGATTGCTAGATATCTGTGGTGCACTGTTGGGCTGTGACTTTGCTTGAATAAGAGAGATAGATTTGCCTCTCTAGTTTAGACCTGAGTCATCAACAGAAACGGCTGAAGAATTTGCAGTTTTTGCAGACAAACGATTACCCAGAGATAAAGAGGGACCAATAATACATCTCACGGTGGCCCTTTTTTCACTGTACCTCTCTTCCTCTCTTCCAGACCTGGAGAGGGAGATGAGCATCCTCCAAAAAATGTACTGAAGGAGTGATTAAAGATTAAAGGAGTACTATTTCCACCTTTCTCCTTGTTTTCTTCATTTCTTTAAGTTAATTTGTTTTCACTTCTTCCTTTCCAGCTCACTACTTCTTCCAGGGGTTTCTGTTGACTTCTCAATGCTGTTACTTCTATTTCTTCCCTTTCCTTGTGTCTCTTACCTTCTCTCTCTCCGGCATCTACCTCTTTTCAGTCTCACTTGTCCTTGTTTGAATCACTTCCTGAGAGTTTTATCTGTGCCTTTTCCCTACTCGCAGGCTGGAGAAGGTGCGGGCCGCTTTCTTTAAGCGAAAGAAATGTCTGTGGGCAGGTACCTTAACTCTCTGAAAAGCAGAGGAAGTTGAATTGTCCTTTGCGAGGTTCCTTAGCTCAACCGATGCAAAGCAGTTTGCCATGTAAGGGTGTTAGAGCGAGCTGTAGTCTTAAATTTTGAGTTAGAGATGTCAGCAGCGGTTACCAGGGAAACTTCTAAAATTACACTGGCAATGTCTCCGCTCAAATACTACATCAGATCTTTGGGAAATGGCACCAAGCGAACAGGCACTGGGAAAGTGGCACTGTGTGAGACTCAGGGATGCTTTACATGTAAGTTAAATAAAAATTCCTAAAGCTTCAGGACGATACGGGGTCCCTAGCTCTGCAAGCCTAAACCAGGAAAACGGCATGAATGAAGTAAAAAGCATTGCTTCTGTTAAAATTTCATACAGACGATAGCTTTAACAGGATTATATTTGTTAACCTCCATTTTGGGTTTTGTTTTTCACTACGAAGAAAAGGGAGGTTGTTTCTAACAGGTAATTAATAAAAAATTGTAACGCGTTACTAGAAACTAATGGGAGAAGCTACCCTGCACTCTGCCACCCCTGAACCTCCCGAACAGGATAAGAGTATAGACATGTATTCATGCATATTTAAATGCATGCTAATCAGAAAGAACATTTGGGATTAAAGCAAATGTCAGGAACCTGTAAAAGGGAGAGTTCCAATTGCGCTTGAACAGAGTTTTTACCTAAATATTGTAATGCCTTCTCTGGCTGAGTCGGTCCGAGCCACAGGCTACTGCAGGTTTGGATAATATTTTAATCACTACATATTTTCCTTATCCTGGTTCTCTTTTTTGGTTATTCATTGCTGTCAGAGGATGGCCTAAGGACATTTATCGGGCTCGATGGTCTTGGGTCTGACCTGAGACAGCCAGGCTTATATAGGGACAAGCATCTGTCCTTCTGGAGCTGTTATTCCCTGCTCCTGGGAAGGACTGGCCTCTTACCCCGTGCTCGTGCATAACAGGAATTTTTTCCATGGCGGGGCTTGAGGTGCAAATAATATTTCCCGCATATTACATGTCTAAGTTGCCCATATTTTATTCTTGTCTTGACTCCTACAAGTCTCTACTTTAAAATATGAGCTATATTAAGGTGTATATTTCACATTATTAACTAAAATAGATTTATGTGTATATAAGGCAACTTTGTTTTCACGATATGTTGTCTGGCCAGGTAAGCCATATGTATTTGTTATCTGATAACAAGTGTTGTTGGATCAGCCCCTTGATCCAATAACATTTGTGGAAAGTACTGTTAGATTTGAATACGTGCTAAAAATATCTCTTCTTGCGTGGCGCTGGCTGCAGCATATTGATGTATTAATGGGCTAACTTTTACCACTTTTGTGCAAGTGCTCTAAGAACACAGTCTAAACATATGAGGAATGTACGCAGGAATCTGCTACATATACATCTAGTGACAGATAATTGGCCAACCTCAGGATCTGGGAATATGCTGCTGTGAGAAGCTGACTGCGATGCTGAATTCGAACCATAAAGAGCACAAGTAATTAATCACCGTATGATTAATCAAAAGCTCATCGTGCTCTGGATGTTGTGTGTGAAACAAAAAGTGCCTTAAGTAGCAAATTCCTTTGGGGTTGTGAGGAAGCTGATGAGAAGGCATGGATGGCTGCTCCGGTTTACACTACTGCTGTAGGAGTAGGATAGATGGTATTTTTCTGAACGCGGATGCCCTGATATAAGGGAGTGACTTTTCTTTTAAAACTTAGTGATCTTCGAAGATAATATCTATTCAAAAATATCAATAAAAGATCAAGCTCTATTTTGATTCCACCTGCACAAAATTTTGTTTCTTTAGGTTTCAGTATGACGGGATCAGCTGGCAGAGCACGTTCATGCGAGTCTGGTCCTGCAGAGCTGGCAGGAGGAATGCTCCGAAGTGGATGGTGAGGTATGGTGAAAGCAGCTTGTAGCCATAGGAGCAACTTCAGGAGTACGTGGTGACCTCCTGATACCATTTCTTTGTGCTTCCTATTGTTTCGCCAGGAATAATTTCTTTTATTCTTGATGTGCAAAGCTGGTGTCCTAAAAACTTCAGCATTTTACGTCGTGTACGTGCTGAAGGGGTGTTACAGTCTTTTTTTTTTTTTTTCCACAGCAGAGAGCTACTAATGATCCAGCAGCTCCCTTTCTGAGGAGCAGAGCTGACACGCAGATCAGCGATTCTGGGAAGCTGTGGGAGCATTTAATGAGACGTAGAGCAGGTAGTCATTCGGTTGAGCCCGCCGCGGCCTGCCGTGCCGGCAGCTGGCGGGGAAGGGGCAGGTTGTGGAGCCCGTGGTGTCCCGTTGTGTGCAGTGGGATCGCTGGGTGAGAATAGGCAGAGCTGCCCCGCACTGCAGGACCTGACTCCATGCTTTGCCCCGTCCCTGGAGGTGCCCAAGGCCGGGCTGGACGGGGCTTTGAGCAGCCTGGTCTAGTGGGAGGTGTCCCTGCCCAGGGCAGGGGGGGTTGGAATTAGGTGATCTTTAAGGTCCCTTCCAACCCAAACCATTCTATGACGTCTCCTTCCTTAGGTGTGGGGCAAAGGCAATGGGAAAGAAAAGGTAATTTTCCTCCAAGAAGCAAAATTGTATGTTAGAAAGAGAAGCGAAGAGCATTTTTCCCTAGCTCCCCAGAAGACCCTGCAGGAGATGTAGGGGTGTTCAGCATCACGTGCATTTTTTTCTCACTCATAAACTATATTTTAGGCATAGCTATTTGCAGTACTCTGATGCAGACAATAAATGCACAAAGCTATTTTATGAAAACTTGGAGCTCTTAATTTAAACTCTACTTTTGTTCCTTAATCTTCACAAAGATGTGGAGAAAGGCTGAGAAAATGGGGGTGAGTATATGATAAGATATTCCTGTTTCTTTAGGGTAATGTTTAATGATCAGTCAGTGACTGAGTTTACATACATTAAATATTTATTTTTCTTCTGTAGAGCTGAATGGGGAAATGTGCTCACATTCCTGCCAGATCACTAATTGGGTAACTGCAGATGCTTAGGGTATTTCTGAAGCAGCAGTTTTATCTGTGGTACTTGTCTCATTAAGGATTTTACTGTTTGTGTTCCAGAAGTCACGAATTCTCCAGCTGGGGCTGGAGCTTTGATAGATTGTCATTTTGTATGCTTGAAACATAACTTTATTACCTCTGAGTAATAAAAATTGTCAGTTTGCATTTTTTTTTAGCGTTTTTACAGCACAAATTTCTGTTCATTTTCAGTGTTTGCAAAATCAAGATTTTGTTGAAATCAGTGGGTTTCTACTAGTTGATCTGGCTGCAGAAACAAGGCTACAAACGTGTGGGATGTGGGTGATTTCTTTATTTCTTTAATTTCTGTGCTTAGATTTCTGGCGGGAGTGTGTTCTCAGACCTCTCGTTGCTCTACTCGAACCAGAACCGTTCTTCTGGCAGGTGCAAAGTAGCTTTGGCTTTTCTTCAGGGGAGCAAAACCCGGCTGGTGCCTGGAGGCCATGGGAATGAATCCTTTCTGCCTCCTGTTACTGAGTGGTCTGACGCCGGCACCAGCCTCCGTTTCCCATCTCGTCCCTCCCGGGGATACTTCTGGGGGACTTGTCTGCGTTGGGTTGAATTCTGCCCCAGACACAGTCCCCTCCACCGCTGAGGGCAACAGGATCAGCTGTTAAGGTGGTGCCCGGCAGTTGTTGGGGAAGTTGGATTGAGGCTCTAGTAATTGATTCTACTAAAGTTGTATTTAAGGGCATCCCGTGTCCTGTCTGGGCTTTTTTCCCCGCATAGGACAAGGATTCCTTTCCAAGCTGCTTCCTTATGCCTGCCCTACCCCTAGTCGTGATGCTGGCAGCTTCGTTTGTTTTGGTGTCCTCTGCTTTCCATGCTCTCTTCTTTATTTTTTACGGAGATGGCCCTCCTCGGGAACTCTCTTCTTTGTCGGAGCTGAGCTGTAACATCAGTTTAGCCCAGCAGAAAGGAGCTGGGTTTGCAGAAGGTGTGCAGAGAAGGATCCTCCTGCCCAGGAGGATCTGCGCTCAGCGAGCGAATCACACATTTCTTCTCAGAGCGAGCTATTTTATCTACTGTTAAGTTCTGCCCCAGCTTCATTTTAGGAGCCTAAGAATTACCTTAACTCTTTCATTTCTTCAGCTTTGAGGTGGAAAATAATATTCCAATAGTATCCAGGTGGTAAATCTCCCACTTGTTTGCAAAAAGCCCTGAGATACTGAAATACTGAACCCTTCAGAGAATAAACTGTGCATTATTCTGATTTATTTAAGGGCATCCTGAAGTGTTCACCATTTGCCGCTCTGAATGTTACCGCATAGCCTAAATACCACTTTAAAAATAAACCTAATGGTGAGTCTTTTAAAGAATTTTCCCTAATGGAATTTTAAATATAGATAAATGAACATACGACATGTTAAGTCTTTGAGGTTTGGTTAGTCTTAATGGTTTGCTTAGTTATGACAGGTTCTTTTTCTTGGCACATTAATGATATTTATATATGGAGCACCCTAAGGAGGTTTCATAGCCAAAATATTTGAAGTCACAAAGGGTCAAAGCTGCCATTCTAAAAGCTTAGTTTAGAGTTTCATTAATGCCATCCATAGTTAGTCATTTCTAAGGTCACATCGTGCAGGTTTACTTATCTCTTTGTAGCCCGTGAGCAGTCTATTTAATGGCTGCTGCTTTTGTGTGGAAGAAAAAATACAATTCAAGACCCATTCTTTGGCACTTTCATCTTTAAAAATATTTAATATTTATGCTATTAAAGTGAAAACTTCCTTAAGGAAATGGCAACTGAAATCATTCAGAATATTCCTGCAAGAGGTAAGCTGGCAGACTGACGGTCCGCTTTCCAGTAGCGCTTTCTCCTTAACCTGCCCATCCCCCTGCTGCTTTCTTGATTTATTGCCTTGAAGCTTTTAACTCATATGAGTCTCTCTCCTGCCTGTAAGGTTTTATATATTTATTTTTCTTATGAAACAAAGGTTATTTGTAGGGTGATTTTTTGCTGCAGCTAAAGAATTATTATTTATCTGAGCTAATGAAGCACACCACATTTATAGCATTAGCTTTAAAAGCAAGATTTTTTTTGTTTATAACTGCATCCTTTTAGATAAACAGTAGCGTATTTCCATCCACTTTTGTATTTATTTATGAAATATAATGGCACAGGAGGCTCAAATATCTAAATAAACCAAATCATTTGCCGTTGCTTTGATTAGTTTGTTAGAACATTTTTATTGTGGTAAATAGCTATAGAGGAAATCCAGCCTCAGTGCGTTCTGTTTCAGCATTATCTACCGAATCAATAGTTTCTATAAATAGTTTTAAAGCTAAAGTACACATTCCTGGATCCACTGTCATTAGCCAGTGGTTTTCAATGCCTAAATTATGAAATGGGTCTCACTTGTGGTGCTTTTCTGAGTGGAGCGACTGATCTCAGTGAAGGTACAGGGAAGTTGTGAGATGTTTCCACAGAAGATTCTATTTTTTGGTCTTCAAATATTAAATAAGCTGTCTGAGCTTGAGTAGTCAATTTATTTTGATAGAATCAGGTGAGTTTGTGCTGATTTATGTATCTAAATGTAACGCTAACTTTATGCCCGGGGAACTGACATATTTATCATTACCTTGCCCACATAGATGAATAGGCACAGATACACGCATGGAAATGAACCGCTAATAGATTTATATAGTGCCACGTACTGAAAAATGATCAAGAAAACCCCTTAACAAAACATTTAAGGGCAGAGACCAAAGCTGCTGTCTGCTCTGCCACGGTGTCCTGATGCCACAAGGCCAGATTTCCAGTAGCTGATACAATAACACCGCTGTAAATCAGCGGTGCAATGTGATCATTTATACTGTTCGAACGAACAAGACAAACACTAGTTTCAATGGACTTTGTTTTAACTTTTGAATACATTTTTTTAGAATTTAAATTCTGTATTTGATAAAGCACATGGGTATCCCACCCACATTCAGCATACGGTCTCGGTCTCTTCTCCCAAGTAACGGGCAATAGGACAAGAGGAAATGGCCTCAAGTTGCACCAGGGGAGGTTTAGACTGGATATTAGGAAAAATATTTACAGGGTTATCAAGCATTGGAACAGGCTGCCCAGGGAAGTGGTTGAGGCACCATCCCTGGAGGTGTTTAAAAGACAGGTAGACGTAGTGCTTAGAGATATGGTTCAGTGACGGTTTTTGTCAGAGTTAGGTTGCTGGTTGGACTCGATGATCTGAAAGGTCCCTTCCAACCTCGGCGAGTCTGTGATTCTATGATACATTACAGGAAGTGTTTGACAAGGCGATGGAAGGAACCCAAAATGCACGCTGTAGTGTCTTTACAAAATCTGGGCAGTAAGTGATGTTTTAGCTCCTGCAGCAGTGTTTCTGTGGTAGCTCTGTTCTTTGAAGGGTACCAAAAAAAGCCAGTGGAGATAAATAGCATCTATTTAAGATTTTAGACCAATGGATACAGAAATAGATGAGATCTGAGGCCTGACAGCTTGCCAGTTTTCTTCCCTTTATCAGCTTGCCTATCTCTAGTCTCTAAAATGTCATGTTGAAGAAAAAGCAAAAACCGAAGAGCCCCGGCTATGGTTTATCGTGGAGAATTGTGCGTTCTGACAAGTGTCCACAGGCAGCTCCAAAGGTTTCGTCTGCCGTTAAGTAGGTGGTTCCTATGCAGGAGGCTGAAAACCTGAGAGCAGAGTGGGACCCCACGTCTCCAGTGAGGTAGTTGTACTCATTAGCTAGTACCTGAACACTAAGCTGTAATGATTCTACTCTGCAAAGTGAAAATGAAAGCTATGTTATAAAATCTCTGAATTCTGCTACTTCTAGGAAACCTAACACTTAGCCCACTCCGACCACTGTAACACCCGTATCGTAAAGCAGTTACATTTCCCAAATACAATAGCCTGCTTTTTTTTTTTCCCTGAAAATATTTGCCATTTAAGACACGTGTTGTTTTTGGAAAAAAGTGTTTTATTCTGCATGGCGTTTGGAAAAGGTATTATTTACAGTAGATTAAATCCGCTTTTCCCTCCTTTTTTTTTAATTTAATGCTTGGTCAAGGCACGTTAATGCTCCTGTACCATTGCTTAATGGTTTTATCTGTTTCTGAAGAGGTCAGAAAGAAATGTCTTCCCTTCTGCTCAATTTTTAGAACTTAATTTTGTATCCCCTGTGTATTATCTCGACTGATGGCATACACTTTTCATTCTGTTTTTGGCTTGTGCTCTTCCTGAAAGCAATGTTCTGTACTGCACGTTGCTCTGTAATCCTCTTAAGTCATCATTTCATTTGCACTGTAAATAGAAATCCATTTGTGTAATTAATGATTTTGTTATTACAGGAACTTTTTTTTTTTCCCTCTTTCATTTAATTTCTCTTATGCATAGATGTCAAACACGCCATCTTTAGCCTAGAACTATCCCACATAATGTGTTTAGGGGTCTGCTTCTTACTGAAGATAACGAGGCTTTCAGGTAAAAAAGCTGTTTTCAGGTAAGACGTTTTCAACCTCATACTTGCAAGAAAGATTCTTCTGAAAGTGGAAATGAAAGAGCTGAGCAGCAGCGTTTGCCCAAGCCAATGTCTCTGAGGGAGTACGAACTTCCAGGTCCCATTACTCCTATTTAGAAGTTAATCCCCAAATCTAATGTGTAGACCAGCAATCTGTTAACTCTCTTCTTACAAGTGTAGGGAAGCGTTAGGTGCAAAGCTCAGAAATGAAGGGAAGGAGCGCAGAGGGAATCAGCAACTGTCTTGTGGAAGAAAAAGAAAAGACATGGAAGAGACCACAGCAAACCAAAAAGGTAATAACAGCAGGGATCCCAAAAAGGAGCAGATTTTTTACAAAATCGCTGAATTTGAGAACGCAACAGTGTAAAACTCACATCCTCAGTATGTGCTCATAATTAAGAGAGTATCTCTGAAGGGTGGTTTATATTCGACTTCCACTCCGTGTGTCAGTCTTTTCCTGAGAAGAGAGCACTTTCTGCTGCTGGCAGTTCTTACCGAGGCGCACGGACTTTCACCAAATCTGGCTCTTTGGTAGAATAACCCAGCTGGGCTATTTCATAAGACGAAACATGCACAGTCTATCCCCAAGCTTTTTTCTTCCTTAGCCATAGCTAAAGCAATCTGGAATATCTCTAAATTGAGGTAGGAAAAGATGAAAATAATTCCAACTTTGCTCGCAAACTGTTCATTGATAGGCTTTCACTGATAGTTCCAGCAAGATGGGAAAACTCTCCTTGTTCCCTTTTAAAGAGGAAAGTGGTTTCAGGAAGTAAAGTTGTTAATTCTCTGCCTGTTGTAAAGGAAAACGTATCTGTGGTTTTCTCTTGGATCAGTCACAGAACTGATTGAAATGCATGCAGTTTTCAGTGCATTGATATTTAATTTCTTTGGAGTCCCCATATCTGAATTTGATATTTTGTATTAAAAAGGAATTACCTCAAACCCTTCATTATAATGAAAAACCAGAAACCGAGAGATGTCAGACACTGAGGTAACCATACTCTTTTATGACCCTGTCTCGCCCTTTACAAAAGCCAGCTTAAGTTGGTTAGAACTGCCTGTGATTGCTCATCTTTTCTAGTCATTACTTCCTGCATACACATAGCAGAAGAAAAGTCTTGTGCCAAAGAAGATTAATGAAAATCTACATTACACTTCATTCAAAGCATCTGCCTGCTTTGGAAGTCATGCACTGGCACACATACTAATTAGAGCAGAACAAAATGTGCCCTTTTTTTTTTTTCTTTTTTTTCTTTTGGGGAGGAAATTGAAAACCAAGAAGCTATTTTCTCCCTAATTTTTTTAAATGGTCACACCAGCTGTGCACATTAAATTTCTCATATGCAATGTGCGTTTTGTAACCGAGACTGCTGCAGGGGTTAAATTAATAATTCCGCTTCCTCAGAGAAAGTACAATATAACAATCATCCTTGAAAAGGGAGAAATCTACTTTTCTACAAATGAAAAAGTCAAAACCATCACTAAAAATATATCTGCACTCTGAAAGAAGGCACTGATGCTCTCGCACATAGTGCTGTATGCTAGCTGCTGACTAAGGGGGAAAACAGATGGTATATTATGACTAATTTTTACAGTGGGAATAAAACACAGGTAATAATATGCCTATTAACAGAGAGGACTGTTGAGGAATTTCCTGAAATTGTGGAGTGTAACGTGCAGTAATACGTGCTCATTCTGAACCAATGTTCCTGCCTCATGGCTGGGAGGGGAGGGATAGGGAGGAAGGCTACTGAATCCAGGAGAAAGTGAAGTTGTTCAACCAGTGCAGGTGCTGCCCTGGGACAAACACTCGTTTGCAGGCCTGGTGGTTCCACGTTCTTCTCTGAGCCAGGGTGAATCCAGCACATCAACCCCATGTGTGTTCCTGGGCACGTCCTTGCCCTTGGCAGTGGAGACATTCAGGGCCAGGCTTGATGAGGCTCTGAGAAATCTGATCTAGTTGAAGATGTCCCTGCTTACTGCAGGGGGGTTGGACTAGATGACCTTTAGTGGTCCCTTCCAACCCAACACATTCTATGATTCTATGAAATCCCCTTGCTACGGGGACCAGGACCCAGGACCAGGAGACCCAGGTGAGATGTTGCAGCGAAGCATTGCAGTCACCAAGGGGAAGTCAGCAGAATTCCTCTGAATGTAGAAGATCACCAAGATCACCCAGTTGTCCTGTCAGGTATGAACAGTTAAAAGTCACCAAGGAAACGACTGCACATGATAGAGGAGAAAGGGCTGATTCTAGGCAGTCAGTTTTACATACAGGAGAAGATTTATGGGGGGAAAAAAATTACCGCCAAATGTATGTATATAAAAAACCCCCGTAGCATAATTGCACTCGCAGGTATCCACTTCCAGGAGATGGATGCGCTTGAAAGAAAGAAAACTTTACAGAGCTCTTCATCTAGCTTGCTACATGGCAGAATAACATCCTTCAGTCTGTCAATTTTTTGCCATCAAAAGGCTATGAAATTCAAAGAAATGTGTTCTTTATACATTATTCAGTGTAGCTTTCCAGTCGCATATTCTGTAAATAGTATTTTTAGGGGTTTTGAAATGATGAGAAGACAGGGGCTGGCCAGTTTTCATTAGACTGCCTCACAATTTTCATCAGAACACAAAATAATTCTCCCATGCTATAGAAAAAGTGGAGGGAGGAACAGAGTCGCCCATTTTTCCTAAGCGGGTGGCAACAAAAAAAGACTCTTCTGTCAGTGAAATGTAGTTTGAGTGAAAAATCAGAGTACATTAGCTATGTGGCTCCAATTTTGTATGTAAATTGCCTTCCCACACCCTCACAGTATTAGTGCTTTGGTGACAAGCAAAGAAAGTAATTCTGTTTTGAGCTTTTTATCTGATGATAAGTCTCTGTGCTCACTGCTCCCTAACTTGTCACCACTGTGGTGAGATCGATTGCATCTTAAGTGCTCCAACTCATAAGATATTTAGCATATATTCATTAAAATTCCTTATTTTCCTCCATTAATATTTTTAAAGTAACTCCCTAAGGTTTTGGGTTCCCCCTGGGGTTAAAGCTAATTTTCAAGGACTTGTTTCGATACATTGTTGCAAATATTTGCTTAATATTAATTTTTTTGGGGGGGGGGGTAAATTATTGCATTTCTCCAATTTTATTGAACTTGGGGACCTCAAGGAGACATCCAGGTAGTGTTACGCTTCAGCAAATTGGCCTGGAAGATTTTAGGTTGAAAAGCTGGAATTGATTCCACCTCAAAAATTCATGACACAAATATCTGTCTTTGGCTTATAAAACCTGGACCCAGAAAAATAAAAACCTGAGAGCTTGGGTCGTCCGTCTTAGTGAAGTCAAGTCCGAGAAATATTAATATTGATGGCCACAAAGAAACTGTGGGGGAGAGGAGTGAACGCCAGAGAATGACAGAAAGTATGTGAGGTAGAACAGATTGTAACACTGGCTTGAGAGAAGATAAATAACCACTTGCCCCAAGTACATTTAGGTTGGAAATTAGACACTTTTTTAATCATTAAAAGACTTTGGCTTTGCAAATAGTTTTATAATGGCAGTAGCAAGGGCAAAGTACCCAACAGATGTTAGATCGGCTAATGATGAATTAGAACAGGGAATGTTATGGCATTTCTCTTGCAATTGCAGGCAGCTTCGGCTCAGGGAGGGACCAAAAAACCCCGGTCAGTCCAGGTTTCCAGAGGCATTGGATCTCATGCAAATGTCAAAAGCAAAGCTTTGTGCTGGAGGAGGCAGATCCTGAATTTTGGCAGTGTGGTATTTACAGAGTGTAGGTTCTGCCACCAACTCTCTGCTGTCCTACAGGAAAGAGGGGGAAAGAAGGAAAAGGCGACTTGTTTTTTCAGAAGTGTCAATGCAAGAAGCTTAAAATGATGCTAAAACAATTTATAACTTTCTGCATTGTATCTTCACTTCCTCGGCTGCCTTTTCCCTCCGATACAAATAAGCTATCCCCAGTAACCCTGCTGGTAACCAGGGATGAAAACAGCTGTAAGTCTGAGAAGAGGCACCACACTGATACACGGTTAGGTCTAAGTTCAGTGTTTCTTTTAATAGTGCTCAAGAGTTTGAAGACTGAAAACTGCACCGGAGGGGTGGCTTAATAATAGCATCTTTGGCGGCTGTATTGATTGCAACCATGGCTTCTGGATGAAAAGTAAGATTTTATTGCATTTAGAAAGAGACACTTCTAAGGCTTTTTAGGATGCGGGGTGGAATTAGCCTCCTCACTTCTCCCCTCAAATGTTGTCATGTCATGAGACACAATGAAGGTTTTACACCTTCAAATTGATGAAGTAGCCCCTCCTTACACTCACACACCTTGTGACTGAGCCTGAGCAAGAAGATCCTGCTTTGTTTGGATTGTGTCTTTGAACTACGCGCTGGTTTTCAATGTGCGCTATCTATAAAAAGTAAGTAAGTTGTGGAAATGGGTCTGATGAAGAGTCCTCTCTCAGAATCGGAAAGCAGCATCTTGTCACAGCAGGTCCACCTTCAGAGCGAGCGTATCAGGGCTTTTAAACACTGATAATTGTCTTCTATGTTAAACTCACCCACTGCAGTGGGGAAAGGAATAGCAGCTCTCTGTCGTTTCAACACTTAAATACCACAAAAATGCCTGAAAATAAGCGAGCAGAGAAGCCATTCAGTGGAACTAGGCCTGGCATGGACTGTAGGTAATGCTAATGATGCGTATTAGGCAGTGCTCTCATCTCTGTCCTCTTTTTATTTGGATTGTTAAAACCAAATTACTATAACTTCACTGTGTCTTATAGTGAATGCCTTATTAAACTGGTCCTGTATACCCTTTATTCTCTCTGATGTACCAAGATGGCTTGCCATAGTGCTATATTACAATTTTGAGATGCTGGAGTTATAAAAAATTAATTCCTCTTTAAAAGGTGGGGGGTTTTGGTGTGTTTCTGGTTTTGTTCTGGTTTTGTTGTTTTTTCTTTTTAGTTTGGTGCGTTTTTTTACTCTTCTCTTTCAGTTCCTTGTGGTGCTGGGGATGAGGGCAGGCAGATGCTTACCTTGCATAAGAAAAAGCCTTAGGACAACTGAGGTTTAGACCCTACAGGTTAGCCAGCGTTGCCCAGGATGAGCACTGGCCAAGCTACGTGCTTGATACTGTGTCCAGTTTTGGGCCCCTCACCACAAAAAAGACACTGAGGTGCTGGAGCGGATCCAGAGAAGGGCAAGGAAGCTGGTGAGGGGTCTGGAGCACAAGTCTTATGAGGAGCGGCTGAGGGAGCTGGGGGTGTTTAACTGGAGAAAAGGAGGCTGAGGGGAGACCTCATCGCTCTCTGCAACTCCCTGAAAGGAGGGGGTAGAGAGGTGGGGGTCGGTCTCTTCTCCCAAGTAACAGGTGATAGGACAAGAGGAAATGGCCCCAAGCTGCACCAGGGGAGGTTTAGATTGGATATTAGGAAAAATTTTTACACGGAAAGGGTTATCAAGCATTGGAACAGGCTGCCCAGGGAAGTGGTTGAGGCACCATCCCTGGAGGTATTTAAAAGACGGGTAGACATAGTGCTTAGAGATATGATTCAGTGATGGTTTTTGTCAGAGTTAGGTTGCTGGTTGGACTTGATGATCTGAAAGGTCCCTTCCAACCTTGGCGAGTCTATGGTTCTATGATTGATTTCGGACCAGGCCGAGGTTGCTGTGACAACTCAGGAAGAAGTGTGTTTGCTAAAACCTGCTCCAATGTGTCATGCAACGACAGCCTAGAATTAGACAGATCTGAAGAATTTAGGCCTGTAAACCTGCAGGAGGCTGCTTAGGATAACAAGTAAATCCAGATTTAAATATTTAAACTTTTTAAGTGTCTGAACATTAATGCGCAAATTTGAAGCCCTGGAGATCTGTTTGTCAGCCTGTGTGTAAGGTAAGGTAACGTAACGTAGTTATACCACAGCGTTTCCTTTGCACTTTCAGGGCAGTATTTTACTTCTGTCAAAATCAATTGCTGAGCCTTTTTAGTGTGTTTATTTAATTGTCTGAGTTACTGGTGCAAATTCATAGAAAATAGGTCTCACTGCTAGAAAGGCAACCTGGGAGAAAAGCAAGTGCTCTCTTAGTTTCTGTGTATCTAAGAAACGCTTGGAAAAGAAGCGCATGCTGCCTTTATTAAGAGATATGGTTTAACTGTGAAATAACAGGAATGCATCAATCTTGCTTCCTTGGGAAACGCTGGGAGCGTAACTGTGGAAGTGTTACCGTAGGTGTGGCTTTGAGCTTCATGTACAGAGAGTTGTCTGTGGAGACAGCTAGCTATCACAGAGCTCTTCGATGGAAGCATAGTGTTTGGATGAATCGTTTCATTTTCTTGTGTCCTTTCTTTCACGCAACGGACTTAAATAAAAATGAGCAGATCTGGCTTTGGCTAAGAACAGAAGAGTGGTCAAAAATATGACTCTACTCCAGAAATGGAGAGTGCTCTTCAGCTTCAAGTTTGGCCTCAAATTCTCACATTTCTTAGTGTGTAGGTGGATGGGGTAGGCTTAACCTATTGTTTATTGGAATTGGGTTTATATTTTTTTTTAAAATAACAGGCTTAATGCTACTGTAAAGCTTGAAACAGAGAGAGAATTTGTCACCTCATAGTGCAGTCAGACGAATGCAAGGACTGGAAAAGCCTAGTCCCTTCGGATCTAATAAAATGATGCTTTATCTTGAAGAAGGTGTAAAGTCACTTCCTATTTATCCACACTGCTGCTGAGACTAAAATTAACCTAAAGAGGTGCTTAATGGCACCTGCTAAGCCAGCATATTAATTAAACTGCTTTATAACATTTACTTTCCGGGAAAGCACCTTTTCTTTTATTTGTCTGCCACGCACACTTATGACACCGTAGAAATGATCTATACTAATAACGCTCACGCCACCAGTGACTTTCAACATTTTTTTGGGGAAATGGCTCCCACACTGTTCTTGGCTATATATATACGTATATATCTCTTTTCATGAAAGTGGTGCTGGCAAAATATCTCCTGCCATCACAGACATTGACAGCTGAGGCAGCCTGGAAATGCCAGTTAATTTGGCCATTACAAATTTTATGCTAAATTTCGTCTCATTTTTAGGGGAGTTGCAGGGATAAAGTAAGAGAAGGGAAAAGGCTGGCTGGCGGAGGAAATGATAAGGGTCTGCTTATAATAATTCAAGCAAGGAAGGAAAATCTAACTAAATACAGCGATAAAATATGCTGAAGATGATTGGTGACAATTAATATTAATTCTTTGCTTATCTTTTCATTTCTTTCAGTATGACATTGTCTAAATATTTCACAGATATCAAGGAGTGCAGCCTTTCCAGAGCCTGCAGGGCAGAAAGTGCTGTTCTGCTGGAGCCCCAGAGGAGCAGAGATTAATAACCAGGTCTCTTGCTTCAGAGTTCCCATATTTACATTAACGCTCCTCTTCTTCTTGTATGTAATAGTGAAATTGGTGCTGCTCTAAATGCATGAGAAAAAAATGAGATTTGTGACCAGAAGGTAAACTCGGCGGAGGATTGTACCATCATGGACGGGCTGGATAAGAATCTGCACAGGTCTGGGAATGTTTTCAGGGATCTGGATCCCCATTCTTTAAAGCTGTATTTTAAATGGAACTGACAAACCTGTCTGTGTGAAGGTTTCAACTTACTTTCTCTCTCTTTATATATACATTTGAAAATTGCTGGTTTTCTTTCTGTGTAGAGATGATATACATAGTCGTGTTTCCAGATTTTTTTTTTTGTAGTACAAATCCCCTTGTGCTTCCTTTTAGCCATTTCAGTAAGGCTCACGGCTGTAGACATGCCTTTGGCAGAAGCCTGAAGGGTGCACACACCTTTTGCCACTGTGGCCACATCTTTCCTGGCACCTTTCATCCTTTTTCCTGCTGTGCTTCCTACAAGTAATCAAAAAGTCATTTTCCCTTTTTTAAACTGCGTTATTCGCAACTAGCCTGCTATTTTGCTCTCAGTTCTTAAATCTTTCTTTTCTTTGAAAGTCTAATTTGGCTAAGAGCTGGACCCTAAACTTCTATTCTCTCATGTAGTAAAATGGTAGCGTACCCCTCCTGAAGAGTAGGACAGGCTCGTGCTGTCGGTTGGGATTCAGAGAAGATGCCCACATCGGCTTAGGAAACGCAGATTCGGGAAGTGAGAAGGACCAGCGGTGTCCATCCACCCGGGCATGCTCATTTCACAGAAGGGTGGTTCTGAGTCAGTACCCGATTGCAAGAGGAAAATTTATTCGAACCAGCTATCCTCAGACGCTCGGCAGTGCCAGCACAAGCAAGCCCTCGCAGAAACAATGCCACGTGTTCCCAGAGATAACACAGCCATCCACACGCAGTCGCAGAATTCAGTCCCCGGAGTATGGCTGAAGCCTTCTGCATAAAGGAAATAACAAGTCTGATCTAGGAAAGAAACCAGAAGAAACAGCTACTACTGATAAGAAGTTATTGAAAGCAAAGCCCAGGACCCCATGCCAGTTGGCATGCTGGATTAGCAACCAGATTTTGATCAGAAGGATTTGGATCATTTTGAAGTGGGATGCAGGAATGTATACTTGGGTTGAAATAACTGATGTTCTAAACCTTTATATTAAATAACAACTCAGCTACAGTTACTGAGTCAGTCCTGCCCACCCTAAATTCCTTCCACTAGCTTGGATCCCCAAAACTGAAGCGTTGCGAACTTGGTGAAAAAAAAATAATACATTTTTCTGTGTACATTAAAAAAAAATAAATTATCAACTTTTTAGAAATGATGAACGGTTGAATTCACACTAATTGTCTGTTACATTGTAACTTGCATTTACGGATTCCCACTGTGATACAAAACCTGAAAGTATTTTTCCTTCAGCTGGTTAATGTATTCAGAGTCTTTTAACTATGGCTGGAAGTGATGAAAACATGTCATTTTTCTGACATGTATTCTCAACCAAGAACTCTTTACTTGTCTTTTTCAAGTACAATAGACTGTCTATAATAATATCTCAGCTCTAGCTGTGGTATTTTTGAAGCAGATGCTCATGTTAGTCATCAACTCCTGCTCATGTTAGTATGCCTTACATATACCAATATCTCATTGAAGGCGCTGAGATTTTTTTACAGCATAGGTACACTCCGGCATGAATTGGGGCTGCATTATCCAGTCCTTTGTGTCGAGATCCATGCCCAAGGCAGAATGTAAAATACTCACAGAAAATGTAGCAAAAGGAAATCGCAAAATTTATCTAAAGCATATTTTGTAGGTAGCATTCATGGTGCGTTTGGGAATGGCTACCATATGAACTCCAGTTTCTCTGGGCTTTGAAATAGGGGAATGAACATATATATATATTTTGTTTTTTTCTTTTCTGGACAAAACATATTTTGCCTTTATTTTGTTTTGTTTAAATTTAAATGAAAACAAACAACAAAAGCAGGACTTCTGAGAAATTTTTATTTCGAGTATGATTTCAAACCCTTACATTACAATTTTATAACTGTTGGTAAGGTCAGCTGGAGCACTTACATATTTTTGAAATTATGACATATTTAGGGCACTACGTTGGCATTGTGGATGTGCAAAATATATAGATATATAGCTATATAGGAATGGATATGTATGCTAGCATACAAAATGCTGAATGTATAGAAGCAAAACACAGTTGTAGTACCAGGTATCCTTGCCTTTGAGTTTGACAGCCCCGAGTTGTGCTCCGGTGGGTTCCCCCATCCTTTACAGATGCTGCTGGATTCCTTGTTCTGCAAACGCCACTGAGCATCATGTTCAATGCTGTGCTCCCGAGGCCGTGTCAGCACAATCCTTCATCCAAATCCGAAGCCCAACGTCTTGGTGCCCACGTAAATTGTTCCAGGTACGTGAACCTTGAGGGGGTGTTCGTGGCACGCCTCAGTAAAAAAAGATATTACTGCAAGAGACTTAACTGCTTTTGAGGTCTTTTTCTGGCCTGTGCAGCTTCAGAGCAGATGTTGCGGTTGGTCAAAGCTTAGCCCATGTATTTTCGATTGTTTTCTTTGGGTGCTGGAAGCGCTGCTGCATGTGACATACCCGGAAGGGAAACAGCTTGATGGCTGTACGGTAAAATGATTGTTTCAGGTATTGTCATTTTATCTTTCTCCTGTGAGTATGGATTTACATTTCTACAGAAAGAGCAGTGAAGAATTACAATTTCTAGAAACGTTCACCTTCTAGCTGAGACCGCAGTAAAAAGATTAAATTCATTTTAAAATAGGGTGTTTTAGAAAGTAAGCTGACAAGATGGAGAGGGTTCACTACAGGGCTACAAAAATGATTCAAGGTTTGGAAAGCCTGCCACGTATTTAGAGGCTTAATTAGCTCACTCTTCTTAAGAAGAAAATTAAGGAGTGGTATGATCAGCCTACAAATACTTATTTTGTTGTTCCTAGTGACAGCTCCTTTCTCTCTCCCGCAAAAGCATAACAAGATCCAGCCAAACTACTCAGTGCCTAAAAATAAGAAACAATATTTCTAATTAGATAGATAGATAGATAGATAGATAGATAGATAGATAGATAGATAGATAACTGGCCAAAAGCAGAAAGGATACTTGAAATCTATAAATCAAGACCGTTGACTTCCTAGAAGGAGGAACGTTGCTCAACCACAGGTTGATCAGAGTGAAAGGACATTCCCCGCCAAGGATATCCAAGAGATCAGTCTGAAGGAGGAGGTATGATGAGAACAATTCTTCCTGCCCTTGTAATCTGTGACTGTACAGAAGGGAGACAGATAGGTAGCAGAGAACAGAGCTTACTTGGAACAGACACTATCTTACAGCCTGACTTTAAAGACTTCAAGGCCAAAGTGAATTCCATAATAATGGCAATTAAAGCATAGCTGGCTCCCTTTTCAGGTTAGACTTTCGAGTTAATCATGCAAAGGTCATTATTAATGCCACTCAAGCACAGCAGAACATGTAAAACCACCTCTAAACCACCTCTGACAAAAATGGCTTGCAAATCTTATCTTTCTCCCCAGACAATTAAAAAGTGGTCTGGTTTTTTGTTGGGTTTGGGGTTTTTTTGCTAAGCTGTACAAATTTTTTTGAAAGAGTGACTCCTTTAGAACGCACAGAATATACTTGAGAATACCAGGCCCATTCCTACATATCTAATACATTTTACTGGAATTCCAGGTGTACAAATAAAGTTTACTTGAAACTGTATCAATGTAAAAAATACGGCATCACTAAGTTAATTTATCTTTTACTTCGGAAAAGTAAATAAATGCTGAAGTGAGATAAATAAACACTGCCTGTGGAGGCAGGCAGGCAAAGAAACCAACTAGTTTGGGAAGTATGCTGCATAGAATGGGCAGATATAATACGTAGTATAGCATAAAATATGATCGTTTAAAAAAGAAAATGAGTTGTACTTCTTTCTTGAAATACAAATCTTGCAATCTTATTCATAGAGTTGCTACCCACTATTCCATGCGGTTTGCAAAATTCCTTATGAAAAGAAATATTTTCTTCCTTGATTGTAGAGAAACTGTTTCTATGCAGACACGTAGCAAAAGTTGTAATTATTAAACCTGTCTTCTCTTAGTCTGTGCTCCTTTGCATAATTTTATACCCCTCAATAGCCCTTCTCCTTCACCTTTTCTCCGTAATTAGGAAGCAGACACGGTTTGAATCTTTGTTCGTAGAGCAGGACCTACGTTGTTGAGTCTTTTGCAGAGGATGCTCTCTCTGCTGTGCCTCCGCAAGGAACATGCTGCCAATTATTTTTAGGGAAGAGCCGACTTAGAGTAAAGATCTCCCTTTTAACGGCGACAGACTTAGCTAGGAGAGTGAAATAATAAATCTTATAGAAAGAGGGAGCTGACCAAATTATTGAAGGAGAAATCACTCCTGCCAGGTACTAAGAAATTTGGTGACAAAGCGAAAATCTCCAAACCCTGGAAGGTTTTATCCATCTCTTGAATAATACTATTTTGCATTTTTAGAGCATTTCATGTCTTCAAGATGCAGAGCAGATGTTTCTTAATTCTCCTAATGGTTCTGTGAAGGGGGTGAGCATTATCTCGGCTTTACAGATGGGCAAAGTAGTACACAGAGATTGAATGATTTGTGTCGGACCACGGTGTGAATCAATGTCAAAACCAGGAATAGGACTGAGAAGTGCTTCAGCCCACGCTGAAACCACTCAACCACGCTGTACCCATCGTAAGAAATGGAAATTAATTTTTAATATTCCCGTTTCTAAAGCGAGATTTCGGATTTTAGAAAAATTAAATATTTATTTCATTATGTATGACTTCATAAGCCTATAATTTATACCAGATAGATTTATTGGCTTTATTTCCCCATGATAATTATATAGTCCTTATTGATCTAATGGTCTTGTCATTTTCAGTAATGTAGCCATCTGCCCAAAGAAACAGCATTATTTGCCTATTATGTACTTAGGAACAGAGCGGAACAGTATGTACATAAAAATTACACTGCGCTTCAATATTAAAATGAAGGGGTTTTCCTTTTCCTAAACGCAGATTAAATAAACCGCATTAATTTGCAACTACTTCGGTTTTCTAAGCAAATTTAATCCTCTGATACTTATCAGGCTGGCAGCATCGCAGTCCTCTATTTACTTAAAATATTGAATATTTAAACTGCTGCTACGTAGCAATGACACCAGCAGATTGCCGAGAGTTTACAAACGTTAGGCAGGCTGCCTGTAGCAGGAGGGAAAAAAGCAGCCAGTGCCTCTGCCGGGATGGTCATTGCGAGCTCCGTGCAGGAGAGTGTTTGACGCTGGCTGGGAGGGAGAACATTCGGCACCGAGCCAACTACAGTCAGAGAGTTTTCCCTTAGCCCCAGCAATCTCCTTTTGCTTCAGAAACTCCCGAGTTACTTTACTGCTGATAACACGATACTGAAGCCATAGCATCACCATAAACATCAGTTGAAAATTCTAGTCCTTTTGCCTGTTCAGCCTCAAAATTAATTTCTTTCCGTGACTCGGTTTTTCTAATCAAAAATGTCTCTTTCCAGAGCCACATGGCTCCTACTTTCCCTGTGCAGGATTGCGTCTCGGTCTCCGTGCCCAACGAGCCTAAGATTCCTCTTGTTTCACAGGGTCCCTACCATTTTTTTCCTGAGTGAAAACCAGGTTAAACTGGTTCTTTTTTATAAAAAAAACTTTTCTATAAGTAGTATACCGGAAACTGGGAGAACAGTGACATTCAACATACAAACTCTAAAAAGTATCCTGACATTTTCCACAAATGAACATTGAATTTTCAGCTAAAAATAATAATAAAAAAAAATAAATTAAACATGATCATATTTTTCATTCCTGCATTATTATGCTCATGATAAATTTGGAGAATCCTACAGGTGCATTCAGCCAGAAAGTCAAAAGGGGGGCCCTGCTGGGTATTTTTAAATAAAGGTGTCCTTTAAAGGTTAAGTACGAATGAAAGGATGTAGCATTTTTGTTCAATTACACTAATGTTTTAAAGACAGCATTACTGTCACGTAATTCAAGCCAAATAACATCTTAGAAGAAAACAAGGTTGAGGGAGGGGGAAATGGTGACACAGAGGAATCTTGGCCCTATATAAGCATAGGGGAAAAAAAGACAACAGTGGAAAGACCGAATGGCCTGGATTGTGAATGGATATTCTGGTTGTGATCCTGCTTTTGGTGCTTCTTTCTCTTTCAGCCCCAAATTAGGCTTCATCAGTCTGGGTCCACGCTCACTCCCCTCCCCTGCTTGCCAAATTTCTGCTTAGCCTTGCAAGAATCAGCACTAATTACCACAGCAAGAGATTTCGCAGCTCTTTCCCTCCATTGACCTCCCCGTCGGTGCCCTGTTCCTCTCCAGACAGCCTACACACTGAAAGGATTTGGCCAGAATGCTGCCAAAAGGGGAAGAATTTAAAAGGGAGAAAAGCAATGCAGGTGGCTAAGAACCACCTGTCAAGGATTCCCAGGTGCAGACAGATTAGGGATGCTATTTACTGCTGCCATGGCTGCAGCTAACTCTTTGCCACAGAGCTTAATGCGGACGTGATACCTGCAACACAGGTGAGCGGTAAGAATGGTAGTTCCCCTTTTTCTTCACCTATTAAATGGTGCATACGGGGGACGTGTAAAAAGCAAAAATACTGAAGTAATCAAGCCGTTTATGACAGTCAATATTTTCTTCACTTCATGTGATCTTCTCTTATAATAGGTTAGGAATAATTTTTTTCCTTTGCCTTGCACTAGATATTAAAGGCCATCTTATCAGAAGCCATTTGACAGTCATATCTTTCTTGTTGATAATACAATTTGACTGACAATAAGTCAGGGACGGCAATTTGAACTCCTCATTGGCCCGACAATCATCTCTTTCTCATTTACGGTGCAGTTTGATAGACAATAGGCCAGGGGATTGGCAGCCAGCTAGTTTGTTTTTCCCTGAATGCATATTTCTAGCTAAGACAAGACATCAATTCCTAAATAGTCTGGTAGATAATTTGTACAGAATTCTAAAAGGGTGATATAGCTTAGTATTATTACTAAAATAATATTGTTCTTTGGCTTTGTACCAATTTCACGTTTAAGGTGATGGTTTTCTTTCTTCCTCCTCTGCCAGTTGTGTGTCTCTATTTTTCATCAACATCATTAAAGCACTGTAGAATTACAGTTTATCTGTTAGGAACTGTTATGTAGGTTCTTGACAATTTTTCTTCTTAACAAGTATCAGAAAAGCTATTATCTGCTTTGCAAAAGCAACATCCATGTATAATAATTGGGATGTTTGGGGAATTATTTTCAGTGGTTGTTGCTTGTGCGTTGTTGACTATAGCCGGTCACTTGCAGGATATCTTCTTTATTTTTATAGACAAAGAATTCTGGCACTCGCTATGTTGTTGATAACTGTCATCTCTAAATAAATGCACTTTCTCTGATGCTTGGTACACTACTGCCTTCCACAAGTGGGTCTCAAAGCCAAAACCAGCATAGGTTGCGGTGATGTCATAACAAAGGGGTAGTTTGCAGTGACCTTCTCCAAACCTTGGCCGGGAATCAATACCAAAAAGGTCCATGAAACTCTGCAGTAAAATATCAACCTGTCAGGATGCCTGATGCATCTGTACCGTCCCTGCGATGTTCAAAGGCAGAGGAAAGTGAGAGTATGGAAAAGAGCTATCCTAAAAAGCATTCTTCCTTAGGGGGGGGAAAAAAAGCAAAGCAGATATTTGGAGATTAGCGTTGCTCTGCAGTTTCAGTCTGATCTTTAGGCGCTCTCCGTTGGATATACTTCACGAGTGCAGCCACTGTGGAGGCGGGTTGAAGGGCAAGGGAGAAGGGTTCATGGGCAGGAAATCGATAAAGGTGCAATTCCCAGGCTGAGGCAGCAGATTCTGCAGCCACTTTTAAGTCCATTATTCACAGCAGTTCTGGTGTCCGTGGTTTGCAGGGTACCGCCTGCGCTATAGAGGGCTTATTCTTCATACCCCCTACGCACCCTCACAAGACACATTTAATTAAAGAAGTAATACAGCTACAGAGAAACACTAGTTGATATTTTTGTAGAGGACCCATGAATTTTTTAGCTAGAGGAATATGATCTCTTCGTAGTTCAAATGTGCCACCTCGACATGCAAATATTTTGTATACAAATATTGGAAAGGTTTTCTCAAGTCATCGAGTAAATATTCTGCTCAGAAATAGTTTCAAAATTCTTCATAAAGAATCCAGTCAGCTACACCATTTAAATATGCTGGAGGGACTGAAGATTGAACAAGTAAAAGTATAAATTGTACTTGAGCTACCGAGGAACAAAAAGTAGAACAGGTATGTTTGTGTCTACGCTTGTTACTAAAGGATGAAAGGGTAAAGAAAAACTTTAAATTGATACTGAAAAGACATTAGACTGCAGAATTCTCATGCAAAAACATTCAGTAGAACAAGATGCTTAAAATGAGAGCTAAAGGCACTAAGCCAGCGGATTGAAATGTAAAGTTTGTTCACGGTGGAGACAAAAATTTTTATTCCTTGTTTTCTATTCCAAATAAATTTCTTTCTGATGCTGTAATCTCATGCTGCTGTTTATCTCAACCTGTGACTTTGCTTATTCCCTTTTCTCTTCTAAAAATCACTGCAGCCAGTGGTGCATTTAATCAGCCTCTTTCCTAGATAATGCCCAATAAGGAGCATCTTCCCGTCAAACACCTGAACTGCTGAATTCTCCCAGTTAACACCACCATTTTGAACACGGAAGATTAACACAATAAAAAAAAAAATCGAAGGGAACAGAACTAAATTTCAAAGATATTCACAGCTAACGTAACAGAGCGCTGAGCTCTGTACTCGTGCAGAGAGCTGTTGGCTCTAGGCATGCTAAACGAAACGTGTTTTACAGCTGGATCAGAGTTAGAAAAAGCTTAATACTGCTATCGTTTCTTGGGATCTTTCTTTTCCTGAACAAATGGCAAAGAATATAGCAGCCAGTAGTGCTATAGTATGGATTTTATAAAACAGAACGGCTGTTTTCTCACTCCTATTCACTTGATACTCAGCATTCAGATAGTGATATTCACGATCATCTTTTTTCAATTAACTACTGATGGGCTGTTGGGGCACAGTAGTGACCAGTTATGGGGCAGAAGAGGACACAGTTGTTCTTGCCACCTTTCCAGATCCATTTAAAGTAGATCCTACTCCATAACTGGGAGCTGATGCAGCTATTTCTATGAGCTCTGCCTTTTTTCTTCCTGGGGATGCCCTAAAGCTGTACTTTCACTGGTAAATAAACGTCAAAAATTTTGTTAAATATGGACCCCCACCCCGCAATAAAAAATGGAAAAATAGATCACTTTGTCCTCTGGGGAGCTATAATGGAAGACTGTAGTGCAGGAAAGAAAGATACGAGATCAAAATTGGAAGCGCTTAATTTTTGAAATGTGAACTCTCTCCAAGATGACTATAGAAAAAGGGAGAAGAAAAATAACAGCTGTGGACACAAGAGCAGAAGCAAAACATGGAAACCATTTCCCAGTTCAGTAGTCTATTTCCAGGTAACACTACGTAAAGTAAATATGCAAAGACAATAGCAAAATATACTATTTTTATTGTCGTCTCTCTCAGAAACTGCCAAACAAACCGCTTTCTTTGATTTATTACATTTATTAACATTTTGCCATTAAACAGTACCACAGGTAACAATTATTCTTTTTTTTCCCATACTTCCAATTATCATGTCCAAGTTAAATGTTCATAGTTTTGAATAATCCCGAAATTCTTATGTCTATGTGAAAACCTTTTCCCTCATCATTGTGTTACTACAAATAGAGATTCTTGCCTGCTTTTTTTGGTCCAAGATAATACAGCTCATTTATTACAACACTTGGAAGACAAATTTGGGTGTGGGTTTTTTTTTAACTGGTCACTCCCTTTTTTTTATATTAATTTTTCACTTTAAGGAAAAAAGAAAACAGCTAGGCAGAAGAGACAATTTTCACTCTTTCCACCACTCCCGGTAAAACATACTTACATTATATGATTGAAAGAATTGCCTTTCAGCTTTGATAGGTTATAAATAGAAGGCACTGCCATTGTCTAGCAGCTCTGCAAAGGAGAGGTAACTGAGTAGATGAATAAAATATTGGCATTAAAAAAACATTCTAAATTAAATCTCAAAGTAGCTGATGAAATATTTCTACAGCAGTCCTGTCAGCTCATGCTCCAGGTAGTAACCTCTTTTGCTAGGATTTTTTTTTTTTTTTTTTTTTTTTTTTTTTAGAATTAAAAAAAACCCCACCCCAAAACGAAAACCTGAGCTTGGGGAGGGCCTGAGAGTGTCCCAAGCTTAAAATCATAGAACAGTTTGGGTTGGAAGGGACCCTTAAAGGTCACCTAGTCCAACCCTCCTGCAATGAGCAGGGACATCTTTAACGAGATCAGGTTTCTCAGAGCCCCATCCGACCTGACCTTGAATGTTTCCAGGGACGTGGGGCGTCTACCACCTCTCTGGGCAGCCTGTTCCAGTGTTTCACCACCCTCATCGTAAAAAATTTCTTCCTTGTATCTAGTTTGAATCTACCTTCTTTTAGTTTAAAACCATTACCCCTTGGCCCATCACAACAGGACCTATTAAAAGTCTCTCCCCAGAGAGAGACTTCAAGTTACCTGAGGCGGAGACTTTTCCAGACCTGCCATTCACACAGATCCTGTTGAGGTGCTTTGCTCTTTAGTGTCCATCCCCATTTTCATAGGACCTGAACACCTCGCAGTACAGCCTGCTTGTTCTTCAACGAGGTGGTGAGGCAGAGTGATGCTGCCCTCCCCTTCTGCATGTAGAGAGCTGGTGCTGCTTGTGCACTGTGCTCGTGGAGAGATCTTGAGTCCAGACTCGATGTCCATACCTGCTGCCGTCTTAACGGCGCACGGTCACCTCTGTCCAGTGCATGCTAGGGAGGGGAAAGGCCCTGAAATCTCTTAAGTTATGGGACCACATCAGGCTGCAACTGGTTGAGCACTGAACAGGCTGCCCAGAGAGGTGGTAGAGTCTCCGTCTCTGGAGACATTCAAACCCCACCTGGATGCATTCCTGTGCAACCTGCTCTGGGTGAACTTGCTTTGGCAAGGAGTTGGACTAGATGATCTCCAGAGGTCCCTTCCAACCCCTACCATTCTGCGATTCTGTGGTTCTTGTGGTTCAGTTCAGACATGGTGTGGAAGCAGCCAGGGAGATGGGCTGGTTTGTCCAAACCGGTCCGGACCTGTGGCCGTGTTGCAGGTTGAGGGTCCCTGGGCTGGGCCAGTGCACTGCCCTCCTGTGCAGAAGGAGGTGAGGGGAATGCAGAAATGGTCTGGGAGTTTGTTAATACCCTTAATGAGGCATTAGCTTTATTTAATATGAAGTGCAATGTGCGTCATATAAGGCCAAGTATTTCAGGGGCAGGTAATTTAAAATCTAACAGCAATTTACCACTCTAACATCAGCCCAAACATCTCTGTTTAGATTTTAATGCTGCTCCAGCTAAAGGATGACAGCACTGAAGATTAAAGGTTTTTTTTACTCCTCTTTAAGATCTCAGCAAAGTGCAGATTTGAAACACAGAAAGAGGTTGACCTTCGTATTAACCTGAATCTCTTTTCCTGTTTCTTCTTGAACATATTTTATTCTCTTTATGCACAGTGGGGCTCTTTTTTCATGTGCTCCGCTGTTGAACGAAATGCCAAAAAGATGGAGTGTGCACTTTTACATCAAAGAAATGATGAGACCATAAAAACTCATTTCCCTTGTGACTTCTTAAATTGTTGCTAAGGAATTGAATGAGTCTGTTTGCAACAATGTGTCCCTCTAAATTCTGTTTTCTTATTTGTCTTAAAACACAAAGCCACAGTTTCATGTAGATCCTGATCCAAAGGCCACCGAAGTCAATAAAAGATTCTTGGTTACTGCACCGAGCGGTAGGTCAGATTTTTCAGGTATTTCACTATGTAAAACCCAGGACAGGACGTTTTAAAAAGAACTGGCCGTCTAGAGAAAAAACATAATTGCCTGGTTTATTTTGTTTATTCAGCTGGTTAAAAATTTTACCTTCACATGGGCAAGAATTAAGCGAGCTCCTTTCTTATGGAGCAGAATGGATCTGACAAGGACAAGAAAGGTCAAGCAGCAGCTGAATTCAGAAATCCAAACCAGCGGAAATATTGATTTACTTCAGTTTTTCTCATACATAAAGGTGATGTGCAGTAGAAACACACACAGGAACAAAGTCCACAATTTAGGCTCTGTTGGAGGGAAACCTTCCCCAGTTCTGTGTACGGGTTTTGGATAATGACTGTAACTGCTGGGATGAATGATTTGTTACTACTACAATCCAGTAAGCTGCTGGAAATGGTCTTGATTGGAATGAAAAGGCATTGTAAAGCAATTAAGTTCTGACTATTAAAAAAGCTCCCACAGGGAGCATTAATTTTTAAAAGTAGACAAAGACTGCATTTAGTAGCTGTATAACTGTGGCTATACTGAAATATGGAAAAATTCTGCAGCAAGTCTGCACTATTGTAAATACGCCTTATCGGTTTACAGAAAAAGGTTGTGAAGTTCCAATTTAGAAAAGCATTTAAGCATATGATGAACTTTCTTTCATTTTAACTGAATATAAATTAAACAAGTTGCTAAGTCCTTTGCTTAATAAGGAGCAATTTAAATATCTGCCCATAGCCCAGGTTCAGGTTTCGCTGAAGTCTCCATTCCTCTGAATTGGAGCCTTAATCCTCTGAATTGGTATTTTTGGGGTCTATAATCCACTTTTCTCTCAGACACAAGACATCCTTCTTTTTAAAGATACCCATAGTGTGCATGATGTTCCTTTCCAGAGCTCCAGACCCTTTAATTTACAGTTTATTTCTTTCTCCAAAGGCATGTAGTGATTTAAGCGAGTAATTTATAATGGTTCAAAATAGTGATTTCTTACTCTACCAGTTCAAGAAAAATCCAGTGCTGGAGAAGATACTAAACCTTCTCTGCGTAGGTCTCTACCTCTGATCATGCTCAGAGGTTGACACGTGCCTTCTTCCTCTCTTCTGTCCATTGCAGACTCCTGTCACACTTATACCCAGTTTCTGTTTGGTCAGTCTCTATTTTGTGCCTAGAAATAGACACTATCTTTTACAATCCCATGCTGGGATGGCAGAACAACGGAAAAACATCGCTACCAGTAAAATATGTTTAACTATTTTCAACATGCTGGAGGGAGACAACGGTCCATATCAAAGCCTTTGTGAAGGCATCAAGCCAGTTTCTCAGATTACATTGTTTATAATCTCACTTGGGTTATTTCCCAACAATTTAGAAAAAGTGTGACTGTTTTTGTACCCAAAACGAGTTTGGCCAGTGTTAAAGTGACAATATGGGATATTTACAAAACAAGGCTACCTAGCATGACTGGCAGTCTAGCATTCTGATTAACTGAATGGTTGTAGCAACTCTGTTACTGAAGATAGTTCAACTATCTTCTGAATTACATAGGGGCGGTTGGTTAGGATTTGGGGTTTTTTTTGTTGTTTTGGGTTTTTTTTCTTTTCCTAGTAGCATAGTTCTGAGCTGAGTAATTGAGTCAGGTTTTGTTCCACGCTACTGGTTCTGAAACTGTGGATGCAGCAGATGCAGGAATACAGGTTAAGAGAATCACAAAGGGATAAATGGGCAAATTCGCTCAATGCTTCTGATTGCAGAGTTCCTTGGGCTGAACATTTATTTGCTGGTAGCTAGAAAGGAGAAGCCCAACTATACAGGTACTTTGTTGAAAAGAATTTATTATAAACTGCACTTGAAGTGGATATTTTATACTATTACTTAAAACTCAGAGCATTATAATTTTGGTTTCGAATCAAAGGAAGCAGACACCCATTTTCAATACCTATAGCTATTACACTGTCATGTTAGATACTGCAGCCCTGACTCCAGAGGGTGGAAGGTCATTGGCTTCCATGTTCTTGGAAACAGAGAAGAAAAGCAGTTTGGAAGGGGAAAATAAGTCTCCAGAAGATCCAGTTTTTATTTTTAAACCAGTAGGTTGCATTTTCAATATCCCACTTTGGTATTTTTTTCCTTTGCCATCAGAAACAAGTATATAACAAGTTCATACCTTTTAATCTAAGAAAAATTGACAGACCTCACGTTGAAAACCCGCTATACAAACAGCTGAACTTTTCAGACTTCCAGGAGTAATTTCATTACAGGGGTTCTTCTGAGATGCTTTTATTATTTAAAAACACAGTGTTTTCCACCTGATGAAACCTTTGGCATTTTTATAACGTGTAACAAAATAATCACTACTCATGGGGTTGCAACCCATTTTTTACAGCAATTAATTTTTTTGTGGTGAAATATCTCAATAAATACATTGTTTCAGGCTAAAAAATGACTTTGAAGAAGAGGAAAAGAGGAACTTTCTGCAGTGATGTTGGAAAAAATTGTTCTGCCATTTGCAAAATGTACCAGTGCCTTTTGATTAAAACTAAAAGTGAAAAATCTGACTCTAGTTTGAGCCTTAGAGATAAAATTCTTTAAGTGAGCCAGAGAATGAAAAGAGCGTCAGGTAGCACTCTGAACTTCTACATGGTCTCAAAAATGCGCTGCTCTGGAGGAACCGTTTGTAGAAGTGTAAGGGCATTTTTCTGCAAACACGCCTTAAGCGCAGGTGCTTAACTTCTCTGTTATCTTTTGCTTTCTTTTCTTACAAGCTGATGTCCAGCACAAATTAAACTGAATGCTACATTCAGTGGCCAACTAGCTATTAATTGGTAAAATCTGTGTTGAAACACTAGCACGTAACAAAGGTTAAATCCACGTGCAGTTACCGGGGACATGGAGTTGAGCTGAGGATAAAAAACGGAAGGAAATGTTGTGGTGTCTATTTAGAGGCCAGAACCCCAGTTTTCATTACTTGTGCTTCCAAAACTTCACTGGCTTTTGAAAATATAAAAGGAAAGTACTTCCTTCCCTGCTGTGATGCAGTGCGAGGCATTCTCAATGTCTGTGCTTGTACTTTGTTGCGCTCTTTAATACATCTCTCTCTTGAAGAGAAATTTATATTTGAGAAGAACGGAATCTCTGGGAACGCAACAGAACTAGAAAAGGCAAGAATGTTACTGATCTCAACCTAGACTTGCAATAAGCTTTAGGGAGTAAATGGTGATATCATCTTGCCACCTGTTTTAATTCCTAATGAGCTCTAGAATATGTAGTTGCATAGTTTGTATTTCAGAACGTGCCTATAAGACCTACAATAAAGGGACAGTGCAATTGAGCTAAGGAGTGATGTTGAGAATAGTAAAGAAATAATGACTTCCGTTGAGACCTTTAGTAATGTTTATTGATTTCATATCTACTTAGACATATCGTTGAAACCAAGACCAATCCTTACTTTGCCAGATTTCAGGCCTTACTGTAGATTTCAATGTTCACTAAAACAGAAAGTTCATAGAGTCACTACACCCTGAATATCTTCATAAGAGGAGTATTTTCAAGAACATTTCAAGATGACATTCTAAAAAAAATGCAACATCAGAAAGAACTGAAAAGTATTCGCATAGAAATGACAGTCATTCGTGACATCCTAATTTGTGCCTATGTTTTAGGAAGTTTGTGAAGATTCCAGGGCTGATTACTGTATTCATTTCATGAAAATAACAGGAATGTACTGATTCAGTGTATTACTCTCTTAAACCAGTCTTAAGAAAAGATTTATCTCAGTTATCCAATGGTAAAAATTATATTGCTCAATTTCTTCATCTTTAGTACATGTGATAACACAGAAAAATCACTTTGCAAAGTACTTTATGTCAAGGGAATTCCAGGACACAGTAAAGAAGTGCACATTGAAATAATGAAAATGTAATTTGGGGCTATTCACAAAAGAAATAATTAGTGTATTTATGAATGTTAAACTCTAAGTCTGCTGCTTAGCTATGTGCCAGTAAATTATGCAGACATATAAAAAGGGTGCATGCTTAACGCCGAGAAGAAGCTGTTACGATACTTAGGACATGGTATATCGGGAAAATAATCTTTACCGTGGTGGTATTTACTATTGGTGAAATAAAAAAAGAAAAAGTATAGAGGAAAAGGAAAGTTAAATAGTAGATATAATTTTGCTTTGGAATCAATTCCCTTTCAGTACAATGGAATAACTGTGAAAGCGCTTTTGGAACAAAGATGTGAGGGACAGTAGAGACCAGTCAGAGGTCTAGAAAATATGATCTCTGAAGAAAGACTGTGTGAACTGGGGCTCTTTTAGATTAAAAAAGAGAAAGCTAGGGCTAGGTGACCTCCCTTCCATATTTCTATAGTAATAAAAGGAACTGCAGGAGGATCGCTGCACTCAAAGACATAATCCTACCTTTCAGGAAATGAAAATTACTTCTGTATAAAAGTTGAACTGTCACCTATCCTACAGAGTTATATAAAGAAATAAGGGGGCATCAGTGTCCTTTTACTCCCAGGACAGGCAGGAAAGCATCTTGCATGGGATGGCAAGACTTGTTTATATGCAGGAGAGTGGGGTGTTGATTAAAGCCTTGCTCTTGCTGGAGTGCTCTTTGTCTATTGTTTTATTATTTTATTAATATTTATTACAAAAATATTTAGCTAATAGATCAGACGATGCTTAGAACTATGTGGTATTAAACCAGTAAATAAATACCTGGTTTTTAACTGTGGGTGGCAGATGTATTTACAAATATCTTCATAAGGAGAACCTGGCCACCTCAGCAAGTCTTGACAACACTACTTTCTAGGAAGCCTCCTAATCAATAATACACGAAGTATATGCCATATGGCCATATACTTTTCACTGGGATAATAAATGCTATGTTAGTTTATCAAAATCATCTTTATAAAATGTAAATGACTCTTGCAAACAGTCAGATAAAAGGTGGGGGAGAGTGAACGCATTCGAAACTGGTATAAACTAATTGGGAAATTCTCAGTTCACTGTTCTCCAAATAGTCTGTGATAACATTCACGGGTCCTCTTTTTAGCTTTGCTTACAGGAATGCAGAGAGATGCCTTTTCTTCTTCTGTGGCAGAGGGTATTGCTTACACGATGTGAGAACAGGTAGGCAGAGGAGGGAGAAGATGAACGGAAGAAAGGGTCCGTTACAAAGGCTATTCTGTGTTTAGAAATTAAAGGGAGATAAATGGAATGCTGTGACCTGCCCATATAGAAAAGCAGTGGTAGAATCAAGCCTAGGACTCAAGGCTCTTGATGCCTTGTTTAGTGTTTACTCTCTGCCACAGTTTCTCAAAACCAGTCCTGTTTATCTTCCTTGACTGTGCTTATAGGTTAGGTACTTATACAGGTACTTATATAGTAGGTTGCCACTCTGCCCCTGCATCTGTCCAATGCAACGGAGAGTTAGCATTACAGAAGGTTTTAAATAGATGCTTTTTCAGATTGTGTTTGCATTTAGCTTTTTTTTTTTTTAATACAGCAGGAACACTGAAGATGTGAAATTGTTAATATTTTTAGTTGAATAGATGAAGAAACATTCCAAAGGTTACTGGTTCTATTTCTGAGAAATTATAGCAATGCGCTTCATCTTTCAGACAATTGCTGCAGAGACTTGTATAAATCTGGCACATTTGTTCTTGGTTTTTTTTTTTTTAATTTTATTCTTGAGATTCTGCTTGGGAAAGAGTTGTTTTAAAAATTCATTATTATTTGATTGCAAGTTGGATGTCAGCCAACTAAATTTTTGAATTTGAAAGAAAATGCAGCCTCAGCTTCTCTGGAACTATAATGGAATGAAACCCTCCAAGCACTCATTAAAAGAGCTCCTGACGTCTAGCAAAATTAGATGAGGTGTAAATCACTGAACTACCATATGTGGGTTTGAAATGGAATATTTAATTCTGTAGAATCTAAACCCAAGGCAAAAGGGAAATTTAACTACACCAGCATAATATTATGATGATGGAAGAAGTAATACCATTTTAAAGGTTTTATGTTTAATGTTTAATTTTAAAAAATGTTTATTGAGGGAATGTTCGTTGATATCTACATTGTTATCTGGCACATAGGCAAATGCTTGAGAAATAATACCAACGCACAGCAATAACTTTCCTCCACTCAAGAGCTTCGAAGGGCTGTAGAAATATTGTTGGAAAATTCTGATTTGTAGAAGCCTGATCATAACAATTATTTCTTCCCTTTGCTTCTTCCTGATATTTTTGTGCCCTTTGATACAGCTCATATCAGGGGAAGTTTGCTATTGCTCCTCAGTTGCTGAAGGATGGAGTTGGTTCCACAGGGAGAATGGATCACAGTCTTGCCTTTGATTTTCCTTGTATTCAAAATGCAGAAGTGCTATTTTTTCAGTAACAATAACAGTAGTACTATCAGTAAATATTTCTATTCCTGTTCTTTCCGTTGACTTGTCGGGATTGGGGCTTTGTTATTCTGATGCCATGCAAGTTTCAAAGAAAAAATGCCTGCCCTGACATCTTTGTAAACAGACATAAGGAAAGGGATGTGGGTGCATCACCTGAACAAATAAATACGCTGAAGAATGGTCTCGCTTTGTTATACATGAAGTAAGTTTGATGATTTTTGATCCCTCCTGGCTCTATTTGAACTATAGCTCTGTGAGAAGATAATTTATTATACGGTTTTACAGTAATTTAAGTTGTCAGGCTGTGATTCATCTTTTAACTGAACTCTTGAGAATAAAGGTGAGATGGTGTTGTTTTATCATTATTATTATCTAAGCGTGTTTGTGAAAGCAGGCAAGGATTTGTTTCGCATGCTGCAAAAGTGTAACTGCCCCAACATGAAAACCAATTTAAAAAGAAAAACATGTTTGTTTTCTTGTTTATCTTGCACATAAGAATGGAATACTTCTGTACAGAAATGTACTTCCTTGTGAGGGGATGGATGAATAGACTTTGATTCCTCAAAGAAAACTATTTGTTTGTCTCTTCAAGCCAGACAAGGTGGGACTCATGAATTACATTTTAAGAGGAATCACTTTGAAGGCAAGGGAGAGATCATGTGAGAAAACCAGCATTTGAGGAAATCTTACACAGAGTTTCAAATTTATTAAGAATAAAGACATTCTTCAGAAAAGGAACGAGCTTTGAAAGACTCAGGATGTGCAGCACTGTGCTGAGAATAAGGAAGAGATTTGGTCCCTTCACATTGTTCTCTGGAGTGGAGAAGAGGAGCAGTGGGAGTGTGTTGGGATCAAAGGATGCCTGGTAATTTATTTTGTGCCCTTTTTTTACAGCTACTTTGATATCCAGCATAAGCTGAAATGAATAGTGTTCATTTCTTGAGGAAAATATGGTGCATTTGAAAACCAGTGTTCAAATGAGCAATAATCCAGTCTGGCTTCCTTTGTGTTATCCAAAGCAGCAGTGTCTTCAGCTCGAGATAAGGGTAGGAAGACTGCTTAATTTCAAACGTTTTCACTTTTATCTTAGACTGGGAAATCTGAATACTTTAATGGGTTTAGGTTTTTAATTTAATTCCAGGTTGCTCATCATTTCACCTTTCAGCTGGGCTATAGAGATAATTCAATCATATTTCCCTTGACAAGTCATCTGAATTACGCTTATATTTCTCTGCAGATGTGAAAACCAGCTACCATAATAGAGAGTGTGACAGACACTTTTGCCTTCCCTCCTTCTTTTTCCCTTAATTTAGGAACTGTACTGGTCTTGCTCCATAATACGGATGTCCTCTGACACAGGCACATGAAAGACAGCCCTTGTATGAAAGCGTAATGTGGTATTTCTGCATAGACACAATGCTAAAAGGTTTGGAAATAAGGCCAGAGAGCAGTCATCAGGCAAAAAAGGGGTCAAATATGCACAAAGAGTGTATTTTGGAGATTTGGGGAGTATGGGCTCTATTTTTGCCCTGAGTTCACATAGTGTACAGAGCAGTTTACTTACTTTCTCCCTTTCATGATTGTTTTCCATGAAGACTCCTTTTATTTCTTTTCCTGAGCTATTCCCTTGCTATCCAGCATATAAGCAGACCTTAACTTTAGACCTGAATACATGAACATGGAAGAGGATTCTCTGATCTGATTCTTGATCCCAAATGGATGATCAAGAAAGACACAAATATGACGTAGTAGTTTCTTAAATTAAAGTTTTTCTGTTAGACTTCACAAATTAATTTCATGTGTGAAACGCCTTCTCTTGGAGGTACCCCAATCAAGAACAAGCATTTCACAGGTTTGGGTGAAGACATGCTAAAATGAATGTAATGACATTTCCATGCTGAGGTAAGGTCTGTCTTCGGAATGTTCACCTTCCTTTTGAGGTCACTAAACATTACAATAAATGTTTTGTCCAACATTCGTTTCATCACCCCTAATTTTATCCTGCCCCTGAAGGTCAAGACAGCAACAGCTGCTCGGGAATTAATCTGTGCAGAACTACACGGGACTTTGCTGCTTTTAGAAGTCCTCAGGTGTGAACTGCTACCATCATCCCATTGAGACGTTCCTGCTTTCTTTGCTACAGGCAGCTAATGGTACTACTCTAGTTAAGAGGCAAACAGGCATCAAAGGCACATAAAATACTTTTCCCTTGAGGCCCAGACTGTAATTCCTGAGCTTATTCTCTTTAATTGTAGACCACACAAACGTGGTAAAGCTCAGGGTCTAAATCTACCCTTCACATGATATGCTGTCATCCTGTTGGTACAGTTTTCCGACAATCTTCAGAGAGATGTGGGCATTCATTCATTCATTTTTGCCCAAAATACTCACAGGAAACATCCATACTGTCTGCTATTTATAAAATTGGCATTCATTTTATATTTGGCAGGTGTTCATACACAACCCTGGACATCAAACAGCTTTTTCATTCGAGGCATTTTTGGTGCCTTACTGAAGATAGTCCCTTTCAGTTGGGGAAGTAACACCAGGACCTTTCCTCTTCATATAGGCAGCTTCTGCAATCAGGTGTGTATGTAAGTGAGGGTATGTGAACCAAAACAAAAGAAAAAAAGCCTGGAATAATTACAAAATTTTAAAAGTGTGCTACTGTGTGCGTGTGTGGGCACATGCATGTTCGTGTGTGGGCACATGCACGTTCGTGTGTGTGTGCACGCGTATGTTCTGACAAGACTGTGTCAGACTAACACAGGCTGATGGCTGATGTAGGTAACAATAGAGTGTCCTTGTGTAAGGCATAAACACTAGCCCTCTTCTTTACGTGAGATCTCTACTATTCTGCTTGGACAGAACCATGAATGCTAACAGAATCTAAAAAAAAAAAAAAAAGAAGAGTACAGGTTATTTTCTGGGTGATTTTTTTGTTTTGCTTTGTTTTTAAAGTAATTCAGATAACACAAAATGAACGAACAATAGGTGGATAGGTGAAACACGTTGAAGAACACTTATTTTAAAATCCAATTTAAATATAAATGTAGACTGGTCTGTTCAACAAAAACCTCATAAACCCAAGAGAAACTCTTATTTCAAATACAATAAACACAGTATTTTAGTCTTTAATTGTCAAAAGAGTTTTATATGCTCTGTTTTACTATGCACCCTTTTGATTTAAGAGGGTGCACTCATATTCTTGTCATGTAAAAGTGAGGAGTATTTAGTTATTATTTCTTTTAGTCTAGAATGACTTCCAACTGCTCTCAGATTAGTAAACAAACCCTGTATTTTTCTAGGGTCAACATGGAAAATAAATAAAAGGGCAAATGTAGAAATAATGGAAAAAGAGTATTCGGGTTGATATACACAACAAAGAAAGTGAACAGATAAGATGAATTTCTTTTCATTAAGTTAAAGCTTTAAGTTAACGTTAAAACCTTATAACTTGCCTTACATTATGTCAGTAAATTACGTAGACAAATTTTATTACAAATTTATTGTTGTCGATGTAATTAGACAATTATTTAAATGGATGGAAAGTGGCTCAGCTGACATTATGATTTTTCTCACTCTTTTTCCTGGTAAACTAGAAAAATGAGGGAAAGGGAGAAAATACAGAGGCACAAAATATAGTAAACTTAATTATACTGCTGTGTAAAACAGTGTTGTGAAGTAAGAATACTTTGCATCAAAAGTTTTTCAATGAGGTTTTATTAAACCTTCCTAATCTCAGACTGTCTTATAGCTTGAAGATATTTGCCTTCATGGCATAAAAAACCTGTTTGTAGTTAGTGGTATAATCCATCCAGAGTGTTACCTTTCATTATGTTGTTCTTTATCTTGATATTGATGCACAGCTGATAACTTTTCTTGGCAATGATGAAGCCACAGATCTGCTCCATGAGATGTAGCTGAAAATTGTATTTCATGATCTTGTTTTTAAACATCATTTTCATATTTAGTATGACCATGTGCATCTCTGACAGAAGTAAACTGTGATACGTGGAATTAATTTCAGTGGGCCAGATGCATGCCTCGTCTTGTAGTGACAGTGGACAGTTAAAGTCAACGTGGCTGGGAAAGGCATCTGAGAAAATGAAACTCCACCATCTGTCTTTGCTTCAAGCTTGTGAAATTGCTTTTAGAGGACTTGAAGTACAGCATGAGATGGAGAATTTGGAGAGGAAAACAGGTCAAAAACGATTGACAAGCCATTGTTCTGTGATATAATCCTTGTGGAAAACAGGTCTTCTGATACAAAGCAGTATAGCGGTTATTACTATTTCAAGCACAGATCTCTCCCATTTAAACTGAATATGAATATTACCACTTTGCGTTTCAGAATGTTTTATTTTATTCTGGCTTGCTTGTGCTGTTTCTTTATGCTTATCATTATATATGTGTCATTTTTTTTTATATTTTATGGTTTTCTTTTAGGTTTTCAGATCGTTAAAGAGTTCTTGATGCAATCATGTTAATTTTTGATGTACTTCTAATCTTTCCTCCATGTTCGGATAATTTGCTGTTGTGCCTTTATCTCTTGCATTCCTTTTTTCCTTATCACTTCTCAGATACTTGCATTTCCCTGAGCTATTTGAAGTCCATTACCCTTATTTTGTTATTCGCAATTTAAAGGAAGAATGGGAGACTTATCATTTTTATGATCTTTTTCACTTGAATTAACTTCCACTTTAAGATTCTCAACCACTTCCTCCTACGGAATTTGAATTAAATCTAAAATAGCTACTTTCTGTGTAATTTCCTCCACTTCATGAACAAAAAAAGCGGTCCCTAGCACATCTGAAGAATTGAATAGACAATCTATGTCCTGCCTTACTGTTTTTTCAAACAGATCCTCAGCTAGTCTATTCCTATCTCGCCACTAGGTCCTGCCATGCAGGTCTTTCCAGCTTCTGCCCCCTGGATACCTCCAGTAGTTGCTGTGTTGAAAAAGCCTCCTGATCAATAAATCTTTGGTTTAAGCCTGTCGCTATGTGTACTTTACTCTTCTCTCCCATATTTCAACTGGTTTTCAACAGATCTTTCTGTCACTTTTTTCCTAGCCTTCAGAAGAAGGAAATATGCCCTTTACAAGCCACATCCCCTGACTTTTCCTATGGCTGTTCTTCTAGAATATGCTATGCCCTTCTGTAACTACATCCCAGTATCACTGTTTACCCAGCCACACCTCTGCAATGCCAGCTAGGTTGCACTAGGATATTAAGAACTTAAGGTCTAGCACTTCTATCTCAGACTGCAGTGTTTGTGGATCTATACTTCAGATGTCTGATGGCTCACTTCACATTCTCCCTTTCTGCTTGCAATTTTTGCCTTTCTCTCCTCCTCTCTGTCTTGGCTTTGACGATACCTATTGTGAATCTATACCCTGAGAAGGGGAGGAGGTAAAGCCTGCAGAATATTTTTCACTGGTGCCTTTTAAAACTAGTTCAAAGCCTTGCTCATGAAGAGCAACTTCCCAGGCTGGTAAGAGGGTTTCCCTCAGCACGAATCTCTACAGACAGCTACCCTGCATGCCCACCTTCACACCTCCTGTGCAGCCAGATATTCCCCCTGGCACGAGCTGGACTTGTATCCCTAGCTGAGGGCATGGATAAGGTCAGCACCTCTACTCATAGCTTCTTCAGCCTCACTCATATCGTACCCACAGTAACACCAGTGCCCAAGCACACTAACAGGAGATGCCCCATGTGGAGATGTTTTGCTCTTTTGTGGCAATATCCATATGTCTAGGTATGTGTAAAACTTGCTACTTCAGGGAAATAAGGTAATTCTTAGAAATGATTACTTCTATCATTATTTCAAACTGCAGATCTGGAAGGTATTACTTCATATCTTCATAAAAATTAATGTCTTAAGCTAATTAAATAACTGCTTGTGTGCTTGTCAAAATATTATATTTATACTTGAGAATTATTTCTTCAAATTACTGAAAATAATTTCATTGAATTAATACAATATGCCAGTTAGATTCCTGGAATATCATGTCTGTTTCGACATTAATGCTGCGGGAAAATTTAATCTACTCAATTCTTTTTTGACATCTGTATAGTAGACAAGACAGAGATCAATGCATGCATAGCCTCTCATTTTTGTCAATTTTATGCAAATCAAAGGGCACAAAAGAGCATCATTTTATTACATTATTCCATTATGCCTAGTACAATTGTTTCATTATCCTTGTTGCAGCCTATTTGATGTACTTTTTTTTTGTTTTTTGCATGTATCGCTTTACAAAGTTTAATAGTACAACTACTCAAGTACTAACTGAGAAAAAAAAGGAGTAATTTTTTTAAATACATAGAAGAGAATGAACAGGAAAACTCACTAGACTTCTAAAGCAGTAATTGGAAAAGAAAATGCGATTTTAAGGAAAGGCAAATAATTTCATTACAGTCTTCAAACAAAATATTGAGAAATTAAGTATTAGAAAGGTTACTACAGTAGCCATTGTTTAAAGTTTTTTAAAAGAAGAGTAAGAAATCAACATGAGTTTATATTAAAATAGCATCACTAAGACTCAGCAATTTCACTCCACAGGAGATGAATCGTAGTATAAACACAAAGATGGAAATTGTATTAATCAAAATATTGATCGTACTGTTGATTTAACAGCTGCCCAACATTTTAGTTATTTTTTTTTTTTCAAAAAGATCAAATTTGTCAGCCTGAAAATATGGACTGAGACATCATGGTTTAGTAGTATTTGAAGAAATTGGTGTAGGGCTTACAAAGCCCTTGGGTGAAGTAGAACGTGATGAGGAAAAACCAGTAAGCCACTATTAATAAATGCAGTCTTCCTAAGTCTTGTGGATAAAAGAGAATTGGAGCATATGGTTTATTTTGATTTTCAAGATCTTTTAGTAAGGCTTTTTTTGACATCATTCAGCAAACTAGCCTTATCCAGAAAAATGTGGAAAGCTGTGCTACATTCTGAAGGAAGGGTATAAATCCCAGTAAAGTCAATGGAATTTCATTACCATCAAATAAATTTTTCAGCATTTTGCTGAAACTCATGAATAAAAAGAACAAATCCAGAAATAAAGGCTGCAGTGGTATGAATCCCAAAGATCATTTCCTGATTTAGAAAAGAATGAGAGAAAATAACTCAAAGTAAATGCTTTCTCAGCTAGAAAAAGTCTAATATCCGTGTCCCTTTGGGATCATTAAGGGTATTGGATAAATTCAGTATACCTACTAATGATGTGTAAGAAAGGTTGAATTGTGAGACGGAGCTTTGCTGACAAGGAAAAAATGCCCTAGCTTAGTCAAGATTAAGCAGGATTGCGAGAAACTCCAGAAGGAATAGCAGTGAAAATGAAATGCAGCAGAACGGATGCAGAAGAATACTCAACAGCGGGGACATTTGCAGTGGAAAATGCCAGTGTTTTCCAGATAATTTGTAATATATTGCAGGATGCATCAAGGTTTCAGCATGGCATACAATTACACATCTATTCAATGGAAAGACATCTAAAAACTTTTTCTTTTTAAAAAATCAAAGGATCATACTAAGAGTCAAGATCAACGTCAGCAGATTCGTTCAGTCATAGATGGAAAGGCTATCAGGTATAGCTTGGCTATTTAATTTTTAGCATCTGTACAGAAAGTACATAAAAACATAATATGACTTTTATTTCCTGGTTCAATAGACTTTTATTTGACAGCAGACAGGTGTTTCAAATAACAACAATGTCACTGTCAGTGCTGATAGAACTTGGTTTTGTCTGGTCTCTCTGTTTAGCTGAAGTCTCTTCAATCTTTAAATGGACCTGAAGCCAACTTACAATTTACCCTGTTATTCTTGATACAAAGTCCATAATTTTAAAATAAGTGTGTAAAATTGTAATTACATTTTTTTCCTGATGAAAAATTCTGCAAAGGAACAAACATTTCAGTAAAAGTCCGACTCTTTGTATATTTTACATCTTGGCTTATCATAGAATCATAGAGTCTTCATGGTTGGAAAGGACCTTTGAGATCATCGAGTCCAACCATACACACACAAAAACCCTCCTACAATCTTTGCCACTAGAGCATGCCCTGAAGTGCCAAATCTACAAACTGACCCTCACATTTTTTTTCCAGATATTGGCTTTTCATAAAATAGCATAAACATTAATTTCCCCCTCTTTTGTTTTGTAGTTCTTTCTGAGTTCAGTAAGCTTTCTACAGCATCTACAGTCTTTATTGTATGGCAGTTTGCTCACCAATGCTTATTGGAGATTATGGTAACAAATGTGATTCACTGCTGTAGCAAAATACATGCATGGGTGTTAAGAAAGCTAAGATTTTCTATCAAGGTTTCCCTTTAGAAGGGTGCCAGTGAATCTTCTGTGAACTTTCTTTCTTTCTAAATTAAAAAAAAAAAGAGTAGGTAAGGGAAGGCTTTTATTTTTAATCTTATAAAATTGATGCCTACCAAGAGTTGACTTACCAGATAAGACAAATATGAACAGAAAATGGTAACACACATTATTCTGTTAGCACTAGAATACAATTTACTTCGTTTGTTTTTCCTCATGGAAGAGACCAATGGTTTTCATAATATCAGAAAGGGCTATATGGAACGGCTCAGGTGACTCAGTGTCACTCAGTGAAAAATTAGCATGGGATTTAGGAAAAAATCCTCACGTTGTCCTGCATCCAAGGTGTTGTGTGTGTATTTGGAAATACAAGGGAAAACCTACACCGAAGTTAAACTTGTAAGGTTCAGTAAGAAGCCTGTACACTGCATACCATAAAACCTGTACATTGCTCTGATGTGTTAAGCTAGAAAAGCTCCTGAAGCTGTATCAAATCACTCTGCAGCTATTACCTCCACTACAGCAATCTACATGCTAGTTTTACCAATATGTCATAAGGCCAACTCAGATCTATATATCCCTGCCCAGAAGCAGGGCAGAGCTTGGCCCCTTTTACTTAATGACTCTGATAATGTCTGTCCCAAGGAGAAGGGAAAGGGCATAGAAAACATTTGTTTCTCTTAATATCCTTGCAAAGAGGTCAACCACAAAGGTAGTCTTTTTTTTCTCCCTCTTCTGTTCAGCCTCTTCTCAACATCACTGCAAAAATACTTCTGCAGTAGATACCCTAAATAGGACTAAGCATCCTTTAGGAAAGATGTTGTCTGCAGCAAGGCTCAATTGGTATCAGCCTGTCGGATACCAATTGGTATCAGCCTGTCGGCCAGCAGAGCAGGGAGGGGTGTGTGTGCATGTCGGGGGGGTGTGTATCGGGAAGAGGCTGGATTCTGCTATATTCTTGTCCTCAGGGTCTTGCAGAAATTCCGAATAACTGAAGAAGTCTGGTTTGAGGGCTGTTTCCCTTTATCTGTTCCACCCTGCCCCACAACATCAACCATATAGATCTTTAAATACACTTCAAGCTGTTTTGCTGAATGGACATGTATCAGTATCTTTCTCCTTGAGTACTAGTGCTTTCTTTTTGATAGTAATAGTTAAGAAGCCTTTATACTTTATACTTGCTCTTTTTATTTTTCTTTCCTACCAGAATGGATATTTTCTTGGAAGGTTTTGTTCACATATAGCCTTCTACATGACTGCTCTAGTCTGTAATTTCATTATCTGATTTTATTCAGTAACTTAAAACTTTTGTTAAGTTATTCAAATGCTTTTAAGTTTTAAATTCTACCCGAGACATTTTAGTACATTAGTCCTTCAAAAGTGTAAGCGATTTCTGTGTCAAGAACCAGAAGGATGAAAGGTGTAAAATGTTACACTTCTAAGAAGAGTGGAACTTACAGATATGCATGTAACGATGAGAGGATTGACAGATCTGACTTCTCTCAGCCAGATCTGTTAACTCCATCTGACACCAAAAAAAATCCCATCAAATCGGCATAGAAGAGAACCAATATTGGCATTTGCACATCCTTCGTTTCCTAGGGATATGAAATATCTACTGCATTGGTGTGACATACAGCAGCCAAAAGGTCTGCGTTCCTTCATTTTCGTAGCTTGTTACATTTAGCCAGGAGATAGCTGTCCAATATTTCCTCCTTGCTGTTCTAAATCTAGAAACCTTTATAGTTGTGTTTACATTTTTAGTTATGATTGTTTATGCAGTAAAAGTACTGTCATACTATGCTCTGCATCTCTTACAACCATCTTACTCCTTTTCTGATGGCCTATTTGTGGTTTTCCTCCAGCTTGCCCAACATAAATTTGTATGTATCTTTTCTTGTCTTTCTTGTTTTTTTTTTCTTTTTCTTTTTTCTTTGTATTCATTACTGAAGAAGAAAGTTGGCATTTAATGAACAAATGCACACTGATCATTGCGTTCTTGAAGAGATTTCTTGCCTGGTAAAGGATTGTTGAGAGCTCAGCTTTGCTGTGAATGTTAATTTCAAAAATTTGGCTGACTTCTGTAGATCTGAAGCAAAATCTTCCTTCAGTCTGAGCAAAAGATGGTGCTGGCTTTAGAACTTTTTTGGTTGGTATAAAGGAATTGAGAAAGTGGAGGAGGAATGTATCTCCCTGCCATGGTGAGCAAAACTATTGCTTAAAGTCTTTCTGGATTAGAGAGTAGTCTTGAACTGACTTTGTGTCTGGGACTATAATCTCCTGCATTTCTAGTCTTACAATGTTATTTAACAGAGGACAGTTGTTCAGCAGCCTTAATCACATGTAATACTGTACAATTAGCAGACTGTTCGACAAAGGCTTCAGCCTCAGCTTTTTTACATAAAATATAAAGCAGCAACACAATTTCCATTTCCTCTCTTTGCATGAACTCCCCAATTCATTACAAAACACACACAAAGACATGTCTAATAGCTAAGAAATGTGTCTGTTGCAGAACAATGATCTATCTCAGCTCTGTTAGGAGGACAATGTAGAGAGTCCTGGACTGAGACCGGCTTGTGGGCCTCCTGACATCCTCTGGAATGAAACTGGGCAAATCACTTCTCACCTCTGTTTTCCCCACACACTTTCAGGTATTCCCTCCGTCAAGACTGTAAACTCCTTGAGGCACAGGCTGTTTCTCTGTGATGTTTGTATTGTGCTTAGCTCTGACATCCTGATCTTGGTAGGACTCATATCACATAAAGTACAAACGGATACTGCTGGATCTTATTGTGCTGATGTACCTTGATTTTTTGGAAATTCAGGTGAAGATGTAACGGTATGGCTGGGAATACAGGCTAAATCAAACCCCAAATAACTCCTCCACACTCCAAGGGTAAGACCTGCAGAACCTGGAGAAGGGTCGATGTGGATCTGATTTCAGACTCTAACATGGGTCACTTTGGACCTATCTGTTTGGAGATGGTATCAGGAGATTAAATTAAACCCCTTTTTCTTTATCTGCTTGGAAGAGAGACATCATGTCATAAATTCTCAATTTCAGCGTTAGAAGAAAGTTTCAGAGGGTTTGATTGGTGTTATTTTCTTCATTGCTTGACAGCAAGATTTATTTTTTTCTTGCAAAAAAATTGTAAAATGAAAACAGGCTATAGCAGAGTTCAAAAAGAAGGGATGTGTATGGCTCATTCTGCAGAAAAAAAAGGACATTTTATGCAACTTTATTACAACGATTACTTTTGTACTGCTCCGTTTACAAAGCCAGGAACTTTTGTTACCGCTCATCAGGCTGTAAGCGGAAGGTTATTTGAACCGTAAAATGAGAAGATGGAGTAAACCCTCGGAAGGTAAGGATTTCCAAACAAGCTGTGACACCTCTCCCCGTATGAGCCGTAAGGAGTTCACAGAAAACCGCCTCTGAACTTTGCAGGACCTGAAGTAAACGCGGCCACCTCAGGTAAACGTCTCCCTGAGGAGAAGGATCAAGGCGGCGGGCCGGGAGCCACCAGCGCCGCCGGCTGCTCTCCCCGCTGACCGGGGCCCGGCCCGCAGCCGCCCCCCCTCCCGTCCCCCCCCCCCCCTCCCCTCCCGCGGGGCCGTGAGGTGCGGGCGGGCGGCCCGCGGCGGGCCCGGGGCCGTGTTACCTCCCCCCGCCTTTTTGTTTTAAGCGCGGGCGAGAGAGGTGCCTGTGGAAGCGCGGGTCGCCGTCGCCGGGCGCAGGGGAAGCGGCGGGAGCGGCGTGCGGCAGCTGCCGGTGTGCCATTACCCCGGCTGCACCTTCCCCGCGCCGGACGGAGGGGTGGGCGGTCTCCCCCTTCAGCGCGCCGGGCCGGGCCCTCCTCCCTCAGCCGCTAAGGGACGGGCGGAGGGACGGATCCAAACGGACCGAGGGGCGGGGGGCGTTCGAGCAAGCAGGCGGCTCTGAGAAAGGCGATGACAATTAGCCTTTAAAAATGGCTGCTTGGAAGCTGTCATCCAGGACGCGGAGGGGCTGTTAACCCTCCTCTCTCTCCCGCCCGCCTCCCTTCCCTGCAGGGCGAATAACGGAGAGGCGATAAGAGCCCCTCAGCCCTTACCAAGCCCCACCCCCTCCCGCCGGTGCGGGATGCCGTAGCGGCTCCGGGGCCCGGCCGCCCTCACTTCCCAGCTGACTGACTGGTGAGAGGACGGCGGCCCCCGCCTCCCCGCGCTCCTCCTCGCCGCCGCCCGCCTGTGTGCCGCGGGCAGAGGCACTACAAAGGAGAAGAGGGGAGTCGGGGGGCTACATGACCGAGGGTAGTGTGTGTGTACGCCGGTGGGGGGCATCTCTGGCGAGGAGAAAACACAAGGTCAAGAGGCAGTTCTCCTCCTCCTCCTCCTCCATGGAAGAAGACGGGAGCGATGAGCCCTGAGGAGGACGACGAAGAGAAGGGGCGGATGGCTGAGGGCTGCCGGGCTTCCCCTCGGGAGTGAGGGGGCGCGGAGGGCTGAAGGGGCCGGAGGAGGCAGCGCTGGGGTCGGGAGGGAGGAGAGGAAGGCGAGGAGGAAGCGGGGGGTTTGAATCTCCCTGGCTGGATTATTTCTCCTCAGGGGAAGCTGCCCCTGCCCGGGGTGCCCGGGGTGCGCGGGCGGCGCTGCCATCGCTGCCCGCCGCCGGCCGCGCCTCGGCCCATGGCCCCTGCCGGGAAGATGGAGCTGGGCAGCGGCGCCCGGAGAGCGGGAGCTGCCCCCGCGCCCCTGGGCGGCTGGAGACCTTTCCCTTCCTCCTGCTGCTGCTGCTTCTCCTCGCTTCTGGATGTGAACAGCTGGCTGCTCTTCTACGGCTTCTTGTACCTGGCCCTCTATGCCCAGGTGTCCCAGTCCAAGTCCTGCGACAAAATCTCCTGCTTCTCGGGTCATTGTGTCAACTCCACCTGCGTCTGCGACCAGGGCTGGGTGGGCGACCAGTGCCAACATTGCCAGGGCAGGTTCAAGTAAGTCTCTGCTTATTACGACTCCCTTCTTCTTCTCCCTACACCCTTTTCCTGTCATTTTCACTTGCCTGGCTTTTTTTTTTTTTGCTTGTGTCTGTGATGATTTTTGTTCATGTGTGGTGGAAGCATGTGACAGAAGTTAAGGATTATATAGGCTCCTCCACCTCATGATCCCTCCCTCTAAGAGCACAGGGGACAGTCCTCCCGTGGAAAATTGTACCCGCTGACTTACCGCTGAAAATAGGCTGCTCCACTTGATGGGAACTGAGAGACAAGGAGAAATCGGCCTAAAGCTGTGTCGCTGCTGTCCCTTCTGGAACTGTCATGGAAGTGACATGGGCACTTCATGGGGCTGCCCAGGGAGCAAAAATTACTAGTGGGTTTGAATGCCTTTTTCCTTCTGGAGAGTGAAAGTGTTTTCTCATTCCAGTCTTCCTCCCTTTCTTTCAAGTGTTTTAGCTAAGTGGATATTAGTCAGGCACATTCGGGCTAACATAAGTGTAACTTAGTGAAATGTACATGACTCATGACAAGGTTTGCAGGAGAGGAGAGAATGGTAATTGTAAAACAATAACATATTTTTGTAAAGGAGTGAGTGGTCAGTGGAGCTAGAACTACCTTCTTATTCTGAAAAGTGAATGTGATACCGAGTCATTGATCAGTAAGAAGGAAGCGCACCCTGACACTTGCTTTTGTATACGTAGTGGAAAAGAAGACTTAATTTATAGGGCTGTCATTTTCCCCCCGCCCCCTTTGGTATCAGTATAAAGACTGACTGTGAAGAATACTGTTTGCTGTTATTTCACTTTATAACCTTGGACAGGACATCTCATTTCATTCCCTTGTAAAACACCGCTTAAAAGAAGGAACTCTATTAAGTGTATTGACATATGTAGCTGGAAAGTGTTCTAATATCTGGCTAATAACAGTACATTGGTGAGGCTGTGTCTTAGAGAATTCAAATTCTGTCTTTGGAAAAGTACTTTTAAAGGTTAAAATATCAATAATTGTCTCTTCTAAATTGTGTTTAAGTTCAGTTTTCTCTTTGGATTATAAAATTAAGATATATAATTTACATCTCTCTTAAATTTTTAATCCAAGGTCACTTATTCCTAAATAAACAAAAAGTAAATCCGGTAACTTGTTAGCTTGGGAAGTTAAGGAGTAGCTGGAGTCAGACATGTTGGCTGAAGTAATGTGCACGCTGCAGAGAAAGAAATGATTCCCTCGTAATACCTGGGGGATTAGTCCATCAGTGAGATTATAAATGAGTTACAAAGGTAATATAAAGCAAATATAATACATCTTATCTGCATAAGAACTTGGTAATAAGATTTTAAAGTTGGTCATTTGTTGCCTGTGTGTATGGAGGATTTGGGGTTTGTCCTGCTCTGTGCAGTGGAACAATGGGCTAATTGCCTATGGATTGAGAGCAAGGAGAGGAGGCCCAGGTGAATCTTCTTTGTGTGTGAGGATCTGCAGGAGACAGGCTAGCAGAGCTATTATTTCCTTGCTTTAAAGAGATTACTTGTGTCCTTTGTCTTGATGCCACTCACAACAGACTCTAATAGTGCAAGGGTTGAAGCAAATTTTTACTTCTTAGATTTCAAAGCTTCATGTGAATTAGTAGATTCTCTGAAGGGCTACTGGAGCCTTTATCCAGTCCTTACAGGTATTTCCTTCATTATCTGTTGAAACACTTATGTTTCTTTACATTGGTTGTATTTGTCAAGTGAGGAGGCAGAGTGGTTATGTTTTCACTTCTGGTAGAAAGTTAATAATCCATCCCCACCTAGAGGAAGTTCTGCCTGAATGTTGAAAGGGCAGCTCTTCTGAGCTAAAGTAACACAGTGGTTAATCCATCTGCTGTTAGTTTTGGTGAAATCAGGATATATTCCTTATTAACTCCTCTATATTCTTTCATGCTTAGCTTTAGAAGTGACAGTGATGCTTGCATTTTTATCACAGAAGTAAGCTGTTTCTATTATGTTAGAGACCTATTTTTTTACTGAGGACTTTTTCACAGTGGTATCTTTGATAGCTCATCTTTAATCTTTATTCTTAGAAGCAAAATACACTCTGCAATGAAAAAAGGCATTCCAAGATTTAAAGCTTTTCAAGTCTTGTGAGTTTGGGATGGCATGAAATATGTTAACATTTGTTACAACGCAAGCAGCAACTTGGAGTGGTTGTATTTTGAATCCTGAAAATTCAGAGGGATGTTGAATGGATGATGAGTCAAGTCCGTGTATTTCCAGCTGAAGAGTTGGAAAATGAATGTTAGTCTGCCTCATGGCTGGGTGATTGAAGACCTTTCTGACTTCTGTGGCAGTTGATGGTTTGGCTTATTTTTGTGGAACACTTGTGTATTGTTTCTGTTTGTCTGTGAAGGGTGAGTATGTGTTTTATACACAAATAGCCATGGCTGGGCTTTTGCAGCAGCAATACTTGCATTTGATGAGTTATGTTGGATGTATATAACTTTTGCAGCACTTGCTTCTGTCAGCAAGAATTATTATGAAGAATGTTTCAGAATGACATAAAGATTGAAAAGTGTGCTTGGCTATTGTAACTGCATCAACAGTTAATTTATGGGTTGTAGATATAATCTACGCAAATGTTAATTGAACCTTGTGTATTACTCTAAACATTTACATTGTTCTAAGGTTTCAGCAGTTTGAAGTGCCTTGGTGCCCCTCTGTTATGCAAGATTAAAACTGAGCTTTTAATGACCTAAATAGGACATGTGTAAACCCTGTTTTCTGTCACTAGATTATTCGAGGAAACAGATTTTTTAAGGGTAAACTTAAAACACTTGAGAATAAAGGGATCTTTATTTTTCTTCGTACAAGTGGAGTATAGTTATTTTTGCTCCTCTAGGAATGAGTGACTTTCATTAGCAACCATCAGAAACTTATTGTAAGAGAAACACTCTACCTAGGGGTAACTTGGGACCGTTAATTCTTTGGCAAAAGATGTGTAGTATTTTTGGTTCTGTTTTACTTCTTTTCTAGACTGAGAAATAACAACATAGCAGAGAGACGTCAGAAATAATTGATCAATCTTATTTTGACACCTTAGTAAGCAGGTGTCAAAATTAATTGACAATACTATGGTAACCTTGCCTTTTCCCTGTAAGAGAGCTACAGAGTAAGTAGGCTACTTTGCAAATGTTGCTCTGGACTGGATAAAAGAAGGGTGTATGGGAGGTAAAAATAGGCAAAAAGTTTCTCTAGCACTATTTTATGACTCTTAGTTATCAACTTTTGTATTTATTCCTTGTATTGTGAAGCATGTGGTAACCCGTTATATAAATGGAAGTGTTGTTATTCTTACTGCATTGTGTTCACATGCATGTCAGTCACTTTTCAGAATGATTTAGGCTTCATCTCTGCCTGGCAATAAACTATTTTACTCTCTGCTAAGGATGGATGCAATTCTGATTATTCCCTTCTCAAACTTGTTTTTTTCCCTTCTGCTCTGACAGAATGCAAAAACTTTTTTTTTTAATTATTCTTTTGTTACCAAAATAAAAAAGGGAAACTTTCTTATAAAAAGAGAGGGGGAAGGAACTCTGCCTGCCTGCCCACAGGAGACAGGTGAAAGAGGAGAAAGCCCAGGGGTGAGCAGGTTCTGTTTTTATAGTGGGGAGCTTCAAACAGCACAGTTCCCAAGATGTAAACAAGAACACAAGCATGAAAGCACAGTGTCCAGTTTTATTTTGATAGATTGATTTATTAAGGAAATAAAGCTTTTAATGCTTCATCTGCCACTCTTCCCTATCCTGTACCTTTGAATTCGTTGGTCAGTTACAGTTTTTATGATGGTATGAGTTTGGGCAGCAGGGAGAGGGAAAGGCTGCCCGAATCAGTTGCATTATGAGACTTCAGGGAATTCAGGGAGGCAAACATTATGAATGGCCCAACTGCAGGAAAAGCTGCAGTCGCAGCTTCTACGTATTTAGATGTCAAAGTCAGTCAATCTTGAGATGCAGCACTACAGGAACACAGGTTTCATTAGTTTTGCTACTCACAGAATGACTTGTTAGAAGAAAAAAAGTTTTCTTCAGGTTGGAGCAGGAAGTTACCCCTTTTTCTAGCTGTGGTTTGTACACTGGTGTGTAGAAGAGTGTTAAAGAAAAAATTGAGCATGAAACTGCTCTTCCTCTTAAGTTTGTGAGTACCTGAATGACTGGAAGTAACCAATCTTCTAAAACGCTGTCTTTAAAAAAGTAGATTGTATCTTCAGACAGTTATTGTTGTTTATTTGGTAACTTGTGGGTCCCAATTGGCATATGTAATGAAGCAGATTGTACAGAATAGGTGAGCACCTTTGAGTACCTACACTTCAGTTAATCTGCTTTGCCTGGTCTTAGATACCTAGTTGTTACGGTGTGAGTAAGAGCAAATTGATCTGCTTGATTATTAAACCTTGTCTCCAGATGTTCTTATTGCACTTCTAAATTACCTCCTGCATGTTCTTCTTAATTTCTAGAGCTCCTATAAAAGATTCTGTGTTCCTCAAGGGCAAAACAGTTTACAAGTACAAGAACCTTCACAACTGAAGTGTTAAAAGGGTATCAAACTTTATTATTCCAGGCAAAATCCCTATTTCTATCTAAAACTCCGAATTCTGCTGTCTTCAGAATGACTCACGCAAGGAAAGTGTCCTTAAATTGCAGACTGTAAATGAACAATAATGTTGTATAAGAATCGATCTTTAGAAAAAAGTTAGTTTTAGCTGCAGCCAGTTGAAGTTCATGCCGTTGTGAAAAGGGGTGACTATCCTTCATGCTTCTCTTTGATTACATCTTTCTGCTTCTTATGTAAGCATTAACATTCCTGCTGAGAGTTGGAAAGTATCAACAGGAACATACCTCCCCACCTCCCAGCCAACTTTTTTTAAAGCCATCTCAGTTTCCTCATGTTACTTCACTTGCAAAAGTTTCTTGCTGGCACAAAGGAGGTAGCTGGAATGAGCAGGTGTAGATGGGAAAAGAAAATTGTCCCTTTAGAAGTTGTACAGGCTTAGTTTGCCTTAACTTTCATGTGAAACAACATCACCATTACACTGGTGTAACTTCTGTTACACAGGGTGAACTCCTGAGTCAGGCTATCAGTTGCAAAACTGCCTTTGTCATCAGCATGGCCTGTATCTGATTCAAGACATATGCATAATTATTCTTATTAACATCAGTGGAATTGTGTGCGATATTTTACACCTGCAAATTGCCTTTTTATAAATCAACATGTGAATGTTAATATAATTAAACTAGTGGAAACATCAGTGATTATGATTTTTATCCTTTTAAAATGTGATCTTTATTGAAATGTATTTTAGTGGTGATGCTTGGAAAAATATTTTTTCCAATGTGAGTTATTCTCTCTGTCTGTATTAAAATTTTAAAATACAATGATAGTTTGTATGATAGAGATTTTGAATTTGTAAGGAATAATTTTTTTTTATTCAAATCTTGTTTTGAAATGTAGAAGCACAAGCCATACAATCATACTACAGTCCTTCTACAAGCTAAACAATCTGCACTGAAAATTGTTTTTTGAAAGGAAAGCAATCTTTCTGAAAACTTTAAAAAAAAAAAAAGGTTTTTATTGGAGTGTATTTTTGGTTGTTATTTAATGCTTCCTGTATAGAATCATTTAGGTTGGAAAAGACCCTTCAGATCATGGAGTCGAACTGTTAATCTAACACTACCAAGTCCACCACTAAGCCATTTGAATGGTGAGGGTTTTTCATGTTTTTTTTGTAGACAAGACCAGAAATGAACTCGGTGATTACCTGTTCTTACCATTTATGTAGGCTGTAGGGTGACTCTGAATTAATTCCTGTTTGAGTTGAACACATGGTTTTGAAAAGCATCTGTACATGTCTAAAAACACTTCCACTGTCTGAAATCCCACTACAGATATTCAAAATTCTTCCATTGGTTATTTATCTTCACAGTTTTCTATAACTAGCAAAAACAAATGTGTGTTTCCCCTAATCCAGAAAATCTACCCTACCTCTTTTTTTTGTTTCTTTGAATTTTCTCATGAGTCAGGCCTTCATCGCAGAACCTTCAGTATGTCAGATCTGTGTTTCTCCTATGTAGGTTAAAATATGGTCACCTTTTCGTCACTGAGAATGGAGGAGCGTTCCTCGAGTCATCTCAACATAAAACAAGTTTTTCCATCCTTGATTGCTCTCTCAGTTTTTAGCCTTCCCTATTTTAGAGCTGTGAATGCCAAAACTAGATGCTTGTCTTTTGGTAATGGTGGTACTGGTGAAACATAGAAGCTGAGTAACCTCTCCTCTGCTGCTCAGTGTCCTGCTGTGTGCAGCTGCAGAGGATGCTTCGAAGCTTAGCACTGTGCTGGCTTAGCTCAGCCCATTATTTTCTCTCTCACAAGTCTTCTCAGAGTTGCTGCATCCTCATACCAAGTGATTGATGCATGGCCCTGCTTTTCTCAAACTAGCCTGTGAACCGAACACACCCTCCCCTGTTCAGAGTGATATTTAATTGTGGGGCTACAAACATGCATGTGTTTGGGATGGAGCTATGCTCTTCTAAGAACACCCCTCTTTCCCCCCTCAAGCAATAGATAATTAACAATGTACAGAGTCTCTTCCTGTGTGTAAATCTGAGGCCACCTATAGGATTGAATCGAAATGCAAGTTAGGCAAAGGGCTTGTGCGTTCTGGTGTCTCGTTTGTTTGCAGATTAAGTGGTTCATTACTTAAGCAAATAAGTGTGGGAACAGATGGCTGATGACCCTGTCAGGCCTTCAGACAGCACCAAAGGCTGGTTGCCATTGCTATGGGTGTGTAAAAAGCTCAGTTGTATCGAATGTATGCTTAAGTCTATCCATAAAGGATACATAAGTGCTGGTACCACTTACAGCATTTAATATTTATTGTGTTTTAAATTTAATTTGGCAAATAAATAGTCTCATGCTGTGTATCTCTTACTTCCCCTAACCAAAAAGAAGGCATGATGATGATATTTTGGAAGGCATTACCATAGTTCATGTCATCTTTTTAAAATGAGTATGAGTAGTTTTTGAGAGATCAGTTTGTCACACTGCACTAAAATTGATTTAGTTGTATGAAAATGTAGGCAGAAAAGGTAGGAGGTAATAGGAGATGCTACAGGAATATCCTTAGGATATTCTTACACATAGTAACTGAAGTGCTGGTGAAAAAAATCTTACTTTAAAACACTACTACATAGAAAATTAAAAAAATGCATTAGAAAACTCATGTAGTATTGAAGAATAATCATCTGTCAGTGTCCATAGAATTTATTATTAGCTGTATAGTCTAGTCTTGGAAAACATGCTACAAAGTTGATGTAAGGAGGAATAAATGATGATAATGCCTGAAAACACAGGCACTCCGTGAACTGCAGCTGTTAACAGTAATAAAGGGATAATAGTAAACTATAAGCAAAGGGTGTGTTTTCATGTGAGGTGGGTGAGCAGTGGGAATTTTCAAACTAGTATTATAGGTTGCCCTGTATATTATTAAAAGCCTAATGAATGCATGTAAGAGTTGCATTGATTTCAGAGCTCCATGTGGAGCAACACCCTATTGAGAAGTGATAGAACTGAGCTCAACGCTGTCTGTTACTTAGTGTTTATTCACAAAGTGCAAGAACTGCATTTGACTTTGAAGTGTCCTGCAGACAGAAAAGCCTAAAGCTTGTAGACCTCTAAAGAGTAATTTGGCCACCAGTTCTACAGAATATTCTAAGGTAAACATCTTAAACTCGCTGTTAATGCAACAGCATTTTGCAAAAAATGAAGTCACTGTAAAATCTCTCCCAAAATTTAGAGCTTATGTCACTCATCTGTAAGAAATAGATCAGTTTGTTTGAATCAGTATTTTATATTTCTTAGCTAAGGATGGAAATGTGCTACTACAATCACATGATCACAAAATATCTATTTTGTTCATGCTAATGATGTTTAGAAACAAGCTAGCCGTAGAATATTTCCGAGTTTTAAGCAGCATGTGCCTGAGAATCATGATTTGGGTAGGGAATTTTGAAGCCAGGATATTGTAGGATTACCTGGCAACAGAACAACTACTTAAAGATTGGATGCAGACACATAAAATGACACTTAGTGTCTGCATTTTCTTATGGATTTCTTCTGTAATTTATGTGCTTCAGTGTCTCATCTGTAAAAAGGAAATAATGTTTCCTGTAAGGTTAAAGACTTGAGGTGACCCACGACTGTAATGATGAGGGAAAGCTAATAAACCAGGTACAATTTTAGAGAATGCATTTCTTCCTAGAATGTGATAAATACTATGGGATGAAGTACTGTTGTCCAAACTGTGCCATGTATCTCAAACAAATGAGTAAAATTGCATCCTCGTTAGGTAAGGTGGATCTAAAACTCGCAAGTCTGTATTATTGCAGAATATTTGAAGAATAAATTGTTGTCTTATTCAAGAGAATCCTTGGAAAAAATTACACGTTGGCTGTCACCGATAAGATTTTTATTAGAGAAGGTGAGACCCCCAAAGACCCAATGCCCAACCTAGAATTAAATCTTACAAACAAAATATTGTGATACGTTGCAGTACTTAACAGATATTTTGATGAGTTAGTGCTCTACTTATAGAAATACAATGTTCTATATTAATTATGACATTCTTGTATCAGTATCAAAGGACCATCCATTCCAGATTTGTAGGATGATTGCATTATGTTATTATAGAATTGTGAGTCTGGATTCACAGTCTTTAAATGTAGCTATTTTATTTTTTTTTTATTATAGACATGTACTTGTATTTTATGCATAGATGTATGTTTGTTCCCGTTTTCCAAGTTTTCAGCTTGTTCTCTGTTACCTTGAAGGCTAATAAACTTGCCTTCAATGAAAAAGTGGATCGTGTTCAGTATGTCATGTAACTATTGGGATGCAGAAGCTAGGACTGAAGAACAATCAGAAGTATCAGAGAAGGACCAGATTTTAACTATGTACGTTACCAGCGGTGGCAGTAAAGTGTGAGAAGCAATGATTTTGGTCAAGACCCTGGGAGGAGAGCTGGGGTTAGTAAAGTCTTTAGATGCTTTGGTGAGCTTTGTGTAAGCAAACCATGAGGCACTGTGGAACAGGAAGACAAATGGTCTTCATTGATTGTTGCCCCCGGTCCAAGGACAGAGATGAATTAACAAGAAAAATATCTTGCTAGTCATGCTGCAATTTAAAATACTTTCCTTTTTGTAATAGATAGTACTGGTGAAAAAAATATGGCAAGCTTTATTTTCTTGATAATGCATCTCCGCTTTCAAAACTCAAGAAAACTTTGAGATGCTCTGAGTTTTGTAAAGGAATACTTGAAAATTATAACTTTATTAGCAAAACTAAAAGTAAAAATGAATCCTAATGTAGGATAATTTGCACCTTTAATAGTTTTTTGAATCCATACAGTAACTGTGTGTGTATGTAGAAGTATGCATTTCTCACAAAGAAAAATCCAATACAATAAATCAAAACAAATACAAAATAGCTCACATTCACGTCTGTATGTGCAAGCTCAATTGATGAATGTACTTTGGAGGATACCTGATAATCAAATGTATATGTGGTATATGCAAGATGTACAAAAGCAGTTATGGGGAAGAGGGAACTGTATGTTTCATAGGAAGTATCGTAGAGCTGCTGTAATTAAGCCATGTGCTTCTGTAGTTCTCTCAGGTCTGCTTTGTTTGCTTCCTAAGTCAACTGAGACTTTTCTAAAGGGTAACTTAAAACATTGAACAGGAGCTGGAAGTTGTTTTTGAAAAATGGCAGATACTGGACAAACAAATGTCTACTTTTGAAAACATACAAATTTGCACTTGTGTGCACAGCTGTAATATGTTAAGACAACTATGTTAGAAAATATTTTTGCAGATGTTTTCTAAAACCTAATGCTGATGTAAGTATTACATTCAGAAAAATTGTATTTAAAGTGTTGGGCTTTTTTCCTAGGTATTTTCTGTAGGAATTCCTGTAGGAATAATCTGTGAGCATCTATTTTAAAATCAAGAGGACACTTTTTTTCTGGACTTTTTAGTTTCCAAATTGCTTATACTAATTCAGTGTTCATGGGGAAAAAACCCCAACCCTAGCTATATTCAAGGAAGTACATACTTCTACATCTGTATCATGCTTTGTATCTGGATATCTTATTTAGGCACTGGGTAGCTAGTAATCACAATGGCCTTGAGAAATAGACACTAATTTTTCTAGCTGTTTTACAGGTAGGAAACCTTAAATTGTGTGTTTGTCTAAGGTAACATAACAAGTTACTGAATTGAAATGGAAGCTTGTGAGTTTATCCAATTTTCTGTAATTCTGTCCCTGTCTGCATTTTAGGAAGACTGAATTATTTTTAAATTGTACATTTTTTTTCTGCAGATATACAATATATCTTGGAGTGCTTTGTTTTTTCAGAGGCCTTTACTATGTAACGTAATCATATATGGGAGAGGATTTGAAGCTTATTATTCAGGTATGGATACATAGCTGAGGAGTTTTGTGATGGTATTTTTAGACTGACTGTTCCAAAGTCATACTGTGTATCATTCAGTGAGTACATAGGGGGCGTTTGTTAGTGCAGGTGTAAATGCCAATATAGGTTAGAGGTTGATGAATACATAGAGAATTGATTTTGAAAGGCGTTCTCCATTCAAATGAGTCGGGACATCAAAGCTGGACTGAGTTTGTAGTTGGTCTGTCTTCTTATTTTTAAAGGGGCCTCGGTAAGATAGGGAACAAGCAAACCCCAGCTTAATATATTGAGTTCACAAAAGCTGTTCATTGACAGACAGGAACATTGCTGGATTATTGTATTTTCAATTTTATATACATTCTTGAAGTGCATTTACTGCTTTTGGGATTTGTATGCATTCAGAAATCTGTTCTCTAGCACAAAACTCTGAGGTGACAGGCAGCTGAAAGTAAGCAGAATCTTCCTTTAAAGTTAGACTTAGGTTTTCTAATTTAAATTGACTGCATTTATAAGTAACAACTGGATTGGAAAGCGGAGCCAGTGTATGTTAGATTCTCTTGGAATGATGGAGACTTTCAGTGTTGCACTGAAATGGAATTTGAGAACATCATCTTCTGAATTCTTCCTTTGCATTGTCTTGATAGTTTTGAGATCATGCTCAGTAAAAATCTTAAAAAGCTTTACCTACTATTATTAAAAAAACCCCTGTAGCTGAAGTTCTTAGCTACTAAGGACATTCCTTTAAAAGAGTTGTAAGCAGGTCTTTGACACATCACCTGTTGCTCTTCACAGTCACTATTTTCTTTATCATCCTGATAAATTTGACTTTTTATTTCCTTCTGCTAATGAAAACCAAAGCAGATGAAGGACATGCTTAATCTCACTCATTATTTTTAAATACAACAATTAAGGTCTAGTCTGTTTTTTTGTGACGATCAAGGAAAGCATCGTGCAGTCATAGAATACCAAGTTTGAAGGGATCTCAAGGATCATCTGGTGCAAACTTTCTTGGCAAAAGATCATCTGGTGCAAACTTTCTTGGCAAAAAACCAATGTGTGATATTCTAGTTTTACGTTCTAACTTTCTAATTTACAAGTTTCCTCATTGTCTTTGTGTAATTCACTGGGCATGGAGGTAAATTATTGTGCTTCAAGGCTGGGAGAAGACAAAACTAACATATGCTAATTTTGGTGAGTACGAGCATAGCTGGACAAGAACTTTAGTAGAAGAAATATTCTTTGTTCTTTTCATAGTTATACCATTGCAGGCTTAGACTTCAGTGTATGATATCACTTACTCTGGTGCTACTTGAAGGCATACTTTTTTTGAATAAAACAACACTATTTCATGAAGGAAATTCTCAGGTATCCTATGTTTCAAAATCTACATATTTTTAAGAGGCAGTGACTTTCTTCCATGTTGAAAACTTTCTCATTATGGTTTTGAATTGAGTTTCTCTCTTTCAGTTTCTTTTTTCTGTTTGGTTTTTTTTGGTTGGTTTGTTTTTTGTTTGTTTTTAACACACCAGAAATATTTAGAAGGCTTTCTGAGATGATGACAACCTATAAGCTAACTAGTTATGCAAGCTCATCTTCAGTATATCATGTATTTATGAAGTATGTGTCTTCTGATGATATAATTTGAATGATAGGATGCCTTTATTTTGTGGTTGTTTCTTCTTTTTAAGGACAGCTGATCGTCCTTGTTGAATTCTGTTCTTTGCTCATTATATTCCTCCTGGCAGGGTATACTTGCCTTACAGTTTAGAAGACATTCTTGTTTAAAAGATCTTGTTGTCACTTCCATAGAAAAGTGGAAAATGGAAAATACTGTTGAAAATCTGGATGGAAATGTCTGGGAGCCTGCAAACCGTGGCTCTGAAGGGAATTATGGAACTGAGGTTAGCAGCTTTGTGTGTTAGGGTGTTGCTGTGCAGAAAAAGTTTCATATTCTGGTCAATACATACTAGCATTACGTGTTTCTATTTTGTGCATGTGCTGAACCGCATAAGCTAGTAATATTGTTCAAGGCATCTCTGTACTGGATTTCTATGGTAACTTGGGCTACAGGCTGCATAAATCTGGCCTGCTCGATGCTGTGAATCTTAAGGGTGGATTTTTTCGTAACAGGGATGAGAGTTGTGGAGGATATTGCTTGTGCTTAAGTGTATCAGAGAGATTGTTTGGTTTTTTTTTTTTTTTTCCCCCTAGTGTTGAAGTTTACTTAGTCCAGATTCACTTGTGCAGTTCTTCAGGGTTTGTGTGCACGTATGCTTTATGACTCCTCAGTTATTCACTCAGGCAGCAAAGAGAAAATTACATAGCCTTGTGGATACATCTGGTGTCTGCATATCAGAAATACTATGTATTTGCTCATCTAATTAATCATGTTGAAGTTTTGGGAGAGGGAAATAGACTTCTTCAGAAAGTAATTTACAGAAGCTGTGTGGATAATGAACTCGGTTCAGAGGTTCCACGTACTTGCCGAAGTATTTGCTTGAGGCAGGATTTGAAAGAAACTCTCTCTAAGGAGGTCACTCCATGCAACATAAGGAGAAAGAGGTAGAAATTTGAGCACGTCCACAAAATAGGATTTTGGACTTGTAATTGACTCAGGATGAGAAGCATTTCTTGTTTTTGAAGACAGGTTGACTATTATGAAGGTGTACACCATCAGAAAGCATTCATGGAGTTATTGGCGGTTGTATGATAAAAATTCAATATAAGTATTTAGTTTAAAATTTTAATCCATAATAATAAATATTTAATAATGAAATTATTAAGAAATAAAATGGTATTAAATTTATTTTCTATTAAATATTATGGTATAACAAGGAATAATAAGGCTGTTCGTAATTTTGCAGGCCTGCCTGTCAGTTGCTATAGCCTTAAGATGTTCTAATTAATCTCTTTAGGGTTTGTTCTTTAATTTGAAGGTAAACTTCAGGAAACTTGTATAATGGAATGGAGAATCAGACTCTTGAAACTATGTGTATATGACAATAGTGCATCTTTCACATATAGGTGGTGAAATGTTAGGTTTGTTTTTTTTAATAAATAACATGCATGTATGTACATATGCATCATCTTGTTATGCTGTAGAATATTGAGTTCATTTTTTAAATTAAAATTAATTTTTAAATTTTTAAATTTAAATAGAATATTGTCTTCATTTTTTAAATTAAAGCAAAATGAAGAAAAAGGAAATCTCCTAATAAAAGAATGTCAGGATAATAATAGGGAAGAATGACACTGACAATCAGTGTTTGTCATACTTTGTGCCATAGCTTTAGAAGTTTGTGTGGCTGGATCCAATCAGTCTGTTTTAGAGGGATTTTTAAATTATACAAGTAAGAAGGGAGTTGATGAAATAATCTTTTCACCTAATGAACTGCTCGGGACTGTATTTATCTTCCTGGTACTTTTAGAATCAAGCTGTTAAGGTGTTGTCCTGTGCTAAGAATTTCTTTATTATACGAACAGTTCTCCTTGGTGTGATTTAATTACATTAATGTTGCACTCAGAAGGGAAAAATAATTATTCACTATCTGCTTTTAGTTAGGGTTGTGGTTCCAAGTGTTTTCCTTGAGTTAGAGATGTCCAAGGGAACGTTGTCCTTAAGCATGTTTTATGCATGTGAAGAAAGGGAAATCATAGAATCATAGAGTCTTCGTGGTTGGAAAGGACCTTTGAGATCATCGAGTCCAACCAAACAACCTACAATCTCTGCCACTAGAGCATGCCCTGAAGTGCCACATCTAGACGTTTCTTAAACACCTCTAGGGATGGTGACTCAACCACCTCCCTGGGCAGGCTGTTCCAGTGCCTGACCGCTCTTTCAGTAAAGTCATTCTTCCTAATATCTAATCTAAACCTCCCCTGCCACAACTTCAGACCATTTCCTCTGGTCCTGTCATTATTCACCTGGGAGAAGAGGCCAACACCCACCTCTCTACACCCTCCTTTCAGGGAGTTGTAGAGGGCAATGAGGTCTCCCCTCAGCCACCTCTTCTCCAAGCTAAACATGCCCAGCTCCCTCCGCCTCTCCTCATATGACCTGGTCTCCAGACCCCTCACCAGCCTGGTAGCTCTCCTCTGGACACGCTCCAGCACTTCAAGGTCCCTCTTGTACAGAGGGGCCCAGAACTGAACACAGTACTCGAGGTGAGGCCTCACCAGTGCCGAGTACAGAGGCACCATCACTTCCCTGCTCCTGCTGGCCACGCTATTCTTGATACAAGCCAGAATGCTGTTGGCCTTCATGGCCACCGGGGCACACTGCTGGCTCATGTTAAGCTGGCCATCCACCAGCACCCCCAGGTCCTTTTCTGCTGGGCAGCTCTCCAGCCTTCTCCTCGTCCTTGGTTGCAACTTTTCGCCCCCACATCCAGTAAGGGATGGAGATTCTCCCTGGCTCTCTTTTTGTTGATGTATTTATAAAAAGTTTTTTTGTTGTCATTAATGTTAGTGGCCAAGTTGAGCTCCAGCCAGGCATTTGCCTTCCTAATTTTCTCTCTGTGTAGCCTAATGCGATCTCTGTACTCCTCCTGAGTTGCCTGTCCCTTCTTCCAAAGGTGGTAAACCCTCCTTTTATTCCTAAGTCCCATCAGAAGTTCCTTATTCATCCACACTGGCCATTTTCCCCACCCTTTAAACTTGTGACACTTGGGGACAGCCTGCTCCTGGGCCTTCAAGATTTCCTTCTTGAAGAGCGTCCAGCCTTCCTGGACCGCTTTGCCCTTCAGGACTATCTCCCAAGGGACTCTCTCAACCAGTGTTCTGAACAAGCCAACGTCCGCCCTCTGGAAGTCCAAGGTGGAGGTTTTGCTAACCCCACTCCTTACATCACTACGAATTGAAAATTTGACCATTTCATGATCACTAAACCCAAGATGACCTTCGACCACCACATCTACCACTAGTCCTTCTCTGTTTGTGAACAGTAGGTCTAGCGAGGCACTTACCCTGGTAGGCTCACCTACCAGTTGTGTCAGAATGTTAGGTTCTATTCAAGTAGAACTCCCTATGCTCTCTTAAAATATTTTAAACTTATCCTTGTCAGAAGCTTTAGAAAAATAAGAACAGTTGCTATTATGAGATCTCTGGGAGCTTTACTGTGTTTGGATGCAGAAGAGAAATTAGAATCTTACCATGGAACAGAATAGGCATAAAACAATAACTGGACTACAGTGTGTTACCATTACTCTGGAGTATTTGGTTTCTGAATTTATGCTAAAAAGCACAGAAGAAAAAACAAAAAAACATGTTTTTTGATGTAGGGTTATATGTTGAAGGGTAGGAGAAAAAAAATCTTTGACTAAGTGTGAAGTTTTTTGTACAACTAGTATGAAATATGAATATTTCATTCTGTATCTGTTTAAGCCTACTTATGTTGCTTCATTGAACTAATTTTATTAATTCTCCTTGTGCTTTCAATAAAATAACAGTGTCTGCATTGCTCAGTAGTGGTATATGTATTTGTCAGGTATGTCTGAAGTTATTGGTGTCACGGGAGACACTTATTTCTCAACTAATCTTTTCTGTTGTTGGTACTAGATGTAACTTGATGTTCTAGAATTGAGCAAGTCTTTTGTAAGTGTCCAAAAATGTTACCAAAGTGCATTTAGCTGTCTGATTTAGTGATGCCAGGACCATTCTGAAGCAGAATTCTGCTGTCTGTGTCTGATGGACTGAATTTGCAGGACTGTATGAATAGAAAGGCCTTTTGTATTAGATAACTAAACAAAAACATCTGACCGACAAGTATCAGCAGTTAAAGCATTAAACCAGAAAGCTTTTAATTATATGTAGAGAGCCATTTCTGATTCAAATGTGCGGTAACTGAACACCTTCCAAAAATTTCAAGTTTTAATTCATTGCGGGTGGGGGAACAGGTAGTAAAAAAGTAAAGTTTGTGAAGACCAATAGATTTGATCAGTTATAGTCGTAGACTTTTCCCATCTGTGCCTCAGAAGCAGCTATAGTTTTGTATTCCATTCTGGACAAAAAGCCTGAGGCAGGGCCTTTCATATGCTAGTTGTATATCCTTCCTATATACGACTGTATTATTCTTTAAGCTTCATGTAGACCAGGTTGCAATGGCTAACACTCAGTTGTGACTCTGCATTAATTGCCTGTTCTCAGTTGTTATTCTTAGAAGAATAACTTTTAGTCTATGTAATGTTCAGGTAATTTACACGTAGAGCTTTATTTGCTTATCTAACATTCCTGGGGATAAATGCTAACTTTCTCAGAAAAACTGAGAAGTTTGCTTATTTTCAAGTAGTTTTTCATATACCTTTTCCTGTTTATTTGGCTGGATAAACAAACTACGTGTATCAAACTACTATGAACTGTTAATAGTTAGATTATATTATAATTGAATTTTTCAAAGTGGTGCCTGAAAGAGTGGGATGATCTGGATGAATTAAAGCTCAGTGTTTGATGCTAGAGTCTGGGTTTGTTTCTTCCTGAGATATTGAATCTTAGGGAAAAGCAATTTGAAAGCAAATAAATGCCCAACAAGATCATCATGGAATTTTGAGGGGAAAAAATGTAGAACAATCAATCAAAAAAACTCCCTTGCAAAATGGTAATCAAATTGATTTTTTTTGGAAGCTCTGAAATGAGTACTTAGGGATTGTCCCTATTTAAAAAATGCTATGTGATAGTGAGTTTGAGAATTTCATTTCTATGAAAAATGCTTTAGTGGTTTTCTTATTGCCTTTACAATAAATTATATGCTTTCTTTTCGTATATCTTTTACTGCTGTATAAATCTGCAGAGAAGTTATGAATTTGTTTCGTATTGCTATGTTGCAATGAAAATGCTTATTGTGTCATAAATAGATTTAATTGCATAATTTAATGGGGGGAGGTGGACTGAAAAGGGGGAGAAAACATAAATAGCTTTATAAATCAACAGGTAAAAGGAGAGAAAGTTTTGTTACTAAGCTATACAAGCAATGCAGTACTTATGAAATGCAGAACCCAATAGTTATTTTGTATGTCCTTTAACTTAAATAATAATTGTAAATGAAAACTTACATATAAAGAAAAAAATTTCTAAACGACGGAAGACTTTGTAGGATTCTTCATAGCATAGCTAAGACTTTACCTATATGCTTTTGTCATTTCTTGTCTCAACTACTGCAGTTCTGTTTTCTTTGGAGCTGGCTCCTCTCCAGCGTGTGTTAAGAGCTGAAATAAAATACTTTGCCTTGTTTATGACTTAAATTTCTATCAGCTGCTTGTGAATCTCTCATAAGGACTTCTGCTTGCCTCAGTTCTCTATTAAATGGGAGGAGAAGAAACTATGCAGCCCCACTATGGCTCTATTTTAATTATAGTTCCTCACAATTTAAGAGACTGGTAATAATCACTGGATTGTTTCTAACCTCAGATTCTGGAACTACAAGTCTTGTGTGTTTGTGTTTTTTTTTGTTTTTTTTTTTTTTTTTTTTTTTTTTTTTTTGTTTGTTTTTTTTTTTTTTTTTTTTTTGAAGGGAGTTCAGTGATAGTGGAGCATGCTCGCTCTGGATACAAGTGTGAACCACCCCCTCACTGATGATGGTCTCTCACCACTAGTGCACAGTTATTTCACCAAAATGATATGTTTAAGTGATGACTGAACTGTTATTGTAAGTTCAAGATAAAATTTGTGACTTAAATTATTAATAGGAGAAAATGAGTAGGCTTTATGAAGTACGTTTTTAATTTATAATTCTCCAGTTATCAAAGCCCTGTTACTTTCATTTTTTATAATTTCTCTTCTTCTCTAGATGAACGTTTTAGTTGGCTGAAACTGCTAAAAAGTTATAACTCCAAACAATGGGGTAGAGAGGTAGCTCTGAGCCTTACAGAGGAGGGAACAGCGCAGCAGGAAGTTTTAATTTACCAAAAATATGACCAACATTGTGGACGACAATTAAATTTCAGAGCTGTCAAGTTTGAATGAACATAAATGTTGAGGTTTCATTTTTATTTCTGTTATGGTTCAGCTTTCCCAGGACGTTATTGGGCCTTACAATGGTAATTGCTATTTGCAATTTCTAATGCATTTGTTGTAGGATAAATGAAAATTATTTAGTCCTCGTGGTATGTTAATTTGTAGTTGTCATTTGTAGAGTATTGTAATTTTCTGGTATTTAAATATAAGCTTTTGAAATTGCTAGGTGCTTTTGCCTTAACTTGTGAATTTTTATTTTAACATGAAGCTTCTTGATGATGCCTAATTCCTGAAGTATTGTAGTTTTGTTCTTTTTTTCCTTTTCAAGTGCTTTGATTTTTCTAATGACTTGCCTGCCTTCTCAACATTCTGGCAAGTTGGGATTAATTAAGAAGGCGGGCAAGTTGGGATTAATTAAAAAGGCTTGTCTGTAAAGCAGCAGGGATTTGTATGAGTTAAAAGGTGAAGTCTTGCATATAAAAGCTAAATATTTCTAAACCATCTGCATATATGTGTGAGTCCATGTATCTAATTGTATATCTATGTATGTATATATGAATGTACTTGAAAACAGAATTTTCTGGATTCTATGTGAAAGTCCAGATTCCATGCTGTTGGTTCTTTGACTTGAAGCAGCTACACAAGTACTGCAAACCTTCTCTTATCTGGAGTTAGTGCCTCTAATCATTGTGCTGCTGAATGGGAGAGGGGAGGAAGAGGAAGAAGAGTTTCGTCTTCTCCTTATGTGCTCATATCTTAAAATAAAATCACTGCCACAGCATTTCTGTAAGCTGTGTTTCCCAGGTTGCCTATCAAAATCTGTGAGGAGTTAGGCAGGTAGATTCATATGTCAGGGTAGGCATGACATCCAACTTCATACAAGCAATTACGTCCTTCTGTGAATGCCTGGCAGCATAGCTGTTGAAGAGTTCACAAGTTGCAACGTGGAAAAAAATAAGGTGGCTGTTAAGAATGTCTTTCTTCAGGACTGGACATTTTGAGTTGCAATTTAGGCTTGAATACTGCTTTTAACCTACTTCAGTCTACAAGCTACTCTCTTCTTCCTTTCCCTCCAGATTTCTGTGTGGTGTTACCAGGGGGAGGGATTAAACTTGCTGGTTTGTTTTTTTTCCTTCTCTGTTCTCCTACCCTTGCAGGATTACTCCGCTAGTCCATGTACACTATTTCAGAGGCAAAGGCATCAGGTGTTGGCAGGGACGTAAGCGCTGTGTGAAAACATAATATAATGCCTCTGTTTTTTTTTTTTTTAATTATTGTGGCAAAATAAAGCCTTGGCTACCTATAAGTGGCAAACATATAGTTTCCCATTATTATACTCATGGACATTGTATATGGAGGGCATGTTACATGTTTAAGAAAAAATGAATAAAAGAACAAAAAACCACCCCAAAACCCTGCAAACAATTCTAGCAGAAAAATTTGAAACTTGAGCAGATACTTTTTAAAAGCATGCCTTAATGACTTTGTATATATGATTGAGATAAAAGAATCTTCAATTAACTTTTTACCTTATGCTGTAGTCCCCAACTCTATGGAGTGATATGGCAGTATTTTGTAACTAAATATGCCATAAACTTGTTCAAAGTTTCTTGGATCTCGCATTTCTGACTGTCTGCATTTAGAGTATTCCTCTAAATTCGTTCATGCGGTCGTCTTTGTACGTGACTATTTTTGTGTGCATATCATTACTTAGCTAAATGAGCTGGTCTCTCTCCATTTGCTTTTCCTTTTGTCCGCTTTGTACGTACAGAGTCTCATATTTTTACCTTGGACTTCATTACGCTAGATAAGCGAATGTCTTCTTACTAGGCTCTTATTTCTTCTAGTCACTCAAATAGCATTCTCTGTTCATGTTCCAGTTTAATTTTCCTATTCTGTTTCCTGGATATGGCTTTGCCTGTCTCCTGGCCAGTGATACTATTTCTGCCTGACCGCTTCTGGAAATCCCGCATCTGGATCACTGCTTGAGCTCTGGAAATCCCACACTGTAGAATCATTTCTCTTTTTTTCCTGTTCTGTATCCCATTGGTGGCATATAGTCATTTTGCTGCTGTTTTAATTATCTTCTTTTTAAAATTATTCCCCTCAATTCTAGTGCATTATTTTACAGACTAAATTACTGAATTTAATCTCTTTTCTGTTAGTCGTTTCAACATCACCTAGCTTTTTGCATGGGGTATATTCATCTCTAGCAGTATGAACAATATCATGCCATCAATAAGTTGAAGTAGCACACTTGTGCCATTGTTTTTAAATATTTTTTTAAGATCAGCTTTTGACTACCACTAGTATCCAATGTTAGTCCCCACATGGGCTGAATTTTTTTTCTTATGGGCAACCTGTTGGTCCCATTTCTATCCAGCTTGTTACTTACATTATGGTTCTCGTATTAACTTGGTCTCCAGTTTAACTAATTGCACAGCTTATTATTGAGTCTTCTTATCATGGTGATTTTCATTATAGTTGCTTTAGCAAAGATAAAGTGTGTGATGTTAATAAATTTATGATGCATTTTATTCTACTTTCCCCTCACATCCATATTTTTAGATTAAACTATGAATATAGAATAATGAGAAGATAGACTAATAGGTTCTATTAATTCTGAGCAATTCCTCCCCTTTTTTGCATTAAATTTAGGTACAATATTTCCTAGAATATGACAAATGGTATAATTTAATATATTTAATAAAGTGCCTACTGCTTAACTTGCAAGTTAATGTCTTGGCTCTTTTGTTTCCCAATATTCTTGCATAGAGATTCTTGTCTCTCTTCTGGTAGGACAGTAAGTTCTTTGAATTTTGTTACTGCTAAAATTGTGATATTATCCAATTCTATACACTTACTTCTATGAGCTGTCTTGCTTTTGCAAGATAATACTTTACCATCCTGAGTGAAAACTGTTGAACATTTTTTTTTTTTTTTTTTTACAAAATCTAATTTCTGCTGCCTCATGTTTCCTGATGTTTTTGCCAATTGTTTGGCAAGTTTGCAATCGTGTATATATATACACACTCCTGCAAACACACGATCTGACAAACGTTCCTTAGCTGAGAACATTATTTTTAAAAATTTGGACAAGAATTTGTTCTTTTGTGATTATTAGTGTTAGACATTAAATCTCAGATGTTTTGGTTTTATGGTTGATAGCCTTGTCATGTGTACATTCCTTAATAAAAAAAAAAAATTAGAATAGGAGGTAATGCTGTCAAAGTTACATATTATAATCACAACATCCCAGTTTATCTTTTAAGATATAATTAGATCTAAAGTAATTCAAGGCTTGTTTAGAGTTCTTCATTAGATATGAGGATTTTAGCCTTACTTAAAATTTGGGCAATATTTTAATTCTGACTTGAATTTTCACCTCAAAGTGATTTTCATGTTGCTTGTAAGTTAAATAGTACAAGGTTCATCTCCATTGCTCCATAACTTTTAATTATTTAGACTGGAAAACTAACGGTGCTGAATACTACTAGAAATATACACATTCTCTGTTGCTTCCCTATTTGCTTTCTGTCAATTATCTTAATTATTAATTATGTAAATGAAACTATGAAATACTTCATAAAATGCTATGAAGTGAACAAACACTAGCAGTCACTCAGAGAGCAAGTTCTAACTGGCAATAACAAAGAAATAATATCTACTTACATCAGGTTTATGATCCTATGCTATGTATTTTGCAAAGTAGTTTGTAAAGATGAATTATTTCTGTACTTGTTTAGTCATTAAAGGTAACAATTTAACCAGTGTATTTGACTAATCTTCATCTCAGATTGCAGCTGGAGTGCTAATGAGTATGTACAGCTGCTTTGGCTTTTCTATTATGTCCATATGGATACTCAAATTGATACTGGTACATCATGCATGTATATAACACTCTTCCATCTTCTCTGTTCTTTTTTCCCTGCACTAGGAAAGTAGTCGCTGATGGAAAATTTAAATGGAAATATCTAAGATTTAAGGATCATACATACTGGCTTAAAAAGTGCTAATTAGTTACACTTGGTACTTAAAAAGTAATTATGCAATTTGTCAAATGTGAAAAGCTTTGGTGCTGCTATATGCTCCAGTAATGGCCCTACTGTTAAGTACTTATGCACCTGTTACATCTGATTTAGTATCTCTGGTTGATGTGTTGTCAAAATAAGTATTTGTGTTGGAATTGTGTGGTGGAGGAGAGATTGCTAATGAATTACATGATTTTTAACAAATCCCTCCCTGAGCAACAATAATATTTATACAGGAGAAGGTATTAAAGTGTCTGTATCCAATAGTACTGTTCACAATTACCCAATTTCCATGAACATCACTCTCCTGAAAATGTATGAATGAAAAAAACCAAACTTGCATAATGTATCCACACCTCAGTTTTAGATGGTAAACTGTACGGTTTTTCAAGACACATTCTTTTGTGTTTACTCACAAACCATTAAAAAACCCCCAACAAACCAATCTGCTCTGTAATCCAAAGAAAATGGAAGTTTTATGTCGGTGTACATCTGAAACATAAACTAACTTACCACTTATTTTGTGCCTTTCTGTTTGTTTATATTTCAATCTTTATTTCTGGTCAAAAGCAAAGAGATAGAGCTTGTTACTGAATATTACTCTCTATGTGGGAGAAGGAACCCTCCACCCACACTTGTAAGAAGGAAATAAATCAGCTTTGGAGAGTTTTTAAAAATTGCTGTTGATGTATTTTATATGCTCATTAACTGTGACACTAAGATCAGTGGATTAAGGGAATTTTAAAGGGAATGGAAGCATCTAACTAGAAAAAGTTGGCAGACATAGCACTTAAACCCGGTATAAACACTGTAAATCTTCTTGGTTTTGTGGGTGTGTGTGGTGTGGTTGTTTTGTGTGTTCCCTCCCTTCATTTGTGAGATTGAGTTAATTGTGCGTAACTTAGAGCAGTGCGTAGCAGGCAGCATTCTGGATGATGGTGAATTCTGTATGTTTGGCTCACTAGTGATGTTACCACAAGTCCTAAGATGTCTGTCATCCTGATATTTTTACCTCATTTTTAAAGGGGGAAAACCCTAAGCAATACAGAGAAGACTAAGATATAATGCTGTTCATGTCTGTGAAAGTTGACTACTACCACTGACTGTGTGAATGAGCCAGGGAAATGGCTGCTCCTGCTAACTGTGAAATAAGTACAGCAGCTGAGTATCCACTGGGAATTTAAAATTTTGAGCCTTGACATCTTTTTGAATAGAGAGCTATCTGAAAACATCTGAATTTATTCTCATAAAATCTCTGATTTGGTAAAGTAACCCTTTATGATCAGTTTAATGATACATTAGCAGGAATGGCCATCTTTGTCCTGAAATGAGGGGGCTAGGCTGTCTGTACCTTTTTGGTTTAATTAAACAGAGGGACTTCCCTTTCTGTATCCTTAGGGGGCCTGTTTGCCAGATTATATGGTGGGTTTTTCCCCTTTGCAACATGGTTCCCATGCAGAAACCCCTGTTGCAATACCAGGGGTGTATAGAGATTGCATATTATCCTTTTTAAATATTGCCATATTAAGCTGGAATCAGCAGCTCTTGCAGAGCTTTGCTGCCTGTACGCGATCTGTGACATAATCCACATGTAAAACCAACTCCAAACAGGTAATACGTGAAGTCCCTGTAACCTTATTTTATAATGAAGTTAATTTTATAATTATTTAACTTTGTAACTTTTTAGGAAGGCTCTAGTTTTGAAATGAGAAAAACAAAGATTATGCAGACATATGGTTAGATGAGTCAACATGTACTAGATGCTGTCTTTTGCACATGTATTTTTGCATGTTGATCCCTGCAGATCTTGGAGATGGGAACTCCTTGGTCTCTTTGTCTATGTGACAGGGGTGCAATGGGAACTTTTCAATGTTGACCTAAATTATGCCATCCATCCTCTATTAATCTAACTTTTTATTTAATTTGTCTTTGACATTGTTGCTTTTTGACAATGTCTTGCTCAGGCTGTGTGTTGTCTTTTTTAAATCTTGTGCCTTCACTGTTAGTTGTGCGGTTTCCTTGATATTTGTTTTTCTCTTGACTTTCATGATAAAGGTCTCTCTTGACTTGAGAGACTCAACTACTCTTATTGCTCTTTCAGTGTCTCCTTGAATTATTTTCCTTAACAAGGCTTACAAAAATCATTGAAACAACTACTCTTCATCCTTTTTTAGCCATCGTTCTTCACTTGATTGCTTGTCTCCAAACTCTGTCTCTTGCTGCTGATTTCAAAATATGTTCTTCCACCTCAGCCTGTTTTATTTCTTTAAATAATCATGTCCATTCATCTACTGAGGTAATCAAACAGTTTTAAAAATGTCTGGAACTCTAAAGGTCCAAGAGTTCACTACTGTACTTAGCATTTCCTGCAGATCTCTCAGATAGCATTAAGATAGAGTCTTAGCATATTGTTTTACCTGTAAATTAATCCAAATCTCACACTTTTAAGGTAACTAACTTAGTTTTTTATTGTCTTATTAAGCTCTTATGAACAAAATCCACAGTTCAAGAGCCAAAAATCTGCAAGTAGACATAGGAAAAATTAGTCTTTCAGATACTCTTTTTTAAAAGACAGCCTTCAAGAGCTGTGTTAACCAATTGTCCTGATACTTTTTCACAGAAATTGTGAGCCATGTAACCAAAATTTTTCTGATCAGTTTATGTTAACGTTATTATTAAATTATAAAAGTGGCTATGGCAAATGAGTTGTGTATTTTGGCTGCCTCAAAGAGCAGAATATGCTGATACAGTGTTGCAGTGCTTTGGTGGACTACTAAATTTTTAGTGTCTGAATTTTAATGAATTTCTGAAAGCTCATTTTCTGAAAAACCTGTGGTACTATACATCCTATTGATTAATAAACCATATTCTCAAGAGCGTGTTTACTGAGAACAAGAATGTAACCTAATAGGTTCTATTGTGTAACTACCATTGTGGTACAGCATAATTTTTGCAGAACATGTTTTTAACATCTGGGATATGTCAGAGCGTTTCCTTTTTTTTTTTTTATAACTGATTCTAAAATAATTGCTATGTTTTCCTCATAGCTTAAATTTCATGTAACAGTTGGATCATGTTCCGTATTTAACACAATCATTGATCAATGTATCAATGAAAAAGTGCTTTCAGAACATGTCATGGAGTTTAGGATTATTTGAACTTTATTGTGTATAGACTATACCTTGTATGTATACTTTGTATACAGGATTTATCTGTAAACTACATCTGTTTTCAGGATTTTGGGTGTTTTAGTCCACAATTCTTGCCAGAGTTTGGTGTTTTGTTTTTTTTTTTTTTTTTTCCCCTTTATATTATCATATACTCCTGACTGTTCAAGTAAAATTATTTCTGAATTCAACACTCTGATTTATTTTTCTTTCTCTAACGAAGCATGTTTGACAGCTGGGTTGTTGGCAATGTTTTAGAATGCTCACATTAGTGCTGAGCATTTAAAGATCTTTCCAAAACTCTAAAATACGAATGTGGGAGACTTGTAATTCATGTATAACTTTTATTTTAAGATCAGTGTGTGGAAGAGGCTCTATTTAACGTTATTCATAAGAGACATAGCTCTGCATTCTGGTCTTGTCTATCATCAGGGGTGGCTTAAAACTGTTAAATTCTTTTTATGCAGGTATTTATGCAAGGTAACCTGTGGCCTAACAATATCTAGCCACCCTATTTTCTGATGGAATATCAGGTGGTTACTCAGAGCTTCCTTATGACTTATTCATATGTCCCAGTATTCGCTTGTGTCAACATATTAAATGCGTTCCTAAAGAGGGTTCGTTCTTATTTTGAAGCAGGCAGATGTTACTGACCTCATTTAGGCTGTTACCTTATCTAGCATATACAGCAAGTGTATCAATCTTTTATGCAGACTAAGCTGCAGCGTGGTGCTGAGGAAATCCGGACACTTGCAGGTGAGTAGCACAGACCTGAATGGCTGTGCATAGTGTGCAAAATAAAGGAAGAATAGGGGAAACTACTAATCTATACAAATACATAATGACTCTGAAAGCTTACTAAAAATGTTTCCCTCCATCCCTAGTTATATATTGTCTGCTTAGTAGCTTAAGTCTGCTTCTGAAGATTGATGATTTCTGTCTTAAATATCTTTATTTGCAATTTAGCCACCTGCTTAAGAGACAAGTCATTGGGCCTGTCTTTCTCCAGTTTTCTCAGTTGCTATCTAAAGGATCCCTCTTTCTTTTGGCATGTGCAAAGTTTGTTAATGTGACCACTCTTCTCTAATGAGTGGTAGAAACACTAATGAGAAGACTGTTCAGAACTACAGCTCAAAAGTGTTGATAGCTTTCCAACAGCTTTCTGAAGCTGGGCTTTGCCCTGTCTTGCCCATAAGACCCAGTCCTGTATGCCATCAAACCCATGCCAGGGCTTTGCTGGGGATCGGAAGAAGGGATAGTGGCTGTGTGCGTGCATGGTCAGTTCACAGAGAATATCTGTTGAGGCTGGTGGTCTGTAGATGGTCTGGACAGGGACAGCTCACTTATGCAAGTATCCACCAGACTTTGTCCTCTTCCACACAGTAGCCTAAATATGATTCTGAAGTGAGATTTTATTATGTGAAGAGTGGATACATTCTGCTGTGAATTTTTTTTTTGATCATTAGTATATGATTGAAACAACAATACAGTATTTGCATCTTTTTTGTCACAACAGGTAACTTGCAGATTCATACCAAAGTAACTGAGGCAAGGACTATATCTGTTTTTAAGCTTAGTAAAATTTTTAGATCTCCTGAAGTTTTTGAGCTAGTACAGGGTGTGTATTTGTCCTGGTTTGGGGTAAAGCAGAGCCAACTCTCTATTCAGTGAGAGGCCTGGGCTCGCACTTGTTGCAGTGCCAACCAGGGCCAGCTGACTGGGGTGTTTACCCCATGGAGGGGTCACACCTGTGGGGAGGAGGGGACAGGTCAGGTGACCCAAACTGACCTGGTATTCCATCCCATCTGCCATGCTCAATATAAAGGCTGAGGGAGCAAAGAGTCGGCTTCTTTTTCAATGGCTCGGCTTCTTCAGTGGCTCTCTTTCTTCAGTGATTGACATCTGAGGAGGACCTTGTCAGTTTGTCCACCTCAGATCCCGATCTGTGGGTTCCTGAATCAAGATCCGGAATCCAGTTCCCATCCATCACTGGGTCTAGTCTGGAACTTCCCCAGTGCCTGCCAGTGATATCTCCCTGGGAGCTTGGTATGATTTTATATATATATATTTATATATATTGTATCTATTTAATTATTTGCCTTTTATTATTAATATTTCACTAAAGTAGTTAGTTTTTTCTAAACTCATAAATCTCTTCTTTCTTCCTCTCCTTGGAGTGAGAGGTGGGGGGGAGCATCTGTCATCATGTCATTGGCCAACCCAGTCCAAACCACAACAGTACTGAAAATCAAGAACTATGAGTAAATACTTCCATAAAGCTCGCTCACCAACTGAAAGCTTTTTAAAGCAGCCTTGTCAGTTTGAATTCCCTAAAAGTATCCTATGTAAAATGATATACATGTGCTGTATAATCCTATCCTTAGTAAATGGATTTGCAGCCTAAGAACATCTATGAATCAGAACGCTTGGATCCTTAGGCTGATTCAAGAAAAAGCATTTTAAAATGTAAAGGGATTAAAAACTTGTATTCCCAGTGACTTTGTAAGCAAAGATTTAGCTTATTTTCTAACTAAAAGCTGACATCAGGCTGGCAATTCCCAAAATCCAGGCTGACGAAGCCATCTCAATCTTTTATATATAGATAACTTTTAGACTTGGTGTTTTAAAAAGTGGCTATTTTGTTAAGTTAGTTATTTGAGAGGGGAAAAAATGAGACAAAATCAAACTGAACTAGAGCGTCTCCCTTGGTCAGGAGATGAACCTCATCTGCTGTCACTCTGGATCTGATGCCAGACTCCCTGGGGTGGTTGAGTGCTGCTTGATGAGGGGATTGCAGCCTGTGCCGTGCTGGCTGCTTGGACCGGGCCAATGTGTTCACATTACAGATCGTGTATGGCTTTCTCCCTGAAATCAAGGGAAAAAAGGCTCTTTATTTTTAATTAGATGGGATGCAGACATGGAGTAAAGTGACCTTTGTAGAAGACTGTGCCTTGTTCTGCCTTTGCTGGCTGGTAGTGTTTTATACAGCCTGATCCATATTTGGAACCTATTTGGGGGGAATACACATGTTTAAGTATAAATGCAGGTGCACTTCTTATGAACAGTGGACAAAAGTGGGAAAATTCACAGATCAAAATAAAACTCTTTCTACAAGTATATGATTTATTTACTCAATATACTTTATTGGCCTTAATTTACATAGTCACTGGAACTAAGCCACCACATGTTTTGATTACCACTTTTTTTCCTCTTTTGTTTCTTGCCTAAATAAGTTGTTTATCAAAATAGCTATGTTTTTAAATCCCAAGTCTTAAATTTTTCTCTCTTAAAGCAATGAATGAAGTATCAGTTTCCTAATTATATATTTTGAGATGCTGTAAAATGTGTCTAGTATTAGAGTAATTTTCACCTCTTTGGAATTTTCTGTGGATTTTTTTTTTGTTTTTGATAAAGAGTGTATATCCGTAGAAGCGTGTTTTAGGTTTTTTTTGCAGTTTTGAATAAAACCTTATTTTGGGGATGACTCAACGAGCCCTCTGGCTCTTTTTAGGCTGATGATAATCCTTCAGCTTCCTTACTGAAAAACAAGCCATGCTAGAATTAGTTTGACTTTTGCCATAACTACAATATGTTCCAGTTTAATGACCTACTAACAGTCCTGTGCACAATGCTGTCCTTGGAGAGTTGAGGTCAGGAGTGACTGAAGCTCAGATTAATGATTTAAGAGCACCTGGTGACTAATCAAAGGCCAAAAAAAAAAAAAGCTTGTTTTGACTGTGGGGTGCTTGTTTAGAAATGTATCCAGAAGTATATCCTGAAAACAGTTTTGATATATTTTGTATAGGAGAATATCCTAGGATATAGTTCTCTTTCTAGCCTTTCTGCCCTAGAACCTCTTCCCCTTCTTCCTCCCCGTCAGCTTTTAATCTGTTCTGTTATTTGTAAACATTGCTGAACGGATGCTTATGCTAGGTAAGATCTAACAAAAAAAGTAGCAAAAACCAGAAACTCTGTCAGAAATTGAGGTTCAGCTGTGGGCTGAGGTGATGTAGCTTTTTTTTCTTGAAACGGCGTTGAATGTTCTTTTGTACCTAACTCCACTTGCTCCTGTCTGGAAACAGAGTCACTCATTGAAGAAGTCTGTGTTATGTTATATATTGCAAAAGAATTGAAAAGGTTTAAGGTCAACTGAAAGTTTAAGGAAATTTAGGTTTCCTTTCTTCTGACTTGTTGCTGGTATTAAGCTATTAGACTTGTGTGAATTAATCCTTGGAAATTTTTGTATTGATAAACATTGAATCAGTTTTGCATCAGTGTTAGCTGATCAGTAGCAACTTTAGAGCTGTGAATTATTTGAGATAGTAGCACAAATGCCAGTTCTAGTCCACAAACTGAGAACTGAATAAAAAGCAATATTAAGACGTGCTTTTATTGTTCTGAGGGGTTTCTTTTGATCTGGTTTCTAAACCAGTTTGAACTTCTGGATGAATACTGTTCTCAGACCATGCTGGTAACTCAGAACTTTTCAAGGAATATTTGATGAGATTTCTTTTGTCCCAATAAAAATTAAGAACCTTTATTGCAGTTCATGTATTCTTCTAGGATTTAGAAGAATTGATTTCATTAGTTTGTCATATCTGCTCACTTATTCCCCTGTTGTTCCTCACTTAAGTTCCTGTAATGGAAATTCCTGAAAAACAAAACCAAGCATCCAAAACAGTTCAAAATAAATTATCTTTACTCCTGGTCAAAAACAAACAAAGAAAGTATGTTTGTTGTAGTTGAATTATTCATGATATAGAAGGTACTGCTTAAGTCAGTGCATGCCTGTTATTTGGAATAGTGGACAGGAAAGGTACTCAAGAAACCATTGAGTAGAGCAGGTAAGGTCATGTAGGCCAGGAAAGTCGATTTTATTTAAACAGGATCGGTTTCAGTTGTCATCCTTGCTGCAATAGTAATTTTCATTCAGCTAATTACTTTCTTTTCAGATATCTGTCTCTTCTTTATGCAGACTAGTGCACTTCTTTCTGAATTTGTTATGTATTCCAGTTTTGTTTAAGCCAACCAAATAAAGCAATAGTTACTCTCTGTTGATGTACCTTTCAAAGGCATTTTTGTAGAAATTTCATCAGTGACAGGAAATGTATTCTGTGCTTGGCTGTTAAATGACTTGAGTGAGGTGACCAGCGCAATTTAGATTTCTGGTTTGATACATTGCAAGAAACCACTAAACGACAGTCGAAGCAGTTAAATGCTGACAGGCATACTTGAGGTATGTTCCTAATTTGGTATATTCAATAACAAAAGTATCTCTTTTGAATGATTCCGTGTCCACAGTTGCTGGGAGTTGGGGAAGCTCGTTCCAGAGCGTAAGCCGTGGAGTGCGCTGCTAGTACTTCTCCTTTGGCATATAATTCATGAAATCCGGGAAAGGGCAGCATTCTCATTCTCCCTAACCACTCGCCTGCACTGAAGCAATTCTCTGCTCTAGTGCGTTTTGCTACCTGAATCATCACTTCTTTGCCAAGCCTTAGGGTCACTGCTTTTTTCTGACCCTATTTCAGAGTGATTGCTTGCCTTCTCGCTCCTTTTCCTCTACTTGTTTCTAACAGCCTAATTTACTGGCTTTAAACTTGAGCATATGGCTTTGTTGATTCCTGCTAGCTTTTGGGCACTGTGCTGTGTAGCAGAAGCTCTCCTCTGTGGACAGGTATAGTTTCTGTTTATACTGTCTTGATGAAGACTGGGTCCTTCTTTCTAATCTATTCTGCTTTGTTTGAACTGAGTGAGAAAAGATCAGCAGCAGCTCTGAGAGCTTTTCATAGCAGAAGTTAGATTGCCAGTCTCCAGGAGGGAAGTGGGTGCAGCCTGTTATGCTAGGAGCACTCTTAAGAATCTGCTCATGAAAGATGGTCCTACGCTTTCTATATCCTCTCACTGATAGGACAAGACAGGCTGGCTGCGTGTCACACATGCCGTGCTATGTCCCTGTAAGGACAGCATGAACAGGCTCATAAGAGCTCTGGTCCTGTAGGTGTGTATCTTGCTGTTGTACTCTGTGAAAGGGAAAGAGGGGCATTCCAAGCAATGTTCCCCTGACCTGTATTCTCCTTTTGTGGGGATCTGGGGGCAACAGCCCCTGCGGCAAATTCCCATATGTCCCCTTTCCCTCTTCCTATCTCCAGCCATGTCTTTTGAGCAACTGGCTGATACTGATCAGTGGTTTGGAAAGCTAGAGCAGAAGGGTTTTGGAAACTTCAGCAGAAACTTTTACGTTAGTGTTCATTGAATTGGCAGTGTCCCTATCAAGAGAGGATTTGAAGGGACCAAGTTTTCTGTTCTAATTTTTCTGCTTAGCAGAAAGAAATTCTAAAACAAATTCTAAAAATTCTAAAAAAAAGAGGGATGTGCTTTGTATTTAAGGCAAATGTGTAATGTCCTGATAATCACTGTAGCCCAGAAAAGTCAGAAAGCAAGTGATTATCTGTATAATTATCTAAAAGACAGTATTTGAAACCTAGTCAGCAGCCAGCCCTTTGAATTAATTAATAATTTAAGTTTTTAAAAGAACTATTATCTTTTCTTATCTCCACATTGTTACGGTCTGAGGTTGTGTTCAGGGACTGGGAACCTCTTGTGAAGCAGCATGTATTCTGGTGAGAGGTGGAAGACAGGAAGAAGAAGTTGCTGTTTATGTATATTAAAAAATAAAATAGAATGATGATGCTGAATTAAAAAAAAAGTGTTGAAAATAAAATAATTCATAAATAATATAAAATGAATCAAACTTCTCTTAGTGTAATCTTATGGATGCTAAGAGATACTTGATGTCTTTGTTTTCGTTTTTCTTTGAAGTGTGTGTGTGTCAAAGTTTACTGCATTTGGATAATTTCAGAATTAATATAGCTATTGGGAGCTGGTGCTTGCAGCCTTATGGTAGGAGGTAGTTTCCTGCCAGGAGACCTGTCTCTAACAAACGTAGAATTTGATGGTTAGGTATTAATCAATCTATATGACAGAAAGGTGGAAATAGCTGCTTCTTGTTGAGCACAGGTGTTTATTAGAAACTTGTTTTAAATAGACAATGGCAGATTTAGGAATAGGTGACACACCGGATTTAGAGCATTTGGCTGTTACCTCAGAAAGCTTAAGTTAAACCCTGAACTAGGTCACAAATGAAAATGAGAATTATAGTGATGTACAGTGAAAAATTGGCACAGTACATTACCTTTTTGCCAAGTACCTCAGTCTGTGTTCTCTATATGCTTTGTGCCCCACATTTTAAAATACTGTAGCATGTTTGATTAATTATAGAAGTCTTATAAAGTACATATATATGGCTCAGTATATAAATATACACATACATATGTTTAAAATATATACCACATACATATGTTTAAAATATATACAAATACATAAAAATTCATAAGTAACTTTTGTCCTTCATTCATGTTAATCTTGTGATTAAATCAAAACCTGTAGACAGTCTTACTTCAACATAGAACCTTCTTGGATTGAAGTCTATTTTAGGCAGCAGAGATGAAATGAAAGAGGTTAACAACATAATGTAAATGATATGTTAGAAAATACACTTAACTGTGTTACTTTAGGAAACAGAGTGCTGACTTGTAGAAAATAAAGCCTGGAGAAAAGAGCTCTAGCAGTTAAAGAAACCTAAACTATAACTTTTTTTAACACTGTGGATAACATAAGGATAATGTGTTACTTCTGGGTAATGCTAAAGTAACATAATCTATTTGGGTATAAAACTTTTCTAAATGAAATAATAAAAATATTAATGTGGTAGGAAAAAAGTAAGTAAAAGGACTCCTTCAGTCTGGTGGAGTGTGTGTGGGTTTTTTTGCTTATGTTATTTATTTCTTCATTATCTTGGCGATGTTTGGCCGTAAAAATAACTCTTGGCTGAAATGAACATTGTAAAATGTTAAAGCAATGAGATGTCTCCTTGCTTCCTGGCAGATTCTTTTGTAATTCCTAGTTGCTTCTAATAGTAGCTATCTGGATGGACAGTATGAGAAAAATTTGGGATTGCTGTTAATATTCTTCTGAATCAAGACTGAGTAGTCAGAATTTTGAATATTTGAAACCTTACTCTTTTTCTGAGAAAATGAGTGACCATGACGTGAAACTGTGAGTGCAAGAAGTTCAGTCAGTGAATCAGGTTAGATGGTCTGCCTCTTACTCAAAACAGGAACTATTTTTATACAGCTTTTTTAACCTTTTGGATTTTGTATCGAAAGTAGCATTTGCAGTCATAATTAAATTAGATCGTGATACAGGGAAATATATGATGTGGCAGGCCTATTTATAGGCAGAATTTGGGATGACGTCTAGGAACTAGCCTGGGCATTTCTAATAGAGTAGATGTCTGTCTCATGTGATTTTGCCTAACCATGATACTAAAACAGGAAATACCAAATGCGTGCATTAATCCAGATAAGAGAGATGAAGCTACATTTCTTGAAGTTTTTTCCAGGTCAGTGGAGGATATTGTGCCGTTTGCAGTATCTTTTAAAAGGCACTGATTTCTGAGTTGAGATGAAGAGGACCACTGCCACCTGGAAAATATTGGCAAGATTCGAACCGTTAATTGGTGTAGCAATTCTGTAGAAAGTATGCGGTTCACAGTTGAACTGTGTAGATTGACTCAACTCCACTCAATTTTATAGAAACTTTCCATAACTATTACATGTAAATCCATCTATGTAAAACTAGATAGCATAAAAACTTTTTTAGTTGTTAATAACTTCTAAATGATTGGGGGTGATACAGTATTTAGTAGTTTGGCTTTCTTAAAATATAGCATAACAGTTCTTCTCCCTCTCCCCCACATAGAAAGGTTTGCATTAGAAAATATTTTCTGACTTCAGGTTAAACATCGGGAAAACGGGTCAACCATTTTTCAGTAACATATGTGTACTTGGATACCTCTGTTAAACAATTAAGCTGTAATCTCTGAGAATCTGTTTTTGTTGATCTCACAGGTACAGAATCAGGTGAAGTCGTATTAAAAAAAAAAATGTTTCTTGATGGATATCTACTATATTTGTTAGAGGGGGAATAGTGGCACAATGAGAGCTATAGGTAAGGAGGTATTTTTCTGAAGATAATCCAGTTTGTAATTTGTTAAAAATCTTTGTGTGTGGTTTTCTTCCTGTATTTTATGTGAATATCAATATTCAAAAAGGCTAAGAATACACTGAAGGGTAATAATGTATTTAATGACAGATTTCTGAGCGATGATCTATTTTTTTCCTTGCTGCCTCTCTTCGGTCAGCTTCCTAAAGCATTCATCATGCTGGCTGCACTCTGCTACTCTCTCTCATACTGTATTAGTACACCAGATTTTCTTAGGCTTTGCTGTCTTTCTTAATTATTCTTTCTTTTTTTTTTTGTAGATTTGAGCCCTCTTTTTGGAGAAGTTCTGTTATTTAAAAAACTGTATTCATTTACATAGTTATAAAAATAAGCAAATACTCGATACCAGTAGAGGAAATGGTGTATTTCTTTGCTTAGATTTAAGGCGATCAGCATTTCAACTGTTTTGGTGTTTGTTTTTTTTTTTTTTTTTTTTTAGATAGTTATGGCTTATACTCACATATTTTAAAGAATGTATGTATGTAGTCTGAAGAATAGTCTGAAGATAGAAGCCATCCTGACTTTTTCAGGACCCGCTCTATGAAGCTATGCTTTCATTAGTGTTATTTACTTCATTTAAGTATCAAGCTGTTAAATGAAAATGGTTCAATCGTGTGCAGTGAGAGAGGTTATGTGCTTGTTCTTCACCTCTTCTCTTGGCTTCTGTTTATCCAAAATTCTGTTATTCATTTTGTCACAAAAAATTAAAATAGAGCATTTTGACGTATGTTGTTGCTGGAAACCAGTGGGAAAATTTCTCTACATGCAGAAGTAGCAGCAAGCTCTTTTCCATATACATGGCAATGTTTTCCCTTGGACTTAATATTAGAACCATGTGGAAGAGGAAAACGTTGTGTATTTGTGCTTCTCATTCACAATGCTGATGTCTGGCAACTGCCTGGTTATAACCAACACAAAAAATGGCATCGTATTGTAATTGATTGAATGACTTACATTATAGTTTACAAAACTAATGCAGCTGTCATGATGGGGACCTTCTACATCTGAGCACTTGAGTTGTAATTTTTATTAGTACTGACTTCATGTTAGTGCTTCGTAAGGTGAATAAATAATGAATATGAGAAATAGTTCAAAAATTGTTGGCATAATTGAGGAATAGAAAAATCTTATGGAAAATGTAGGAGTTTTTAAAATAAGTTTAAGATAAATATACACAAATGGAATTTCATCTTTTCTTGTAGAGGCCATTGATTTTTAAGTAGGATTTCTCATCATGCAGTGTGGCCAGGAGTTACTATCTTTTAAATGAATGCTTATATCACAGAAACAAAACCAGATTTCCCTACTGAGAAAGTTGATTATGAATGAAACTTTCCATCCAGCAAGTTCCAGATCATGCAAGCTGCATTGATCCTGTGTAACGCTGCCTGAAAAAAGTTGTACTGATGGAATTGGATTAGAATTTCTACACTTCAGTAGGCATAATTAACCCCAGTAAGATGAACTAGAGCAAGACGGTTTAGTTCCTTCTGTGGGGAAGTTAGCAGTCACAGGGAATTCTAGGTTGTATACAAATCAACATGTATAAAGGCAGTTATTATGCTACTTACATTCAGGAGAACTGGCTACGTTAAGGACATTAAATAATTATTCTTCTGTGGTTGCTATGCTGGTCAGACTACAGCTGGAATAGTAAGGACCATTTTGAGATGCAGACGAATTGCAGAAGTTCTAGAGGAGGGAAGTCTAGAAAATGACGCATGAGGAATGCTAGATCAAATTGCTTAATGCAGAGAAGAAAAGCCTGAATGTAGATGTTTGTAAAAGGTAAGCAGACAGAGGAAGGGAATTAACCTGTTTTGCAGGTGTGTGCTGAGTAGAACATGAAGTAATATGTTTAAGTAAGAAAAAAATTAAGTTAGACATTTAGAAAAACTTTCTAATAATAAGGATAAGTCAGTACTAAAATAGATTGCCTAAGAAGATTGTAGACTTCTGTCATTGGAATTATTAAGAACAGATTAGACAAGTAACTGTGAAGAAAGATTTCAGTATGGTTGATCCTGCTGTGGGATAGGCGTTAGGGTGTGTTGTAACTGAATGGCAATTTAAAGGGTTTTTTTGGAGGCAAAAAAGTCACGTACCACCTAACACTGTGAGGAGGTAGCCTTGTACAGTATTTCCACAGTAACTTTAATTTACAATAGAACAGATGTTTGGATTACCTTTAATGTTACAATATTATTTTCTGCATCTCCTTTGTCTATAAAGTCTTCATAAGACTGTGCCCACATTTGCTTATTTCTAGTTGCTTTATAGATTCACTTTTTAGTCTCACAGTCACACATTCAGATATCCTAGTCATAGAATCATAGAATCATAGAATTGTTGAGGTTGGAAGGGACCTTTAAGATCATCGAGTCCAACCTTTAGCCTACCCTGACACGAGCCACTTCTAAACCATGTCCCTCAGTGCCCCATCTACCCTTTTTTTAAACACCTCCAGAGATGGTGAATCCACCACCTCCCTGGGCAGCCTATTCCAATGTTTAATAACCCTTTCAGTGTAAAAATGTCTCCTAATATCTAATCTAAACCTCCCCTGACGTAACTTGAACCCGTTTCCCCTCGTCCTATCACTTGTCACCAGGGAGAAGAGGTCAGCCCCCATCTCTCTACAACCTCCTTTCAGGTAGTTGTAGAGGGTGATAAGGTCTCCCCTCAGCCTCCTCTTCTCCAGGCTAAACAACCCCAGCTCCCTCAGTCGTTCCTCATAAGGTTTGTCCTCCAGGCCCCTCACCAGCTTTGTAGCCCTTCTCTGGACACGCTCCAACACCTCAATGTCCCTCCTGTAGCGAGGGGCCCAATGAGTCTAAATGACCTGTCACGGTCTATGTTCTGTGAATTTATATATTATGGAGCCTAAGGAAGGGAACAGATTTTTTTTTTTATTTTTTTTTTTTGAAACTTTTATGTAAGCGAAAATACATTGCTTAAGTAAGATATCGTGTAAGTTTGTACTTTGAAAGGAACATCTATGCAGTTTTCTTTCAGTAGCTTTTGGGACTATTATAAAAATGTACTATAGAGTAACAGCCTTTTCAGAAACAGTAAATGAGACAACAAAAGACCTGTTGGAGTTAAACCTTAAATTAATGTCTTTCACCAATCAGAGATTATATTCCTGCTTACTTTATTAAAAAAACCAAAAAAATTCCCCAAACTAAACACTCAAGAAAATAATAGATTTGTGCCATACATAAGTGTTAAGCTTCTTGAAATAAAAGATTATTTTTTTTTTTATGTGGAGAAGAGATGTTGTATTGTAGTCTTAATTCTACTTTTCTGGAATTTTTGGATTGTTTTGGAGCCTGTTTTTGTTTAAAATAAGCTAGAGGGAAGAACTGAATAGTTCACTTAAAGTTTAGGGACGTTTTACAAAAGAAACTTACTTTTGTCAATGGGTAAAGTATGGCCTATTTAAGTGTGCCTTTGATTAGTTGTTGTGTGAAATAGTTATTGGGAACATCCTTATTGTTTCTAAATATACATTCTTCTATTAATGCAAAGCAGTATGTAACAAGTATAAGAGTGTGATTGGCATATGCAAATATTTTCTTAATGTATTAAGTATTTATTCCTCTTGATTAGTCACTGAAGAAAATTTAGAACTGCAGTATGTTCAGTATATTCAGTTTTAGTCTATGTTGTGGAAGAAGATTAACCAACAGCAAGGTTCTACAATAAATGTAAAAATGCAGGAAAATAAAATGCAAATTCTCAGGATTTTTGTCAGGTGCCAATCAGTGCTTTATGCCCTGAAAATAAAAATCTGGCTTTGTGAGTTTTTCAGAACATGTTTTTCAGATCTTGCTTTTAAAACAATATTGAGAAACACTTATAGTTTATGACTTAAAATTTTGGTATGAGAAATGGACTCTTGATCTCCTCTGTATTTCTTTCTGATATCATAGTGCTCACTGACTCTAGTTTGTTCTGTAAGGCAGTCTGATTTTTTTTTTTTTTTTTTTTTTTCCTTCGTAATGTATTTAGCTGATCTCATCTGGGATACATGGAGAACCTCTTTCCCTGCTGTAAAGGTTAGGCACAAGATCTCAAGCTGGAAAGATTGCCCCTTCTTGTATTTATGAAGCATCTTACAGCTTTGACGCACAGTTACTGATTTTTATTTTTCTTAATAAAATAAATTTTCATAAAAGATGAAAAGGAGATGGAGCAAAATTTTGCAACAATTGAGAGAACAGTCCTCGACTGACACAGAAATACTGATACTGAGATCAATCCATACAGTAAAATATACTCTGTATCTTATATTATATATCTGAAGTAGGAATTGCAAAGTAATCCAACTTTTCATAAAATTTTGAATAGAAATGTGACACTAAGTAATATAGAGATAAATGTACCTCTTCATAACAGTGAATATTTGTAATATTATGGATGTGCTTTATGCTTTGTTTCTGCTAATGCACCTCTGTGTTATGCATCAGACCTCTATCTCTCCATCTGCCAGCAGTTTTGTGGATCGTCATGTTCTGTTGATGGCAGAAAATAACCAGTGACTTCTCTGGTTTAAATTAGCACCCCTTTCTGAAAGGTTTGATGATAGTAGTCTTTTACAGGAAGATACAGGAGATGACGGGACTGCGTTTTTCACAGATCTAGAAATATTACAGCCAGGAAGGGCTGTTTTAATAACCTGCTCTGACGTCTTATGTATTGCAGGCCATAGATTTCATCTGACTGCTCCTTCATTTTGGACCAATAATTTCTGACTGAACTAGAACATAGTTTTTCCTTGAAATGCATCAGCCTTGATTTAAAGTCTCTACAGTGGTAAATATAGATGTTACCACCATAAATTCAAACTCAATTATATTTGCCATTATTTCATAACAGTGGTAATATTCCAGTGGAATACAGATATCCCTTTGTTGCATGTTTTGGTTGCCTGTGTTGACTTTAGCTTTTAGCCCGTGCGTTTCTGGTATATGTCTGTCTGCTAGATGAAACAGCCTTTAGTGCCATGTAGCTTTCATGTAAGCTATTACTGATGGATTAGTTTGGGGAGTGACTAATCTGTCACTGATGCTTCTGAATGTCTTTAACTCTGCTGTGCAGCATCCTGATTTCTTTCTGTAATTTGGTAGATCTGTTTTACAGGATATGGAGAAGGGAAATGTTCTCTTGGCATGCGTCTCTAATTCTTCATAGGTTTTGATTATAACCCTAACAACTAAAAAAATATCGTTGCATTTATGAAAGCTGGCATGTAATTTAAAATTACAAAATACAATGTCAGCTGCTCCCTGGGCATTCTGTTTGGAAAGCTGGAGTCTAGGTGTGATAAACCTGCAGGCCACACAAGTGGCCCTGGCTGTCCCCTCATCCCTGAAGCTTTCTCAGCAATGAGTAGGGAGTGGGCTGCAGCACATTAGCATCGTCCTGGCTGTTCCACTTCTGTGACTAAGCGTGTGTAGTCATGTTGGCTCATTGGGATTTTGGTTATTTGACAGGATCACTGTTAGTCACAGAGCAAAAGTATGTCCACGAATACCTGGCGTTATATGGTAGAGAATATTGCCTTTGATTTGGTAAGAGGTTACGTGAAAGTAGTACTGCTTATTTATGTGTCATTTATGGGATTTGGCATTTGGTAATGTTTGGAAAGAAAAGTGATAAAGTTCTTGGTGTGACTCACGAAACTTAAAGTAATATACCTCTGTCTTTAAATATGTATTTATTTAAAATAGAACAGCCCCTTTATCTTACCATTTTCCATAACCATTATTACAAAGGAATGTCATGCTCTTATTTATTCTTTACTTTTTTTTCAGCAAAATGCAATAGCTGCTTCAAAGGCTATCTGCTCTTTTGAAAGAAACTATTCATCAAAAAATTACCAGCGTAGGTGAAAAGGGAAATTGTTTGCACTTTACTAGTTCCAAAGGGCTGATCTAAGAAAAACAACTGTTTTAAGTCCCCTCCATTGCGTTATACAGCTACTAAGAAAGCAGTGGTCATGACTGCAAATAAATACTTATGATATTTCACACTTCTTGCAGCAAAATAAATGTTCTGTGGCTTGCTTTATGAGACTTTACATCTCTATATAAACCATATGACAGCACCAAAATTATGATTGGAATTTTATGCATCACTGCCTTTTTTCCAAAAGTATTAATGCCTTCAGTCTAGCACACACTCAAACATGAGATCTGCTCCTGTAATCAGCTTTAATAAGGTTCTAATAGGGGCCATGCATCAATACTAGCTTGATTTCAAAATTAGTGATGTGTGACTTACCCTGCTAAGTTTTAAGTTGATATTAGGTTCAGCATTGTGCAAACAATGTAATTAATATGTAAAAGAGCCAGAAATAACCGTGAAAAAAACCTTTTCTCATGCATATAAACATGACAGTATACTTTTAGGTAAAGTTGATATTTCTCAACAAAAAGAAGTATTGTAAGCTTAAACTGCATGTGTCTTCTGCTTTCTTCGAGCAGAACTTTTCTGTGGCCAGGCACTGATTCACACGCGAGCACCTGGCAGGAGCGTGGCTAGCCTTTCCCTGTGGCCATTGCTGCGGCGTTTCCAGTGTGCAGCAAGGGAGGAGGGAGAGTCACCCGCTGCGCCTCTTGTCGTCTTTTGCTCTGCTTATGAGCTACACCAGCATTTGTATAGCACTTACCAGAAACCATTGCTTTTGGGAAGTGCTGTACTGCAGCATGCAGACCAGCTCAATGTGTTGGCTTTTATTGGGGATATTTTCTCTCAGCTGTCAGCTGTTTGAAGTGTAAGGTGGTTGGTTGGTTTTATTTTTTTTTCCCTCCCAGTCTGTTGCTCATGTTACCAGCTGTTTATCTGCTTTTCTTTTTATTCCGAAACATAAAATATGTTCTTGATATCGCTTTTATGCCTTGAAAAATGTGTTGAAGTACAATTATTTGGACAGCTCCCCATATTAGAGAGTTTTGTCCCATTTCATCAAAAGGAAAAAGTGGGTAAAGAGCTTAATTCAAACCATCAGAGATTGGAACAGAGTGGCTTACAATGTGCCTAATAAATTGACGCTAGTTCTTACAGGACAGATGAAGGAACTTGTTTAAAAAGCTGAGTTTGCACAGACCTTGTTACATAAATTCTTCTTTCTTGCTCCCTTGTTTTTAGTTCCTTTCCACATGTTCATAGTTTCACGTTGGACTTCTATTAATAAAGTATGCAATTGGTGTTTGATATGAGTTCAGATTTAAATTGCAGTAGAAATGGTAGCAAAGATTTTTTTTTTTTTTTTTTCAATTGGTGTATACGGCTTCAAAGATAGTAGGACAGCAGATACTGAATTCCTGTCCAGCTAGACTCCTGGTGGGAAAATTTAGCTGTGACTTGGTCAACTTGTTCAGCGTTGCCTCTGGACTTAGATCTAGTCTATTGATTTATTAAAAAAACTGAAACAACACAGAAAATCCAAACTGCTTCTCTTTTCTTATTCAGTGATACTTATTCTTAACGATTATCTTTCCATATTATAGTGAAAGAAATGAGCCTTTCCGAGTATGTATTTATATTCGTTATCATTGTTGTAACATTTTAAAGAATAGGATGGTTAGTTTTCCCAGTGGAGTAAGGCCACTAGAAATATGTGTTAAGGCCTGAACTATAGAACATAATCATAAAGAATGCAGAAAATGGGGTAAACTAGTGAAGTTACAGTGTGATGAAGATACTAAGCTCTTTCAGAAAGCTTTTATGTTAATAGATTATTGAATTTCATCTGCTATTTTATCACTCTGTATAGATTAATGTGAAGTAATATACATGAAGGGAGGAAAAAGGTTCTATTTCTACATTAAATGAATTCCTGCATGTAATGAATCTTGGAACTATCTATTATCACTCAGAAAAAAAGTCATAGCAGCTAGTTGTGTTTAAAATGTCAGCATAGTAGTTGTTGAAAGAGCGAATAAAATGTTAAGATGGGAATAGAGAACAAAGTGGAAATCATTATTTTGCTACTGTGCAGATTCATGGTTCACTTGCATCTTGAATATGACATGCTGATCTCTGTGTTGCGTCTCAGAAAGGGTACAGAATAGAAAACATGTATTAAAGGCAGTGAGCAAGGATTTCTTAGGTTGGAAAAACTGTTGTCCACTACCTCATTCAATGCCAGATTGCAGGATGTCAGATGAAATTGCCAAGAGACAGGCTCAGGAGAAAACCAGTTGATATTTCTATTCATATATGTGTGGAAATCATTCCTGCAGGTTGTTCTAGATGCTGCAAGTTTATGTGAGCAAACTCCTAGGAGAAACATTAACCCAAAACCAACACAAAGGCACAACCTCTGGCTGAGAATGTCCCCGAGCTGCAAGTCTTTGAAGGTGGTGTAATGCAGTGGGGAGTATCCGTAGGGATTTATATTCTTTCCTGGGTATCCACTGTAGGCCACTGTCAGACACAGGGTGCTGCGTTATGTTGGTATTTTGGTCTGACCTTTTATAGCTGTTCGTAAGCATTGTATTTAGTTTTTGCATAGTCCAGTGTTGTTCTGCTTTACCATGTCTCATCACTGACCAGGAATAAGAGGGACAGACTGGCAGATACGCTTATTTAAATTTATAATTTATGCTTCAATTTCTCTTAATCTAGAACAGTTTTCCCCACTGCTGCTGTGGTCTAATTTCAGAAGTAAGATATAAGACAATGGCAAAAGAAATAAGCAAAGCAAACCAAAATACTCTTAAGCAAAACCCCTTTTTCATTAGCTTGGATCCATGTTGTGTGAAGGATAATTTAAATTATACATAGTATTTGCTTGCTACTGAACTAGAAAAATGAGAAGTCTCGTGATTGCCTAGGGGAGGAAAGCAGATCAATGAGATAGAATAATCAGAATTCTAGTTCTTAGGAGCAAAAATAGTGTGACAAGAAATATGAAGAGAGCCTTGACTCTTTCCCCCACCCCCGATTTTCTTTCCATCCAGAAAGAATCTATTGGTGTGTTGATGGTGTTTTTTCTGTTCTGTTGTCTCTGGTTTGTTACAGCACTGTTTTTTCTCTTGTAGGTTAACGGAACCTTCTGGATATTTAACAGATGGACCAATAAATTATAAATATAAAACTAAATGTACATGGTTAATTGAAGGATAGTAAGTATTTATTTTCATAGCTTAAATTTTCTGACAGTTTTGTACTGTGTCTTCTAAAGATCTAAGTAACTCCTCAAAGAAACTGCATCTGGATACAATATAAGCAGTTTGGGGTTTTGTTTGTTTGTTTTGTATTTGTTTAAATGTTATAAAGACTGTAAAAAAAAAAAAAAAAAAAAAAAAAGAAGTAGGATTTTCAGGATTTCTCAGAGTTGGCCAAATTCTATTCCTGTTCAGATTGCTGGCAAAAGTTAGGCTGACATTGGAATTTGGCCAGTGCTGCAAGCTCTCGAAACCCTATGATAAATTTGTTGCCTGTTTGAGTACCTTTACGTAAATTCCAAATGTGGTTACAGAATCCTATTTAACTCATTATCTTACTTATGTAATTCATATCAGTGATAAATCAGGAATGGCTTCAAGTACAGGATGCTTCCAGTCTAATGATAATTATTTAGTTACGTGTTGCTCAAAAGTTAGTGCTTCTATAAAGTATTTTCTTCTGCATTCTAGTTTTCCTCATGCACTTAATTCTAAAATCATACTATGTCCACAGTTCATACAGTTTAGATGTCTCCTGTCTGTTGCTAATTTTTCAGTTTATGCAGCACAGAAACACACAGACATGAACAAAGAAATAATGAGACGTATGCATGAGTATGTCTGACTGTTAAAGGCACAAATTTATTAAATTTCAATGGGACTTTTATCCCCCCAACTATGGGTGAGGATTTTGCTGAAGAATTTAGCTAGGTCTGAATTCTACTAATGTTCTAGAAGAAATTACCCCCTTCTGTATTTCCATGTTGTCATAATCTCAGTTACTTTAGATGTCTTCTCTGTCGCTGCAGTTCAGTAATGATCTGTCTGATCTAATTTTGGTCTGCTTATATGCAGATTGTAATTTAAACATAACAGCAATGAAGTTACGGGTAGTTTGCAAAATCATTTAAGTAGAAACTTCAATATCTAGGTGACTAGGCTATAGCGGAATATCTTTCTGACATAGCTAGACTTCTCTTTTTACTCAAGCTAGCTCAGGAATATTTGCACTGTGCTACACCGTGCTAAAGTGGAAACATGCCTCAGGACTGTATGCAAACTCTGCTTTGAAGTTGTTCTTCACTCTGTTCCTCCTCTTTGCAGGAGGTGGTAGAGTAGGTAGCTGGAGGAAACAATATGCTGCACAGTATGTGGAAGAATAATGCAACCCAGTAACATAGTGCAAAATGTCAACACAGAAGCAAGTCACATATGTGTAAAATACTCCCTTTTAAAAAATGAACAAAGAGCGATCTTGAAATGATCTCTCAGCCCTCCCCCCCAATATGTTTTCCAAACCGACAAACTGTACTCAAGCCTGTCAAGTAGAGCGTGAAAAAAAGAAAATGAAATAAAAGAACATGCTCAGTATGCTGCATGGAATATATTTAGGACCCTGCTAACTTTGTCATATGAGAAAATTCCCCTTTCAGAAATCTTGCAGTCCCCATCTGGATGTCTACCAAAAGCTAGTGAAATCTGACTCCCAGGTGTCAGACCGGGGAGTGGGGGGGGGAAGGAAAAACAATTTTACACTAATATTACTTGCTATTTTAAATTTGTGTTTTAAGATTTTTATTTTCAATAACTGGTATAATACTGGAATGAGGATATGCAGGTGATTTTGTCTTGAAACACTCCTTTAAATGTCACAGTCCTGACATTGTAAAGTAAAGCTAGTATATTAAAATGGGATATTTTAATTGCTCTAAATTCATGGTCCTGAATACTGATAAAACCTGGTGAACTTCGGTCTCTTGTTAACTTTAGGGATTATTAGACTTCAACTGAAGATGCTGTTTTTAAGTTTTCTAAGAGAAAGTGAAATATTTGCTTGCCTTGAATTTTGTTATTTAACTCTTTGAAATGTTTAGTTAGTACTCAAAATGTTTTAATACAGCTATGCTGGCATGGTCAATTTTGCTGTAAGTTCTTTATCTTATGAGCTCAATGATTCTGTAAATACTGTTTTATATCAATTCTTTTTTTTTTTTTTTTTCTTTTTCAGCCCAAATGCAATACTAAGATTAAGATTTAATCACTTTGCCACAGAATGTAGTTGGGACCATATGTATGTATATGATGGAGATTCAATATATGCACCTTTAATAGCTGTATTTAGGTGAGTGTATTTGTTAGCCTTTTAGTCCAAGATGTCATATGTGGACATTTTTACTTTGCCGTGGAAAAAAAATAACATTAGAGGCTTTAACTTGTTAAATAGCTTGCTTTCTTTTGTTAATATCACGGGTGCATGTATGTAAAGTTGTATTAGAATAAATTGTAAAACACTGCTTTTTTGGTTAGGTGACCAGAGTGTAAATCCATTACATGGCTTGTACTTAGTGCTGATGTTGCATGGAGTGTTAATGCTCATAGACAAGAAATCAGAAATGTAATTTCCGGTAGGCGTCCAATAGTGATCCCTGAGTTTTAATGTGTATTAAATGTGGCACTGCCCAGTAGTGTCGGTATCTGAACCTGCTTCAGGGAGTATTGCAATCTGACACTCGGGCAATGTTGCACTATGTGCAAGTTACCAAAAATGGCTGCTAAATGCCTTCTACGATTCTGCAGTAACAACAGACTGGCTGGTTCAGGGCATTTGATACAAAGGCTATCTTAAGCACTCATTTTGTAATGTGTTTCCTTAAATTACTAAACTGGACGTCATTCTGACTAAGTCATGGCAGGTAAAATTATCAAGCTCTTCGAAGTCCTGAAGGAGAGCCTTTTTGTTATGTTATTATTAGCTTATGAGAATTGTTACACAACTAAATCTTTTTTTCAGGTTAATATTTGTTGCCTAGAATAATAGTATTAATTTGTAGTGAGGTTTAGAAATAAACATAAAATCAACAGCAATAAACAATGAGCATAGTAACTAAAACTGAATAGAGACTAAATATTTGCCTTTCAAATGACAATAAATCATTTAGGTAAAGAATTAGGTCCATGCACTGCATTCCATATGTGTCCAACAGAGAAAAAGCAGGGCATGTGAATTTTAACACTTGTTTCCTCTGTTCCTGGACCACAGTGTTTCAGTTGGCTTATTCATACCCTTTGTTAAAATTTTGGGGAATATTCTATGCAAGCAGGCTATAGTTTATTAGAGAGAAGGCACAGGATCCTAATCCTTTGAAGTCAGTGAAAGTTTTATCTTGGGATATCCCTTGAGTGCAAAGCTATATTAAAAAAAATAAACCAACAAACCAGAAACTGTTTGTGCACATATGCACATGTACTCTATGGGGCAGAAATTGTATTTCATTTTGTGTTATGAAATACTGATTATGCTGCAGAAGCTTAAGAAATACTAATGGTGTAAATGATAGTGCTTTCTCCTGAAGGAGCAAAGCTCAGGTCATCCCTCTTTCCTGCCCAACTCTAACAGGCTACACCTTCTCTCCTAATTCTGCTCAATTGTTACAAAATTGCTTGGTGCTTTTTTTTTCCCTCCCCAAAGTTGTATTTGTAAAATGTGTCTAGCTGTTATTCAGGAGCCTGACTAGTAGCATGAAGGGAAGCAAGTTCCTCTATCTTTGTTCTTCACTTCAGATGTCTTTCAGTTTATTGATTGTTAGTGTTTCCTTAGGATTCCTATAACTTCTAACTTATGTTTGTGTTGTAGCATTGTTTATGCAGATGATCTTTTTCTCGGTATTTTAATATATTTCTTGTGTTCCCTACTTCAGTCTTTATTTAAGACTGGCATCTTAGCATCTTTAGTTTTGAAAAGGGTTTTATTTTCCATTGAAAATTGCCTTTTCATGGAAATTACTTAATTATCATACTTTCCAGGTTTGAAATTCTTTACTAAGATAAAATTCTAAAGGCACAAATGTGGAAATAGACTTTGTGCTGAAAGGCAGCGAGTGTTAAGCCCCTGTCTGAAGGATATATATATATTTTTTTTCAAAGTTAAAATAAGTTTTAAAAATTATGCTCACAGTGCCTGCGCCTTCAGAATAATCTGATGTGAAATTTTGCATCACTGTGTGAGGGAGGAGGCTTTTTGTTTTGTTTTCCTGGAAAACCCTACCTTAATTTGCAGAGGCGTAGACAAGTTTTATACACATTTTATTATTTGTTTTTTAAAAAAATTTTAAAACAAGATTTATGAGTTACCTTGTCTATATAATTAGCAACCAGAATAACTAACAACTTCTTTCCCTTTTCCTGCCCTCTCCCAAAGACTGTTTAAAACATTATTCTTATTTTCTTTTCCAGTGGTCTAATAGTCCCTGAAGTGCGTGGAAATGAAACTGTTCCTGAAGTAGTTACTACATCTGGCTATGCTCTGCTACATTTTTTCAGTGATGCTGCTTATAACCTAACTGGATTTAACATTTTTTACTCGTAAGTATTTTTTAATTAGTAATCATTTTGTTACTTAGCCTATCATTTCTTTCAGGAGAATGACAAACCCAGGGAAAGTGTTTATTGATTTTATTAATAGCATGAGTTATACTCTGTGGTATGTTTTTAAATCAAAAGGAGCTGGTTTTGTAATGAGTTGTAATTAAGGTACTAATTTTAAAAAAAAAAAAAAAAAAGGAAAACAAGAGAAAGTGAGTGAGTGAAGTTACATGGCCATTCCAAGAGTATGTTTTTCTATGCCATATGGAACTAGAATGTATCTCTTCCAGTGTTTATCTAACACATATAGCTGTCATATGGAATAGAAGGGAGTTTATATCTGCTGCCATGTCAGTTCCCTTCTCTTGAACTAGGATCATCTGTTGCTCGATTTTGTTTTTTCTTGCTGAATATACTTTTATGGCTTTTACCACCTTCAACAAAGTCCTACTTTTATTCTTGTGCCAGCCACAAGGGTTTTGTTCAATTTCGTCTCTGTTTCTCGGGTACTTTCCCTCCTATTGTCCATCTCAGTCTGCATTCTGCCTTCATAGTTATCTGCACTGTCTGTCTTCAGTTTCTCTGATGGCAAAGTCTAACCTGATATGACTATGCTTGCTTTCCTCCAGTCTGCTTTTCTGTCTCAGCAGCTCTAGAGATGCATCCAATGGACCTGAGCCTTTTCCTTCTTATATGCATCAGCTGTTGATTGGAACATCTGTCTCATTTGGGATGTGCTTGTGACACATAATGTGATGTCTTTTTATACTGGATTATTTAGTTCAAGAGGGGTTTGCTTGGTCCTGTTGGACCTGTTTCTTCATATGATACTTTTCCCATGACTGAAGATACTTGATTTCCTTTCTCTTAATTCCTTCAGATTCTGAAATACCAATTTTTGGGATTTGGTAGCCAACGCTGTGCTTCAAATGTGAAAAGGCATTTTTGTCATGTTCTTTATTAATTTAAAATTCCTATTTGTGCTTCTGACCATAGCTTTACTCTTGGCAGAGGTCTCTGGTAAATTGTCTGTGGAAAGATTGTTTCTGTAATTTGCAGCGGTTTGCCACCTTTTACCACGTAATAAATAGCTATTCAGAGTTTGGGAAACCTCACTAAAAATGTTGTATTGGAAATGACAGTCTAGAAGACTTGATATTTTTAATTTTTGTTAGTTGACATCAGTAAAATGCAATCACCTGGCAGACTTCTCTATTGTGATTAGATACATTTTTCAGTTATCCCTGAAGCTTTTATTGCACTTCTTTTTGTTTGTCTTGGGAGCAAATGGCAATATGACATGGCATTCTTAAGAAATGAGTGTATGTGCTCTGCATTCTTTTGTGACTTGGTAATGTGGTGCGTGCTACGTATCATTACTTAATTTCTTGGAAGATTTAAAATAAACGAAAACTGCCAGTTTTTAATTCCATTACATATATGACTCATGAAATCTGATGTACTCTGTTCTTCTGCTTCTTTTATTGCAATGGCTACTTTTAAAATATATATAATTTTTTTTAATGATCCAACAGTAGCTTTTTTCATAAAAGTACTTTCTACGATTGCTTTTTATGGCTGTATTAGCTTTTTTTTTTTTCTGTCACTGATCTGTTGCACTCTGCTTCTGTTACCCTCTTTCTTCCTTGGTTTGATAATCCCAAAGCAGTTTTTGACTTCATCTTTAACTTCATTGTGATGGACCACTTGTTTTCCTTTATTTTGGGGAAGACAGAAACATAGTGTCTGTGACTAAAATGCTATGTCAGTTGCAAACAACAATAGTTACTCCAGAACTCTGAGTAAATTTTGTGTTCCTTTGAGTCGGGCAACCTGCTTCCGACTCTGCCGATCCAGTTTTTCTCCTTCTGCTTGAATGCTTAACAAACCTTTTGGAGTGGGAGTATGTCTACTTTTAAACTGGTGTCTCTATTACTGGAAAGACTTAACTGTTCACCTTCCTGCAGAGCACCCTCCCTGTGAAGTCAGGGGGAGAGGTTCCTCACAGCTGTGGTATACAGCAGTTGATGCCATCAGTGGTTTTAATGCCATGTGTGTTACTAGGCAAAAGCTCCAGGACGTTTGCAGTTCAGATGTAGAATTTTCTTTTTTGGTAGTGTAACAGAATCAGTTGTCTGTGGTGTGAGTCTTTAGAAAATGAAAAAACGTCTGCTGACTGTCCTACCTTGAATAATTTTTCACTAACTTTTTGAGTTCTTTCTTCTTTGGTAAGACCAAGGAGGGCTATGAATGGTGTCCAGCTCTCACATCTATAGGGAGCAGCCTGCGTTATCATCAGTGGTTTGTAGTAACAGTTTATTCTAAGTTTCAACCCAGCCCTTTGCTGTGAGTTATCAAAAAAGGTTTCAAATCCTTTCTGGACTTCATCAGGCACATATTGCCTGAATTCTGTTCATGGAAACTCTTGGACCCACATCCTTCAATGTCCTCCATCCCTCCTCTTCTCCAAGGAATTGCCAGTATTTCTGGAGACAGTTTGCATAACTTTGCAGTCCAGTTGCCTGTGATCTCAGTGTTTGGTAGGGCGTATCACAGAAATGCTAACTCTCATAACAGTCACTGACTTCTTTCAGCCTAACCTTTCCTCTTTTTGCATCTCTGACTGTGGAGTTAAGGAAGCAAGGTTAAGGTGGCTCTGTTATTGAGGATTCAAAGCATGAAATGCTACCTGTAAGTAGTTTCAGAATATTAACCATCTTGTATTTTTCCATTTGGTTTTTCCATTTGTATTCCCCTCGGGTGTTAGCCATACTGTTTTACAGCGTGGACCGAAGCCATTCACCCTTTACCTGTCTGCCTGTGGTGGAGAGTTTAAGGGTAACTGCTCACAGTCACTCCCAGTGCAGATAGAGATAATGAGCATTTGAAGGGACTGACTGGAGTGCTGATACTGGAACATAAGAAAAAATAGGTGGTGATCTGTCCAGGCAGGGCCTGTCCTTCTGCTTACTGTCAATCCTTCTTGTTAAAGTACAAGGTGTTTGTGATCCTGACTTTGTATGAAAGCCTGGATGAACGCCTTTTCAGCTCACTTGCCTGTAAAATCATCATTAAACTTGTGTTTTATCAGTACATAGAAAATTTTTCAGGAAAAAAGTACTTTATCTAACAAATGCTGTTTGAATACTGTCAGATAAAATCACTGCCATCAACTCTTGGTTTGTCATTTCCCTTATTTTACATATTTTTTTTCAGAATTAATTCTTGTCCTAACAACTGCTCAGAACACGGAAAGTGTACAACCAGTGTGTCCGTACCAAGCCGGGTATACTGTGAGTGTGACAAGTACTGGAAAGGAGAAGCCTGTGATATTCCGTACTGTAAAGCCAACTGTGGCAGTCCAGATCATGGGTACTGTGATTTGACAGGCGAGAAGCTGTGTGTTTGCAATGATAGCTGGCAAGGTAAGGTTTTGCTATTTGGAATCAAGTTAATCTTTAACAAATTGCTTTTAATGCATCCTATCTAGTATGCAAATTAGTATCTTTAAAGAATAAAAATGAATGAAAAAATAATTTCTGGAGTAAATTTTCATGTGGACCTAGATGTGCATACTTTAATACCATGAAAGGCTCACAGCTTTGATATTTTCTGTCTGAAGATACTGCGGAAATATCTGACTTTCTCGTGGTGGGCATTCTTCTTTTTGGATCATTAATTTGAAAAAATAATGGCAGTAATTATGCAAGAGTTGTGAGCACTTCTGAAGACGAAGTTTTTCCATAGCCTAATTTCCTTTCCTATTCATTTTTTTTAATGTCTAGATAGATTTAATTTCCCCACCCCCTTGACCCCCCCTTCTTGTTGTCACATCATCACATCATATTTTTAGTGCTTCATGAAGTAAGTATTTGCTGTCCGGTTTTTAGTGGTGTGTTATTTGTGTAGCCTCTCAATGAAAAAGGAAGGTAAGCTGTTTTGTTACGGTGGCGCAAGAGTGTGTGTATGTGGACATGTACTGTGGGGCAACGGATGCGTTGTAAGCATGTGTTATAGTTTTACTCCCAGTGTCATAAATAATTGTTTCTTATTAAAGGTGAATTATTTAAGATCCTAAACGTTTAATTCATTTACTTTTAGTTATGCTAGAGGTTTGTAAATTTTTTCTTTTTATCCCTTACCCACTCCTATTAGATGTCTCATGTAACACAGATGTCTCATCTAACACAGCTTGCTGTGTGTTGAAATTGCCATTCTTCCCTTAAAAGAAATATTAAAATACTTCCAGATTACTTAGCTGATATACCCTCTTCCCATTACTGCCTGCCTCTGCTTTCGTTTTACTGCTGTTTCTTTTTTGCATGTCGAGGGAAACGACTGTTTTACTTCTGTGAGCTGTCACACTTATTAGACCAAAGACACCGTGAGATATAATACATTTCTCTTCTTAATAATTAATGAAGCTGTTCATTAAAAGGTAGTCAGTGCACCCACAGAAAGGAAGTGGGTTAGCAATATGGTCATTGAATGGAAACAGAGCAGACTTGTTACTGAGTCCTCCAGAACCTTTCATGATTATAGTGCATAAAAAAAGATCCGAAAGCTTAATCTCTTAAGGCAGCTGTGAATAGAACGGGCAGCAAGAATATCACCCTTTTATTTGTGCATTGATTCAATGCAGTTTCAGATTGCTGTGTACAAAATGGGGAAGCCCCCCAAACCTTTGGAACAGCTTTTTAGGCTACCTGTTCATTTACAGTGCTATAATCTTCATTAGAAGTTTTAAGCATGAAAAATATTCAAAATTCTGTCACTGTTGGTACCTTCTTTTCATCTAGCATTTCTGTGCCTACTAGCTTCCTATCCTTTCCTACAGTGAGTAGGACAATATAGAGATAATCTGCTAAACTGTTACTTGTGTTTTCACCAAACCTCCATAGTTTTCAATTCTTTTATTATTTTTTATTCTGTGCCAGGTGAGCTAGGTTGGATACATAATTGTTTTTCCTTATTAAATATAAAACAGTAGCAAACTTTCCACAAGCACTCTGGGCACCTATTTGCTTCTCTGTTTTATTTGTATCTATATATTCTCTATAGTTTCTAAACTTGACAGTATCTTCTGTGTTAGGTTATTTGTAATGCTGGAACCATAAATTTTTCTACTTATCTTAATACTTTTTCTGTCTGTCAAGTTTTTCTTGTGTTTGGTAATTTAACCCAACTGCCTAAAGTACGGTCGTGATTTCTGTTTTTTTGAAGAGAATTTTATGTTTTGGTTTTTCCCCCCACATTTTGGTTTTTTGAGTATGATTAGTCCCTATATGAAAAAAATAAACATCACTGGAATGCATTGATTGAAATGTACAAGAAATAAAATCTATGGTTCAGTAAAAAGGGTATTTCATATTTTTCAACATATGGGGTTTCTTTTTTTACAATGGTGACATCTTGTGGATGCTGTTGAAGGAGCATCTGAAGAAAATTTCACATTTAAAACAGGCATTCTGAGGAAAGAACAAAGTATTCTTGGGGATGAATAATTTTTTTCAGTAAAAAGTAGAGTCCTCTTGTTAGTATAGGCAATATATTTTGTGGAAGAAGGATATTGTAGATACTTGCAGTTAGCTGCTAATTCTACAAATATAGAATGATGCCATGACAATAAAAGCTTTTACGCTTAGAAAGCAAATAATTTAATAGTAATATAAATATTTTTTCTAACAAAAAGTACTTTATTGTACTATAGATAGTTGATCTCAGAAATATGTACAGCAAGAAAATCTAATATTTCCTTGAAATACAGGTAATTTAAAATATTCAGGCAACATAAAGGAGGACAGAGTTTTTCCTGAATAGTGCTTCCTTTTATGAGTGCTAACTCATATTACACTGTCCTGTTCCTGGCTAATCTGTCTTGATATTCTAAAGCAGAATGTGTTGATGCCTGCTTATAGAGGCTGTGGATGTAACCTGGGGAGAAAAAGATGACTTAAAACTGCCAACTTGATCTTTTCCTTTGCTAAGCATGGGTAAGAAAGAAACGGGGACTTGGATGAGGCAAAAGTGGTGGCTCTTGCTCTATTTGACCTGTTTAAGAAGTTGAGAAGATAGTCTATAGAAAGATGTTACCTTTTGCCAAATCTGCGTTTCCAGACAGCAAATTCTCTTTAATACAAGGAACACTGTGTTTTGCATTGTCTCAGGCTGTAAACGAGCAGAGGAGATTTCAAAGCAGTTAATTTCTGTAACAGGTTTGAAAATTCAGGATGATTGGAAGGATTGCAAACAGTTCCGCATTTTTAAAAGGGTTAAGCGGACTATCTTTGGAAATGCTGAAAATATTGCTAACTACAATGAATGTATTGTATTGTTTTAAAAAGTAATATTACAGATCTTTTTGATAGAGACATTCTTTGATTCCTTCAAGGAGTTCGATTTAATACTGCATAAAGGAAGTAACTAGCCTGCCACATATTAAATAGGTTAAAAACTTTCACAGAAGGAATTCAAAATATATCTACCTGTAAAATATGCAGTAGCCAAGTGAAGTGTTGGTGAATTTTCCAGTTACTCCTTTTTGGCTGATGTTAAACAACATTTTTATAAAAGATCTCGATTATTACGTATAATTTTTCCTGATAAAATTTTCAGGTAAGATTCACTGAAAGTTGTCTTAATATCACTTAATGTAAAGTGATCTAGGAACAAAGACTGCAGGCTGCATTGGCAAAAGAAAGGCTGTCTTAGAAAGCAGAGATTATTAACTTGCAAATCACATGAGGCATTTTCACATGAGGAATTCTGAGTAGAGAGCAAGTGACCCTTTCTCTGTGATGGGTATCTAAGAGATAACACTGCAGTATAGCGCCCTATTTGGGGATCAGCACATTAGGAAGTACCAGCAAGAACTCAAGTCATGCCACAAAACTGATATGCTTATTAGGAAACAAGCCCGTGATGGGGAGATTAAGGAGCGGGTGGTGACTAACACATAGTGGGAGTCCTCGCTGAGAGCTCCTGCACAGGCATGATGTACTTCCTCTCCCCAGTCCAGCGTGATGCTGGGATGCTCTGGTACCATTTGCGCTGGGTGGAGACAGGAAAAAGAGTTGAAGATTCTATTGAATTTAACAGAAACTTTACTGGTGCTTTGGTCATTGAACATCAGTACTGCAAGCAAAATGGGTCTCTAATAGGGAGGAATTACAGGGCGCGCTTACATTGGTCTTTAAGAGGATCAATAGGGTACCTTCGAAGCAAATCTCATCCTCCACGTGTACTGTGTTTTGTCTTGCATTGTGAGGTAGTTTGGAAACACAGGAACTGCATTCCTTGTAGATAAAACTACACCAGAAGATGAGCTCTGGGGTTGCATGTAACGCACACTATCCAAAAATGGACATTCAGTCCCAAGGATCAGATCTGTTAGTTAAAACATCAATAAAAATTCTGGAATGCGTATAGTCAGTTGTTTCTCCCTACAGATCTTCTCCTAGCAGATAGAGATGTAGCGGAAGTCCGCATTCTGAAATTAAACTAATTAACTTTGAAATAAGTCCATTAGCAATTCAGACAGTTTGAATTTTATAACATCTCTCTAGGGAAAAGTGAGACTTTATGTAAGGAGAAAAGTAAACAATGAAAGTATAAAAGGAGTGCTGTGATTACTGCAGTGTAAAATTCAGTATTTTGCCTTGCTCATTACTACGGCATTTCTTGCAACAGCGTCTTGAGTATGGCCAGAACTACTGTGTTAATGTGTGTCTATACTCGGATTATTCTGAAAGGATTACCTAGAGTTGAGTTCATTCTGACGGCTTCAGTGGAAGGCTTTGAGGTCATGCTCCCTTGTTTGGCCTGCCTTATCCCTTCAAGCTGAAGTTTAGCAAAGCTCTGTTTGTGTGGTGGGGGTTTATTGAAACTGCTGAAAAGGTTTGAGATGTGAGCTTGGGCAGTGGCAGCTGAAATGCAGCACTGAGAGGAGCCTGTGCCAAATGCCCAGATGTCTGAAATCTGAGGTTTTGGCCTGTTGTGCCTGGATGTTCTTCAACAGAAAGCATACAAGTAAGTATTTTCAGAGAAGAGGACCTGTGATGAAGCATTTGCATTGGACAAACCTGGTTTTGGAAGAAAAAAAAAAAAAGAAAAAAATCAGAAGCAGGTATCCTCTAACTGTTCCGCCCTGTGATACTTCTCTCTTTGTCTAGATTTTACATTGCAGGTTTTCTCCTGGCCAAGTATCCATTCAGTCAGAAGAAACTGCAGTTTTACAGTCTGGGAGATGTCCTGTTGAATACACGTACATTAATACTATATATGCACGTAAAAAGACACACACAAGGAATCCTTTCCTCCCCCAGTTTTAAGTTAAAATCTAATTTCCGCACTCTGTATTTGCAAATTTCATTATGTGTATCATAGAAATTAGAGTAGTCTAAGGAAATTTTGCATATACAGATTTCATAGGAAGGAATTGGCTTAACGTGAATATTTATTATTTATTAATATATACTGGAAACGTTCAATTTCGTGTCCAGACTGAAATTAATAATTTGTCGAGCACCCTTGAATGACTTTGTGGACTTTGTAAACAAAATATAGCTATCATAATGAGAAATCTAGTGTCTGAAAAGTCTATGTGGGAAAATTAAGTATCCTTATTGCAAAAGAATGAACATCACAGTTAAATGAAGAGCCAACTTCAGTTTTAAATACTTTTGTGGTGTCCGCTGACAATTAGTGAAAGCAGGTTTAGTAGAATTTATTGGATTCATTTCAATAAATGATTTGCTGCATTAAAGTAGTTGATAACGCTCTCTATGTGCAATTAGGCTGCGATTTAGGAAGGAAGTTCCCTACTATTTGTTAGTTTTAATGAAAATGTACTCCATTTAAAATAAATCAATGACCTTCTAAATATTTATTTAAAATGCACGCACATAACTGTAGCACATGCAAGGTAGAACATGCAAGCGCTTGATTAAACTAAGGAACAAATGCAATACTATGTCCTGAACACAAGAAGGGGATAGATAGCGCTGATCTCCCTGATAAGGGAAGATACTAAATTTAGCTCGTTATCTGGAGTACCTTTTTTAACAATAGGAAGAAAGTGATTTAGGCAGGTCAAAACTTCTTAGCTTGATTTCAGCAGTGTAAAGTTGTAGACCGTAACTTGAGGAAAGAAATGATTTAACATATGGTGTAATTGAATAATGAAACAGTTGAAATGTGGATTTGTCAGTGTAGTTCATACTAAAATAATTTGTAAGAAAAATGACAAGAAAACGCAATATATTTTATCTGAACCTCAGCATTTGATGATAGGAAATTGTTGAAACGGAAGAAGTCAGGGAATACATAAGGGAACAGTAAGAGGAACACAGCGTGTTAATTGTGAAAAGTGAGTAGGTGGGCTGAACAAGTAACTTAGGATGGAAAGATACCACTACTACTTAAAGACTGATCTTGTTACATAATTTTTATAATCTGCTCATAAGACTGCTAATGAAATCTGGTAATACAAAGGTGGGGGTTACTTTAAATATGGAGGACCACCAGAATACCCTGCAAAAAAGGGTTAGAGTAACGTGTGGGATGTAATTGCTTCAGTATAAATTGTAAATTCATACATTTAGGAACTAGGAGTATTAAGAATTTGTTTTTTAATCTTGGATTGAAGTGTGGAAGGTGACATAGGAGAAAACTTGCTTGTCTATATCAATTAGAATATGAACAAACTCATATTCTTAATTTTATATACTGTATGAACTATAGGCTGTAAAGTGTCAAGTGCACTGGTAGGATGATAAGTTACAGAATGTACAGTTAAATACGTGAAAACATTAGTACTATATTTCATTTTTGTTACTACTTTTATGAATGCAAACTGAAACAGGCTCATAGGGAAAACCATTAGGGTGCTCAGAACTATGAAAGATACTAACAGTGTGGTTTGTTGAAACTGGTAAAGTGAAGGCTGGGAGGGAATAGCATTGCTGTTTATAACCATTTGTGGGGTGTATCCATGGACCAGCTCTTTAAGTCCAGAGATACCAACACTGGTAGAAGGAAAACAGGGGTAAATTGGCCATCGGTACATCTAGTTTGAAATTTGGAAGCAGCCTTTTGACTACTAGAGCTGCGAAGTCTTCTACAAGTTGTTAGCATAGATATTAGAGCTGGCATTAGCATGGAGCCTCAGAATCTCTAATCTAGTGGGTACTGTCAGCTACTGCGAATCTGAAAAGTCCCCGTTTCTTTTGGTAAACAGCAAAACATTTTTTTGTTTAATATTAAGGTGACAGATTTCATCCAGAGTCTACCAAAGAGTATACTTGTGCTCAGTCACGAAAGACTAGGAAGGCTTTCTGTTCAGTGTGCTTCCAGTAGAGACTGCTGTGGTATCAGGCCTTACTCTTCTATACCCGCCTAGCTGAGCTTGAGTTTGAGACCTAAGTCAAACACTTAAAGGGCGCTGTTGAGCACTACGCACCAGTGGCAGGGAGTGCAGCCCGTTTGCCGTGCCTGCTGGATGACCCTGCAGATTCCCCAAGGCCAGATTGCCCTGGGATGATCCCCTCTTCCTGGCTGAGGAAAGAAACGGGACTGAATAATAGCAAGCAGATGGCATTTCAAGAACTGCATCAGCTTGTGTGTGTTAAGATTTCTGACTATTTCATTCATGGAGGAGGCTGAGTCCTGGCACAGGTTGCTGCCATGCTGCTTTAGCTGGAGACCTGTCCAGAATCTCTCTGCCTACCATTAAGTCTCATTAAGACTATTTGCAGGAGGGGGAAAATGATTTCATCCCGTATGGAAGTTGTGGACCTGTGCAGTGGCAGTGTAGGGGTACATGAATACACCTGCTATTAGAATGCCCATGAGCCATTCTTGAACAACACTGATCTTTTCGTTTACGTAGCAACTTTGTATTTTTATGTAGTTACTATCTCATCACTTTCCTTTAAGAAAGGTGATTTACTGCTTGGTAAAACTTCCAATAGAATTTTTATTGAAAGTATATTCAGATATATTCTCTTTTCTCAAAAATATTTTTCATAATCTCAAATTCATTATCATATGAAAATTATATTGGATACTTGAAAATAGTAATATTGGGTTTGTATTTGTGGTGGTTGAAAAATTATGTTAAAGCAATAATTCTCAACTCAAATGATCAGATATCAAACAAATACAGAATAAATTACAACAAAAACTTTATTTAAATGCTTCAACTAGATTGTATGAAAAACAGGACTGACATTTATATTCAACACATCAATACTTTTGGTTTTTTCCTGTGATCCCAAAGGAAAAGATTAGGGTTGAAGACAGTACATGATGTTTTCTCATTAGGTGGAAATTGATCTTATGACTCGAACTACTGGAACAGATTGTTACTTTGGCAGTTCATGAAACTCCTCAATAAATAGAAATTAGATTCCTTCTCTTGTGTTCTGTGGGTAAATTGCCTTTTTAAACCTATAGAATTTTTTCCTACCTTTGAGGATAATGTAATTGACTTCCAGTTCAGGTTTATAAAGTTGTTTGCTGTTTTTAAAGCTTTTTTTCCCCTTTATCCCACTCCTCCCGCCCCCCCCCCGTGGATTGAGTGACACATTAGGAAGATAAGAAAGAAATCCAATTTTAAATAAATGGAAAAAAATCATATTTGCATAGAAAATAATAAAACATATTTTTCATTATCTTTGTCTGCAGCTGTAGTGCTCTCTGTTGCGCAGAAGGCATGTATTTAGTGAATGTGATGTTTCTGAAGAGAAAAAGCATTTATGCTGAAAGAATGGTGATATTTCATGGTATATGTATTTAAGTAGGAAAATCTGTAAATAATATTTCTAAGTCCTACATTTACCTTGCTTTAGCCACACAAAAGCATTTGCTCTTTAAATGATGTTTCAGTAGAAGTCAGTGTTATTCTATTGCTCTGGGTTTGTTCAACTATATATTCCATTTTTGTACTGATTGATACCTACTGTGATAATTCCATGCGTGTTTTCACTGAAGAGGCAGTCCTGGCCACACAGTCTTACTTGTGTTGGCACAACCATGCGTATGTGGGCAAGGTGAAACATATAAGGGAACACATCCAGAGTAAAAACTAGCCTGGTTTAGAATAAAAATAAGTTTTAACCTGGATTCATTCCCTTGTCTGGTTCATTGTGCAGCCATGTGAAAACTGGTACCAGTAGCAATGTGAGCTGGAGAGTAAGTCGTGAGGAGAGGCCAGGGGTTGCCTGTTCTGGTGGGAATGTCAACTGGTGTCACTTTAATGCATGTCTGTGTGTCGTGCACAGGGTATTAATGTGTTCTTTCATGAAACAAATGGAGGATCTGCTGGTTTCAAGCTCCCAAGTTCAGGTGTGTCTCCTCAAAATGTGCCCTTCCTCCATGCCAGAACAAGACCTGGGTACACGGTGTTTCTCCCGTCTCTCTTGCCTTTCCTGTTGGGCAGTGTAGAACAGCAATGAAGCACTAAGGTTGTAAAAAAGTTATCTGTGATATTCTTTCAAACACTAATCTGGTTAACAGTATTGTTAAGGCTTTTGCATTCATAAATTTTTATACAATTTTTTTGCATCTCCTCATTTTTAATAGAGTCAATGTCACCTAAATGTATTTTGGATTTGCTGTATGAATTCTTGCAGCTCCCTGTCTCCCAGAAATGGAAATCTCGCATCAAGTGGCGTGCGAGTAGTTTGTGTGTTTTACTCATTGTTTGCCACTAGGGGACACTGTTGACCACTGCATTTCTGTGCAAGAGTGGTAGCTATAATAAAAAACATAAATGTGTTTTCTTTTTGTGTCTGGAGGCACCCTTTTCATAATTCTAAGCTCTTCCCTGATCAAAGAATACTTAATCAATTGTTTATTTTTAAGCACTTTTAGATTCAAATTAAGTGTTTCCTCCAGTGATTTACCAAATCAGAATCTTGCTGAGGTTACAATTCTGTTACAGTATCTATTATTAATGCTTAAGAAATAATATACTGAATTGTTCATGCTCTCATTAGACCTCATTCATATACCATTAATCTTTTCTGGGTAGAAGGTATAATGAACAATGGGAATTGAGTGTCTCCATCATTTAATGAATGGAAGGTAATTTTGATGCAAGTGGACATCATTCTTCTATAGAGTAGTAGGAAAAGCTGACAACTGGTTAGGTACAGATTAGATGCCTGGTTCTTGTGTATAAGAAGTAATTGTAACAAGTTGCCCAAAAAATGATAATACACATTGGAAAAATGTAATCTTCCCCCTGCCAAAGATCATATGTTTTAAAATTTTGAACTTGATGTAAGTTACTTATTTAGTTTATTTAGTAAACTGCAGCAGCGCTCTCTTCTAAGTGCTTGGCCAGTCTCTCCTTGACTCAGTGTAAACCTTTGCATCCAGAGCATGCTTTGTCAGGAGAGCATCCTTGCCAAGGAGATCTGATACTTTCTGCATGAAGAGCTACCTCCTCTTGTTTGTTTTGAACCTGGCTTCTTCAAGCTGCATTTGATAAATCTTGGCTCTTATAGTCAGAGAGACTGTAGACTGTTCATATTTATACTTATTTTATACTTATTCATACTTATTTTATAGGCATTTATCATTCATTTCCAAATTTTCTTTTTTTTTCCAAATTTCCAAATTTTCTTTTTTTCTGAAAAGTGTTAGCCAGCTCAGTAGTTGCAATTACAGAAGCCATTCAATTCCTTTAAACATCCTTATTACTGCCCTGTAAACAGTCTCCTACTTTTTGAGTAGGGCACACAGTTTTCTGAGTGTTAGGCAAACTACTGATGTATACGGTGGGGTAACAGCGTTCCATATTCCTAACGTGGTTTGGCTTTTTTTGACATTGCCGAGTGTTGATGTGATATCTTCATAAGTTATTCCAAGGTGAGACTTCGCTACTGACTAGTGGTGGTTAGTTAAGAGACCATCTTCTTTTTTTAGTCAATCTAAAACATAGCTTACTTAGTTTTAAATTTATCTATGTTGAATTTCATGTCTAATTTTATTGCTCAGTGACATGGTCAGACAACAACTGGTTCTGTGTTTCTTCAAAGGCTAATCTTATTCTTTCTGCCCTCCGGTAATTGCCTTTATCAGCAAACTTTCTTCACTGCTTGTCCCCTTTCAGGACCATTAATGTGAATGTTGAATACCTTGGGGACCAGCAGAAATTCACAGGTGAACTCCTTCCCTTCAAGAAGTGGCCGTTTACTCCTGTGTACTATATCTTACAGTCATTTATTTAGCCATACAAAGGCCTTCATTGTCTTGCCACAAAAGTCAAGTTTCCTTAAAAGTTGTTGGTGAGGAATTTAGTGAAAAGCCTTGTGAAAATCCATGTCGATGTATCAGGTGGATCACCCCATCTTGATTTCTTCGAAGAACTTTAAGAGGTTTGGAAGACAGGGCTTCTCTTTATGAAAGCTATACTGATTTTGAAGAGTAGGTGGCAATTATCTGTCTATTGACTAATTTTGTCCATTCTTATAGTTTCTACTGATTTATTTGGTAGAAACAGAAGCATAGCAGGCCAGTAGTTTTCCAGATCTTCCTTAGAACCTTTTTAAAAAGTCGATGTCACATGTGACGTTTGGGATGCAGACGATTTTGTTTGGTTTGTGTGTTTGCTTTTTAGTGGGGTTTTTCGTACGTGGGTTGGTTTTTTTTTTTGGTTTTGTTTTGTTTGTTTTTTAGCATGTTATCAGGGAGTTTCCAAAGAAGGTTATACCTAGTCTGACTTCAAGAGCTTTGGTTATTAGTAAAGTCCAGTAGCTTGAGGGAATGATTTATTCCAGTTAGGCGGGCTGAGAGGGACATAACATTGCTTATAGTATCAGCATCAAATTACAGAAAGAATTTAGCTGTCGTACAACATCTGTAGGCCATCACTAATGACAAAAATTTCAATTTCATGATTGATAATGATTAAAGTGAAAGGCATTGGTGTCCTAAAAATTCAATATTCCCCATCTAGAAATAAAGCCAGTAAATAATGATGGACAGTCGCTGACAAGAGGAAAATGGTGCATATGCTGTCTTTTTCTTTTTGTTTTGTGTTTGTTTTTTAAGGAAATTTCTGAATATATTCAAGTTTTAAATAACAAGATTTTAAAGTTCTTCCAACACCTAGAGCATTAACTAATTATGTAAGAGATCACATTTTGGTTATTACAAAACAAATGAAAAATAAATATTTTTGCTGTATGTGATATTAATATAACGGAAAAATCACGCATTTTGCTGACTTTTCCTTATTTAGTAAAAATTATTGTCTAAAATAAATTCCAAAATAATATATAGTTGTGAGGTTTGGTAGCTTCATAGTGATCTACAAAACTTCATAAAATTTAAATATTCAAATCTTTTTTTTATAAAGCACTTTACAGTGTATTTTACTTTTGAAAAACAATGCAGAATGGTACTGGCAAAAGGCAAATTTTGATTCCTGAGATTTAATATAGTGTAATCTATATTGTGACTTAATTAACAGTAGTATTATTTGCTTTGATATAATCTCATTCTGGTTAGTTCAAATACAGTATAGTTTCTCTCCAGAGGTAACATGCAGTGTATATTGTGCTACACATTTTAGATCTATACAGCATCTAAAAATACGGTGCATTATGCCTTTCTTTCAATTTGTGACTCATAGAGTATGTTTTAGAAGAATGCAGAAATGGATCACTATTATTTGAGCTAGTCGAACATTTTCAATTTGATTGACATCCGTTGTTGTTATTTTTTTTCATTGAGCATCTGTTAAACGTAAAAGTGTATGCTGTATTTTATCAGAATGAGCAATCCTGATATCTGTAATTAAGCCTCCCCTGTTTCTGCTTTATTGGCTTTAACATTCCTGTCTAACAGATTGTACAAATTGCACATTTGTTTACAAAACAGGTCCAGATTGTTCTTTGAACGTCCCTTCCACGGAGTCTTACTGGATTCTACCAAACGTAAAGCCATTCAGCCCTTCTGTGGGTCGGGCTTCCCATAAGGCAGTCCTACACGGGAAATTTATGTGGGTGATTGGTGGATACACTTTTAACTACAGTTCGTTCCAAATGGTGTTGAAGTAAGTGATTTTTCCTTTGTCATATCCTATCTGGTGGGGCTTAGGGAAAACAGATCTTACCAGGGAGGTAGCCTCTCTCCTGCAATTTAACGGAAAGGTTTATATGTTTTTAGATTCTTTATTGATGGTCTTATTTTCTGCTTGTAATTTCCTTACGATTAAAAAAAGTGAAAGCATGTGTAACATCAAACTAAATGTGATACTAATATGTAATTTCTTCAGTTTTGTGAAAACCATTGTTACGCTTTGCTGCGAAATGCAGAAATATTTGTACAGATAAAATAGTGGAAGAAATCCATGTGCTGATATTTTTCAGACAGTAGGTCTAGAATGTTATCTGCATTATTGAAGTTAATTTATAATTATAGGATACTTGTATTTAATGACTGATCAAGTCTACCAAACAGAAGGCAGTTTGAACATACAAAACCCTGTATTTCTCTGTAGGCAGAAGATGTTTACTTTTCTATTTTTCTTCTAGCTACAATTTGGAAAGCAGTATATGGAATGTAGTGCCTGTATCCAAAGGGCCACTGCAGAGATATGGACACACTCTTGCGTTGTATCAGGTTTGGACTCTTCAGCTTCCTATTTAATTAATTTTCTTTGTGTGTGCTGTTAGTGGTCGTAAAATGATTCATTGTGAACGTAGCTTTTTGAAAATAATTTGATTTCTAGTCCCTAAACATTTTGTATTGGTGTCTTCTTCAGTACTTAGATGTATTGCACAATTTTTGGAAAAAAGATTGTGCAATAGAGCTAAGTCACTTATTAGTTGACCATAAACCCTCAGAGCTAAACCTGCCAATAAAAGGGGGATAATATAATTCGAATTGCACTAAGGGAAGGTGAGCTGGGAGCCAAGCGCGACTCCACCGTGAGACACAAGGAGATAGAGCCAGAACAGGACTGGAGTGAAGGCTACAAGGTATGCTTGAGGGACCCATCCTGGAGTCAAGCCACCCACAGCGCAGGTCTAGGTCCATCCAGGAGGCAGGATCACAAGCAGTCAGGGACTGAGGGTCCACGACTGACCTCTGAGTGAGGCTGGTCAGGGTTATTAAGGCCTGTTAATGCCCTAAAGACCATGACAGTTAAAAACATGTTTTTATCTATGTGTCTATTACTACAGAACCAGAGCAGTATTAAAATACAGGCTGTTGTTCTATAGTATCATTTTGCTGTAAGTTCAAATAAATATGAACTACTTTTGGTTTTGCTTCTACTGGTATCATGTATTCTGCATGCTGCTTTATTGAAAGCACTTTTAAAGGCTTAACTCACTTAAAAAAAAAAGGAGAAAAAAAGATTCTTTGTATTGATAGAATATAGAGACAGAAATAATCTTGATTTTAAAAAAAATGATTGCCTTTTGTTAGTTCATTAATTTTTGGCTTGTGATAGTCAGGTCTCCAAATTACAAAGGACCAAAAGTGAATGCAGGCATAATTTAGCCTTGTACAGATGATGGCAAACGTGTTAACTGTGATACAAATTCTGTATTTCTCTATCACAAATTTTCAGTTGTTTGCATAAGATACTTCCAGTAGGGAAGAACAAAAAAGATTGTATCAAGTCTGACCAGAGGAACAGGTCTGGTAACACATCTTGAATAATGGGTAACAGCAAATGCCTAGGGAAGAATACAAGAAAAAAACGACAACAGCATGGAGAAACTTCTTCAGAATACTGTCCTAGTCTGCAGCTGGGATTTTCTAAAATAAGACAGTATTTTTGTGGAAAGTTTATGAATCTAGGGTTTTTTAATTTTTTTTTCCAAATTTTCAGACCACGTATTTATTTTAGCATTGATACCATCTTGTGCCTAAGAATTCCAGTGTATTTTGTGAAGAAGCACCACCTTTTGTGAAACTGGTAGTAGCTGGTTTAATTTTGATAATCCCTACTTTTTATACTATTTTCCACTTATTTTCTTGTACCACTCATGATTTTCTGTAAGTCTATCATATTCTCTGTCTGTCATTTCTTTTTCATACTGAAAATTCCTGGTGTTTTCAATAATCCTCTAGAAGGAAGCTATTTCATACCTTAGATAACATTGTGTCATTGCCCCTGCCTCTTCTAGTTGTGTTGTGTCCCTTCTGAGATAGGGGAAATTATCGTCTTTAGTGTATTGGTACCTCAGAGATTGATAGAATTAATGGTCTCATTTTTTCCTATGAATTTTTAGTGGTATTTTAGCTTTTTGAAAATCTGCTGTTGGCTTTTAACTGGTATTTTCACAGAACTATCAGTTTATAACCTCAAGATCTCATTCTAGTCAATTCAAAGGCCACCACCATATGTACGTGCTTAAAATTATAGAATCATTTAGGTTGGGAAAGACCCCTGGGGTCATCGAGTCCAACCATCATCAAATTCTTTCTTACGCATATAATCACTTCATGCTTCTCTCTGTGAACATTTATTTACCCTTTTATTCGTACTTGCATTTTACACTCAGTATTATGAGATTCTTCTGCAATTCGTTGCTTTTGACCAGTTTCAGTTATTTTGAGTAACAGTATTATCAAAAAACATTGTCATTTTTCCATTCATCCCTTTGAGAGATTGTTTTTCCATATGTTGAACAAAAAAAAAAATCCCAATTGTAGATCTCTGTGAGACACCACTAATGACCTCCATTCATTTAAGAAGTGACCTCCCCCCCTGCCAAACTTTCCTTTATTGAATTATTTAGCCCTGTGTTATCTGCCTTGATTGTCCAAGAGCATCTTAGTTTCTTTAAGGTGTGAGGAACGTTACAAAGCATCTTTTGGAAATTCCGGGTAACTGTGTCAACCAGACCTTTGATTCCTTTAGGAAAATCCAATGATTTGCAAGATATTAACTGCCTTTTTCAAAAGTTATTCTTTTTCTCAGTCTGTCTGTGTTCACTGTATTCTGTCCTTTCTGCCTGTTGCTTTTCAGTCTTCTGGTACTGACACATTTTTAAGGAGGGAGTTATACACTACGGACAGGGGTCAGCTGTTTTGTTCTTTAAGTCCTTCAGAACTTATCCTGGTGACTTGTTGCTGATTGGTTTGATTTTGTTTTTTTTTTTTGTTTTTGTTTTTTTTTTAACTATAACCTTCTGTTATTAATTTCTGATATGGAAAAGTCTAGCATGAAGAACTTGCAGGGGAGAATTAACTTCAGTTTATTGCTATGGCTTTATGTTCTCAGAGTACTCCTTCAGACTGTCTGTTGGCACCACAAAATATCTAGTTGGCTGTGTTTCTAATGCATTTGAAAAATGATGTATTAGTACTTTATATATAATTTTGCAGGCAGCTCATTAAACTGTTTCGTGGCTTGCCTTTATATGTCTCTGCTGGAGTTTTTTTTAACCTTTATTTTGAAGTATACTTTTTCTTCCAACAGTCTCCGTTATCCTCCTGTTCAGTTAAGCTTTATTTATTTTGTTATTTGTTGGGAAATTTTGGGTTTTTTAAATGGGAAGCATTCATGTGATCTGAGGAGATGTCCTTAAAATATCTTCATATTTTCGTTGAAGATTTTATCCTTTTAGTCGTACCGTTTAATTTCTTTTTACGATCAGTCTTCCTTTCATGTAGTGCTCCTTTTAAAGTTAAGCAGAAGTGTAGGTTTTGTTGGCTTTTTTGTGTTCTGTTTTTCGTCTTGTGGCATTTTTTTGCCTCCCTGGCATCTGTTGGCCTTCCAGAGATGTTGTATGTGTACATGGCATGGTTAATATTGTAGAGGTGTTTTTCAGTAGTAATATGAACTAGATCCTGTGCATACCCCAACATCAACTCAAGAATTGCTTTTCTTCTCGTCAGTTTCGTGATTCATTATTAATGTATTATCTGTTCTTTGAAAGGTCAGACCTTTCTGACCGGTATCTTCAGTTATTACAGTTCTTGTAGAACGTGGGCCTTTTAGTTGTGAAACATTCAAGTAATGTATCATTTAGCCGTTCAGAATAAAGGCTTAAAATATCATTTAACCTTTTTATTTGACAGTGATTTTTCTTGAGATAGTGCAGACTAAAGGGTAACCATTTTAGAGATACTTTTACCAGAAAATATTAAATATAATAGACCTGTGTTAACTCCTTTTTCTTTTTGGATCTCAGTGAGGAAATGCAAGTCTTGTTAGTACTAATGAAAGCTACAAGCAAATATGTGGTGAAGAAGCTATTGCTCTTGTCAAAGACACGTGTTAATTAGTAGTTACAATTCACTAATAATGAACACAGCACCACTCATGTTAAATAATTAACTAATATATTGCTTGTACTAGTGATTATGTCGAATGTCAAAAATTACATGGTCCAAAAGGAGCTGATCATGTTAAGTTGAAGAAATTTCAGGTGGAAAAGAACATCGTTTTGCAATAAGTTCTTAAATCAACTTGTTAGGATAAACTTTGGATACTTTTCCTTTTAGATGCTCAGTCTCTTCAAAAATACACAAAAACAATTTAGTGTCAAGAGTAGTAGAACAGAATACCTAGAGATGGCAGCTTTGAGCTGTGTTTTAGCAGTGTCTAGTCATTGTGTAACATTTCCTTTATAGTTGAGAGAAAAAAATATCCACAGAGAAGAAATTAGATTAAGTTTTTTACTTGAGCTCCTGAGATTTCAAAGCCTAGCGCTAGACTGGAGTGAGAGCACAGAGCTAGTATTGCCTGATTGTGGTGCAAGGTAAATTGAAGCTATATAATTGACTGTGTGGAGAATGAAATAAGTTACTGTGCCCATTTCCCTCAGAAAGCTTCTTTAGTTAAAATTGAAGTACTGTACTTCTTTATTCTGAAGAAAAAAGGATCAGAAGACTCCCACTGATGTATAGTTATAGCAAGTGACTAAGACTTTTTATGCGTTTATAGAGGAGAGAGTATAAAAATGTTCTTGCTTCTAGACCAACTAAACTGTTCAATAGTATTACCTTCAGTGCCTCTTCAGACTGGTTATTGGAAAGGTGCTACCTATCTCTGTTAACAATTGGTTCTCCTGTATGTCAGAGATTGTATATCGTTCCTGGCACCTCGATACTGAAAAATGTCAGCATACTTTGAAATAATTCATATAAGAAATAGGATTATAAAGAGACTAGAGGAAATGGGTTGTGAGGTTTTTAAAATAGGTACATATAGCTTTGCTAAACAGTGATTAGATAGGGAGTTAAACAGTATATTGAAAAATACTGGATCCCTGGAATAAAGGAGAAAGGAAGTTGCCTACAGCTGTGTGTGGTCACTGATGTGACCATATGGTGTATATGGTCACCGCGGGGAGTTTACTCGGTCGTGAGCTTGTGGTTGTATCCCAGATTGCAGCCTTGTAATTGAACTGTTACTGGTGGTCCCAGGACAGTGGGAGGATGACTGGGCACTGAGATTTGTTTCCTTTGAGATTTGGCAATAGGAATGAAGCAAACAGGCAGGCTGACGTAGTAGTAGTCGTAAAGATGTTTTCCGGTATACGGACCATTTTATACATAGTCAAATATAATTTGACTCATTTGAGTTTTATGAATGTTACTTCCAATTTTAAAGCTTTATTAAAAAAGGGTAATTGTTTTGATTCCTCTTCCAAATGAATTGGTATTGATGTTGAGTCTCTTCTGGTATTTTTTTATTGGTCTAATCAAAAGCTAGCATTAACAAAACGAAAAAGAGTAAAAAACTTTTTCTGCTTTAATATGAGTGAGGCAAAATCTTTCACCTATTGGTTTATTGTTATTCTTTTAATGCCTGTGTGGTTTTGCTATTGTAGTATAATTTGGAACAGCAATAGGCATGTAAAAGTCTTTTCCAACTATTAATAATTAGCAGGTTGTACTACCAAGTTGCTTAGTTTTATTATTCGATGACTTTCAATTACATTTAATGCACAACTTGCTTTCTAATTGTGATTTGCAGACCTCAGAAGTATATGAGAAATAGGTAAGATAAGCTGTCGTACGCTTTTTGCATGTAGTCTAGATAGATGCCTATTTGGAGTTCTTCTTCAATTAAGCGGACCTTACTTATCATGAGATTGGTTCCTGTATGTAAAAGTGCAACATTTTTCATTCGTTGTTTCAACATTATATTCCAGTTGGTTTGAAAGTTGAAGTCTAAGCATGATCAGTTTTTATGTCTAGCAGATCTCAGAGCAGATGCATACTTTTCTATGCAGTCTCTGTTACTTATTCCTTCCTTCTGATATGTTTAGTCCAAATATTAAATGTACAAAAGATCAGACTGAAACCTTTGCTAAAATTTGAGCTTATAACTCCAGCACTTTCGAAAGCTCTGTTCACATAGTTTTATTTGCATGCTTTTCTTCAGCCTAGTTTTCTGCCAAAAATAAGAATGTTCACAGAAACAAGTAAATTTCAAAATTTTTTTTTTTTTTTTTTTTTTGCCAAAAGCACACTACATTATTTTGAATGGCACTGTGGTCCATGAAAAGAAGTTAGGTCCTATGATGAATTAATAATGAATTAATACCTTTAACTATAGCCAGCAACAATGTGGAAAACTCTGGAAGTAACGAAGAAATAAAGTGATAGCACTCTTGATTAGGCTAACCTCCTGACATACAAATTGCTGCAGTATGTACTGCCTGGGACTTGTATTTGGTCCTGTTGGGAAGCTTAGGTTCTAATATGCTCCTCATGTAACTTACCAGGTTCAGGTTCTTGTTCAGTGAGGGTCTAGTTCTACAATAAGCCTAGAATAATAAAACAGGCCGCAGGAGGAGGAGTTAAGTGAAGGCTGTTTTCCAGTCTGTCAGTCCTGCTCTACTGGATTATGGGATCAAGTAGAGATGTTGACTATCCCCTTTTTTTTTTTTTTTTTATTTGATACAACACATAAAAGAATGTTCTTGATGCTGTTACCGTGTTAAAGGAGGTAGTGGTCTGGGGAAAGGAAGAGGAGATGTTACACAGTCCTAAACTAGATAGCATGTACTGAATGCAGAAAACAGGCTTGTGATGAGTTATATTGCCAGATGACTTTTTTGAGTCTTACTTATATTTTGCTTGAAAAAAATTTCCAGAAATTTCTTAATTATGTACAGATTTGAGTAAACTCTTAGAAATTTCAGGTAAGTATAGAGAACAAAAGTTCTGATGAATTTCTGAGTCCTATTAGTTTACATAAAGTTAATTTTATACTAGTGCATGGGTACAGTTTGTGGGAGGAAGACAGATTGATAGTCTTGCTTCAAGAAAATGGAGAATGTTTTTCATGTGGTTTGAGAGTAGTGTTTCTTTGGCCAAGCTTTCAGGAACAGATCGGGTTTATATAAGAATTAAGGCAGAAAACTTGTTTCTCAGACACAGACTTTTCTCCGTAGCCATGATACAGTTAAGAAATACAAAAAGATAACTACGTGGTTATTTTAGCATGATTAATTTACTTCCAATTCATTAGAAATGGATTATAAATTACCACCTTATTGCACTTCCTTTACACTTTTTTTGTGGTAACTACCGATAAGATTCTTTTGGAATGCAGGCAGGATTTGCATAACAGTGTAGCGTTCCCAGGTACAGTCAGAGCAACTGATAAGTATTGTTCTTTTAGGAAAAAGAAAAAATAGCTAAGTCTAAAGAATAAAAAAAAAAATGATAAGTTTTAGAAAAGTCTTGAATTGCTGCATTTATATGAAATACAAAATCAGTATTAACACTGAGATATGATATAGGGAAGAGAGCCTGTCCAAGGTCAAAGGAGCTAATGACCTGGGCCGTCTCGTTGTTCAGGATTCAATGTGAAGTATGTAGAAGAGTTACTCTGGTCTGCTGTATAGTCTGTTGACTGGGACTTATCAAACAAGTGGGTGCTCTTACCTGCTCTTCTGGTGTTACTCTTGTTGAGTACCTTCCTTGCTCTGCTTCAGTTTTGTCTCACTGTACAATGCTCTGATTTGAAGTCTTGTTAAAACTACTGTGCAAAAGCTAGGTGATACTGTTGGGGCATGATTTTTCAGGAATTACCAAGTGTGTACTCGGAAGGCAGGAAAATGAGACAGCTGAAGTAAAGCATACTGGATCACCAGACCGTTCTGCAACTTTTTATCTTTTTACCTCTATTAAAGATAAGTCTTCATTTATCTATTTTGTGGAAGTGTTCTGCATTACCTTTTCAGTTTTTATGAATCTTTGAATGCAGAAATCACCATATTAGTTTATGATTACTCACTTAAAGGAGGATTTACTTTTGGATTTGGAGCCTTTATTAATTTACAGGAATTCATGCTTTCATGTAGATCCTGACTTTCTTTGTTACTGTAAGTCTAAGTATAAATGCACATTGAAAGATTTTATTCTCTTTCAGGCTTCTAAAAGAATTTTCCCCTCAAATTATAAAGTTCAGACAGCTAGGCATATTGCCATTTGTTTACCAGAACTCTTTAAGTTTTTCCTGTGCGGTCTCTTTAGTCACACAAAGTGACTTTTCGAAGTCTGGTGTGGGGTTTTTTTTGTTGTTGTTGTTTTTTTCTTTTTACAGAGAAAAAGTATTTTTACTTTTACGATTTGGATATTGTTCATCATCATCCAGTGGATTATTTTTGGAATTTTTTGTACTAGAAAATTAAATAAGGAAGAGGCTCTCCAGAGGAATGCCTATATTAAACATTTGTTATCATGGACTCGTAAAGAATAGTTGAGGTTGGAGAGGACCCCTGGAGATCATCTTGACCAACCTCTCTGCTCAAGGCAGGGTCAACTACAGCAGGTTGCTCCAGGCATCGTCTGGTTGAGTTTTGAATGTCTCCAAGGGTATTCCATTCCACAACATCTCTGAGCAACCTGTTCCAGTCTTTGACCGTGCTCACTGTAAAAATAAATGGTTTTTTTTAGGTCTAAAGTCCTGTAATCCAATTTGTGCCCATCACCTCTGGTCTGTTCATTGGATAACACTGAGAAGAGTCTGGCTGTTTCTTTTTTACCCTCTCCCATCAGGCATTTAATTTTGAATTATTTGATTATTTAAAAAATGCTTTCTTCAAAGATGATGATGATATCAATAAGGTGAAGAAATTTTGAGGAATTTTACTGCCTTAAATTATCTTAATTCCTCCAGCAGGCGTTCCAAATTGTGACAGTTTAGTTTTTCTCCTGTATTTGAGTTACTCTCTTGTTTCCATTTCAGCTAGTTGAAATGTCTGTGTCAATCATTACTCTGTAAGAGAAATATTAGATCAAACAAATATTTTCTTTTTCTCTTGATAAATGTGATTTAACTCTTTTGTTCAAATCCTGACTTGGGTCTTATGATTCCTGCCTTCTGCTGTCATCCTCTCTGCCTGATATGCACAAGCAATTTTTGCAGCTCATATACCTTATGTCATCTTTCTTTATCATTATGGTTCATCAGAAATTTCTATTGAAATAATTTTCTCAGGGGACAAAGCTGATTTGAGAAAATGGAAACATCTATTGGAAAGTTATGGTTCCATTGAAACTAACAGGAGGTACGCTTGCTGTTTGGTTGGGTTGCACCTGAACAGTTGCCAAAAAAACAGCTGATGTGATCTGTAGGTGGGAATGTCATGAATGAGTGAGCTGCAAGCTGCTTGCTTTACAGCAAGAAATTTCTCATTTTTGCTGGAATTCCCTAGTGAGGAGGAACTCTGAATTGCAAGTTCAGTATACATTGTAGTTCTGCATACTTCGATTTGCATATGGTAATATTTATATGAAATTTTCATCGAAAAAACACAAGGCCTTTAAAGGTTTTTGTAACTTCTTAGATAATTTTATTAATGTGAAGTAATATATCTAAAATCACCAAGGTTAATGCTCTCCTTCGCTGTCTGCCACTGTGATTAAAAGTGCTGCTTTTGACACGTGGTATCACAACTGCAAAATATGAGGGTGTTGGAGGCCTTCTGTCTTCTTGGTGCTTATCTGCCTGTTGTTTTGTTATCTGTTCCTTGGACAGTCTGCCTCTTGGTCTTGTCCCTCTTCCAGGCTGAGGAGTTATAATTTTTAACATCTTCCATCTGGGCCAGATTCTTGACACTTTCCTCACTAATTTCACAAGGACTCTCAGTTCTGTACTTTGTTGTTGTTGGTGGTTTTCATCTCATTCCTGTTGTGGCATGCTATCTTCTTATAAAAAAATATCTGGTATGCTTTATTCATTTAAAGGTCAGCAGTTTTTCTGTACTAGCACTCTTGAAACTATATTGTGTATTATGTCTGTCGGAAAGCCTCACCTTTAGCATATACCTTAATTTATACTTAATTTATAAGTTATAAAGGTAGTATAAGTTTATAAGGGGATTCCTTCTTTTCTGTCACAGTTCTTAGACTGCTCAGGTCCATTTGCACTTGACTCTTTAATACTGTCTCTTCCTGATTCAGCCTTCCAGATAAATGTCACGGAATCACGGAATCTTCAGAGTTGGAAGGGACCTCTAGAGATCATCTAGTCCAACTCCCCTGCTAGAGCAGGATTGCCTAAAGCACATCCCTCAGAGCTGCATCCAGGCGGGTCTTGAAAATCTCCAGAGAAGGGGACTCCACAACCTCCCTGGGCAGCCTGTTCCAGTGCTCTGTCACCCTCAGGGTAAAGAAGTTTTTCCGTGTATTTGAACGGAACTTCCTATGTTCTAGCTTGTGCCCATTGCCCCTTGTCCTGTCGCTGGGAACCATTGAAAAGAGCCTGGCTCCATCCTCCTTAAACCCACCCTTTAGATACTTGTAAACATTAATCAGGTCCCCCCTCAACCTTCTCTTCTCCAGGCTAAAGAGTCCCAGCTCTTTCAGCCTTTCCTCATAAGGGAGGTGCTCCAGTCCCTCAATCATCTTGGTTGCCCTTCGCTGGACTCACTCCAGTAGTTCCCTGTCCCTCTTGAACTGGGGAGCCCAAAACTGGACACAGTACTCCAGTTGTGGCCTCACCAGTGCAGAGTAGAGGGGGAGAATGACCTCCTCCTTCGACCTACTGGCCACAGTCTTCCCTATGCAGCCCAGGATTCCATTGGCCTTCTTGGCGACAAGGGCACACTGCTGGCTCATGGATAGTTTGCTGTCTACCAGGACCCCCAGGTCCTTCTCCTCAGAGCTGCTTCCCAGCATGTCCGCCCCTAACATATACTGGTGTTTGGCATTCTTCCTCCCCAGGTGCAGGACCCTACACTTGCTTTTGTTGAACCTCATTAGGTTCTTCTCTGCCCAGCTCTCCAGCCTGTCCAGGTCACGCTGGATGGCAGCACGGCCCTCTGGAGTGTCGGCCACCCCTCCCAGCTTGGTATCATCAGCAAACTTGCTGAGGATACACTCTGTTCCCTCATCTAGGTCATTAATGAATATATTGAACAAAATTGGTCCAAGTATTGACCCCTGAGGGACACCACTCGTTACAGGCCTCCAACTGGACTCTGTGCCGCTGATCACAACCCTCTGAGTTCTGTTACTCAGCCAGCTCTCGATCCACCTCACTGTCACCTCATCTAGCCCATACTTCCTCAGCTTCCTAATGAGGATGTTATGGGGATGTTATGTCCACTGTTATGAGCCTAGGACGTTGGTTTTGTCCTGCGTAAATATACGTGTAACACTTTTTCATTCTGTATTTCATCCACTGACTTTGGTCTGTGAGCCTTTCTTTCTCCATGTTCAGCTGATCATCACTAACTTCTGAAGTGTTTTTCAGCAGCACTGGGAGCTTCTTAATCTCAGAAATAGCCCTGAGTGAAGCTTAGTTAAATCTGTTTTTGTGGTTGATAAAGCAGTTGTCATGACCTCCTTGTCTTTTTCTCTGTGAATAGTCTTGTGTACAGGATCTGCTGTGTCACTTACACAGATTGCTCCTCACAGAAGTGTTCCTTTATCTGAACTTTGAATCATTTAAGCAGAACTGTGAGGAGGACTTTCTTACTGTCAGCTGTCAGAGTAATTGTTTCAAAGTTCATGCAACTCTTTAGGTCACCTTTTTTGTGTACTGTCTTTCTTCAGTGTCAGAAATCTTTTTTTCAAATACTGTTATACAGCACCTGCAACTCCCTAATTAGCTCTCTCTTTCTGCTGTAGTCCATTAACTGCATTTAAAAATAAATAAATAAATACTTAGTCCACTAAGTTAGTGATGCTGATTTGCTTTTTGAGATCTTATATGTCAGTGTGATGAGTGAGCCATATAGGATTCTTTTAAGAAGAATACTTTCTCAAGCCATTCCTTTGGATCAGCGCGCAGTATCCGTACAGCTTTTGTGGGTCTTCACCAAGCTCTTTGAAATGTTGTTATATCTCATAGGAAAAGAATGGGTTCAAATGTATATAACCTAATTCTCCTGCAAATTCCTGCTGAAGGATGTGAACATGTTGTGTTCAAATACCCCCAGTCCAAACTAATCGTTAACACAAAGTATCATTGCATAGCAGTTATTTAAATTCCAAATCAAGAAATGTTTACCTGCATCAACTGAAAAAATAGTTGAAAATCTTGCAGAAATTTTAGGTGTACGGTTAAAGACAGATCAGTCATTTACTGACTAATCTCTCTGAATAATGAGGAAGTTTTTCCTGTGGTCCTGGACTGGTTGTTTTCCATCACCTGTAGGTATATAGACAGCATTATAACCCTCTCAAGCCTTTGTTTTGCTGGACTAAATAGACTGTTGTTCTACTGACCGTTATAGTTTACATACGTGCCAATTTGAGTTCATCTTTGTTGATGTGTGTGATGATAGTAGCTTGCAGTTTACATTTCCGTTTAGATCCCATCAGGTCCTTGTACAATAAGTCTGAAATTTCTGCATGGTTGATCCAAACTTCTTATATTTGGTAGTTTCTTTATATTCTATTCTCTTTTTCTGAGGGTCAGTGTTCTGTGCCAAGCAAAACTTTGCCACATGTGCTAAGCCTGCAGCATCCTTTTGTTTTTCAACCAGGTAAGATTGAACTTAGGGTAAACTCTAGGATATTACATTACAGTGTGCAGAAGACAACTCCCTACTGTACAAATACCGTGCAGATGGGATGCAGAGAGTATGTGTTTCTAGCATGTCCTAGCAAAGACTAAGTATTATTCTTGGACCAGAGGCAGTTTTTTTCCTACCCAGGATAAACTGTCCTTGAGGCAGTCCGTGAAGCCAACAAGCTGGAATTTGTTCTGTGACTTTGTATGCCTTGGTTTGCAACTCTACGTGAAGTTTGAGATTTAGTAGGATTTACTTTCAGTCAATATTTAAGTAAATCATTCATTACTTTCCAAAACAGATGGCATTGCTGTTTGAGGTGTGTGGTTCACGAAGACTGGAAAGTCTGTTTTGCATCCCTTTAAAAGAACTCAAAGTATTCCCCTATGGGATTTGATTTTAGCAAATGTGCCCGAGAGGATGCTATACACACATTCTCCCTTTTCTTTGGGCTCTAATGACTGTGAATTTTCTCAGGACTTCAGTTACTTTGCTCTCTTGTGCACGTGCTGAATGAAATCCCTATAGACTGAGTGTGTGGAAAATCACATTTTAGTTCTGTGAACTGTTCCTTAAGAAAACAATATAATATCCTTTCTGTTCAGGTTCTTTTTTAATAGAATGCTGCAGTCTGAATTAGAAGAGCCATGTAATTAAAGTTTTTCTGCTTGAAGTAATCCGGTTGAGATTCATTTTGGTGTAATTTTCATGGCTGGGTTTATTTTTCAGAGAAATAGTCTCCTTATCATCATTGTTGGTTTAGTTTAAATATCATTGTCTGGGATTAGTGTCTGATGTTGAGCTGGTTAATGTAAGATTAAATGTGAAGATTTAAATCAGATTGTTCGGTTATGAAATATTACGCAGCACAGAAGTATGCAGTTCAGATGTTATCTTTCTGTAATCCATTATTTGCTTTCTCTTCTCTCCTTTCCAATTCTTACAGGAAGACATCTACATGTATGGAGGCAAAATCGAAACAAATAATGGCAATGTTACTGATGAGCTGTGGATTTTCAACATACGCAGTCAAACGTGGAGTACCAGAACTCCTGCAGTCCTTGTACACGGCCAACAATATGCTGTGGAAGGTCATTCGGCACACATAGTAGAGCTGGACAGCAGAGATGTGGTTATGATTATAATTTTCGGATATTCTGCCATATATGGATACACAAGCATTGTACAAGAATACTACATCAGTAAGTCACTTTCAAATAATTTTTATCATGTATTGATAAAATAATCCTGATTTTTTTTTTTTAAAGTGAAGGATACTCCTGTTTGAGGAAAGAAAATATGTATTTTGCAAAATAAATAAAACCTCAGCCTTTTTCCTTCATATTATGTAGATCAGATTTCTTGTTAAGCAGTAGCATTTCATGCACGTTTGGAGTATAATTGCTTTGGCTATCTGTTATTTTGTACATGGCCATGGGGGTAAGGTTGAAACCAGAAATCCCGTGCAGTGGTTATTGTTGTGATGAAACTTACTGTTTTATACCACAGAGTACATAGACTCAAACCCAAAGAATTAGCAGAGTAAAAAAAGAAAGAGCAAAACAGAATACAATGAACAATGCTTACTACAATAATTTAGTTATCGTAAAGGTTCTTTAATGTTGCTGTAATATTTTCAGTCTGATTTTCAGAATCACAGAATGGTAGGGGTCGGAAAGGACCTTTGGAGATCATCTAGTCCAACCTCCTGCCAAAGCAGGTTCACCTAGAGCAGGCTGGACAGGAACGCGTCCAGGCAGGTTTTGAATATCTCCAGAGAAGGAGACTGCACAACCTCTCTGAGCAGCCTGTTCCGGTGTTCTGTCGCCCTTAAAGAAGTTTTTCCTCATGTTGAGACAGAATTTCCTGTGTTCCAGTTTGTCCGTTGCCGCTTGTCCTGTCACTGGCAACGCTGAGGAGAGTCTGGCTCCATCCTCTTGCAACCCACCCTTTAGATATTGATAAGCATTGATGAGATCCCCTCTCAGACTTATCCAGGCTAGACAGACCCACATCTCTCAGCCTTTCCTCATAAGAGAGACGCTCCAGTCCCTTGATCGTCTTAGTAGCCCTCCACTGGACTCCCTCCCTGTCCTTTTTGAACTGCGGAGCCCAGAACTGAACATAGTACCCCAGATGCAGCCTCACCAGAGCAGAGTAGAGGGGAAGGATGGCCTCACTTGACCTGATGGCCACGCACTTTTTAATGCACCCCTTTAATTTGCCTTCTTGGCCACAAGGGCACAGTGCTGCCTCATGGTCAACTTGTTATCCACCAGGACTCCCAGGTCCCTTCTGCAGAGCTGCTTTCCAGCAGGCCAACCCCTAACCTGTACCGATGCATGGGGCTATTCCTCTCTAAGTGCAGGACCCTACACTCACCCTTATTTGAACTTCATTATGTTCCTCCCTGCCCAACTCTCCAGCCTGTCCAGGTCTCTCTGTATGGCAGCACAGCCTTCTGGTGTGTCAGCCACCCCCCCCAGTTTTGTGTCATCAGCAAGCTTGATGAGGGTGCACTCTATCTCCTCATCCAGGTCATTGGTGAATACGCTGAACAAGACTGGCCCCAGTACTGACCCCTGGGGAACACTGCTAGTTACAGCGCTCCAACTAGACTCTCACCACTGATCACAATTCTCTGAGCTCTGCCATTCAGTCAGTTTTCAATCTACCTAACTGTCCACTCATCTAGCCCACACTTCCTAAACTTATCTGTGAGGACATTATGGGAGACAGTGTCAAAAGCCTTGCTGAAGTTGCGGTAAACCCTCATCTACCTAGCCAGTCATGCCATCGTAGAAGGCTATCAGATTGGTCAAGCACGATTTCCCCTTCATGAATCCATGTTGAACGCTCCCAGTAACCTTCTTTTCTTCTACATGCTTAGAGATGGCATCCAGGATGTGCTGTTCCATCACCTTTCCAGGAATGGAGGTGAGGCTGAATGGCCTTTAATGTCCTGGGTCCTCCTTCTTGAACTTTTTGAAGACTGGCATTGGCTTTCCTCCAGTCCTTGGGCATCTCTTCTGTTCTCCATGGCCTTTTAAAGATGATGGAGAGCAGCTTAGCTATCCCATAATGTAATAACTTAGTTCATCATTGTATGTAGGGTTCTCTCTAAAGTGTATTCATGTTGCTACCAGAAGAAATAAGAGAAAATGAACACTAATTTTTGTAAAGAACATGCCATGCGTGTCTGGGATTCCCCTTGAGAAGTGCAAGCTTTTGCTAGGGGTGATTTTAAATACTAGAATGAAATAAACCAAGAGAATTTTTTTTATGTTATACATGGTGCATTTAAGATACTAGTTCAATAGAATAAACATGAAAACCTTCTGATACATTTCTAGAAATACTTATATGTCCACTAATTAAAATTATAACCTTCTCTTACTTATTTTGATTCCTTATTTTTTATGGAATTGATCTGAGTCCCTTGGTTATTTAAGTGATCATGGAATGCATAATACAAAATGTCAAAGTAATATTTATAGTTTAAGGCATAACAATTTGTTTTTAATAGTTCCATTTAACATTTTTTGCATGTATGTATATAAACACTATTTAAGCAGACTCATGGGCTGGGGAAATCACTTAAAAACTCAAAGGTTTCTTATGCTTCCTGGCATTATCTCTGACCGTAGCATTGAAATTTTATAACAATGTTGAAAAAGGATAAAAGGGAATGGGAATAAGAGGAAGAGCACCATGATGTGCTTTATCTACATTGAAAATTTTGATTGAACTGCACAAAACTACTATAAAGATCTGGTCTTACAATATTGTTGTGAAACATCATTCTGAGATTTGTTAAGTATAATGGTCAGTTTATTGAAAAACTTAATTTCTGAAAGTTTTTTTAACCTACCAGAGAGAATTTTTTTTTTTTTCTTGAAGACAAAAATATGATGTTTTAGTTTTCTGTGTGCTAATTCACTGTAATGTCTACTGGAACTTTGAATTGTTTGCTCCTTCACATGCTGCTTGTTTAGTCTGGAGTAGAAGTACCAATATTCTTCTCACCTGTTACTGTGGTTAGTTTAATTACGAATGATTCACTTTGTAATGTAAAATTTTCTATCTGGTGGATTTTATTGCTGTCTTTATGGTTGAAATGTACAACTTATTCCTGTTTTAATTTTTTTTTTTTTTTAATCTTAAAGCTATGTTTGTGGAGGATTAATGAAACAGACTATAACTAAGCGTATAGAAAACAAACAAACAAAGAAAAAATACTCCAAACCTTTCATACCGTGGTGATGAGCTTTGAGTAGGAGAAAGCACTTATTTCTCTGGCAGCTATTATGGGTCTGAATTATTCTCAAGTTTTTAAGACTCCTTTCTGAGATGATAGTTTTATCACATACCAGTGAGAAATTTAGTTTGTTAGAGAAAATATGCTTCACTTGCATCAAATATAAAGTAAACTTGTAACAATATATGGTATTACTGTGGAAAACCATTGATTTCAGTGAGTTTACTCATGTGATGAAGGATTATTGGCGCATGTAGTGCTTTGCAGAACATGGTGTGTGTGTTGGAACTGAACCATTTCTGCCGTGGATAATTCTCATATTTCATTTTACCTCATTGAGTCTCCTTCCTTCCTCTCCCCTCTACATTGAATGAATTTTGTGGCAAATTTTCCTAAATTCTGTCAGCTGTAGCATTTATCTACAGTTTTGCAGCTGTGGGATCATTTTTAACCATAAAATTCCAGATGGTGGTTTCAACTAAGAATTGCTAGTTTCTTTGGGACTTTAGCAGCTCAGAATCCAAACTTAAAAGACATAGGAAGTGATAGAAGTATTGCTGTGAGCCCACCTGAATAGGAAAGAATTTTTTTTATAAAAAAGGGTTTCTGACATTACGGAAAGAAAAATCAGAGTCCAATTTTCTCTATCTGATGGCTTTTAAAACATACATTGCTTTAATATTTCAAATTGTACTGCATTATTTTTTCTAAATGTTATCAGCCATGGCTTTTGGTCCTAATGAAGGCTATTTTTCAAGCATTTACCAGATGCCTACTGAAAGAAAGAGGCAACTTACACTTTGGTTTCTGTGAATTGAAACCTCTAGTGATCCAGTCATATTAATGGACTTTGAACCTGATATATGGAATTCTGGTGCTAAAGCCTTCTTTACATACTGTGACCCTGATTTTCTTGGGGTTTGGGTCAAGAAACGTCTAAAGAAGTTTTAATTATTTGTGGATTCACCAGCTTTTCACATAGATATGCAGTTCTTTTTAACAAAACTTGTGAATTGAATGTGTGCATGGTCTGAAAATTTCTCTGACACTGTCTGGTTAGTGAAGAAAGTAATTTCTATTAAAGTCAAATAAATTCTGGAAAAATTGGACATGGTTTGTAGGCAGAATTTCACTGTGCAAAAGCACAGGGTTTCATTTTTACTTCAAAGGTAGGGTGGTTGTTGCAGGAGCAAAAGAGCTTCCTGTTGTACTTTCTTGCTATGCTGAGACTTACGACTTTTGAGGAATCAATAAATCCTGGAATGGGAATTATGTGAATGATTTTACTAACTTGAACCATAAAGCTTTTCTGGGTTACTCCCCAGGGAAATTTATTTCCCTTTAGGTTAGCAATAGCTCATAAACCTTCTAAGAATCTCAATGTGAGTCTCAAGGTGAAAATAATAGTGTTTTGTTTTAGCTGAGGTTTGTAAAAGCTTCTTACATATTAAGAAACTTCTGAATAAGTCTTCTGTGATTTTATTTTATTTTTTTAGAAGACAGAGAATTGTTTGGATTAGCAGCATAACACTATTTTTTAGGCTGGATTTTTTCATGACTTTAGAAGTAGGTTATAGGTTGCTTTTGATTAAAAACTTTTCTTCGAAATAGTATTAAAAGAAATGGCCCTATGATGTAACATGAGTTTCTTCTTTTTTGTAAGTTAGCATAAGCTTCATGGTTGCTGGAAAAATGTTAAAGTTTATCATTGCAATGAAGTGAAGATGGCACACTGAAGTGCTTCTTGGACGTGTTCTTTCTACCAAATCTGTTCGAAGGTTGTATTGTGGTAAGGACAGATCAGGCCAATGTATCTGCCTTTCCTTGGATTTTTTTAGGGGACTAATTACTGCATATTTAAAAAAAAAAAAAATACTTTCAAACATTTTTTTAGAAACAACTTTATGTCAAAATGCTATTTTAATGATTCTGTTTTGAATGATCAATGCTCAAAGTTGCAGTTTTTCTTGATTTGGCCATCCTAATCACTTTCATACACAGAAATGAACTGAAAAAAAGAAAACAAGGCTTTGTCTCTCATTTCACTTGCTTTGCATTCTTTGATGATGGAATGGCGTTAGATCTTTGGATATGATTAACTTCCTGTGAGCAAAACACTGGAAGTTATCACCTTTGCCATCAAAATCAGTGCTTTTTTAATGTAAACACCATATTTTGTAATCCTTTCAAAAATATATGAGGATTAATCTTAGAAAGTTTGGGTTTTGTTCACTGTGTCATTGGAAAATTGATTATAATTTTCGTGACTAGCCATCTTCTAATCCATAGCCTGTTTATATTCACTTGTTTTCTGGGTGATACATTGTTTAATGTAAGCAGCTTGTCTCCCTTTCTGGAATTCCCTTTCTTTTGTATTTATGGATACCAGTCCTCCCTTTTGAAAGAGTAATTAAGGCAACCTCATCTATTCCGCTCTCATCGTAATAGTTATCTGTGTACCTTTTCCACAAGGAGTTAATCTCTCTTGAACATGGATGATTAGAAGCGTCTTTGGGATATTCTAGGTGAGATTTCACCAGTGCCTGGCTAAACAACCTTCATCCTACTTTATTGGGAACACCTCACTTGATATGTAGTAAAATGACATTTGTACCGCATCCATGAGAAAGTCATTAATGGCTCATAGGCTTTCTCTGATGAAGCAGTGCTCCTTCTCATTCCGCTCAGTTGTTATCAACTGATGACCTTCCATTTTATAGAAGTTCATGTTGCTAATCCCAGTGCACAATATCTTTGTCGTTGAATTTTGATCCCTTTTTTCTCAGAGCCAAGATCATCCAGTTCATTCTGCATGTTTTTCAGCTGCTTCTGTGAACTGATAGTTTCTAAATTTATGCAATTACTACACCTTAAATTTGTGACAGTGTCATAAAATTCATCCTAGTCTCTCTAGGAATTCCAGCACCTCTCAAGATTGTTCATTGCTACTTCTTGTTCAGTGCCCGAATCCCATTCCATTATAATGGTTTATTTACTAATTTCCCATTGTGAAACTATAGTAAGGACATTACTGAAGCCCAGACACTGAGAACACCAACTCTCCCTTTTCTAGGTAATTGTTTTTTAGGTAAACGTGATGTAAATGGTTTGGTATGCTTATATTGTCCAGTGAAACAGTTTCCCATCATTCTAACATTTCTTATTTATCCTGTTTTAAAAAAACCCCTTTGTTCTAAACCTTTGCATGTTACTGAGGTGAGATTAAGGTCTGTAATTGTCCAGATCTTGCGTCTCCTCCCTCTGGTCTTTAATGTCAGCACTATCATCACTGTTCTTTGGTAAATATCTAACTAGCTATGTTTAAAATGCTTGCTATGGTGCCTGCAATTTCACTTGCTGCTTCTGTCAGAATTTTGGAATGGGGTCATATTCCTAGCTTCAGTGCATTAAATTAATGAGTTTAGGTTCTCTCTCAGCTGTAATTTCTTTTTCTGTTTACATGTAGATGACTTTTTTTCTTTTTTTTCTTTCACTTGATCAGTCTTCTGGAAATGGTCATGGTAAAGCCGGATGTGAAGTGCGTGATTTTTGTTTGACAAAAGTGGCCAGAATATTGCAGCCTGTAACTGTGTCCAGCTGTTTAGTATCTGACAGATTTAATTATCTGATGTTATCATAGTGACTTGCCGAAGCATTTCAAGAGAAACTTTATGTGGTAGAATTCTCTGGAAGATTGCCTAGATGTTGATGAAAAATCTCAAATTAGAAATGAAAAGTAGGAGCCCCTATTACTGGAATGATTTTCTTTTGTGATTTTTTCAAAATTCATTTGACCTTGTTTTTACACTGTCTATTAGACTTACAAACTGAAATCCGGAAATAAAAAAAAATCCCATTTCCTTATTTCTGGTTTGTTTATTCATAGAACTCTTTTGATATTTGGCTTTTTAAGTTTTGCATGACTGATTTGGTGAACCAATTACTTAATCTGATCTCATGATAGACAGAGCGGCATCTCTTTGAGTATGAGAAGAGTTATGTTAAATACCTTCAACAAAAATAGGATTTCTGTTTAAAAAAATATAGGTGAAGATACATATCAATGAATTGCTTTTAAAAAAAGGCAAATCATATGCATAGTAATTTCTTTAAATTCAGATAGAAGTATATTTTTGTCTAAATGATGTAATATTCAAGATGCTGAAGAAGTGTGAAAGAGATCAAAACTGCGTATATACATTACAGTATTCAAAATCCAGGCAGCTCAACTAAATTATAGAATGGGAAATGGAGAAACTGTAATAGTGCTTTTGACTTTTGTTTCAGAAAGAGGTCGCTGGACCTCTCTTCTCAAATTGAGGTAGTTATCCATAGCACGTGGGTTTTATTGCTCAAGAAGGAGCAGCTATTCATATTTCTGCACAAGTCATGTAAGGCTATGCAATACGCAGTTTTACCATGACAGTGTTCTAAATGCTACATAAACCAGTCAGATATAAATGCAAAGTGTTCTATTATGCATATGATCAACACCATTGTGTAAATTTATGTGGAGAACAGTCACTTTACCCTGAAAAGTATATATGCACATCTTTAGGACAGATTGCTATTTAAATGAAAAATGAGGATGGTGTTTGTGATGGAAAGATGTATCTGCAGGTTGACTCCTCACCAACCTTCTTACATAAATTGTATGAAGTAAATCTATCTGTTAACAAGGTAATATGTATGTAAAATATAGTATTATTGGTACAAATTTGATCTTTGTGTTCAGAGTTGCGGTTCTTAATAGCTTGATAAAATCCAACATAGAGATTGGAATAAAATACTAGTTACATTACACTACATATAAGTAATGTAAATATACTGTGTAAGATATAAATAGTATGTTACACAAATATCAGCATTCATACAAACAAAAAATCAGCACAAGACTTCCAGTTTAATCTGTGCTTTATAACTAGCTATAAGCACTCTTCATTGAAAAAAATGTAACTTGCTTATAGAGGCAGTGCCTGAAAACCATTTAATGAAAGTAGAATAGAAATAGTAATAACTGAAAGTCATGAGTCTTTTCACTGGAGAGAAGGATTCGGAGGAAAAAGAATTAATTTTAAACTACCTACATAATATCAGGTAAAAATTGAAACGGAACTTAAACTAATTTTCAGATGAAGGAAGGTGTATGGTGTTGTGTACTATCCTTGGATAAATAACTTTATGATGGCAGCCAATTTAAGTTAAGAATTGGTAGACTGCTCCATTTCGGTAGTCCTTGTCCACACTTTCTATTCTTCTGACATAATCTTGAAGAGGCTATAAGTGAATTATTTCTTCCATTTCACAACCATAGAACTGGCTGCATAGACTCTTTTGAATAGGCTGGCTTTTACAGGAAATACTTGCCTCCTGGCTTGCTCTTTTTGTGGTTTGTGTCATCAGCTGGGAAGCTGGAGGGGAAAAAATGGAAATTTCAGGGACACAAGCGACAAGAAGTCACTTAACCTCTCTGCCTTTTTCATTGCTATGGTAAAAGAGTTTCCAATTGTGTTTTATTCTTCAGTCATAACAGCTATTGTGAATGGTTTTATTTGGTGTCTCTTTGCAGCTATTAATGATGTGACGTAAAATGTGGATTTAAGTGCCAGTTTAATGAGCTGCTATCAAATTATCCTTTTGTGAGTTTTCAGCAACTGAGTAGGTACATTTGCAGTTAAATAACTAAGAAAAAGTAGTTGGAAACTGATTTTAGCTCAATAATTTCACAGTTTACTAGCAAAATGTCTATCTGTAGCCATGTGTACTTTGAGCTACCTCATATTACGTGCTTCTCACAACTCACAGCAGTTCAGTTTCTGCCAGGCTTCTCCAGGCAGTTGCCCCTTGATTGAGTACAGGTGTTCCTAATGCAGCTGAAGTAGCTGGAGCACTGAATTCTCATCAGCCATCTCTGGCGGGACAAAGTTAAGGTGGAGAGAGAATTAATTGTAACTCTTAATTTCCTATTTTCAAGCAGGTTTGGGCTTTTTTTTTTGGTTTTGTGTGTGTGCTGAACTTGGCCATGGGAGAGTATGAGATACTGCCAGGCACCTGTAAAAACGACGCATTTGTGATTTAATCAAGCATAGCAGATAGTAGTCTAGTAACGTTATCCAATTGCAGCTATTTTCATACATTGGTATAAAATTACTTCTTAAAACAAGTCCCTAGTTATTGCTGTATTTAAAACTATAGTGAAAATTATTTTGTACACTTAAAACTCCTAGTATTTTGTGTTGGCAAATCGTAAGCCTTAAACCTATGTCTTTTGTGCATCTGTTCCAGGGTCTAATTCTTGGCTTGTACCAGAAACAAAAGGAGCAATTGTGCAGGGTGGATATGGCCATACTAGTGTCTATGATGAACTGACAAAATCTGTTTATGTCCATGGTGGATACAAAGCATTACCTGGCAATAAATATGGATTGGTGGATGATCTTTACAGATATGAAGTTAATACTCGGACATGGTAAGTGGGATTTATAATGTAGGAAACTAAGTTATTTGTTACTGAAAAAGCATGCATAAACATAGAGTAAGATTCTAGTTAAGTTGTGTAGGTACCTCTGTATCCTTTGCATGGTGGAGAACAGTACGTTCTCTGCAACAAAATGGAAGAACTGTGATGAGGGATTAGACTTTAGCCAGTGGATTAATGGAGTTACACATCGAAGGAATGGCAGGGAGGAAGTTTGGCACGCGTTCTACAAATTAAGAGAAGGTTCTTCTATCCAGACATACCACTATGCAGAAATAGTACACGTGTACTGTTTCCAAGTGGTGTGAATATATGGCGAATGCACATTGAAGTACCTGTTATATAAATAAGTAGAGAAACCTAAGAGCTGTAGAAGGTTATTTTTCACAAAGCTATCAGAATTAGAAGAGAAAATTCCTGGTATTGGCTAGGGATGCTTAGTTATTGATGTTCTTGGGTTTTCTATTTTTTTTTTTTTCAGTTCCTTGTCCTTCAAGTTTATTGTAACTTATGAATGTTACTTATATGTTAGGTATAGAAAGTGACCTTAAATGTTTTTTCTTACCTTAGAGGTGATTTGAGATCGAGAACTATTTCTCAGAACATTTTATTCTTGCAGTTTAATATTTGTGTTGAGCACTAATGGCTTAACTTTAAGCACACAAGATTTGCTCTCAGATGTTGGAAATGTGGGTTTGATTTCACTGAGGCTTTTGATTTTGAATACCACTAACTCGTGGCACTTGGAAACATTATTACAAGAATTTTCTGTTCCTTTTAATGTATTTTTAAATTGCTGGAATTTTAATGCTCTCTTATACTCTATTTTTGGAAGAAAGTGATATTGTATCCTTTGATGGTCTGTTCAACAATATAATCATAATTATTGGAATATTTTTATTCATTATTCATATAAAAGCTAATAACAAATGCTTCTATATAGACTACTGTGGAATTCTCTGCAGCTTGTAGGGAACTTAACTCATTCATTTCATGAGTTACATTACACAAGCAGTCAACTGTACTGTGGGACTTAAAACTGGCTGAGAGGATGGGGATAATGACATTTACATAGTAATAAAATACTTGTTTACTGTAGCTGTGACATCTTATAATCAGTATTCAAAGCATTCAGTGAGGTAACTGATCCTGAATCACAGGCTAGGTGGGGTATGAGGAAGAGGTGGAACCACGATGGCTTTCTCATGCCCATATGCATGTTGTTTTTTTTTTTTTTTTTTCTTTTCACATTTGCATTTGCTTGTCCTCACTGTCTCTGCTTTTCCCTTGCACTTCATTACTCTCTCTGTTTCTGCCTGATCTGGCTGAAGTTCATATGCTTCACTCAGCCGTGGCATACAAAGCTGATTCCTTGTTTTGTTCAGTGGCACGTGGGTTTTCGTTTCTTCATATCAATTAGGTATAAGCTTTATGTTTCTTGGAATGTGAGGGAGTGATAACTTAATTCCTAATGTGAACATTATTTCTAATACATGATGGAGAATTACAGTGTGTGTAATACCTGCGTTGCTTTGTGTTACTTGCATACTGCTGCAGTTGGCATTTGGGGGGCAACGTGGTGCTGGGCTTAGATAATGGCCTGAAACAGTGGAAGCACCTGCTGGCTCCTGGGTATTTCTGTTACCATTATAATATTATGCTGCTGCATCACTTGGCATTGCTATAGTTAACATGGACTAATGTTTGCAGATACACGTATATGTGCATAAATAATGAATTCACTGTAAAGTGTGCTGAGACTCACATAATTTGCATGAGGTTGATGTGTGTTGGAGAGTTCGGAAGATTGCTCTCATCAGTGATGCTAATGCATAGTGAAAATCATGGCCAAATTAACAAACTTGGTCTGTATCACACTTCCACTTCTGCTGAATCTTAGGGAAAAGTTACTGTTATCAGGAAGAATGACACTCAGCACATAATATGCAAAAATTCGGGAACCCCCCCCCTTGTACAGTATGGGGCCAGGGCTGGGGCAATGCAGTGGGGTGACAAGTAGAAAAGTGACCAGCCTGAAGAAAAACTGCAGGGATTGCTGTTACATCCACTGTGGAGAGAAGAGAGTCCTTATTTTTCTCCAGAACAGTGTAAAGCTCCTTGGGCCTTTAATGATCAAGACAACTATTTGTAGACAGCTGCAAGGCAGGATAATCAAGATAGAGCCTAGTGGATAGCAATTAATGTAAGTTAAGAGGTAGGAGCTGTAGAAAACTGCTAAAACAAAAGACAAAAAGAAACCTGTAGTCTGAATGGATAAGGACAGCATGTTCTTATGTTCCTTGTCATTCCTAATTTTATATGTTGTTAACTGATGAGTTGAAACCAAATATCATGTTTTTCTTGGTAGCTATTGGAAACATTCTGTATCAAGCTAATTCCTGGTTAGAAAAACACATTTATGTGGTGCTCTATTTCCATAGAATCATAAAATGGTTTGGGTTGGAAGGGACCTTAAAGATCATCTAGTTCCAACCCCCTGCCATGGACACATGTGCGTGGACTATTTTTATTTTTTTGTACTAAAATTCTGTGTGTTTCAGTCTGCCAGCCTGAATATATTTATGAAGCAGTGCAAGTGTTTTTCATTGTAATTAGAATGGCTTCTACCATTTCTTTTCCAGGCCTGAGTGTTCAATTAATAAAAAAAAATAATCCAATACTTAGGATGGGCTAAAGAATTGTAAAGGATTCTTTATTGCAGTTCTTCAGCAAAAAACCCAACATAGCTAAGAACATATAACAATGTAAATTAATAATATAAATGCGTTTTCATTCAGTTTTGAGTAAAATGTACCATATCATTATTTACTTGTGAAGAAGGTAAAAATGATGTAATTTACTTCCGATACAGTATTTGTCAAACTGGATTTTTAATAAAAAAACCCAACATGATGTTTTAAATGAATGCTAAGTATACTTCTTGTAACATAAGAAAACTCATCTTAACAATCAGAATACATTTCATCATATTTATTGAGTAATAGCTGTAGTTTACTGTTTTCCTTGTACTTTGTATTGTTTTCAACTATAAATATTTTCAATGTGTATATGTGGTTTCACATGTGTTAGTATGTATTAATTTATTCTTATGTTTTGCAGGACTATTTTGAAAGAGAGTGGTTTTGCAAGGTATCTTCATTCAGCTGTCTTAATCAATGGAGCTATGCTCATTTTTGGTGGTAACACTCACAATGATACTTCCTTGAGTAACGGCGCAAAGTGCTTTTCTGCTGACTTTCTTGCCTATGATATAGGTATGTATTGTATTCTGTTTTTCTCATTTGAGTTTTAAATATCACCGTGTTGCTTTCTCAAGTCCAGCTAATGTGATCCTTTAATGTCTTGGTCCCAAGCACCTTCAAGTTATTTATAAATTATATTGTAAAATTAAAAACAGGCTTTTGTTCCATAATAGTCTTAAGTTTTTTGTTTGTGGGACAAAGCATAAGCAATGATCAATCTTAAAAAATGTGCCTAATACTATCTTATAATATGAATAGCTGCTATGTTGCTAAATGAATTGCAAGAGTTGCTGCATTTTGGTGTTATGAAAGTGTATTGAATAGAGACCCTAGTGGTTATTACCTCCAAATGTTGATTGATTTTTCTTTTTTTTTTTTTTTTTTTTAATACTGATGCTGGAATTTAAAAAAAGCAAAAGCCAAAAAAAACCCAAACTCCCCCCCGCAACCTGAAACCAAAACATTTCCCCACAAGTAAAACTTGAGAGGTTTCTAAAAAGGTTTGGAATTGGTGGCAGTTTCGAAAATGCATTGCTCAGTGCTAATACAAAGCACCACAGTGATTCTGAACTGAAAGTCAGGGAGTGGAGAAGCCAAGGGAGGCAGCAGTCTGAAAGGTGAGGCAGGTGTGATCAGGTGGTGATGCTCAGGAACCTGGGCAAGGTGGAGCTGCCGCAAGCTGAAGAGCAATTTGGAAACATAGGGAGTCCACATCACAAGTAGCAGAGTGTAGAGAAACAGCCTCTTGGGAGACTGGTTGTGGTAGATGGCTGATTGTAGCTGAATAGATACAGGTTGAGGCTGATAGCTGAGATGCATGGATTTTGCTGGAAATCTTCCTCTGACAAGGTGCTCTCCCTGCCTCCTGCCTTTTCCTATGCGTTTCAGATTAGAGTATTAATTAAAAGATTCCTGCCTTTGAGACTGAAATACATTACTTGATCTGATAACTGCCTTGGTTTTATGTCTGTTTCATCCACAGTCTAGTGTGAGCAGTCACGCGGAGTGGGAGGAAAATTCTGGGGGATACTCCCCCATATAGACTAATGGGGCACCTACAGTAAATGAATCAGGTCAATAATAGACTATTGAATGCTTTTGCATCATTATGTTAAACTGTGTTTCCATGGGCAACAGCGCAATGGAAAGGGCTGTTTGTGCTCAGTTTCTTGGGACAGAAGATGGTCTTTGGAGGTTGATGCTAAAAAAAAAAAAAGTTTACTTCTGAAGCACCAAAGCCTGCTAGTATGCAGCACAAATGTCAAAATAGAGAATTCGTTCCCAGTGAACCGAGTTCAAAAGCAGAAGTGAATAGTAACAAAAGCGCCCCATAAAACTTTGCTGACAACCAGTTGGGAGGAGGCTGGACTGTCATTCAGGGAGAATGAGGTGATTGGAAATGACAGTCAACATGAGATAATGTTTAATGGAACAAGGTGCAAGTCATACACTTAGGAAGTGACAAGAATTTTCTCCTACAAAGCGAAGGCATGTTGCTGTAAATGATAGTGGCTTGTATGTCTGAGTCAGGAGTGGCATGTGGCTCTGGAAGTGGCCTATGCAGTCCTAAGGAAAAGAAGAAAGAAGCGTCAATGCCATTCTCAGGCCCTGGATATTTTTGCAGAATTTTGGCAACACATATTTAAGAAATGCAAACTCAAACAAGGCTCCACGTGGTGAGTGGTATTAAGGCCAACTGAAGCATGGGGAGCATTTAGGAGATAATAAAAGGATGTGGTGTATTTTATTTCACAATAGAGTGGCTGAGAGCAGAAAAGATTGTTGTTTATAAATACATGATAAGAATACACTTTGGAGGAAAACTGTTTAAGGTAAAAGACAGACTCAAGACAAGGCTAGATGGCTGTAAGCTTTCAGTCTGTAGAATGGTTCCAAACATTAGAGCTGTGCAGTTACGGAAGAGCCTCCCTATAGGATTGTGGAGGCTGTAAATCTAAAGGAATTTAATGAGTCCATAATGTGTTTCCTGTCTTGTTTACTGCCACTATTGTTCTTACCGTAAATAGTTTTTCCCTTCCCTAATGTCCATGTCCATATTTTATGCATAGGCTGCAAATATAAACACATAGGTCACAGCCACTTGTCCTGGGAACTAAAAATTGGGAAACGTGTCAGAGCAGTCTGGGAAATGGACTTGTGGATGACCCTGTTGAGAATAACTTGTGGATAGCACCTGGCTTTGTTTTTGGAAAGCATTTATCATCTGAATACAGTGGTAGAAGAGGATGAGAGGCATGATCGTTTTTAGAGGACTAGTTGATGGCTCTTTATGGCTTTGTGTATGGATATCAACCATTCTGCATTTGCTCTCATAAGAAAATAATTGGTAAATTAAGTACATGGAACATATATGGGCTATTTTCTGCCACTTTCACCAATAGTGAGAATAAAGCCTTTTCAGAACAGGTAATTTTTTTTTTTTTGGTCTGTATCCCTGTATTAACATTTACTGTAGCTTCTTGTAGGCATCTGATGGTGTGAGCTATTGATTTTGTTCTCACTTGAGTTTACATCTGGTCTTAATTTTTAATGAAACAGAGCTCCCCTCACATTTAGAGGATAATATTACTTGCTGGTCTACATTTATTTGTAGGATGGGCACTTGAGAAATAATAGTATGAGTCCCAGGATCCGAATAAGTGTAACATTGACTTTCACATGCCAATAGTTTTTTATTCTACTTCATGAAAATATTGTGTGCTGGTTTTGGTTCTTTTTTTTTTTTTTTTTTTTTTTAAGGTGGAAGAATATTTTGGTATTTCTAGTTCATGATAATATTTAATATAGTATTCATATTTTCTTGCAATTCACATTCTCCATGTCTTATTGAACTGATGAAGCACAATAGAAATGGATGTAGTAATTACTCTTTAAAAAAATTTTTAAATTTATGAAGATTGATTTGATTCAGACTTAATCCTTCTGAATTATTAATTTCACCAAATTAAAAACAGTCTCACAGCATCTAAAAAGATACTTTTTCAGAAAACAGCCACTATTATTTTACTAAGAAGTAATTATGGAATGGGTATATTTCAGGATTTTATTTACTGTGTATCATGAGTTTTTGAACAAAGCTTGGAAGAAAAAATATACGATGGTATCAGTATCACGTTTCCTAGATACCTTGCAAGAGATGGAGTGTTATGCTCTGTCTTGTAAAAAATGGGTGCTGTCTGAAAACCAGCTGAATCCTGGAGATAGAGTCTATGCTATTTATGTTCAAGTTGGGCTACAGAGTACTTTTGATTATATCTCTTATTATATGTGACATCGTCTTATGGATAGATTGCTTCGGCTCTTTATTAGCCATGAAACCGCTTACTGTTTTTCATATTAATGTTAAATAACTATTTGGGAGGATTCATCTCAGTTAGGTTTAGCTGTCTAAAAGGTTGTTTTTTCATACAGTCTGGTAATTCAGACTCTGCCTCAGTCAATGGTGAGAGATAAGCGTCTCTAGAGAGCAGTTAATTTTACCAAGCTTAGGACAGAGTTGCTTTTTTTTTTTTTTCTTCTTTTCTGGAGTCAGTCATTGCTCTCTAGGTACTGAACTTGGTCTACATGCATAAGTTTTGGACAATTAAATGTCAGCCTCATGAACCAAGAGCTCAATTCAGTCATTTTAAATGCTTACTGCATCTGAATATATTTGTTAAAGCTGAAGAGTCAGAGATCTAGAGATGTTATAAAAACTATTATGATGCTCTGGTTTTCATAATTTAATATTGTTTGGTGTATTTACTTAAATAGCAGTAAAAATAAGATTAGAAGTCTGCTGCATGAAATGAGCTTTAGAAACCTGGCCTTTGGTATGCTTTTGTCCTCCTCTGATGTTTTACCACAGACTTTCCACCAAGTTTCTCTGGCAGCTCCTTAGAAGATCCACAAATGGTTATCCTCATAGAGGTGAGGTGTTTTCCAGCTGTGCTGTTACTGCTCAAATTATGCTGAAAGAGGAACCTCAGCAATGGGGACTGGGCTGACACTGGGCTCAGTCTTGGATACTGTGGTTGACCTGCAGTTTTCTAACTGATGTTGGTTGTGGCTTTTCTTTATCTGCTGTTCACTGGAGTGCCATAATTACTGTTCCATATGTAAAAACAAGCTGAAGGGCCTCAACTAGTGAGATCCCGACTGTTAGGGATGTAATGTTAGTGGTCAACCTAGGATGTTTAGTCAATTCTTCCATTGCAGTATTTTGAAAATACTTGTAGCAGTTCTCATTTACAAAAAGAATTTCAATGGGTGTATATAGCAAAAATATATATGCACTGCTCGTGAAAATCTGTGCTCTGTGACAGCTTTTTGGAAATCAGGGTGTTACGTGTGCAAAGGACAGTTTGTGTGTAGTCGTCATGTGTCATTAGTAATAATGACAGTTAATACAAACTGGGATATGTGTGTCTGAAAATCTGTCTGCTTACTTGTAGTTAATTAATAGGGATTTATCTTTCAAAATAAGATATTATCTTGTTCTTCAGTCTTTGCTGTGTAATTGAGAAACTATGTATTAGGATCTGTACCCTGAGTTCTCCCAATTTCTTAGCACTAATTTGCAATATATAAAAAATACATACCTTTGGGAGACTGAGACATGGTAGAAAGTAAGTAGATAAACATCATTGACTTTAAATTCTACAAAGTGCTTAGGTCCCGCAGAGATTAGTTTAAATAAATGTGTAATAGAACTAGAGAGGAAGAGTGACACGTGTCAGTATTGATGTTTTGCTTATGTTTTCTTCTTGGTACAAAGTTTGACATTAGTTCAGTCTGCTTTTTTTTTTTTCTTCAGCAACAAAATCTCATGAGTCAGTTATTGTTGGCCTCAAGTTCACCGCCGTGTTTTCTGGCTACATGGTGGTAGAATGGTTCAACCAGGCTGGTGTGCTAGGGAGGTTTTTCTGAATACTTGATTCATTTAATTATAATCACAGAATCACAGAATCTTCAGAGTTGGAAGGGACCTCTAGAGATCATCTAGTCCAACTCCCCTGCTAGAGCAGGATTGCCTAAAGCACATCCCTCAGGGCTGCATCCAGGCGAGTCTTGAAAATCTCCAGAGAAGGGGACTCCACAACCTCCCTGGGCAGCCTGTTCCAGTGCTCTGTCACCCTCACCGTAAAGAAGTTTTTCCATGTATTTGAACGGAACTTCCTATGTTCCAGCTTGTGCCCATTGCCCCTTGTCCTGTCACTGGGAACCATTGAAAAGAGCCTGGCTCCGTCCTCCTTAAACCCACCCTTTAGATACTTGTAAACATTAATCAGGTCCCCCCTCAACCTTCTCTTCTCCAGGCTAAAGACTCCCAGCTCTTTCAGCCTTTCCTCATAAAGGAGATGCTCCAGTCCCATAATCATCTTGGTTGCCCTTCGCTGGACTTGCTCCAGTAGTTCCCTGTCCCTCTTGAACTGGGGAGCCCAAAACTGGACACAGTACTCCAGTTGTGGCCTCACCAGTGCAGAGTAGAGGGGGAGAATGACCTCCCTCGACCTACTGGCCACAGTCTTCCCTATGCAGCCCAGGATGCCATTGGCCTTCTTGGCAACAAGGGCGCACTGCTGGCTCATGGATAGTTTGCTGTCTACCAGGACCCCCAGATCTTTCTCCTCAGAACTACTTCCCAGCATGTCCGCCCCTAACATATACTGGTGTTTGGCATTCTTCCTTCCCAGGTGCAGGACCCTACACTTGCTTTTGTTGAACCTCATTAGGTTCTTCTCTACCCAGCTCTCCAGCCTGTCCAGGTCACGCTGGATGGATTGTATAATATATAATTATTGTATAAGGAATAGAATACACTTCAGAGAGAAACCACGGTGATCTGTCTGCTGTACAAAGTTCAACTCCTCCAAACAAAGTATTATTGTTTTGCAGAAGTTATTCTAATGAGTACACATCTCAATAACTGGGCTAAATTCTGTGAAAGGGTGCGAGTAGTGAAATAAATAACATTCCATGCAAAGCAGGTCTTAATTTTTTAAACATTTATAAACAAAATGAAACCACTTCATGAAGACATCTCATTCTTTCGCCATGACTAAGCATTATTTGGTGCAAGTTGGGAAAATTTGAGGACATACATACATTTACATGAATTTGAGTGAAAAATAGCATACTTGAATCAGCTATCCAATGGGCTTCAGTGTAATTCATGTGAGCTAAAAACTATTATGGATTCTTCTTGCTGCTGTTGGCGTTCTGGTATTGCAACAATCATGGAAAGCCCTGCCAGAGAATAAAGAACTCTGTGGTATTGTCCCGAAAAAGACCAGAAGTTGCACTGTGAATATTCAGTCACATTACATCTTCTGGGCTTTACCAATAACCAGCTTTTTGGAACAAGATTATATCTCGTAACCAGATATGGAGCAAGAATCCTACTGCGCTCTGTTCTCTCCTGTAGGCTTAGGAGGAAAAGAGGGGTGAAGCATTACAGCTTTGTTTCTTTACTTTTATCCTCAATCTTTGTATCTGCTATGAAGATGTTTCTTCTTTATGCTGCCCTATAAGTAATGTTACAATGCTGATAAATCTCACTTATAATTTGTATGATATAAGCACTACTGGAAAGCTTGTCTCTAAATGTGTGCAGATCAGCAGTTGGAAGGCCATGTCCATGTGGGTTTTAATTTTCTGAAGGAGAGCTCAATTTTTGCCCTGGGGAATGTGTTGAAGTACTACTTAAAAATAAAAAAACGAACCACCATGCTACGAATTTATATGCATACGTGTATTAAATACATATTTATATGTATGTATATACACAAATATGCACACGTCCATGTTGAAGAACTTGTTTTCAGCCCAACTGCAGATAAAAAATTTTCAAAGCTGTACTCTAAAATTTTAGATAGATTTTTGAAGTATTAGTTTGGGATTAGTAAGACCCCTTTTTTAAAAAAAAAAAAAAAAAAAAATTGTTTGGTTTTGGTGGTTTTTTTGTTGTTTTGTTTTGTTTTTAATTGTAAAACTGTAATACAAGAGCCTCCCCGTGCTTAAAACTTTTGCATTTCTATTCCAATCAGAGTTTAGGAAAGTAGTTTAGATTGTATCTCATGAGTATTCAGATGCAAAATATGCAGAGACAAATAGATTAATTGGATACATAAGATCAGAATTTAAAACAGAGATTGTAACTACTGAGATTAGTATTAAAAAAAAAAAAAGCAAGCTTTTTCTAAGAATAGGGGTATTTATTTTAGTTCCTGCCCAAATGGTAACGTCAGTAAATATATTTCTGTATGCCTAAGGCAGTTCCTGTAGTTTCAGTGTATGAAGAGTTCAGTCTCTGTCCTTTTGTTTCACATATGCCAATTGCTAACGTATCTGGATATGCTGAAATGTGTAGACAATGACTGACAGGGAACCTCTATAAAAGTCAAGAACCGAAATAATTGGAATGTGGCAGCTGCTTCTTCCGTGCTCTCTCCTAGTGGTAGTTGTATTTCAGCATTGTCTGTATCTATGGGAGAAGTGCAGTAACCCTTACGTTTAAGATAATAATATACTCTGCAATGTTGTTTTTTTTTTTTTTTGTAAGTCTTGTTACTGTCTGGATTTCAATATATTATTATGGATTAAATAATATTCAAATTCAGTTGCTCATGAAAGACTATATTGCTTGTGAAATGTTAAGTTTCTTCTAGGGTATTCAAATGAAGCTTAAAAACTTTTGCCTGTTTAGAAAAAATTTTCAAGATTATCTCATGAGATTAACTTTAGTTTCACTTGTAATCAAACATATTGCTTGTATTTTGTAATAAAGCAAATTGTTTATTCATAAATTGCTTGTAAAATAAGTTGTTTCAACTCTAGTCTTTGTCATCAACAAAATGATCAAGTTTAAATGTCTGCAAAGATATCCCACCCCCCCTGCCCAATGCAGAACCATCTATTTTTACAATTCTCTCTTCTTCTGGAGTTACAAATGGATTATCAACGTGGTATCACAAAGAAAACGTAAAGCAGTGGCTGTGATAGATTAAGTTTTATGCATTCCTGAGCACTTAAGTCATGAACGTAGTTCTGGTGCAGTCTATAGTAGCAATTACATCCATATCACCGTACTATTAGAAGAGCAAAACCATAATAATATAATTCACTAATTGCTCCATTTAATAGTAAAGCTCAAGGTTGTTATTTTTTTAATATTGCTTAGGGAGTCACTCTTATGTATATAGACTCTACTATAGGTGTTAGATCCATAGTTTAAATTCTATTCATGTTTTCCTGAGAGTAAGGATATTTTTATTATCTGAATAAAGAAAAATATTTATGCAGTGTGGAATGAATTGGAAAATAAGTTTTTGGTTTGTATCTAAGTTTGATGGTGTTTTTAGTTGTTTATGGTGTTTGGTTGTCCAGATTCACCGAAAAAGACCTGAAGAGAACCAGACAGAAATATAATGTGTTTCCATACTTTGCGAACCAACATTTATTTTTTTTTTTACCAGAGTAAAACTGAGTAGTTATTGGAAATATGCAAGGAGAACATCCAAGCATAATCTGACATTGGATTCTACATAGCACGTAAGGCTGCATTGCAGGGGTTATAGAGAGCATGATTGGGCAGAATCAATGCATGGGCATTTCAAATCCATTTAAATACTTTAAAATTGAGAAATGATTTGATAATGTAAACATAAAGTAGGCAGTTTCATATATCCTTTCTTAGATCATAGCTCCAAATGTAGTAAGAGGTTGTCACTAAACTGCCCCGCTAGTGAGAAATGCAAATGTGACCCTGGAAGCAAAGTATTGAACACTGGTTGCCCTCTTAGAGATTGTCCTAACTTTTGCTACCTATTTCTAAAAATGTTATTTTTTTTTATTTTTTTCCTGTTCAGTGGAACAGCATTAACTTGGAGTAGTGGAGAGTTACCTAGCTTGAAGAGTTAGGGCACTTTCCTCAGAGATGAAAACTGTAGGTTTCAATCCCATTGGGTAGGAAATGAACCTGTTTCTCCTATATCTTGGATCATTACTCTAACTACTATTAAACTATATGAGATAAGTCTTTTCTTTTATCGTATTTCGGAAGTATGAAGTCTTTCCGCTATTCAAAGGGAACAGTGAGAGTATCACTTTGAGAGAGTTCCACCTGCAAGTTCTTAGTGGGCATGATGTTCAGTCTTCTGTTCAGTCTGAGTGCAATCTTGGGCATTGCAGGGTGCGGGAGGAAAATGAAGATGTGGTGTAAATAAGCTTCTTTTCTGTTCAATGCTTACAGTTTTTCATTGGAATTTCTATAGTGTTTTCTGCAAAGGGACTATTTCAGTTCCTTGATGTTCCCTTATCTTCCTTACAAAATTTTGTAGATTTGGGAGTGAGCTGTCAAGATTTTCGGGGTCATTCTCATAGTCTTTTTAGTTGTTGAAAATAATTGAGAGATCCATAATACATTAAATCAGATGAAGAAAGGGGAGAGTAATCACCTTTTAAACAGCTTGTAGATGTGTGGTTCTCTTAGAATTTCCTGTTGGAGTGTGGACCCTGGAGTGCAGTACCCTGTGCAAAGTTCAGCTGGGGTTTTTCTCTGCCAGCATCAGCTGGATCACCTCAAATCTGGTGCATTTCTAAGGTGTGTTTTCATCACCTAAGTAATTTGTGTGGTTGGCGAATTCACTCTCAGAGCCACTTCTGTATCTGGTAACCATTTAATCTACACTAGGGAGGAATATGAATCTTTTTCTTACAATGGTATAAAGTGGTACAACTTGTTCTTGAAGTAGAAACCTTACTGATAGGAAGAAAAGCCCCTGTATTCCTCCTTGTACTTTTCAGTGACTAAAAATTCTGCTAATCACTTTGGAATGAATACTATCACTCCTTCATCTGCTTAGTAACTGTTTCCACTAAAAGCACTATACGCCTCTATGTGCTATATATTATACACGGATACATACAGAGACAGTGGTAAATACAACCAATACCATATCTTCCACTTAGTATCTGTATAATACCTTAAGAGTGCATGACATTTTACAGAGGAAAGTATTTTATTCTTTACTCCATAGAGTTTACCATCCTTATTGGAATTAATACAGCAAATAGAATGCACAGGAGGCAGCAATATTGATAAGCAATGTTGAAAATCATTCTGCATTTGCTGTTTGTCACTTCCTTCTTGGAACTATACAGTAAGTCTGGAAATCTGGGTACTTTGAAATGTTCAAAAGAAGTTTGAAGACGATGAATTCTATTTGATTCTTTCCACCAAAAATTAGTTGATTAACTATCTGTATTTTGTTTTAACCAATCTGTACAGAGAAATTCAGATCAGGAATTCGAAGCTGAGCAAAAGTATTATTCTTGGACAATGCTCCGTTCAGCGTTCAGTAGTCATTGAGAAGGCTAGGAGGAGATAAGAGGGAAGGCTATTTGTAATGGGCTTCCCTCCCCCTTTTTTTCTTGTTCTCTATTGAAAAGACCTGCCAGTTTGACAAATACCATCAGCAAGAAAGGAATTATATCTCCAGCCCTCAAGGGTTTCTTATCTCAAACCCAGCCTTTATTATGGTTTTATGGTTTTCCTTCAGGATTAAATCCCACTTTTTCTTAAATAAATTTCTAAGTACAGGAAACACTATGTATTTGTATGTATGTTTGTAAAAATACAAAAAATAATATGCAACACTTTCCAAGATCAGGTGAATATTTACTGTGTGTTTTTAAAATAGTTTCTTTTACTATCAAAGGCATATAAGCTCAAACACCCTGTTTCTGTTAATGTGCAGTGACTTAAAACAGCAAGAACTTGATTTTAAAGTATAACAGCAAGATTTTGCTGATTGATTCCAGTGTTAAAATGCTTGCTTTTTATAGCTTTGAATATGGAAATATTTTCTTGAAATAGAAGTCGAATTCATGTTTGTTGATGACTTATTTCCAATAAATAATATTGGTCTTAGTCTGAATTTCTTACGTAATTCAAACACCATGGAGGCATCAAATGCCAGTGTTACTCTGGGATACGAGGAATATACAACTTTTACATTTAATACTACTCCTGCCTTCATCTGAAACTTGTGATCGTAAGTAATTAATTGGTGCCCTACTCTTCTGCTGAAACTGTTTCAGGAACAACATCTCTCTGTTATTTATGTACTTTCACCATTCTATTGAAGTAGAGAAAGTAAAAAAAAAAAAAAAGAACAATTTTGAAGATGAAGTGTACTAATAATACCATAATTTTATGATAATATAATGTTAACAGTGACAGAAGGTAGAAGTTGAGAACGAGGCGAGATTTTGGGGATGTGTTGGTCTTATAAGACAGCGAATTAAATTTACGATACTTTCTTTTTCTTCAAACTACTAAATTAATTCCAAGTCCACTATCTGATGTTGAAATTATTGCTGTCTAAACCATCTGAGTTACTCTGGTAAGAATGTGCTTTTAGTTTCTGTTTCCAATTTATAAGAAGATGTAATTGATTTATCTCTCAGCCCCAGTGTCACCCTGACTCTCTTTGTGGGCTCAGGCTGTGGTGCTGTGGAAGCCTAAGTCAATCTAGCAGCCTATTACTGCGGTTTTGCCCGTAGACATGCCTGAGTCCACCCTTGTGTGACCTTGCACGAACTGTTTCAGCATGGTATGGGAGCAGGATGCGAACTGGACAGAGTGCTGCTGTGAATAATTTTCTGCATTAGAAGTGCCAGAAGAGCAGCAGAGACGAACTGTTGTGACAGTGGGAAGGAGAGCACGAGCAACGTAGCCAGCAGTTGGAGTGACTTAGGCTCTGTGTGACACCAACCTAGAGGACAATTTGTCCCTCTTGGATTTCTTAATATCCATTTTTGTTGTTTTAATCTGGGGAGGGGCGTTTGGGTTTCTTCTTGGTTTTTAGTTTTTAACCTTAAGCAGACTTCTTTGAAATATGTGGTCTCATGTTAATATTCCTTTATTTTTTCATCATATTTATAACAGGTAAATTAATTCAGCAATATTTGCTAAAAATCAATCTGCATAATAATTTCATTAAGATCCTGCAGACAGTTAGGTTTCAGATGTGCTGCTCACTGTCTTGCTCTGTGCCAGTGACCTTTTCTGACTGTTGGTCTCTATAGGACAGTTCTGCTTCTTTGTGGTACCAGCTCTGTGCAGCTTCTACAGGCATTTACTCTATTTACTTCTGTATATTATGGAAAGTATGCTGAGCAAAGAGGTCATTTTTATTGTATCTTAGTGTCCGCATTGATAGCTTTGCAACTGGTTTAGAAGTAAGAGTGTCATGTTATTCTGGCTTCAAACCACGTTAAGGCAAAATGCAAGTAAGTTTTAATTGAGAATATCTGAACAGACAATATAATTATTGAAGACCTAAATATATATGTGTATTCATATCTATATCTATATATATAAAAAAAAATAAATAAAGCCACAGTTCAATTTGGATTCAACTGGAGAGGTCTCTCTCATTTTAACTCCTTTTCAGCTTTGGATTTAATCCTTATCTTTGTGTCTGGCAGATTTTTTTTTTGAAACAAGAAAACCCTCTGTCTGATGTGAAAGTTTTCCTGAAAGTTTACCCTACCTATCTCCAAAACCTGTTATGATGACAAATTCCAGAAATGCTTTGCCTGCTCTGTAGAAAAGTACTTTCTTTGCTCGCTCTTAAAGAGATTTTCTAGAAGCTTCTATCTCTAGGTGCTCCCTATTTCTACTACTGTGGGATATGAATATTTGAAGTCAGTAAATTTCCAGTAGGAAATAATGAAGAAAGGACTAATTGTTCCAAAGATTTAAAATGCAACCACACCAAAACCACATTTGTAAATGCTTCTACAGCAGTGCTAACAGAAATATGCTTGAATGGTTAATTTGAACTGAAGATACTGAAACAACAGTCATCTCAAATATTTGGTGAAAGGAAAGTAATTAGAAGCATACTTAAATCAAGATACCAAGAGTAAGATGAGATGGGCTGCACAGGTAGAGGAGTGGTAGCTTGTCTTAAAGCACTTATGAAAAGAAGTAAGTTTACTGTCACAGATGTTCAATGAAATACATATGAATTGAAATCCTTGGCTAATTTGAGGGTGTGTAATGCTAGGGCAATATTACTGATCACTTGATGGCAACGAAGGCGGTGGTTGTCATTGTGGTTGTTGAAACGGGCAGTGAAGGCAGAGAACTGTATAATAAAGGGTCATTTCTGTGAGTGTCCTCCGGCCTTGATAAATGCCATGATAGGTGAGTGTTGTTGACAGGTTCTTGGAGCACCTATTCAACAAATGCATCTAAAAGGAGTGCCTGTTGACTTGTTCTTGAGCAACGCAAATATAGCTTCTCAGAACTAGTGGCTGCAGCGTGCGCAAATCCTGCAGTTTCCAGAAGAGTAGAAGAACCTGCATGCATGTTAATCCTTTCTCCAGGAAATCCATGTGATGCAATTAAAAGGGGGATCTACATAAAAACACGAAGTCTAGTTGAAAAGAAATGAAAAGGACCAAAAATTACAAAATGGCCTTAACGGAGTGTATTTAAAGACTGATAGTGTGTGTACATCACTGATCTGTGGTATATATTGATAATGCATATCACTGCAAATAAAGCCTCTATAAGGACCCTATGAAGTCCAGATAAGTAACATGTTTAAACAGCAGAATAAAGTAGATTTTTAGGAGTAGAAAAAAGTAGTTTAGCTTTCACCAGTTGACAACAGGGAAAAAAAAGTTTGTCAAATCCTTATGATTTTGCAGAACAATTTGAAAAACCCCAGAAACTAATATTAAGAGTGGTTTTAAATACGCCAGTCAAATCTTATTTCAGAGTTTGAGACCAGTAGGTGATGAACGCATGTTAAGAACATCTGAAGCACATGAGGTGTAGATGGTCTGTTTTTACCGTAGAGGCAGCAGGGGTTGCCTGCACAGATCCCTCTGGGAAAGGAGGATAAATAGGCAATAGTTAGTTGATAATTAAAGTACAAAAGAGTGTCTGATAAAATCCATTTTGCATATGCTTTGCTGAAAAATTTTGGAATTATTTTATATATATTTTCCTATGCTTTTGTTTTGTTTTTCAGCTTGTGATGAATGGAAGATTTTACCAAAACCTAATCTGCATCGAGATGTCAACAGATTTGGTCACACCGCTGTTGTCAGTAATGGGTAAGTGAAGTGAAGTGCATTTTAGATTTTCCTGACCATTTTTTCTGAATGAAAAAACTGTGGCAGAAAATACACCTATATGAAGTGTGGTTCGATGACATACAACTGATGTAATTTATTAACATGAAAAGTAGTGCTCATCAGGGACTTTACTTGTCTTAGATAATCAGTACAGCTAATCATCAATTTGACATGCTGTGGCGTCTGTTCAATGGCATTTTATATGAAGCGTCTGAGGTGTTTCCTCAGTATCGTGAACTGCACTGAATTTGAAATTCAGTACCGACATCCTTACTTAGACGTAACGGGAGAAATCTTTCTCTCTTTGCAGCATGCTATAATTCCTTGTTCTTCTACAATCATAAAATGAAAAACACGTAACTAAAATTTGCTTGGAAAAAGCAAGATTTTTAAGATACTGATACAGTGATCATCATTAACTGCTTGCAGGAAAAAAAGCCTGCCAGCATCTAGACTATGTCAAGTATATTGTTTGCATAGTTTCATGTAACTTGCTGAGTAGAGGAGCTCAGTAAAGCTCCATCATCTAGAAACAGGAGGTGGAGTGGATCAGGAGTTTGCTGGATTGGTGGCTGAACTCTCTGCTTCCCCCACCCCAACATACAGAGATAAAATTGTAGGACAAATGTCTCTCTTTTTTTTTTTTTTTTTTTTTTTTTTTTTTTTTTTTGGTGGAAATGTTGTAGAAAACAGTAGTCAGGTTTAAAGCAATTTCTGCTGTTTGGTTGTGTGAGTTTACTATTGCTCGTTGCCAAATAGGCTATATCTGACAGTTGCAGTTCTACAGGTGACTCTGCTGTAATGTGTTCTACTGATCAATCCTCTTCTACGTTATTCATCACCCGAATAAGCTCAGTATTTAAGTATGTGTGGGCAACTTACAGATCCTCTACATATAGGTCAGAAATAATGGAGGTGATAAGTTTACCAGATTTTAACAAAAATACCAGTAAGTTGTAATTCTGTACACAGAGCACTTGAAAGTAATCAATGAACAGATAACTTCATTAATCAAAAATTGCTTGGAATCAATGAATTCAGCAACTGGTACTTTTTCATTCTGATTTATGTTGTTTTAAAGCATCTAAGCTATGTCTGATACTTTGAGAACTGTCACTTTCAATGGCTTAGATTCAAGGTGAAAATGTCTTCCCATCTCCCCTCCCACCCCCCCGAACCTAGTGGTATTTTTAGTAGGGTTTTATGTACAAAAAAGTGTAATACGAGATACTCTCCAAAGATTTCTGCTATTGGTAACTGTATGATTAATTCTGTTTTAAAAGTATGTGATGCCACAGGTATACAGGTTCTTTATTATTAACTTTTACTTGAGGCTGTTCTTAATTTTAAATGAGAAGGGTAAGATCTCAAGTCTAGTCTTCTAGTTCTGATGTCAGCAGCAACTGTACCGGAAATATTACCAAAGAGAAATACCCATCTGCCAATTATTGCTGGCTGTCTTTGAAATATTCTCGAAGAAGAATGTCCTCGTTTCCTGCAGCCCATTATTTCACACTCTGTTATCATTATCAACTCCAAAAATGAGAAGTTTCCTCCATAACTCTTTCTCCTTTCCAGACATTTGGTATATGTCACTCACTAATACATATAGCACAGTGCACTTTGAGCAATTTTTTTTTTTCTTAGTTTAAACTTCCAGGAAGCAATACATTGAAAAACTAATCAATAATAGAACCACTGACAGAATCTTTACTAGAGAGAGGTGATGAAGGTTTTTTATAATATTTTTTAGTTGTATATCAAGACAGATAAGAAATCAAGAAAATGTTATCTGTAGCTACAACAACAGTTATATTTACTTGCGTTTTCCTAATAGGTCCATGTATATATTTGGGGGTTTTTCAAGTGTTCTTTTGAACGACATCCTTGTGTACAAGCCTCCAAACTGTGAAGCATTCAGAGATGAAGAGCTGTGTAAAAATGCTCGTCCAGGGATAAGGTGTCTGTGGAACAAGAAACATTGTGAATCCTGGGAATCTGGACATGCTAATAACATCCTCAGAGCAAAATGTCCTAAGAAAACAGGTAAGTTAATTCTAGTCTTACAGTATGAGATTTGCAATACGGCATAGGAGATGGGGTGGGTGGGAGGGGAACCCCAAATGCGCCCTGAAAAACCAACCAAGTGGAACTAGTGATTGAGCTGTCAAGACTTTTCCTCTCTGAGAATACTCGATGCAAGAGATTTATGGATTAATTTTTAAAGTCATTCAATTCTGGAATTTTTTTGGATTTTAAATACAGGGAAGTAGGTGCAAAAGAGCCCAAGTTTAAGGTGCTAAGGTATACAAAACATAAGAGGGTTCAAAGAGAAGAATTTACTTCACTGGGGTGCTAAAGCATAAAATGACTTTTGATTGGATTTGTCTGTGTGTTTGAAGCATTTATAAAACGGTGAGCTTTGAAATACTGTAACCAAATCAATTTTCCTCTTTCTTCACCTTCTCCTCTTTCAGGATATATATATATATACGTGTGTGTGTGTATATATAACCACACAAACACATATACATAAGCCTTTGTATTTTTCTGATTGCAAGAAAGCATAACAGCAATCAAAGCACAGATAGGTGCTACAAGTGATACCTGGCATTACAGGCGTATGGCACTCATGTCTGTACCAGTAAGAGAGAGGGAAAGCATCGCTGCTTCAAGTAGATTACCTATCAAATAGGAGCATTTGTGTAGAAGAACGTAGTACAGTCACAGCTGGAAACAAACTTGAGGCAAACAAGCCCTTTGCCGCAGTATGTCAAAACGGGTTCGAGTGCATCCCGTGCATTTCTGTGCAGCATTATGATAGCTGTGTTGTTTGAAAGAGCAATTTCATATTATTCATAACTGTTGCACCCTATTCCTAAGTATTTTGGCTTGTCACAAATAAATGGCTTGGGAACAGAATCTGCATCCCTGCTACATACACCTGGTGTTTTTTCTGTGCATCTGTCCTTTCAGCACAGTACAAAGTGGCTAACCAAACTTTGGCTGTGTGCTGCATTTGCTACCACACAACAAAACTGCCAGTCTACTCTTCATGTTTGTTACAAAATTATTAGCTCTGCTATTAAGCGATGCTTCAAGACAGTTTATTTTTTCAGTTTGCTTTTATTTGTTTCTGAGCTAGATATAAAGGTGCAAACTCAGAAAAAAGGTGCATTATATAACAGAAAGGTTATTCAGGTAGTTTTCTGAAGAACTGCTTTTGTACAGTTTCACAACATTTAGAGATCTGGAGTCTAGGCAGTTTTCAGCTCAATAAAAAGAAAAATCTGGAGACACTAAATTCAAATGATATATATGAATGATAATAATGAAAAGTGGAGGGTATAAAAAGCTGATCATATCAACAGGTGTTAAAAAAACAAATAAAACAAAGCACAGACAGGTTGTAGAAAAATATAAAAATTAGAGCAGTTTCTAAAGTACAGCTGCTGCAAAGGGAATAAACTACAACTAAACTTGAAAGGGGTTTAGAATTGTGTGTAGAATTCCGGTTCTGAAGCAGTTGTGTGGACAGCACTGCTTCACTGCTCTCAAATCCTTCCACTTTCAGATGGTAATATTCTGCAAAAGCCCATTTTTCATATATTATTTTACACCGCTTGGCTCAGTTGTTATCTGGTTGAGAGTATCATCTGAGAAACTGCTGACAGTCAATATGAAAGGATAAGCAGAAATTTTAGTGGGTTTTCAAAAGATCAATTCTTGGATAGCGAGGCTTCCCTGGCAAGAGAATCTCTTAAACTCGCACAATCCTGAGACTAAATGTCCTGGTTTGAGCGACACAGGACTAACTTCTCTTCTAATGCTTGGGAAAACTGCCCTTTTAGAAGGCTCTAGTGCCCAAATTTGTGAAAATATTTACTTTGTAGCCAGCTATGGTATGAGAGATTCAAGGTCTTGGTGTTTTCGAGCCTTGTCACGGGCAGGGATGAGGAGGAGCGAGGCCTGGGCACTTGACGCAGGCTGGCCAACAGGATTATTTCATACCGTGAACGTCACATTCAATATAAATTATAAAGTTTGCTGTGTAGTTCTTGCTGTCCGTTGGTGGCAGCGGTCCAGAGAATTCCTTGCCACAGTGCTGGAGCCCTGAGCCCTTCCCTTCCTCCCGAAGCCAAAGCGCTTGCAGTGTCCCGTATTTGCTGTCCCCTGCTGGGAGCGCGCAGCTTCCTGCTGGTAGCATGGGCTGAGTATAATTCTTGTATAGTTTGTATTAGTATTGGGATAAATACTGGTTCTTTAGTATTATTGTTAATTATTTAGTCTTATCGTATTAAATCTATTTACATTTCAACCCTTGTGTTTCCTTGTTTTCCCCGATTCCCCTTCTCAGGTGGGGAGGGGTCATCAAGTTATAGAATAATTGTCTAAGTGACAATAAATTGTTATGGGTTTCTCAAACCATAACACTAGAGAAGCCAAATGGCACAGGAGTTAAATTACAGTAGTTAGTGTAGGATATGGTAGGAATTCTCCTATTTTGGGTCATTGTGATTTTTCAAATTTTTGCATCCTTTAAACAGAAGTAATAATTTGTGTCCCAAACTGTCTTAAATAACATAAATTTTTAGTCCAAGTCTTGAAGGCTTTTACTAAGGATTTAACATGAACTCTTCCTGAAATATTTTTTTGTAGAGAAAAGGCAGAACTGTAACTTACCAATCATAATTAGGTTTATAAAGTATTTTATAAAGACTTAAAATGTCCGTGTGTTGCTAATATCTGTCTTAGCTTTTTTATTTACTGCTTTTACCATTGCCTTCTTGCATAGCAATCTAATATTTTTATCAGAAACCTGCATCTGAAGAAAATCTTTTTTCTGTGTTAAAGGAGTGAAGCATGAATAGTTTAAGAAACTTTCTAATACTCTTAATTTATGCAGTGTGCTAAGAGAGTTTGTATGCGCCAGAGCCGTGAATATTCCTTTAGTTGATATGAGACTTATGAACCTTCAAATATTGTTGTTACTGAAAGACTTTTTAAAGGACTAAATCTTATTAACTGAATAGAATTAATTTCCTGCAGTAAGATAAACCTGTATGTATGGCTGGAGTTCAAATAAAGGGTGTAACAGAAAATACTCTAAGAAAGTGTTTAAAATGTGGTATTCTCCTGTGGGATGTTTCCTGTGTATTACAGCTGCTGCGGATGACAGATGTTACCGATACGCAGACTGTGCGAGCTGTACTGCCAATACAAACGGGTGCCAGTGGTGTGACGACAAGAAATGCATTTCAGCAAATAGTAACTGTAGCATGGTGAGTCTTTGCAAATCTATGATCATGTTATTAATGCTGTTTCTTTTCTACCTACACCAGAGTCTGGTTGAAGCAAATGAAAGGGGTATAGAAGACTAAAAGAAGCTTGTTTGGAACACGAACACAAACATGTTTGCCTGGCTTTTGCAGTAAAACTGTTGCAGAGAGCAGAGTTGGACTACAGCAAAGATATCTGTTCCAGGGAAAAAAAATTAATGTATTCTTTGGGATTATGTTAGACCACTGTATATCTCTCAGGACAAATACTATTATCTCCTAATTAATGACATTTGGAATGTCTCGGAGTCATTATCAGCTTGGATTTTGTGCATATGTTATGTACAGTAGGCAGGCAGAAACTGTGGAATCCCATGAAGGGTGGCAGCTCGTGGTCTTTTTTTCCCCCGTTCAGGAACAGGACCAGGTCTGTCTCATTAATCTTGGTATTCTGATCATTGGTCATCATAGAAACGTTTTTCTTTAAGTCATGGAGTTACTTGTCATCTCCTTAAAGGAAAATGAACCTCTGTCACCATGAGATTAACTGGCTTGTGATGCTTTGGTAAGATTGTTCTGATCTCTGTAAGTACAAGCAATAAGAACGTATAGATTCATACAAGTTTTTATTTTTCTATTTTTAATATGGCATAGTGCCATGTTTTATACTTTACGTTGTTGTCCACCAGCTGCTGCATCTCTTGCTTGTTCATTTGATTTTTGGCAAGCTTACAATAGTATCTTAGCTTTAAAAATTTTGACGCCTTATGTTTTTTTTCAGCTAGCTCCAGTCACCTGTCTGTACCTGAATTCAAAATCCTTTCTTTACACACTTCCATTAGTAAAAGTAGCTTGCTCTCTAGTTTGAACCTGATGCAAATCAATCTTGTTCTCTGGACAGACAAATTAAGGTGTGAGTTGGATTGACTCTGACTCAAATCTTGCCCATTCAGAGTGAGAGCAGCCAGCTCTAATCACTGGCATTCGTAGCTAGTCACTACTAATAAAAGCAGAGCAGACTCAGATTCATCAGCAGCCATGTTATAAGTCTGTCAGAGGGATTTCACATTCTAGGCACTAATGGTTGGCTTCCTTTGTGAATCTTCAAGGGCTCTTCCTTTCCTAACACGTTATACTATATTAGGTGCCAATTTTCTAACTGCGGTTTTCAACTCTTAAGCAAGGAACAGTTGCTAAGGAGCAGACCATCTTCATCCCTAATAAATGTGGAGCACTGGGTATTTTAGCACAAGCTTCTCAGTTCAATAGCCTTCTTTGACAATCTTTGATGAACAAGATTGTCAGCTTAATTAGCAACTGATGCACCAGTCTTCTATCATTTCTTGTCTTTTATTCAGGATTTGAAGTGGATAGCAAAGGCTGTTAGTGGAATTACTAAAGAATGGGATAGTGAAAATTCATTGAAATGATTTCTGAAAAGAGTTACTATCAGAAGTTGAAGGTGGCTATTGCAAAATTAGTGTATTGGCTGGGAGACTATGGAGGCACAATTTTGCAGCTATCGATATAAACCCACTAAAATAGCATCAACAGAATGGCACCATGTGGATAAATGGAATGGATCAGGCTGATTATCTGTTTGCATAGACTGCTACTTCTGGACTAGGCCCACAAAATGAAAATGCTGTGACAGTGCTGTGATGGTCAGATAGGATATCAAGCCCCAGACTCAGAAATATCACAAGGAGAAAGCCCCATTTTTGCAGCTGTACAAAGACCTTGATTTATTAGATCATAGAACATCCAGATGAGACAGACAATAATGTTTTGGATCCCATTGCTTTCACTTGATGGAAACTGGCCAGCATACTAAAGATATGTTGGCAATCAGTTTGGCGTTGGCCTCATGGTCATGCATATTTGCAAAGCAGTGACTGTTCTGTTGATCGGAAGGGCTGTAAAATATGGAAATTTCCCTGAAATAACTCTGTTCGGACAGATGGACTTCATAAGTAATACTAACGCATTGATGAGACACATGTACCTGCCTATGCTCACCATCTGATGTGGGTCAGCACATTAACGGGACACTACATTCCACTGCTGTGGAGATCATGGATCAAAGTACGTATCATACTCATATCTGATGTAATTGCAAGCAGAGGCTTGCAGTGCCAGGTCTTTCAGGAGCTCTGGCTCATTTCAGCACCAGCAAGCTGGTTTGTTTTTCTCGTGTAAAAACCTCACATCAATGAGATACTTCTGCGTACCATAGTTTTAGTTGATCCCATCATATCTGATGCAAATATTGAGGAGTTAATGCTTATCCTGTCTTTCCCAGCTGGGAAACAGTTTACTTAAAATATGTGGAGTGGTTCAAGATGGTTCTGAAATTTGGCTAGCGAGTAGATTGAACAGTGTGCTAGCAGTAGTGCCTTGTTGTCTCTTTTCTACCATTAAATGTGTCTATTAGAGATTTTGTCTGTTACAAGGATTTTGAAGGTTGCTTTGAGAAATTACACCATTGAAATGGAGTGCTTATACATACGATAAAAAAAAAAATCAACTTTGATGGATGCTAAAAATGGTAATATCACCTACTATACCTTTTTTCAAAAACGTGCAAATACAAATACTGGTTTGTCATAGGGGCAAAGGCAACTATAATACTGTCATTAATACTGCCTTATGCCAAGTACAGACTTCTTGAAATATGACATACTAATATCTGTATAACTTCCTCTTTCAAGCTCTTTCATGGAGCCTCTTGCACCTAGTCCAAGGCTGTTTTCAGCTTGGAAACACAGAATATTGTGTAAGACTTTGTCACAAAGAAGGAAATGATATCATTGATGTACGTATTCTTTTTCTTCCTTTCATTGAATGTCTGCATCAAAGATGGAAATTTAAACAGGAATATTTTGATTTACTTGTACAACCTAGTAGTGTTGCCTACGTGTCCCTCTAAGCACTACATATCACTGCTCTTCTAAAATTGGAAGAAACAGCTTTCTGTCTTGCTCACATCTGCCTTTTATCCTTAACTTCTCTGTCTCATATCTTCCTTCTGTTTGGTTTTTCAAAAAAAGTTTTGTGTCCTGCTTGTGGTATATTCCTGATTTTTTGTGGAGTAGATAGTATTGACTTTTACTAGCAGTTCACTGCCCTTAAGTCTATTACACTGATCTTGCGCATTGACACCTTCATTTGTACTCCATGTATCCTACGCGTCTTCCTGGTCCTTACTGATTCTGGTGCATATTGCCTATTCCTTGATAGAAGAGAACCACGAGACCTGGAGCTGCTTAATATGTTTATGAAACTGTATTCACTTTGTACATCTGCACGTAAAAAGCTTTATCTTGCATCCTGTGAGCATGATACTCCTGTGCTGATTATGTTGTTCAGAAAATTGACTATATTTGTATTTTGTAATGGAAATATTCTCAGGAAAAGCTGTTAATTTTACAATTGTATCTTCCAGTTAAAAAAAAAAAAAAAGGCCTTAGGGGAAAGAAATTTACTTTTAAATTGCTGCACCTTTACAAGGTGTCATTTTTCTTGAGGTAGTAGCATGGAAAAATAAGCAAAGAATTGGTCTGCTCCTTGGGGGGGATCTTCTTTGTGTCTCCTCCTTCAGCCTGTTCTTCGGGAAACAATGGGGAAATGCTTGCGCTAGTTATCAAAACAAATTGTTTTTGATTCTTTACATCCTTAAAATCACTCTTCCCATTTCCTGGCTTCACACCAAACTCCACCTCAGATCCAATCAGCAGTCCTGAACGGCAAACTTCAGGAATGAACAAGAAATAGCTTCCTTCTCCTCTTCCATTTTCTTAATCCTCTACAGTAAAGATTGAAGTAATCACTGCAGATAGAGTAGCTGTAATAATGTGCTCCTCTGTTCGTCTACAATGTTGGCCTATAATTCTTCAGTTTGTAGAAATCTTTAACTGCCCACACTAAAAGTTTGCAAATAAAGTTACTTATTGCCATATTACTTAAGGAAAATATTCTGAAAACTTGAAATGCAGCAGTAATTTAATATTAAACTTTACTTGAAAAATATTGATTGAGAGGAAATGTTTTCTTTGCAAAACCATACAAGTGCTTCGGAAAAAAAATTGAAAAAACCACTTTCCTTGTAAAATTTCAGCTTATTCTGAATCTTCACATTAAGCTTGTTAAAATACCTACTGTTTTACTGTAACAAACAGCAGGCAAATGAGAGGGCAGAATAAATTGAGAACACTTAATCAGCTAGAATCAGGAACCCCAGGCAATAATAGCACATAAATGTAATACTCTTTTTTTGGTCAGAGTATGTTCTCAGATGTTTCTTTTCAAGTGGAGTGCAGGTGGATTTTCTTGTTTGGAGAGACTGTGATGGGAAGAGGCACAGCTGAAGTATTCCTGCATCCACTCTGTATTGCATTTTTGAAAGCCTCATTGCTTTCAGAAGCTGTGAGCTTCAACAAGGCCAAGTGCTGGGTCCTGCACTTGGGCCACAACAACCCCACACATCTCTACAGGCTTGGGGAAGTGTGGCTGGAGAGCTGCCTGGCAGAAAAGGACCTGAGGGTTCTAATTGACAAGTGGCTGAACATGAGCCAGCAGTGTGCCCAGGTGGCCAGGAAAGCCAGTGGCATCCTGGCTTGTATTAGAAATAGTGTGACCAGCAGAAGGAGGGAGGTGATTGTCCCCCTGTACTCAGCACTGGTGAGGCCACACCTTGAGTATTGTGTCCAGTTTGGGGCACCTCAATACGAGAGAGATATTGAGGTGCTGGAGCGAGTGCAGAGGAGGGCAACGAAGCTGGTGAAGGGCCTGGAGAATAAATCTTAGGAGGAGCGATTGAGGGAGCTGGGACTGTTTGGTTTGAGGAAGAGGAGGCTGAGGGGAGACCTCATCACTCTACAACTACTTGAAAGGCCATTGTAGAGAGGTTGGTGCTGGTCTCTTCTCACAGGTAATTAGCGATAGAACAAGAGGGAATGGCTTCAAGCTGCAACAGGGTAGGTTTAGAGTGTTCATTAGGAAAAAATTCTTCACAGAAAGAGTGGTCAGACACTGGAATAGGCTGCCCAGGGAGGTGGTGGAGTCGCCATCCCTGAATGCGTTTAAGAGTCATTTAGATGTGGTGTTGGGGGATATGGTGTAAGGGAGAACTCTGTAGAGTGGGGCTGATGGTTGGACTCGATGATCCCAAGGGTCTTTTCCAACCTGAATGATTCTATGTTCCTACAAGGGGGATATGTTCCTTCTGCAACAGTGACCAACCACACTCTTACCTCCAGTAGCAGTCTCTGGATTTCCTGTGTGTCAGTCTCCACATGTGCAATACGATAAAGCCCTGGTTGACATAAGTAACTGAAATACAGACCAAATAGGTATATGATTTAAAAGTAGTTTATATCTGACTGTGGCAACATAAACTAAACGTTGTAGAACCCATGAAGGGTATGATAAAGAGCATCTTGCTGAGGGGTGTAGGATAGTAGAGGATGCTTCAAAGAGAACTATAGTCCTACATTGTTAAATATTTTTACACAGTGCCTTAAAGACAAGAATCATTGTCTCTTTAATGCTTGCACTGCTTCCAGAAGGTTAACGGCCTCTTTCATGATGGGAGTCCTTGGATGCTATGCTAATACCAATAATAATAATAACAATAATAATAAACAGCAATCTGCCTACACTTGAGGAACTCAAAGAATAATCAAGGGGAAATGAATAAAGTAGTAGAAGGAATTATGAAGAGAATCAAATTTATCTTGGAGGAAAAATGAAAATTTAAGACTAAGGTGTACCCAATAGTAAGATTTGGGAGTAGCTTCAGAGAAATAATAGCAAATCTAGTAGATTAATAGTTTACAGTTAGAACAGGCAAACTAGACAAGATTATACTGTTAACCTGAAAAATCCAGGAGGACGACAAGGGTACGTTATTAATAGCAATTTCTGAAATTCTGAGATAAACTACTATATTTTCATTCTGCAGTGGATATTCAGAAAATCACTGCAGTTCATAAGTCTGTCTATATACCACCATATCAAGATCAGTACTGAAAAACCTAAGTAAATCAGACATAAGTGGGAAGCTTTATACATAACATGATTTACTCAGACTTCGGTGTGTAAACATTATAAGTATCCTACAGCAATATAGAGCTTCAGTAACAGATGGGCTGTCATATTTCTGAATTTCATTGGCTTTGGTAGCTTAAGTTATAACCTTAATATTGTGTTAATATGAATTACCTATTGGATTCACATCTACACTGAACTAATGAGATTTTCACGCAAGCAATATTTAAATTGGATTTAAGGGAAATAAGTGCTGGGAATAAGGGAATACAACAGAGAACATTATTATAGAATAGTCACTAGTACTTTGAATTTTATTTTAAACATTAAATAACCAGCGTACAACAAGCTTCATGCTTTGAAAGTAATAGAGCAAATATCTTGGTTTAGTTAGAAGACTGTAATCTGTATGTAATATCACTAAAGAGTATATAATTTTCAAAAACAGTCGGAATGATAAAGGATTTTGACTATGTCATCATGAAGCGTTGAGAGTGAGTATTAGTTGAGATACTGTAAATGAGGAGACGGTGGTTACTTGTGCTCTAAAATTAACTTTAAAGCATTTCTTAGGCAGTTTTGTGAATATGCTTCAAGATTGAGTGAAACTACGTGTGGGTTTGTGTAAAATTTTTTTTTGCGCTTTACTGTTTGTATGCATTTATTGGCCTAGATGGACATTCTGTTACTTTATGGCATTGCCTTTGGCTCTGTTTCATACTGTGGTGTAGATGCCTTCTCCTAGAACTGCTTCTCTAGTTCTTTTTTGCTTCATAGTAGCCTATGAAGGCCAGAAGGCCATAGAAGCCTATAGACCAGAAAAATAGTGAGTACCTTTTATAATAAGCTCACTGATGGATACCTGATCCAATAAAGGAAACAAAAAAATCCCTAAACAGCACTGTTCTCCGCAGGAATGAAGCTGGTCCTATGTGAGATTGAAAATTCATTGTAACAATTGCATTATTTCAGGATTTAAAGTAAAAAAAATTAAATAAAATGAGGCTGGTTGTTTTCCCTCCTGGCTGCAGTAGATTGATGCCCTGCTGTAGGTGGATCATCATCATCATTCTATTACTAAAATCTGTGTAACTTATTGTCATACTGCCCCTTTAGATGTGCTTTATTGTACTCCAGGAGTCTATTAGAAAGAAAAGCAACCAAAATTGTCGTGTAAACCATTCATTTGCTATCTAAGTGCAATCCGTTTCTGCTACTATGCATAAATTAATCTTTTGTTGTTAAAGACGAAAGTTGCTAGGGTTAGCCAAGATGAGCTCCCGAGGTCCCTTCCAACCTCAACCATTCTGTGGTTCTGTGACAAATCTTTCTTGTGTTTTTTTGACTGCTGGTCAATAGCTCCTATTTTTGTTTCATTTAATCCAGATAAAACAAAATAGAGCATATTCTTGCACCTTCAGTCAGTGATAAGTAATTATTTTACACCTGTATCTTATGCAATTTTTAATATTCTGTTTGATTATTTTGCTTGCTTTAACCTGCATAGGATGAAATAATATAGTGAGAGCATATCCCTTACCTATCTAAGACATAGAGATGTAGTTTCATTGTTTAAGCTCTTTCTGGGCTCTGTAGAGGGAAGGGACATCTTCAAAGTACTGTTTGGTCCACTCAAAAGTTAGTTGTGTAGGACAAGTGGGGTGGTTTGTGCTCTAGAGATGCTTTTCATACTCTCTGCGACTGATAAGGGAATCTAAACAAAGAGCTCAAATTCAGCCTACCTTTTACGTGGCTGTGATTTCCTGGGAGGGATCCACCTGCTGTGTATTTCAGTTTTGACTTCTGGTTTGTTAATATTTTGACATACGTTTGAGATGCTGGTTTGTCTGCTTTGTTTTTATAGTCGGTTAAAAACTACACCAAATGCCATGTGAGGAACGAACAGATCTGCAATAAACTGACCAGCTGCAAAAGCTGCTCGCTACACCTGAACTGCCAGTGGGACCAGCGGCAGCAGGAGTGCCAGGCACTACCTGGTAAGGGCTGTGGGGCGGCAACGCTGCTTTTAATGGTTGATTTCAGAACTGAGTAAATCTCCTCTGTTGTTGCCAAAGAATATTTGTTCGGTGAGAAGACCTGGATTTGGTTTACTTGTGCTGCCTCTCCCTGCCTGGCTGTGCCTGTACAGGTGCACACAGATGTAATTACATCACTGATTGGCTTATCGATGCTACCTTTAATCATGTTAGGAGGGATAATAATATTGTGAAGGCATAATGGCATGCACCTCTGCACAAGCTAGTGACGGGTTCTTGCCTGTGGGGATCACTGAGTGCAGAGCTGAATTGCCATACTGAGTCCTTTACTGTTACATATTCACTGACACTGTTACTTTTGCTAGCTGGGGTTTTATCTTTATAAATTATACTTCAATTATACTTCAATTTTCCTGTGCAGATAGGGCCTAAGATCTAGTTTCTTGATTGTCTAATGTTGGTGAGACTATGAAAGCAGTGAATATTGAAATGCTAATATAGAATATTCTCAGAAGGTGACTGTTAATGTTCTGAAATAGTATTTATTCCTTAATTCCTATTCATAACTACATATATGCAGTTAGATATCAGAACCTTTTCCATTTGATCTTTATGTCCAGATGAAGTTAATGAACACAGTTGTTTTTTTTTCACAGAGATTATTAATTAAATAACTTTAATCAATTTATTCTGTGCAGCTTAAAACTGCATTTGTGTAATCTTTGTAAAGATTAGCTATAATAGTTGCTCTGAATTAATTATCTTTTGATAGTTATCTGAATCTGAGTAATGCTGAAATATGTCAAGGAGGAAATACCTGAATTTCCTGTCATTCTGATCGCATTTATATGAATCTATGTATCTATATTTAGGCAAATATAAAGGCAAAGATAGGATGATAAATAGGATAAATATGCGATCTCTTGATTCTAGAGAGATTCTAGATTTGAAATTTACATAACATTTAGGTAAAGTGATCAGTAAAGCACTATTAATTACACACCTAATCTAATCTTTAATGTTTAGTTGTGCTCAAATATGAATACAGAGAAGAAATAGTGTCACAACAATATTGTTACATTGAAACTTAGCATATATCTTAAATATTTTTAAGTTGTTAAAAGTTTCTTTTCATAAAAATACGCTATTCGATATGGTACAACTTGGTGTTGTAGAATTTACGTGATGTGAAAAGGGAAATTGAGTGTGGGATGTATTTTGAATTATGATCTCAGGAAGATAAAATTCAGATTTCCCTTAGGCTTTTTATAAGTTTTTTCAAATCAGCTTTAATTGTATGCTTTTTACACTAGCTCACCTGTGTGGGGAAGGATGGAGTCATATTGGAGATGCCTGCCTCCGCATAAATTCCAGTCGTGAAAGCTATGACAATGCCAAACTGTATTGCTACAATTTAAGTGGGAATCTTGCATCATTAACAACCTCAAAAGAAGTGGAATTTGTTCTGGATGAAATACAGAAGTATACACTTCAGGTAACTTGAGTAACTGTAATTGATGCTTATGTGAATTAAATTTGCTTTGAGAAATCTATTTTGGGGATTTCTCCAAAGAGAGGAGAGTTTATGCCTTCAAAGAAATGTAGCGTGGTGCTAAAGGCTGATATAAGTGAGGTGTAGGATATTAAGAAAATCTCATATTTAAAGCTAATGACACAGCAGTTCCCAAATGTTTCTCCTTACTGGATTTAACTGTTGCAGGTTACTGTTTACTTACAAGACGTGACTCAAGAGAATGTCTGGAACACTGAGCTAGGAAATCCCAGCCCTTTCCAATACACTGTGACAGCAGGAATCAAAACAAGAAAAAATTATTTTCACTATAACAGCGAAAAAAAATCCTGACTTTCACATCAGTATCCATAAAACTGCTTGCAGGATTGCTTTTTGGGTGGTGAATAGTTTGGCTAATCCATCAGGAAACTATAATGACTACTGATGTGACATGACATTTCTTTCTGTTCTAAATCGCTCATTTTAGAAGGGAACTGACTGTGCTTACACTACACACAGTTTTAGGTGTCGAAAAGCCCTCACGGAAATGGAGCGCTTTCTTTGAGTGTTCACATTGTAGCTATTTAGGGATTTCTTCAACTCCTGCATGAAAGCATTACTTTTAATTGCCCTACCATTATTCTTTCTGTATGTTAAATGCATTTTCTCCCTTTGGCAGTAGCCAGAAAGGAGATGTGTGGACCTCACTATTAACAGTTAAATAGTAGATCTAAAAAAGAAAATTTGGTTAAACTCACCTGCCTGAAAAGACCACTGTCATTAGTGTGCAGATCAAAAATCTCTAGAAGGTAGTGGCAAGAACTGTCTTCAGGAAATTGTAACTTAATATTTTTATCGTAATTGAAGTAGATGGTGATACCACATTTAGACCAACTATTAAAAAAAATACAACAGATGTAGCAAAGTTTCCTCTGATAACCTGAAGAAAATGTTTTCTATTTTTAAATCTGGTTATAATATTGAAATAGTAATGGCAGTTTGTGGCTGAGAGTGACATATCCATGCAGGATTTTTCCATCTGGCAGCTGCCTCTGAAGTGATTGAAGATGTTATTTGTTGTGACTGCAATGTCTAGTGAGCAGATAGGAGTGGAACTGGTTTGAATAAAACTTTTTAAAGCCTTTGGGAGTCCCAGATAATTGTCATTTGAATGTTCTCCCAGCTCCATTACAGACTTCTCTGTTTATTTAATGTTACTTATTATTCTGTGGAATGTACATCTACGAGTATATACGTATATATATACACACACATACATGTATTATGCATATGTGAATGTGTACACATACGTACAGATGTACACACGCGTACATATTCCTGTGCATGTCAGCCTATACATATTTATATATAAAATGGACATATAATTTCTGTTACAAGTAGATATGTATTAGCTGGACGTCTATGGATAAAGAAAATACTTTGGAGGGAGAATGTACACAAAATAACTTGCTTCATATGACAACTTCTGTAATCAATAGTTCTTGTCCCTTATGTAAGAATTTGTGGTGCATCATAGGGGATTTTTTTCCCTATTTCTCATACTAATGCCTTAAATCAATAGGAGACAGAATATATCTGCTTTCCCTGTCTGGGCCTTAGCTGCCTCAGAATTGTCTTGTTGTTATGTGCTTTGTTGAAGGACACTGGGGGGCGCTTCCTAAACGGGTACTTTATAGGTAGTTTAAAATACAGAAGCTTTTTCATGAAGTGCCTAGGTGTATTGGGGAGTCTAGTGTCAGCGCTGAATTACATCAGCTGGTCAGGGAATTGTTTTGATAATTCAAGGTTCTGGTTTATTTTAACTTTTCAAGCCCAACACTTTCAGATGTTCAGATTGCAACATCTCTTCACACTCCTGGAAATGCAGTCAGTATCAGAATACGAACTGAAGTTCAGACAGCTTAAAAGAGAGCAATCATGGAGAAAACCGCAATATCCATGAAAAACTCTCAGCCTCTGGTAACCTCACTCCATGTGAAGGGCACGTGTTTGCATGCGCCTTCATTGGACAATCAGTTGAGGACAGGGAGGTACTAAAGACGCATACTCCTGTTCTCTGGAAAACCCTGGCTCCCTAGATAACTGGGGTGTGGGATGAAGGGTCACAGAGAAGCTGTACCAGTGGAAATTCTAGTTGTACTAACGTGTGGAGATTCCCTGCACAGCAGCACTGGAATGAGCCAGGAGCTAATTAGCTTTCTGTGATAACGGTGGGGGAAGGAGAGGGCTGAAAACTCTCACAGGCCTCTGGCAAACAGAGGAAGCTGCCATCAGAATATTCTTTAGGAATATGATCCATATTAATTTGTCAACTGTGGGAAAAGAGAAGGGAAGTTGGAGATTAATTACCTGTCCATGGGTGGTCAGACTCAGTTTTTAGCAGTTAAATATTCAAATGCTTATTGATGTTTTTAGACTGATGGAAAGCCTACGCACATCGTTGGTGCACGTACGTGAAATTATATGTATGCTCAAAAGATGTCAGACCCCACAGGGTACACTCAGACAGGATTCTTCGCAGAAAAAGATTCCGTTATGAGCAGATCAGTCCATATTAGCAAAGAACACTTTTAAAAGTGTGTATTTTGGTTTATAGAACATGCAGCACTTCTTTTTTTGTATAAACCCCCAAATTTTTAAGTAGCTTAGGATTTTACAGTTACAGGAAAATGAAAGATAATTATGAATAATAATTAAAGTTTATATCAAGCTAGCATGTGATTTGCAAAGTTATGTTGCAGATGAATTGAGGTGCATACAAAGAAAACAGTTAGGGATTGCCTTTGTTACACTAAATCTGTGTGTAAGGGTTTAGGGACGTATACTGTGAATCAAAATATTCTATATTATCCTTTTTACTGTTCCATTTCGAGAAGGTGATGCCAACACAGGTTATGTACTTAATTTTTTGGGGCATTTTTCCCAATAAAGGTAGGACCTGCACAGAGCAAAAAAAATTTTGAGAAATAGCTTTTTTTAGTGTTTGAAAGCTAGATTTTTCTTACATTTCAGAGCTTAGAAGTTCAACAAGGTGACATCCTGCTGAGCATATATTTATTTACATGAAGTATGTCCTGAGCCAATGTGGTGATATAAATTTGAGATACCTCACACATAGTTTAGACAAATGTATGTACATGGGTTAAAAAATCATTTAGTTATCAGAATCTCTAATGAAATGGTACCATGACTTATCCTGGTGTTTTCAGTGGCATTTAGGAAAAAAAAAAGTTTTTTCATTTGTATCTGTCTGTCCAGTGACATTTATTCTGTGTGAGACTGCCTAAATGTCTTATCAGGTGTGACAGAGGCTCTCTGAAACTTCTTGATTTTCTTTGGTCTGCCTCTTCCTCTCAAACTGCAATCATAATGATTTAAGGAGTGAGATTTCATTTTAGATGGCTTGTTTTTGTGACAGGTGGTGGTGTGGAGTTCACAAATGTAGTCAGAGCAACTGTAAGGTGAACACTGTGCCTTTAATCTGTGTTATCTATGGTGGAGTTTGACTCATGTAGTTAATATCAAAGGCTTTAAAATCTTTTGCCTATGTGAAACAAGAGCTTTCAGGATTAGTGAATGTGTCTGAGCAACACTTGGAAATAAGAATATGGATCTGTTTGTTTTTTCTTCTTTATTTGATATACTCAGAAAAGAAAAACAACTTTGGTAACTCTTGTGTATTTTAAAAACTGTTAAAACAGTGTCAGAAAGTACTATGGCCTAGAAGGACTTAATAATTATTTATTGTTCATAGAAACAATGTGGGACTTTGTAGATTGTTTTGTAGTCGACAAAGTCCTTGTTCTGGGACAAATTGAGGACAATTTCTTCATCATGTTTAGAATAATAAGGAACATTGATCCTTTGGAAAGATTCAGAGGGAGGAGGCTGCCATTGTCTCCAAACCTCACCGTGTATCAATACTTTCTATTAATTTCAACAACAAATTGGAAACCAATGCACTGCCTCCTTTTAAAGGATAAGGATAAGGTGCGTTTGGTACTAAAGAAGGGGACAAAATAAAGATCGTTGTAGTATGATGTCAAAACTGTTGAATTTGCAGATGTGTTCTAAAACTATCACCAATAATTTAAAGTCTAATTGGTATTTTTCATTGAAAATAAATGAAATTCTTTAAGAGAATGCCAAAGTAAACACAATGGATAGACTCCAGATTGCTCTACTAAAGCAAAACAACACTTGATTTTTTTTTTATATGCTGTTTTATTGACCTAGTAAGCAAAATATTATGAAAGGGGAGATTCAACTTTTTCTGCAAAGTAGATTAAACAGCAATATGAGGTTAATTAATTGTTCCTGCTAATATTCAAATGTTGCATACTCATTTAAAAGTGCAATTAGTTCTCTTGGGGGTTTGCTTACAACTGTGGGATTTAACTAAAAAGAATAATTTTCTTGTTAGCATGCAGTAAATTTTGAGAAGATTTAGTTTTGGTTTAGTAAGCATAAACAAAGATGAGAACAGTTTTAAACAATGCCTTTCATTATATAAACTGTTTGCAACTTTTCCTTTAACTCACTGTTCTCAGGGCTAAGCATCCTCATAAATTACACTTCAGTGTACGTTGCAGTTAATTAGTGAGCTTTGCAAGGCAATGTTATTCCTTGTTAGCTCAAAGTATTCTCAGAGGGCTGTATGTTCTTGTGGTTTTATCATATGTTTGGTTTTAGTGAAGCTGACCTTTTTTTTCTTTTTTTCCTGAATTAGTCTCTTTACTGCGTTTTCTAGCAGTCCCACTTTACTATTGTGGTTTTGGAAGTCTAATAAATTATTTCAGCACTTTATGTCCATACTGGAATTGCTACATTGACTGCCCATTTGTTCACCTCTAGTTTAAGTGTCTTCCTAGTTTCAGGAAGTGGGGAGCTCAACTCACTTTGGATGCCTGAGAAGATAACCTGAATTTCCAAAAAAATTGTCCCCTATAAAGAAGAAAACTCAAATGTATCTAAACCAAAGTCCCGCTGGTACACTAGCTTGTAGATGGAAGCCGGGGAAGTTGTAGTCTTTTCGGTTTGCCAGATTTTACTTTTTTTTTTTTTTAACCAATGCCACAACAGCAAAATTTGAAAAGAGTAGGAGAAATAAGTGTTCTTTTGCATAACTTTTCTAGTAATTACATCTAGATTTCATCATTTGTGTCTGAGACATTTAAAAACCGTGCAGGTTCCTTCCACTGCTTACAATGTGTCATTCTCTGGGTAAATATTTACGAAATGTGAAATGTGCAGGTATCTAGCATAGTTAGAATCCACGCATAGTTAAATACAAAACAAGCAATGAGCTAGTAAATAGAACAGATGGTTTCTCTTAGTATAGCTCTTATTTTCAGTAAGCAGTTTTTTTGTTCATAATGGTGCAGCAAAAAGGCAAACTAACGGCAAGCCCTTCTCAAAACTGTAAATGTTGTGGAAATGTGAACACTAAGGGGCGACTGTATTTTCAAAGTTTCATTATATGTTTCTTCCTAGGGCAACTATTTTCCTAGAAATCAAGGAGTTCAAATGATTCTTGAAAAGTTTGTTGAAGTTTGGTAATAACATATGGTGGTGCACGCATTTGAAAGTGAGTCAGAAGTGTATCGTACCCTTCCAAGACAATATAAGATCCAAAATGAAAGGAATTTAAATAAAGGTGGGGATAAATTTCTGAAAGAGATATATAATTGCTTAGCAATTTGCATAATTAAGAAACAGAGGAGGATTTTTAGCCTCAGTAGTAACTGGCTATTCAGTATAGGTAGACTGGCTCACTTCACTCATCTGCAAATTTTTCAGCCCTCATTAAATTAGTGCTGAAGCAGCAGCAGTGCCTGAAAAATGTGTCATGACTATAAATGATCACATTCACTGTAGATCTCAAAGCAACTTAGTATGACATAAATTTTCTGAGTAAACTGGATTTAGTATGAAGTATCAGCTCTCTAGTTAAGGTTACACAATTTTCCTTTCTAACATAGTTCCGTAATTGCTACTTAAAAGAAAATTGAAATTGACTGGTTTAGAATAAAGAGAAGCGCATGCTTTTGAAGTTGTTAGTGATCAGTATTTAGTAAACTTCTGTAATGGTTAAAACTTGCCTTGCATTCAATTAAATAGGACTGTAGATGTAAGCACAGAATGACATTCTATTGGTATGCATCATATGATTGCAATTTTGCTCTTCTGTCAGATGAAAATAATGCCCTGTCCAGCAATTTGTCTCAGAATTTAATAATTCCTAAATCTTTCCTAGCTTAACATAAAGGTTGATTTTTCACTTAAAAGCGTTTTTGGCAACTTTTTATCAGTGTTATAAAAGATTGTTCTATAAAAACAGATAAAGCGTGACTAGCTGCACTTCAAGCACAAGTATATGGCTTCTAAGGTGGGCCGTGAGTTCTAAAAACTGGCCTAGAAGGAAATAAATGAGAGGAGAAACATAGTCTAGAGAATGGTTCTAAATTTTAAATCGTGTAGTGGGATAAGGCTATAGAATAGTTCTCAAGATGTATTTGATTGCATTCTCCAGTGCAACGTTAGTAGGGCCCATAACAAGCTTTCCCAAGATGGATTTGGCCACCTGCTGTGCATTGGATTGCATTGTTTCACTGTAAAATTCTGCTTTGAACACTTCTGGGTATTTTCCTCTCTCCTGTTATTTATTTATTTTTTTAACTGATAACTTACCTAGAATGCTATAGAGTAAGCTTGGTTGTTGTTGATGTTGTTTTAAAATGAATTGTACATAATGTATAATGGCAGTTTTCAGAAATATACTCTAAAGCCTGATTTTATTTTTTTTTAAATTCTCCACTAAAACACTTGGAAGTATACGTAATTTTTCAGAATATGGTGAGTGATAATATTCCAGAAAAAAATTGTCTCAATTTGAAAAGCTGGAATATAAGCAGTGGTATTCTATAATAATGCTTACACAAATTCTGGTCTATACATGTAGAATAAAAATAGAAAAATAGTAGACTGGAGTTTGTATTTTCTCCTATGAGCCACTGTTTCCTCCCTATCCTTTCTTCTTTCCACACGAAAGAACATTTATTAAGTTCATAAAACTTTGCCATTTCACTTAGAAATCTTTAATGTAACTGAAATAATTCCTAAATCCTATAAAGAATAATCTGTATTACTTGGTCAAAAAGCTATCATTTGTTTTGGTGACTTTTTGTGGATGTATCATGATGTAGACGAAATGCAGCTTTTAGCTCTTAACGATTTTAAATGGGAACAAAAATGTTCAACAGTGATGTCCAAAGCAATGATGAATCGTTATTTTAAAAAATAATGGTATTTAAAAATTAAAAAATTTTAGAGGCATAAATAGAAGATCATTCCCTAGATACAGTTGAGAGTCTTGATTAAGAGATTCAAAGTTGAGATTATGATTCAAAGCAAATGGTTTCTCTCTTGTCTATGCAAACCAGAAGCTTTTCTATTACTTATTAATGGCAGTGGTAGTAGGTAGTAAGACTCAAGTATTAGGGAAGTGAAGACATCAAATAAAGAACTATTTTGACAGCTAATGTATAAAGATAGGAAGTGCTGTTATTTAACTACTAAATTTTTCCAACTGTTAAGAAATTTTCTTTTGCATGGTTAAAAAGATATTTTATTAAAACAAACATGACAATTAACTTCTTCTAGCTAGAAAATAATTTCAATTGAAATAATTTTAGGTTTTATAATGGCAACAGAGAAGTAGTAGAAGAGTAGGGGTGCCAGTCTTATTGTTCCATATTCATGGAAGAGTGGTAGAGCTGAATATTAATAGAACGTGTGTAATGCATTTTCCTTGTGGCCTTTTTGTATGCACTGTATCACTGAAAATTCACTGGTTTGTCTTCATATGGTTGCACATACGTGTATGTAAAATCTGAAGGGACGTCCCTTCTACACTGCCTCTCTGTGAGACTGAAATCTTCGTGAACAGCAATGTCTGCTTCCACCTTGCATGCCTGCTAGTCCTTTGTTAAGAGGTGTGAGGGCTGAACGACCACAAATGTCTACCAAGTTTCTAGGAATTAGCAGTTGTAAAATGGAGCTGTACCATTTGTTTGACTTCTAAATGAGCGAAGGTAGATACGGCACCAAGTTGGGCTAGATTATCCATTCTTTTCTTGAAAGCTAGACCATTTCAGAGCATACTTTGCATTAAAGAATTCTTACAGATTCTCTAGAGACAGCAAGTGCTCCCTTTTCTTTTCTATTTTGGTGCAATGAAGGAGGAAGGTAGCTCTAATAAAATCTTTAGCTTCTAGCAAAAGATAGCAGCCTTGCTAAAATCAAACCATGGATTCTGCTGGGTTTAGACAGTGAAGGTCTCTAGATGACCTTGCTGCCTCCTTACCATTGCAACACACGATGACTGTGCATTTGGCATTAACGGAAAAATCCAGTAATGGTAGGAGCCACGTGCTTTTGGAGTTCCCATTCATCTCTGTCCCCACTGAACTGGCAACTACAGCAAGTCTGGACTATAAAGCACCCAGGAAAATTGTGACACATGTTAGATACTATAGTAGTCAGCTTGAAGAACTGAGATAGGCACAGTCAAGTAACTTAGAAAAAGTTTCAGTACATTTCCACTCACCTGTTGTCTGGCTCCCTAGTAGGAAGTGGAGCAGCAGGACAGACCTGGTGTGGTGAGACAAAGATGTCTTGAATAAGAATGTTTTCCTGTACTAGGTCATGTCATTGTTTACTGAAAGTTTTTGCATTGTACATGTTCACATGTGTATGCATTCTTGTGTCTTGGAGCTTTTCCTCTATCCTCAAATAGAAAAGGAACTGATTCTGATTGAGTTGCAGGTTCCTCTGACTGTGACTCTCAACAAACTTAGTAAATGCTAAATACAGAGAGGATAGGATGGGTTTCTTGGTTGTGGTTTTTGGACATCTTGAAAGTATGTCATCAAGGCCTTGAGGAAGAAAGAACAAGTCTTTATAACTCTGAGGAGTAACTTTCTTCCCACTTACGTGTTGAACAAAGATCATCTGACCTTCTAATAAAGAAGCTGGTATTCTGGAGAAGAAAAAATTTAGACATATCTGGGGCTGATTTCACATCAGCAAGTATTTTTCAGAAGTGAAGAATTTATTTGTACGGTATTTTTCAGCCACCTGGTTTGATAACAATATTTTTTAAGAGGCCTGGAAACTAGAATCTTACACCACTGAGTTCTTGGGTACAAAGAACAGGCAGTCTGGTTTCCTTCCTGTCTGTTCCTCTTCAGAAGCATCTTTGGCAAGATATTAAAAGCAAAGGAGTTGGATTTCTACATTCATTTTGCATTAAATGAAAAAAACGTAGAGTTCAAGGGAAGGTTGTTTAACTCTCATTATTTCTTAAGCCTGAAGAAGAAGCTGCATTGGCATTCTCATCTGATGCCTTTGAAGTCCCTCAGTTGCTTCAAGTACTTTGAGACTCCCAGCTATTATGACTGAACTTTTCATCAGTTTGAGAGATGAGAGATAAGGACTAGATTTCTGCTTTTTTTGGTGAAGAAATTAGTTTGATAGTCACAGGGTACTGGTGGCTGCAGGTGTCACGGGTGAAACTTCCCGAATTCTTTATTCGCTATTTGTTTTTTTCCTGATGGCTTTTGTGCGGTGCAGCAGTGGTCTTTGCTGGTAAGCCTTGTGATATCAACGCACAATCTCCGTTGTTGCCAGCAGACTTCAGCTGTAGTCCACCACATCATGCAATTAATGCCACATAACTGAATATTTGCTTTAAGCATGTCCTTGGAGCGTTTTGGTGGCCTACTTCTCAGCTACTTACCATGTTTTAATCAGACATTAAAAAAATGTTTTGGATAATCTGTTTTTGGCATCCTAACAACGTGCCCAGAGCAGCATAAGTGAGCCTGCAAGGCGGTAGCTTCGATGGGGTGCATTTGATAGCATGCTAATCGGTGTTCGGGTCTGTGTTTTGATGTGTTATGCTACCAAAGAGCCGAAAATGGTCCATATGGATTTTGAGATATGTGACATGATGACTATGAGTTCTCCAGGTATTACAGCTACTAAGAATGAAGATGACTATGTTATATGTTGCTTTTGCTTGAAGTCTTTCATTTCAGGGGTGCTGCTTTTATCTCCAAAGGCTGCTCTGGCTTTCATGATCCTCCCTGGGACTTTGTCATCATTAAAGGGGTTCTGAGATACTCTGCTACTCAAATAGAAGAATTTCTCTCCAAATGCCACTGCTGCACTGTCATTTTTCATTATTGGCCTGACACGCTTTTCACCATAGCTGTAATAGGATCTCTGTTTTCTATATACTGATGCTGAGGCCAAATTATTTGGCAGAGCAATCGAAACAGTCAGTATGTTGAAGGTTCTCTTGTCTAGAATTCCTCAGCCCCAAAGTAGGCATTTAGGATTGTTTTAGGTCTGTGTTTGTCAGCAATTTATCTTGCCTAAGTCCCTGACACTTTTTATACGTGCCTGTTGTACACACTTAGCATTCTACAGAGAGATGTCTAGAGACGTGCATAAATATCTAAGGTTTTCTGATGCATGTGGGCCGCGTACATACAGAATCATAGAATCATTTAGGTTGGAAAAGACCTTTAAGATCATCAAGTCCAACCGTTAACCTAACACTGCCAAGTCCACCACTAAACCATGTCCCTAAGCTCCACATCTACATGTCTTTTAAATGCTTCCAGGGATGGTGACTCAACCACTTCCCTGGGCAGCCTGTTCCAGTGCTTGACAACCCTTATGGTGAAGAAATTTTTCTGAATATCTAATCTAAACCTCCCCTGGCACAACTTTTGAGACTGTTTCCTCTTGTCCTATTGCTTGTTACTTGGGAGAAGAGACCGAACCCCACCACTCTACATCCTCCTTTCATGTAGTTGTAGAGAGCAATAAGGTCTCCCCTGAAGCTTCTTTTCTCCTGACTAAACAACCGCAGTTCCCTCAGCTGCTCCTCATAAGACCCTTCACCAGCTTTGTTGCCCTTCTCTGGACATGCTCCACCACCTTAATGTCTTTCTTGTAGTGAGGGTCCCAAAACTGAACACAGTACTCGAGGTGCGGCCTCACCAGTGCTGAGTACAGGGGGATGATCACTTCCCTAGACCTGCTGGCCACACTATTTCTGATAGAAGCCAGGATGCCATTAGCCACATTGGCCTCCAACTTCTGTCGGTTCATATTCGTCCAGTTGTTGACCAAGACCCCCAGGTCCTTTTTGCCACGAGGCAGCTGTCCAACCACCCTTACCCAAGCCTGTAGCATTGTATGCGGTTGTTGTGACATGGGGGTCTTCATTCTGCTCCCTGTCTTCCAGGTGGCTGGGTACCTGGGAGACAACTGGTCTTACATTAAAGACTGAGGCAAAGAAGGCATTAAGTGCCTCAGCCTTTTCCACATTCTTTGTCACTGTCTTTCACCTGCATCCAATAAAGGATGGAGATTCTCCCTAGCCCTCCTTTTGTTGTTAATGTATTTATGGAAGCATTTTTTTTATTGTCTTTTACAGCAGTAGCCAGATTAAGTTCTAAATGGGCCTTGGTCCTTCTAATTTTCTCCCTGCATAACTTTACGACCTCCTTGTAGTCCCCTTGAGGTGCCTGCCCCTACTTCCAAAGGTCATAAACTCTCCTTTTTTCCTGAGTTCCAGTCAAAGCTCTCTGTTCAGCCTGGCCAGTCTTCTTCCCCACCGCTCATCTTCTGGCACATGGGGACAGCCTGCTCCTGTGCCTTTAGGATTTCCTTCTTGAAGAATGTCCAGCCTTCCTGGACTCCTTTGCCCTTCAGGACTGCCTCCCAAGGGACTCTGTCAACCAGGCTCCTAAACAGGACAAAGTCTGCCCTCCAGAAGTCCAAGGGAGCAGTTCTGATGACCTTCCCCCCTCCTTACTTCTCCAAGAACTGAAAACTCTTATCATTTTGTGATCGCTATGCCCAAGACAGCCTCCAACCGTTCACATCACCCACAAGTCCTTTTCTCTTCACAAACAACAACTCCAGTGGGTCACCTTCCATTGTTGGCTCCTTCACCAGCTGTGTCAGGAAGTATACAGCAATCTAGGCAACTGAATAACAAACAAGACAACAGATGTATTATTTACCACTTTCCAGATGCCAAAGTTCCACTTTTATTGCTTACATCATGTTCTTTCTAGTATCCAGAATGTGGGAGCTCTCTCAGACACCTGGAAGGTTGGTCACCTGGGGTAGCAATGAAGTTATGAAGTAAATACAGAAGTAAGAAGCAAGAGTGGGTGGTGGCATTTTGGCTGGGTCTTCTCATTGCTTTTTAAGACTCTGCTAGAGTGCATCACTGCTTATGGAATGGAACATTTTGTAGTTGTTTGATTTCTGTGAATTGTATTTTATTATCCACATAGGCCTCACAATTAGTAATCAGTATAGTAGCCAGTGGAAAAACCCCTCACAATTTCATTAAAACCATTTGGCCTGTTTTTTGACTCTGTGTCAAATAATGCTAATCAGGATTGACTTTGAACAGAACAAACACAGATTTTTAGTAGAACAGAAACATATGATGGGTGGAGTTTTGTTGCTTTTTTTGGGGTGGGGTTCGGCAAGGTGGAACAAGCAAGATAAAAACTATCTGGACAATGACTGGTGAGATGATAAAGTCAGAGAAGAACACAGTGAATTCTCTCAAAATATGAAGTTGTTGCTGTTGAGCTATTCTTTGAACTATTTTAATGAAAAATAAAAAAAGCATTTAACTAATTATGTCACATTTGTTTCATTCTGATTCATAGAAAATTTCACCTTGGGTAGGTTTACGCAAGATCAACATCTCCTACTGGGGATGGGATGACATGTCTCCTTTTACAAACACAACTCTGCAGTGGCTTCCTGGAGAGCCGAATGACTCTGGCTTCTGTGCATATCTAGAAAGAGCAGAGGTGGCAGGTCTGAAAGCGAATCCATGCACTGCAATGGCAGATGGTCTTGTGTGTGAAAAACCTGTTGGTAAGCAACCTCTTATACTCAGTTACTCTTACTGTCATGATTAGCAACCTGTTTGGGGTTTTGTTTGGCTAAGAGGGATAGTTTGACAATTTCGATTAAATAATTAAAAAAATTACTTTATTATTTTTTAAAAAATATGGAGCTTTAATCTAGAAAACAAATAGTATTCCTATTCCAGCAAATATTTATTTATGAATTAGTTGACGTGGCTTAGTTTGCATTATAGCAGAAGTCTTATAAATTGCCTCTAAATCAGAAGGAGTCAGTGACAATGGTGATTGTAGCATGGAAATGTCTGTGGAGGTGTTCAACAAAGCTGTTGTTTTCTTTCTGAAACATCACTGAACGTTTTTATGGTCTAAAAGACTGACAAAAGCAAAATTCTTGTCTCCATCTTTTAGGTTGGTTTGTATACACCGATTATTGTGGCAAATAGCCACTTGACAGTTCAAATTAGCATTTTCATGTTCCGATTGTCCTATGTTTCTCTTCATGGCTGTGAGGTTGAGCACTGAGCACATGAAGTTCTTTAAATTTCCCCTTCAGATTTATTTTTTGCATTGTCTGTGCAAAACTGGCAAGTAGCTGCATTGGTGGTGTGTTGGGAACGCTGCCTGTCAATCAGATGGTTTTGCTGTGAAATTGTCAGACTTGTTAACTTGTGTAACCACAGTGAGATCTTACCGATCCTTTATTTTCTTCTAAGCAATTCCAAATAGTAATGTAATTGTAAAGTATATATTGTACTCTCGTTGCTGCTGTCATTTATATTTCCTAAAAATGTCTTCTTTCACAGTGTTCTTAATTTTGAGTCAATAGTTAATTATTTACCAGATGTTTCTCAGGATATTAAAAGATACAGTCACAATGGAAGAGACATCTCAAAATGTAAAGGATACACTCGGTGGAACACAAATGACTTTATTAAAATGCAGTATTTTACAATTAGATCAACATTATATGCATCTGTTACTGGTGTCTTGTTTTAGGTTTGTTTTGTTTTTGATCTTGAGGTGCTTCAAAGACTATAGCTGTCAAAGTTCCTCAGCCTTATGAGAATACTTTTATAGTTCAGCTGATTTTTCTTAGGTTTTTTTTTGGCATTTTTTATTAATTGCAAACCACAGCTTGAATACGTACATAGTTGGTAAAATCGAGGACCAGCCATGGTTGAGTGATTTGGTGTACTATATTAGCAGATGAAGAATGGCTTGAGAACTAAGCTTGTATTGGATATGGGTCAATAATATATAAAACCATGGCAATACACAGGAGGGCTCAATCCTGATGTTTCACAAGGCGCTTCTGTATGGAAAATATTGTGCTATCTATACTTTTGTGTTCCTGCCTAGGAATTACTATACTCTCTTTCTTGTGCACTTTACAGTTTTATTTGAAATCAAAGCAAAAATCAGGAGTTAGGGTATACGAGTTCTTTTTGTGTGTTACAACTTTTCGAGATGACATACACCTCTAACCTAGTCAAAATGTGGACTCTATTAGAGCAAAACAAAAAATCCCAAAACCCAACCACCACCACCACCAACAAAAAAACCCTAACAACCAAGCAAATCTGTTTTGCATTGAACAATGTTTCTTTTGTTACTTTCCCTGGATTCTAATGTCTTTCTGTAAGGCAAAATTTTCGGGGATTAGTCATAAGTAGAATATTTGTTGCTTATACGTTGTTAAACTAATGAAAACAATAGACCCAGAACTCTCCTGTACTTGCTGTAGACGTTTGAGACTTATTTTATGTCATGTATGTGCAGGTAACTAAGCTGACATTACCGGGCAATGAATATTAAATTTACTGTTTTGCTATACAGATAAAATAGCTGTGAAAATTTTTAAATGGACTCTTTTAGAGCTCTAGTGTGACTCATGCAGAGTATTACTTAGTAATTTTTATAAACTATTATTGTATTTATATACTGCAGTGTAAGTTTGGATGAAGTTATTTATAGATAATTAAGGAAGCAACCACTTTCAGTTTAACCAGGATTTTTTTTAATGGAATATACAATTAAAGAAAAAGGAGATTGCACTTGTGTTCAAAATTACAAATGTTTGTGTCTCTTTTCCAGTTAGTCCCAACCAGAATGCCAGACCCTGCAAAAAGCCATGCTCCCTGCGAACAACATGTTCTAACTGCACGAGTAACGGGATGGAATGTATGTGGTGCAGCAGTACAAAACGATGCGTTGACTCAAACGCCTATATAATCTCCTTCCCATACGGACAGTGTCTAGAATGGCAAACTGCCACATGCTCCCGTGAGTATCTTAATGAACGTTCATCCTATTAAACATACCATTGTGTATTTTTCCACTCATAGAGCATCTGTATGAATAGGACACAGCACGTCCACTAAAGATAAAAATAATTTCTGAGGAATCACCTTAGATAGCCACTAATGAGGGCAGTTAGTACTGTGTATGTATTTTCTACTTACAGGAAAAAATATTGGTAATTCTTTCACAGTGAAGCGTATTGAGTCTGTTAGAACAGATACTAAAAAGTGTTTATTATTTTCAGATAAAGTACCATGGTTATGGATGTGACCAGTATTAGTGTGTCAAATAATGGTCATGAGGTGGAACAAAACACTGTTAAAATTAGAGAAATAATAGGCAGACCTTAGACTTACACCACATCTAGTTATTAAAAAAAAGATACGCTGAATTCAGAGTTTGCAAGAATCTGATTTGTTTTGCCAGTGGATTCAAATCACATTTTTGTAGCGTCCCCTTTGGAAGCACATTTCATCAGAAATTGATGCAATATCTCTCTTGGAGAATACGAAACCTACTCAATGTACCTCTCAGTGTACCGTTCAGCTAAAGGTACTTCTTCCCAAGTCTGTAGTGACTGGGCCTTGTTAAATTCAGCACCGTGCAGTTCCAGTTTATATTGGTGCCATAATTCATGTGGATGCTGGAGCGAACTGCCTGATGTCTTACGTTATTGTCTCAGTCGTGGTTTATTTAGAAAAATTCCTCAGTTGCTATCCTACAGAAGCCTGGATCTTAGTAATTTTACTGTCCTGCAAGTTTTGATTACAATACTACTTGTAAGGACTCCAATACAATGGAACCCAAACTTAATATATAGGACTTCTGAAGTGTACTGTTGAACTCTCATTATTGCTATTCTCTCTGAGAGTGTTTTTCTAGCAACTTGTGACTTCCTTTCCCTTTCCTTAAGAGTCTTTGGATATCAGCATCTCTGGAACATTTTATTTCTGGAGATGTTGTGGCAGGATTGATGATGTTGTCCAACAAGAAGCAACTTGCATTAAGGTCATAATTAGATCATGATTCCATTTAATAGATTATGGATGCAAATACAAAAAGTAGTTACTTGCTAAGCCTTGGGAAAATATTAAGTAAAATAAGGTCCCACCATATCTATAATAGGGGACTGTTGATACATTCTAATTTTAAGAGATTAGAATCTTACATCCTCTAAACCCAGCAATCAGCCCATGTTTGGTTTAAGAACAAAGCGATAATAAGAACACTTAATCTCTTGTCCCATAGATTTGGAATAATAATACTGTAATTATGTCAATGTTTCTCTCTCGTAACAGTTCACTAAACTTTTTTTCACTCCTTTTAGAAATCAGTTTTGCAACTTATAAAATATTGATAGTGAGTTGTGGCAGAAGATAAATAGATTGAAAATTTGGAGATAAAATAGACAGAAAGCCACATGAATGATGCTTAGCTTTTTAAAATAGCATATATTATTTCAGCCTGAACTTTTAATTCAGTTTTTGTGTTTGGGTAGTATTTGCACATCATGCAGATTTGATTTGTTTGCGGAACACAAAAAATTGTTTTTAACTTAATTTGTCATTTTTGTCAGGTCTGTAGAAGTTTATATTAAATAAGGCAAACGGGATTTGCTATATACCAGTTCATCATTATTTAAAGGCAATTTTGTGTGAAAATGTATTTTCTATTCAACAAATTAAAGGAAAACAAGATTCCATGTCCGTAAGCAGTTTTTTTCAGAGTTTAAAGCATTAGATATTTTGCATTTAAACAAGAAAATGAGTGTCCAAATGAAACATGGTTCAGACATTGTTTCATTCTAAATGACTTGAAAATTTTATTTGGTAGATATATCATTATTGCTGCTGAGGTAATGAAGTATTAAGTGGATTCCCTTATCAAGGGGTAGTGTTTCTACTTACTTGAAAAATGGACTGTAACTGTACCCTAAAAAAAAATTTTAAAAATCCTCTTTTAAAAATTTTTCTTTTTTACTCTGAATGACTGATTTCTGAGTTTTTTAATGTTTTGCTCTGAATGAATAAAAAAAACCCTCAGAACTTCACACAAGCATGTATAATTTATAAAAAAAACCCAACCCAAACCAAAAAAACAAACAACCAACTGAGAATTTCTCATTTATTTTCACAACTGGGAATTAAAATGAAGAATGCTGTTTTATTGGAGACATCTTGTCATTTTAATACCTGCTTGCCAAAAAGTTGCATTCCACTCTTCCTCACATCTTCCATCCATTATGACTTTGGATTGAATAGCTGACAGTTGAACAATCTTGGACGACCTCTAGAATTTAAAAGGGAAAAAAAAAAAAATCTGTGTGAATACTCCCTTCTTCCATAAACAATCACTTCTCAGTTAGCTCTCTTCAGTTTTGCAGCTGAATGCCACTACAGAGACTATCTGAGGATTTTCCCTTTTGGTTCTCTTTTATCTTCCATGAAGATAGTGCTGCTGATATGTCAGAGCTGTTTTCGCCCAGCTTTATAAATAGCAACATGAGAATTGTTCGGATCTTCTACACTGCATCTCTGAAAGGGCAAACCAGCCAGTACAGAATGGTGGTCTTTATTTTTCTGCTGATCTTCTAATGTATTCAAAAACCAAAATTTGTATCATTCAGCTTCAGATCTGATGAGGTCTGGCTTTAAACTGTTTTGTGTCACATGATTGATATTGATTTCCAAGAACAGTTGAACTCCTCCTCCCCCCCCCCCTTTTCTATGTTTGGGAAACTTGAAACATTTCCTCCTATTTGGATTCTTCCACGTCTAATGATACAAGAGCTCATGCTCCAGCTTTCTGTACTGTTAAAGTCCTTTTGAAATCTCATTCAGATTCTTAACTGCCAGTTTTCTTGATATCTGCATGTATCTTTATACGACTGGAGTGTTTTTTTCTCTGACAACTTTCCTTAATTTTAAACAATTTTAATAGTTGCTGTGGTCACAGTAGCTACCTTTCTTCTGCTCTTGGTTTATTTAATTAGAAATGCAATTGTTCTGCTTAGTATAGCCTTTATAACATGGATTCAAGTCTTGCCTTTATGGAGTAGAGTGGTCCAGGTAGCTGTGAACATGAGTATTGGATACAGTGTCCTCGCTGCAGCTGAGCCAAATTGAGAAGTTGCACTCATGTAGAAGCCATTTGAGTGTCCCAAAAAAACCTCTTTAAAATACTTTCTTTTTAAAAAGAAACTTAGTCTATTTCTGGCTTCCTGGTAGAATCTTCCCAAAGTTCACGTGTGCTTTTAAATTTATTTTTTAAGTGTCTACAGAGTTGATGTGAGAAGAGACAGGGACCCCTAGTGATCAACGTTCAAATGATTCTGATGTTAATTTAGTTCAGTGTTACAGCATTAATTAAAAAAAATTAAGATGTAGCAGAAAAATCTCAAAGAAATGGTGAACTCTAGTGGTGTTTCTGAAGATACTAAATTGTTAAATTTTTATTAATAAGAAATGCCAGTAAATTCAGAATATGATGGTTTTTTGATTCTAAACAGATTTCGTAACATATGAGGAAGACCGTTTCTATGAGAAATTAAATTATTTAAATAAAATTTTAGTATACAAATTAAAAAATGAAACCTGATTTACTCTAACAGACAAGACTCTTAAAGTGTAGTTCAATTAAATGAGATTGCATTATGAGTTATATCTTAAGAATTCTTTCTTTGGAAAGATGTGTTGTGCTTGTTTCAAAAGTTCTGTCTAAAAAGACTGAGTCATGTTTGTAGATGAATACCCGTGTGCGATCCTGGGATACTTTGTACCCAAATAAAGTTTAGGTTTGAGTTTGAATTATGACAATTCTTAGATTATTATTATCACTCTTATTTGGATTATTGGCCTTGTCTTGAATTCTAGAGTTTTTGTTGGAAGTACCGTTTACATCAGTAGAATTAGTAATGTATGCATCCCATAGCATATATTAATAAGTACAGAAGATATATTTTATCATGGAATTTAATGAAGATGCATAGTATTATTGTTCTGCTTCATTATCTTTGTTTATTTGAAATCTTTGTTGTTGCATTGTCGTGTAAGAAACACCTGCTGTGTATTTTGTGATCTGTGAAGTACAACATTTAAAGAAAATGGAGATAATCTTACTAGTGTTACTGAAATTTTTTAATTTGCACAAGCAAAGAGAAATGCAAAACTGTATCTTCATCAGCTATTGTAAAAGCCTAGCCCTTATTTACAAAAAACCCCACCCAAAACCCCAACCCCAACACAAAAAAAACCCTTACATTAATATTGTATTCCATGAAATAAAGCTCAAAACTGCTCTGGACTGAGGACCTGTGGACAGTGTTTGGAACAGCCCGGGTGTGGATGGTGTAACGATCCCAGTAACACTGGAAAAGGACAATGTTTGGAAGGATCATCAAGAGGCCCAATGAAGCCTGCTGGTGTGCACTCTAATGAAATGGTGCTTGACACTACGCTTTGTCCAAAAGAGAAAAATTATGAGTGGTCTTTTATACAGTGTCCAGGTAAGGTCTGCTTCCATCCTTATATGTGAAATAAGAGCTGTTTCTCTGTTTAAGCATGCCAAATTAACATAATTATTTTGAGTAATACAAATAACATTTGCACAAGAAATTTTTTTTCTAAAATATTTCCTAAATGTATAGTTAATCTCTGTCTACTGAACACAAATGTAGTCACTGTCATACAAGTTCACACGGGAAATGTAATGCCAATAGTTTAACCGAAATCACTATTTACTTGTTAATGAGTTTTCACCCATCCTATCCATCTACTTTTTCAAATCCAACTATATGGATTTGCTTCGGCTTTTGCTTTCTTCTGGCTTCTGTAGCCATCAAAGAGCAGCACAGTTGAGGAGACACTATCCATAGGCAGGTGCCGATGGCCAGGAACAGGAACTTCCCGTGTCCCCGCTCTTCATGCCAAAGTCTGGCAGGCCGTGAGAATGGGGGGCTGCCAAATACCCGAGCTGTGCCTCCAGGCTACCTTTTAGACATTTTGAGTAAATGGAATGTACGCTTTTGCAAGCTTAAAGAGCATCTCTGCAGTCTAAATTTAAGCCATACCAATCTGATGATCGTATTTTAATTTTTAAGTTCATTGGAAAAGTAAGCAAGACATGGGGTGCTTTAGGGCAGTGGAAGCTGAGGTTGGTACAGCCTCCTGCATGGAAATACTCAAACCCTGAAAGCGATGTGTGAAAGCAGCGGTGTAGTAGTGCAGGGAAATGAAAAGCACGCTGGGGAGTTTGACAGACCTCCAGTGGTAATTTACAGTAAATAATACAGCTTAAAAGACAGCTTGGAAAGTTGTTTTTTTTTAGAATAAATAGTGTAATTGTACTAAAAGTATTTTTCCAGCAACTGTTCCTACTGCTGATGTATTTGAAAGCTGGAGCTTCTCTAGAATCAAAACTTCTGTGGGTACCTGCAACTATTTGCTCTCCTGGGTACTTTTTTCAGCAGTGTATTCTCTGTGTATGTGTGTGTACGCATATATATGTGTGTGTATACAGTATTATTTAGAAAGCGACATCTCTGAAGAAAGTGTTAATTTGGGAACTTTTTTTTAAATCAATAGGGAGAGAATAAAATTTTTAAAAGTTTAGAAACCGAAATGTAAAACTAAGCGAACACTGTCAAATGTTCAGAGTTCAAACCAAAAAACCTCAAACCATCTAATACTGTTTCCTGAAAAAAGAAGCCTCTAGGAAATTTCTGGAAACAATAGAATGACAGTACATTGTCTAGAAACTTCAGTCCTTGGTCTGTATGTTAAAATACAGGTAGGTTGATAATACGTGCAGTTAGACTTTCACTGCAATACACAGTATCTACAACTAGTGGAATTGTAATGGAGATATATATTGCTTGTCTGAAATGTTTGAGTTAGACGATTTCATCACCTTGGTTGTTTAATGGATAAAATGCTGTATTTGTTGTGTGTTTTGACCACGAACTCACTGCAGCTCCACTTTTGTTTTGAAACCCAATAGTTTTGTGAGTTTGAGGCACATCCTACAGAAGTCATAGGAATAAAATTTCAATTGATGTGAAATTTCATTTTGATTGGTATAGGCTGTAGGTTTTATTCCCAAGCATTTGTTTTTGTTTTCTGAAAATATTATCTCTAATGGATTATACTGACACAGTTTATTATTCTTAGCACAGCAATTATTTGATGTACTAGAAATAAGATAGAATGTAATATGTATATAAACTTACTGAACAGTTTGTTGTTTGGATGAAAATAAAAATAAATAGGTTATAACATAGTTTGGAGATTATTTTGCCACATGGATGAGTAGTTGGCTAAACCATTCATGTTCGTTCATGTATGCACTTAGTTTTACTTGTAGAATCGTAGAATCATAGAATCATAGAATTGTTAGGGTTGAAGGGACCTTAAAGATCATCTAGTTCCAAACCCCCTGCCCTGGGCAGGGAGACCTCCTACTAGACCAGGTTGCTCAGAGCCCCATCCAGCCTGGCCTTAAAAACTTCCAGGGATGGGGCTTCCACCACCTCTCTGGGCAACCTGTTCTGGTGTCTCACCACCCTCATGGTGAAGAACTTCTTCCTAACGTCCAGTCTGAATCGACCCATCTCTAGTTTTAATCTATTCCCTCTAGTCCTACCATTACCCGACATCCTAAAAAGTCCCTCACCAGCTTTCTTGTAGGCCCCCTTAAGATACTGGTAGACCACTATAAGGTCTCCTCGGAGCCTGCTTTTCTCCAGGATGAACGACCCCAACTGTAGTTCCTATCCACGCTCTCTATTGTGCCCCTGGGCAATTGTGTTGGTGTTAAATATTTTAAATTCATTCTCATTTTCTGTGTGTTCAATACTTTAGAACTAGTATTTGGCAGGTAGCGTAAAAAAAGCGTTTCTTTTTGTGACTGATCATTTTGAAATCAATAGGCCTAAAAGCAGCTGTCATAGTATTTCTTTTTATATGAATACATTTTTATTTTTTTCATCACATTTCCATTTTAACTGGACTATTATTATAAATAAAATGGCAAATACCATACATACGTAAGAAAAAAAGAAAAATAAATAGTGTTGGGTAGTGTTAGGTAGAATGTAAGCCCAAGTTTGCATTTAAAGCCTAAATTTCTCCTCTGAAAAACAGTGTGAATTGATTCTAACTAGTTTGTTTAAAACTAGTTAAAGTATTTTTACACTAGATCTAGACTGTAATGCAGACCTGGGTTTTGTATATTTTTCTTAGCATTAAATTTTTCCTAAAACTATAATTACCAACATTTGTCAGCATCAGCAACCGTTTCAACACAGAGGTCAAAAGCAAATTAGTCATAGAATTACTTATCTTCAGGGCAGAATCAGCTGAAGATTCAGCTACATCACATTTGTACATGTGAGAAAAACTACTCTGTTGCTTCCACTGACGTAAAGTAAAATCACTTAAGGAAAATTGACTTTTTAAATTTAACTCCTAGTTCTTATTTAAAGATCCTTACTGCATCCCGTTATTCTAATTATTACTGTAATTATTTAATACTGATGTCTCCAGTTTGCACTTGTTTGTATCACAGAAAGTTGTTGCAATGTGCAGTTCTTCTGGCGCTTCACTTTTCTCAGTGAAAATCAGCAAAAATGTAATATAATTTTTAAATGGTGTGCCATTTAAATTGCAGGTTGTAGTAATTCTTGTTGCACATATATTTTTAGTTTGATTTAAAATCTCTTCCATTATCTTTGCCTTAACAAAATGTAAGACTATCATATATGACCAGAAAATATTATCACTTGCAGCAAACTAAAAGTCACAATAAAAAAATTGATTTTAGTTTCATTTATCCTTTAAATAACACAAAAAATAAGAAATATGAAACTAAGCATTAGAAAGAATAGATGATGTACACATCAATGACCCACTAATTAGAGAATACTAGAATGAAACATTCTCCTTATATCGTGATAGAGTCTTAATTAGGCAATCTTACTTTAATAGAACACCTATCTAATTCGCTGTTTGAACTTTCAGTTTATTGGGACGCATTTTTTTTTTTTTTTTACATTTGCTTTAAGTAATTTAATGTGTAAGACATACAAACAAAACCCAAAATGGAGCTGCAATTCATGGTACTTTTGTGTAGCTTTTTCTGGGAAAGCCAACACTGCAGAACGGAAAACTGCCTGGAGGAAAATACCACCAAGTTGTCTAAAAATCAAGTGTTCTTAGCAAGAAGAAAACTTGTAATTTCGAAGGATGTTTATTCAAGACAGTGTGAAAACTTCTGGTCTAGTAGTACAGAAATGTTTGATACTTGTTTACAAGGTTCTGTAGGCATAGCTACAGAAAAAGGAAGAGATTGCAAACTTGGGAGCTTTAATGGTTTATGAGCCAAGCCTGGCGATGACTGTAAATGTATTAAGTTACTAAATTCTAAAACAGCTCTAAAAACCTTTAAGTCATGCAGTGAGAATCTCTTTTTTTTTTTTCTCTTTTTTTTCCTAGCCAAGACACCATGACATTTAGATTAAGAATCCAAATAATAATAAAAAAAAAAATTAAACTAAATGATGTATTGAGATATCTGTCCTATGCTGGGCCTTGCACACCCCTCGCCAGTAAGGGATTGGCAGGTTTGATGTAGTCTGACACTTGACAAGGTGCTGTAATTGTCACTAATCTGCTGAGCACTAGGAGCTCCAAGGTCCCAGTCTACGGCGAGGTCATCCTTCAAAACCTCCTGGTCGTTCGGCCGAGTCCTGGCAGCAGGATCAATGATTCTGGCGGAATTCACATTGTGATTTTGCTGCAACAGTGATCAGTACTTTCTGAGTTTCTTCAAAACGTGGAATACTGAAGAGGAGTTGTGGTGCAAGATAGGTGGTTTGTAGTGTTGCTGTTTGACAAAAAGCAATTTCACGCTCTTAGGGTCAATTTATGTCAGTAAGAGTTCCAGTTTTTCTACTCTGACCAAAGCTGGCTGTAGTGAGGAGGGACTGGAGATGTTTGATGTGGCTCAGATGTCCTTAAAACCCCTTAATGTGCCAAAGCTAATGGGAGGATCAGAACTGTTAAAAATAAGGCAATTTTCGGTTAATTCTTTTGTAAGTTCTTTCTCCCCAGTAGATACAAGTTTGAGTGCGAGTTGTTCACATTCTCCATCACAGTAGCCCTTCAAATGCTTCACAGCGGATTGCATGTAGGTGTGGGGGGTTTTATTTGCTCTCAGTTGGTGACTTACTGTCTCTTGAGAGGTTTCTTAAGCGACTGGGCAGCATTTTAAAGCTAAAGGACTGGATTCAGTCACTCACAGTGGCAAAAAGACTTTCTCACACGCCTTAAGCTCACGTGTCACTACATGGTCAACTTCTGTGCTCTTCTGTGTGAATACATGTTTTGTATGTATGCTATGTATATAGCATGCTATATACATGCTATTTTAAAGAGGTTCTGTGTTAAAGTACAAATGTATGTGCTGGTCATTAGTCAGGAGACTCCTCAGAAATACATTTGATCACAACTTCGTACTCACATAAGGATGATTTTGTTCCCAAGAGCAATTTAGTAATGACTCTTTAAATGTTACATTCTAGCTTGCCAGTGCAATGGCCACAGCACCTGCGTCAACAGTAATGTCTGTGATCAATGTAAAAACTTAACAACAGGAAAACAGTGTGAAACGTGCATGCCAGGATATTATGGGGATCCCACAAATGGAGGACAGTGTACAGGTAAGTTGTTCTGCTGGGAGGAAAAAAAAAAATTGAACTGACATTTTATGTAATGTGAATTTAACTTTTTTACTGTAACATGAAATTAACTTTTCTTTGAAGGTAAAATGTTTACTCATGAGCCGATCAGCTAAATTAATGATTCAAAATCAGATTAATATTTTTAAGAGAAACTTTGCATTCAGAATCATCATTTTGCAGTTGTTGTTTGGTCTGGATGCTCTAAGAACAAGACGGTAATTTAAAGATGCTCTCCCAGTTAGGGAAAGGAGGAGAAAGAAGCTGTTTTGTGGGAGCAACACCTTAAATCCTGATATTCCAGAGAGGCATCGTTTCATTCCATGTAAATGATCCTCTTAAAAGCAGTGAGATGTTTCTTATAAATGAAGTTTGACACCTACCATAATGTCTGATAGCACTGATTTGTATAAATGTGTGATGCTAGTGGAAAAATTACACATTTAAGAGACCAACGCATGTTATTCATGTGTAGTTCAAACAGAAAAGCCTGGTACACGGAGGATTGTAAGGTACGCTAACCTATTCAATCTGTTCAGTTTTCTAATTGCTGCATTGGAGGATTCTCCTTGAAGTGAAAGAGAGAATGAGGTCCAGTAATGCAGATGGTTTTTGTGTATTGCCGTAGGGCTGCTTTTTTACTTGCATGGGTGATTTTAAAGTTGACAGGTATTCCTTCCCTTACAACTAAATGGGGGAAGGTGGGGGGTATATCCAATATGAAAAGTAATTAAGGTAGTTGAGATTGAATCTAGGAGGCTGCTACAAAATTTTGTCCTATGATGATTTCTTCTCCGTTGTTGTTTCTTTAACTGGACTTTTGCTTGTTAAGGAATGATTATTCATTTAAAGGCTTCACTTGTTCCTCAGCACGTTAACATGCAGCAGTCAATGCACAAAGCTGCGCATCTGGTAAACTCAAGCACGATATGTAGAAAGTGTGTTCAAGGGGATGGAAAGACTAATGTCTGCCCCTATTGACAATTGCACATTTTGCTGTTGCTTTATGACACTTTAAATAATTCTTAATAGTTCTCTTATTTCCTGAAGTTGACAAAATGCTCTTTTGCTGTCTATAGCACTTTATGGCAAAATGATGTATTAATAGAGCTTTTATTCTTCAGGGATACGTTAGCTATCAACCAAATAAGCATTCCATCACCTTTAGTGAATTATGTGTAGTACAATAATGGCTAAAATCAATTTATAAGACCAGTAAAATTATAAATTTTATGACTTGTTTTTTCAACCCTAGTCTTTAGAAGTACATATTTTTATTGGTAGACATGATTTTAACAGGAGCTATTTAAACTAAAGAATGCTTTAAAAAACAAAGATTGTCATTATTTTGAGGCCTTATCTGCATTGGTATATTTTGTAGTATAGAGCCCATAAATCTGTTTAAGTCTTTAAGACATTTTGATGAATGTGGTCATTATGAACTGTTAGATTTTCTTCAGTATCATGATTTTTCTTCCTATGATAGAGGTGCCCAAATTGTGGGCCAGGGATTTCTGCAGGAAATAATACCAATGATCCATAGATAAGCCAAATCAATTTTACTTGGATTTAAGAGGATTTTGGAACCATAGTTCAGATCAGGCAGTGTGCAAATCTAAAGAAAGAAAGAGATAGTTCTTTTTTTAATTTTTTTTTTTTGTTCCACCTTCATTCTGCTAATGTTTTTGGCAACAAAAAAAGAAAGTAGCTGCAAATTAAAACCATAATTAAAGTAAAGGCATAAGGAAAAAATATGATTGGAAGGAAGGGCAACCCAGTCAGAAGCTGAACTTAAGTGTGACTGAAATAATGAGAAAATGAGACAGGAAATGGTATGGAATAGTCAATCAAAGAAGAAAAGTCATGAAGAACTGAAAAAAAACCCCAGTCATCCTCATAGTCCTTTCTCGTGCTGCTTTTCTCTGCTGCTGCTGCCAGCTAAGTTTCTGGCATAACCCTACCAGCATTTCTTTTCTACTGACTCACCCTTCTGCACAGGGGCTGAGACTGCCTGAGCACGTGGTGCGTTTTTTCCTCAGAGCTCCCGAGTTATTTCTTTGAGGATCCAGATTGAAAACTTTTTAAGGGAATGACAAGGTAATGGCTCTAACTCCTATACTACAGCTGTAATGCTGTAATATTCTTCATACAACAAGTTGCTATAGTTACAAGGGTGTAACTTGGTTATGAATTGGAGAGCAGCTGAAGCTGGGAAAAGAAGTTGTACTCAATCCCGACAGTTGAGAGGCAAAGTGGCATACAGTAGGAGAAAAACTAAGAATTATTCTCTTGATGTACTCATGACATACTACATAAAATATTTTTTTTCCCAGTGGCCTGACAAAAATACTTATGAATTCGTACATGTATTCTGCTGTTGTGTTATATACATTTATAGGTAAAATCTCACCTCCCAACTTTGACTATTGGTGACATAGATCAAAAAAAAAGATTTCCAAGAAAAACTTCCTTTTCTCTTATAGGCTGGATTAGCCTTTGTTATTCCTTAGATCCCTGATGATCTTGAAAGGAAGGAGGAGATGCACAGCAAGTCTATCAGTCCTCAGAAAACTTTTTTTTTCCTTAACTATGCCAATCCTTTCCTAAATCCGTTTTTATAATTTTAGGAGGTCATTGAGAAAGCTCTGAAAGAAGCTGACTGTCCACTCCTGAGTGATCAGTTATCTTCTGCCTTTGTCCAGGGATGGAAAACTTTGTATGTTTATAACTATTGTCCTTATTATACTCTGGGAATGATGATGCCCTTACAACCGTCATCAGATAATCGATACATTCATAGTGGTATTGTATCATGTTATACTATCAGATTACTATGAGATGAGTAACAGTTGTTGTAGGAAGAAGATACAATTCATGTTTCCGAAGGTTTTGAATAGTTGTGATTAAACAATGGCTAAAAATAAATTGCCTTTTCTGGATTTTTGCTCACTATAATTGCTGACACTTCAATAGCTTTAAAAGAAATTTAAGGACTCGCTTTGCATCCTGATATGATGCAGGCTTAGTAGATGTGACAAACCTAAAAATAAGGACATAGAAAAGATAGAAGCATAATAACAGGCTTCTGTTATTATAAGCAAAAGGAAGCTGAAAAGAGAAAATGATGATAAAGTGCCTTCCCCTACTTGGGCTGAGGAAGAAGTAATGGGATTGCGTTGCAACAAGAAAGATTAAGGTGGAATACAAGGAAAACTTTCTACTGGTTAAACTGTGACATAGATTGCATAAAGACATTATGAAATATGCATTATCACCTACACTATATTTTTAAAATTCTCAAGTTTCTCTAGCTTTGGAAAAGGGCAGTGGACTAGCTGATTCCACATGTTCTTCTCCAGTCCTAATTTTCAAAAGATTCTCAGAGTCTGAGATCTAGAATGCAGGGAGGTATTGAGTAAGGGTAAAGTATTTCAATTATATAGGAAAATGATCTATGTATAGAAAAATGACTACGGATATTTGCCATACTATGAGTACTTAATAAGGATGTTCGTAAGTCTTACCTGTTACTTATTTTGGAATCTGTAGCATTATTGTTACTGCAGCATTAAAAAGCTTTCCATCTAATGCAGGTTTACTCTGTGATTGATCCTCGCTCTAGTTTATTTTTTGTGTCAAAAACTGTGACTGTAATTTTATTACAGTTATCTGTTCTTATTCTTAATTAAAAATAGTTTCAGGTAGTTATTATGTCTGATGTGAAACAGGTAGCCAAAACATAAAACGAAATTAATTTGTTACCTTATGATATATTTTTAGTTACACAAAAAGATTTGCATGCTTTGTTGGAAATTAATGATATACAGTGCACTAATTAGTAAGTCCAGACCCTGTGTGTGTGCTTAAGATTTGTAAGCTAAACCCCTGTACGGCAAAGAAAAGCATAAAATGATAGTACCATCAAAGTTACCGTGTAAAGTTACAGCATCCTTTTCAAGAATCGGGGCAATGTGCAAGAAACTAAGAGGGAAGCCAGAGGCAAATTCTGAATGTGAGGGAAGAGCATGCTGACAAGGGACAGGTTTTGGGTTCCAGACCAAGCTCCAGTTCTGTTTACACCTCTTATCTGACTGGTCTGGAGTGCAGACGCATGAGCGACCCTTGGAGTGCTAAATGCAGTGCTGTCAGTCTGTGCCGGGAATATTTAAGAAATCAAAGCTCCAGTGATTTAACAGAATAAGGCGCGCACACACTCTGTATTGTGGTGAAGCTTAGATGAGAGCTGCCCAGCTCAGCCTTGTTTGCTTCTGAGCAGGTAAAGCTCTCCAGATGTAGGGAGCCTTGTAGTCTGAGGTGTTGAAGAGTTGGAAGGCAGATATTCCAAATTACTTTCTTTCTTTTTTTTTTTAAATTCGGCTCAAGTCCCATTTGAGGTACAACTTTGAAGCCATGACTATAAAAAATCAGTAATAGAAAATTCATCATTAAATATTGATGGATTTGGAAAATAAAGGAGCTCTGACTGTAGATGGGAAAGATACTGATTTGCTGCCTTGGTGGTTTCTCTTAGTGTTATGTTTTCTTCAAGGGCTTGTTCTGTCACGTGCTGCGTGTCTGGGAAATATGCAAAGCTTTTATAGAAATTCTAGAAAAAGAGTTATACGTGTACAACAGACTGCAGCTTAAAGTAACAGGAGAAAACTGGATGGGAGATTGCTTGGAACAATTTTGTGTAATCTTGGCAGCATTTTTTAGCATTATTTTCAAACTTATTAATCATCTACTTAGTTGTCAATGTTAAAAAAAATTACTCTAGCTGCTTATCATCCTGTCATTTTCTTTATGCATGGTATTTTTAAAAATTATTCTTAAAATGTATGAGATGCCAGGAGAGAATTCTTTACAGTAACTTATGACACACACTGTGAATGTATAATACATTTAATAATATGATAACGTAAGCACTTTGCTGTATTGCCCTTTTTTCATAAACTGATAACATCCCAAACAGCGTTCAGTTTTCCCATAATTGTACTACCATTGCTGTTGCTTTTACAGTAGGAGTAAAACTGTGAGTACCAGCGCAGCAGGAACATCATGTTTTAACTTGCACCTCACGCTGTCTAAGCAGGGTTAAAAGGCATGGTGTTTAAGACACACTGGTGGCCATTCTTTAAAAGCCTCCTACCAGATAGACTGTATGGGTGAAGTTTTTTAAGCAAATCTGTAGCATTTCTATTTCCTTTATAGATCTGTCACCTTCCCTGCTATCATACAGTCGGACACTTTCAATACTCAAGGCACCAGCTTCCCCCCACATTTGATTTGGAATCATTGTGTTTGAAAATGTGAAGTTAATTGTTTACTGGAAACATTTAATTTTTTTCCCAGATCTTCAAACTATTAGCAAAACCAAACATATTTCTAGTGAGCGTACACCACGTAGGATCCACTGCAGCTAGGTGAGAGGTCTGGGTGCCTTTTTTGTTCCTCCATTACATGGAGTGTGAAGGAGAGAATAAATCTGAGTTTTTCTGCTGTTCTTCTAAAGCATCTGTCTCTGTAAGAGTGTGCCTTGTGCAATGTCTGCTTCTTTTGGACGTTGTATAACTCAGTACTTTTAACCTATATTTATATATGTGTGTGTATGTGCATACATCTACACATACTACTCCCTGAATTTGTTCCACGTGAATTTAGGCATCTACATATTAGCTGTCCAACTTACATATATATACACCAAGTGTCTCAAGACATTAAAAAAAAAGATAAGCATCAATAAAGGGCTAAATTCTTAGACTAGCTTGAACATACATTGATTTAGGTGAGGTTGAGCCCAGCAATGAAACTTCTGTTGGTTAAAAGAAGAAAAAATAAAACTTATTAGTGACTTGTTGATACCTAAAATCTTCAGTAACAGGAGGAAAATCCATGGTGTTCAAATCTTGCTGCTCAAAGAACGTGAGTATTCTGCTGGGTAGCTGACGTGTGAGCTGTGGGGGTTTTGAGAGAAGAGGCTGAGGGTGGCAGAAGCCATTACTTCTGGTGTCTGTGAGAGAGAGACGTGAGAAAGATGTTAAACTCATCATGGCAGCTAATTGAAAATTGTCTCCTTGCTTTCTAGGTTCTGTCTAACTTTGAAAGACATCTACTGGGTAGATTTATGGATTGTTTTTCTCTGGCACTGTTTCTAACATTTTTACCTGTTCAGCAGTAGCAACCTTCGTAACACATTTTGGTCATGACTGTCCATGGAGGAACTGATACTGATTTCCTTCCTTCGTTTCCTTCTCTCCAAAATAAATACTGTTAAAAGCTACCATGGGCATGATCAAGAACAAAGTCCTGTTCCTATAGGGCAATCAGTGCGTTAGATATTTGGAAAAAATAATAATTCAGTTTCACTTACAAGGAGCACATGTGCATTAGAGTGGCTGTTTTTGTAGGCAGCACATCTAAGAAACCCCACAATTACTTTGAAGTAATCTGTAGTCGCTTTATTAGAACACAAACATCAACCTGAACAAGATTATCAATGGAAAACTAGGGGAGGTGTACTAAAGAAAAAATGGAAGCAGATCTACCTTTTGCTACCAAATAATTTCAAGGCGGATGTCCTTCTTTGCCATTTTCTTTCCAATTCAACACTTTATTGCTGTGTCCAAGCTGAATCAGGCTCCATACAATCCACACTAGATCTTAGGAAAGTCTCTTTTTTTCCTCTCCATTTTGTTTTGATGCTGTTCTTTGATATAGATAGGCCTCTTCCTTGCTGAAGCATCTCTTAGTTTCTACTCCTGCTTCAGGTTTTCTGCTTCTTGTCATCTTCTCTCTTAACCCTGACTGCGGCTCCCAATAGTTTTTGCAAAGCTTATAATTGTTATTTGCAGCCAAGGAAGAAGCAGTTTCCTCTGCCATCTAGAGAGTACAAAGTAACCCATGGTGCCCAGGGCAATAATGTCTTTCTGCTTGCTCCCCAGCCATGCTTTTAGAATATATATACAGGAACATGTGTGTGTGTGTGTATATACATACACAGTGCACAGTATTTGTATATTAAATTGTAATACAGCAAATTAGATGATTTCACACATTAAAGAAAGCAACCTGTCTTTTCATAATGGAAAAAGTTGATAGTGTGACAAGGAAAACAGTTTAATGTTCAGTTTCTTTTTTGAACTAAAATATGCTGTTGTCTACTTAGTTGATAGAAAGATACCGGGTAATTTCCCTTTGGACTTATGTTTCCAGGTTTCAAAAAGTTATACAAGCAATACGGGAACAGAAAACAGCAGTCTTAATTTTTCACTTCAACACTATCACTGTGTAGCTTTTAAATTACCTGTAATTTGGGAATGCGTAGGGCAGGTGTAGAGAGGCATCAGCCTGAATATTCTGTGTATGAATATTTTATGACTGCATTTGTGTCAGTAAACTTGAAATTGGAAAAAAAATATTTCCCTAAGAATCATTTTATTTAGTAAATATCATAGCACAATGACATATTTGAGTTTTAGTCTCAGAATACCCAGAGGCTAATATATCGTAGTATTAGGAACTGTATGATGCTACTTTAAACAGGCAAAATTAGGCAGATGCTGTTGGCCTGAGAAATAGTTTTTGGAAGGAGAAATAAAATCTTACATTTAAAACTTCATCAAGGGATTTTTTTTTTTTATTTTTTTTTGGTAACCTGAAATCATTTTGTTCTGTTGTGATTCAGAATTTTACAAACAGATTCTGCAGTAATCCTGTCCTTTGTAAATATTTTCAGCTAGAATGGGAATTGAAGGTTGTGTCTGTCAGGGAGGTCCCACCGCTGGCCGGTGTCTGAGACACACGTTGGTTACTTTTCAGGGCTGTCACAAAATGGCTGTACAATTGAGGGATTTGTTCTCTTTAACGACACAAGTATTCTAGGCATTTCTAGTTGTTGGAGGTAGTTCATGACAACTCTGAGCAGCAGGAAACTGATAAATGTTTTGTTTTGTTTTGTTTTAGATGAAATTTATAGTCTGCTTTTGAAAAGGCCATTTTAGTGTGCTGCTTTTTTTTTTTTTTTTTTTTTTTTTTTTTTTTTTTTTTTTTTTTTCCTTCTGTGAGCGTGGCTGAGCACTGGAGCAGGTTGCCCAGAGAGGTTGTGGAGCCTCCCTCCTCAGAAATACTCAAAAGCCTTCTGGATACCATCCTGGGCAACAGGGTCTAGGTGGTCCTACCAGAGCAGGGGAGTTGAGTTGGACCAGATGATCTCTAGGGGTCTCTTTGAGCCTCAGCTGTTCCGTGGTTTGAAAACAATGCCATGCACTAAGGCATTAAAGACCAGGCATTTTGAAACTTCTATTTTTCATGTCCTGTTATTTTGTAGTAATACAGCATCTGTAATATATTTATGTAGTAGCTTTAGGCTCATCACATTTTGGTTCCACGCACCGGTCCTAAGGGAGGGTAATGCCTATCTCTGAAAACCTTGCAAGAATTCTTCAAATTTATATTTAGGTTACCACTAAGCTCCTGTCTTGTCAAGTGTTTAGACAGTGATTTACAAGGGATCTCTCCATTGCCTTCATATTCATTGGCGGGTTGAAGATCTTCAGCATGCAAAGTTGGAGTAGTGTCTGGTAATACCTTGATCTAAGCAAATTTATTTTTTTAAAGGGTTGATTAGGAGTTGAGCTCAGCTGGTAATTCATGCTATTTTTTCTAGGTCTAACTTTTCTTTGGCTTCTTTACTTATCGTGATTTATGATTGTATCTATGTTTCCTTAGAAATGCATGCAAAAACTGCATGTGTTGTACAAGTAGCCTGGGGAGCTTCGTATGATAATTACTTCTCTGCTTTATTAAGATGCTCTTTATCTTGTTTCACCCACTTCAGTTTAATTTTGTGTCCTTTGCAAAGTGGAATTAACACAGCTGTGCGGGGAGGAGATACGCTGCTATCTGCGAGTGGCTCTGTAACTCCATCAGTGTTGCCCTGTCTCATACTGTGGAAGGCCTGATCCAGTGTTTGGATTCGCCAGACCTTTCTTGTTACGCTACAGTTATCCGTGCTTTCTCTGGGTTGTAGCACGAAGCACTCTACCACAAAGGCCTTTCAAAATGTAAAGCTAATGGAAGTGCACGCTTTCATTTACATGATATGTAAGTTAAGAAGTTATTTGAGATCTGGCAACCGGTACATTTCTGTGTAGAGTTCAAGTTGAGTTGCCTTTTGTTTGTTGTTTTTTGTTTTTTTTTTTTTGTTCACTAGGTTCTAGAGTCATTAAACAGCTGGACACATGGCAAAGCTTTTCTCCCCAAAGCACATTCAGGCTGAAAAGTTGTAAATTCTAGATGGACTATCAGCTAATAGCTGTTAGAGGATCACAGTCTTGACTTCATACTGTGAGACCCGAAAGAGCATTTGATGACTGATGTGCAGCTCTGTCAAACATTATGTGGCCAAATCAAAGAGAACAAGTCAAAAAATCCACACCCAAACACCCAAATGAAAAAAGACCCCCAAGCCCCCAATCCACAGCAGGAACCCCTTGCATGATCGTTCATTACAATTCTTCGCATAAATGCTTGTGCTAATTTTTATAGTTCTCTGATCTTTCTTTTGTGCCTTTATTGTAAGGTTTTATGGCTGTATCCCTGTTTTTTGCACATGCTTTTAGACCTGACCCAAGTGAGCCACATGCCTGGTTTTGAATCAATGAGTAAATAAGCTTTTTCCAGAAGATGGAGGCATCTGATAGTTTTTACCTGCATGCACCCAGCTACTGTTCTCGATGAATTAACCATCAAACTAAACTGCCTAAACTGATTTTTGTGCTCCGAAATGGGGCATTCTGTGCACGTTGCCTGAACTCTGGGCATAGTGTATTTAGACTATATCCATATATAAGGTGAGCACTAATGTCAGCTGGGAGCAGATGAACTACAGTTAATTTTGTTTAAAATCAAAGTTCTGGAAGCAGTATTCCCATTTTGCATAAGGATTTACAATTAGTGCACCCATTCTGACAATCAGTTGATACAAAACTGCACCGTAGCGTAGACTAAGCCTTCAGTAGTCAGACCAGACAAAATTGTTTGCTCTTTAGGGAATTTAGGTGTCAAACTCCCAGACTTCCAAGGTGGCAGACTTCCAAAGCTGAAAGCCTAATGCTTTAGTACTGAAATCTCATGTGGTAACCTGCCCTTCAGGCTTTCCCAGCCCCTGATATCCATCACTGGTATCACTTCCAACATCTGTTAATAGCAGTTCTCTGTGGGGAACCATCATACAGACTGTCATTTTGATGAAAACATGCAGGAATTATTGTAAGCTGTGATAACCAAGGAAACAAAGAATACCTGAGCTCCATAAAGCTGCATGTTAAAGAGAATTAATTGATCATTTCTTTATAAATCCTAGAAAATTGTGTATCCATCCAGCCCAAACCATGAAAATGCTTGTAGTTGGAACAAATTTTTTTAAAAAAGAGCTAGTTTAACTAGGATATTCATTATTTTATTTCATTAACTTTTTCTGCTGCTGTGACCACAAAGTGGTGACACATGTCCAGAAGCATGTTTTCTATTAGCCTGTAGTAATGGTTTCAATGGCATAAAAGCTGTCATTCTTAGCTATTAATCTTCAGTGAGCAATGACCTGATGTTTCGCTCAGATCATGTATTGTTTAGAAACAAAAGACAGGTGTTCACAGTCCAAATTAATATAACAAAATGCATGTCAATATAAAATCATTATATGAAGTAGGTAGAAATTTAAAATAGAACGTCTAAATTTTGGCTCTCAAGCAGTCATTCATCTTTCTTCCCATTGAGTCTGGCAGTCGTATAAAATTGGTAATTGAAGTCTCGTAAATTAAAAACAAGCTGGAGTTACAGCATGTAGTTTTGTAATAACTGGTGTATAGCTTATTTCTAAGAGACTTTAAAAAAACCCCACAACTTTCTGTACTTTTTTAAATGGTTTCTCTCTTATAACTAAATTTTCGAAATGGGGAAGCTGTGATGTGTTCAGTTACGTGGGTACGGTTAGTACTAATAGGAGTCTCACAGAACCTGTTTAAGCTGTATTGTAATCATTGATGTGTCTCATGCTTTTCAGCTGGTGATGATATCAGCAGCAATTTTTGCAGTAGAGTGATCTGTGCACACGTGTCCCTAGAACGCAGCGCAGGCCCAAGAGGAAAATATTGTACAGAGGTAGTAAAAGATATTTATGGTCAAGATAACGCTAACAAACCAAGGGTATTAGTTGCTAGTAGGCTGGAAAACAGGACCCTGTAGCTTTGTTACACCTGGTGTATTTAGTCCTCCTTCCCTAGCGTTATGTGGATACGGGCTCGGTGCTACAATTAGCACAGGCGGGATAATGAGAGTTAGAAAGTTCTGGTAGGGATCAGCTCCGCTATCCCGTCTTTGCAGTGATGTCTTCAAAATGTTTGTTCCTGTTCATTTCATCCTGACTCTTCCTGTGGCACGATGCCTGGAGTTTGGATGCTTTTGTCCAGTGTTGTCCTTAGAGGTCAGCACCCACGCTGTTGTGAAACGAATGAGAAGGATGAAAAATAAGCTTCGGCACTATGTAGAGTTTGGTTTATTAGTTTTTAATAGAGCTATTAAAGTGATATTCAGTGTTTAATATCAGAAAAGAGGTAAGTAGGTAAACTCTACTACTGCTGTAGTTAGCTGTAAATTTGTTTTTTTCTCTTCTGCATGGGAATTCTGTGTTGAAGAGGTTTCTGGTCCAAAATCTCATATTCAGGGGCCTTGAGCCCTATGTAATGCAGGACTGAGAATGCGGACAAAGAGCTTTTAACTGTCATCTGAAGGAAAAACCAACAGAAATGTAGAAAGCATAAAGGTACACAGTGTCCTCGTCTAGCAGTATAAACAGCAGCAAAAGCATTTTCTTTTGCATCTTCCTAAAGTAGAATTAGGAATGAGCATTAATTGATGGGAGTTTTGACACTCTTAGAGAATGACGTGGCAATTTGGGATACAGAGCTTTTATGCAGTTTTCCTGTTTAGCCATTCTAATGTCTAACATGTAGAGAATTGCATTTATGGAATTCACCAATGTGTTAAAGATCGTGGGTTTGGGTATTCCATCATTAGGTGTCTAAAATTTTAGAGGAATTTTTATATTCAGTGAAATATTATGTTCTAGAATCCTTCTTTTCACAGTGACTATGTCTGCGTAGTTAAAAATCAAAAGCATCTTTTAGTCCAAGTACTTTGTGGTAATTCACATAAATAACAGATATTCAGTGCATTGGAGGCTTATGATATAGACCCCAGGAGTCTATGTGAATAAAGACATTTTCTATAAAAAGGGATAAATGTTGGAGATCAGTGAAAAAGAGAGTGTACGGTATGCTTCATACTGTCTACAGGTACTAGAATATAGAACTAAATTTAAAAATAAAAAAATCCACTTCCACTGTTTGTCTTGTACCTTGGTTTCTAAGAAACAGTGGGTCACAAGTTCATAGTAAAACTCTGTGATAAGAAGCTGTAATTTAAGATTATTCAGAAAAAGAAAAGCTTACATATGGTGCTAAATTCCAATAGAAACCATGATTTTGTTTATCCTATACAAACAAAATAACTAAAGGTTTTGACAAATGAGGGGGCTGTCAAGAAGTCCCATTTCGTAGTAGTGGTGGTGGGTTTTTATTGTTATTTCCTTTTCTTTAAAGTGTTGAATAGAGATAATGACACCAATTGCTCACTTTTATACAATACCGTATTATAGAATAAAACCACTTAATATTAACTAAAATGCTGGAATTTGTTTTTAGTAGTAGGTAGAGGGCTTCTTGGTACATACGAAACGTAAAGAAAAGAGCCCAGTAAGGTATTCAAGAGAAGCTTCATATTGCTTTTTGCAGAGAGATTGTTAGAATAGTTAGAATAAGCACTCTTTTTTTTTTTTTAAGATGACCTTTTTCCCCAAAGGTGATTTGAAAATTTACTTTCCGTCCTTTACTGAATGCTGTTTATTGAACAGTGTTCAAGATGGTGTGGATACTGAATGAATAAAATGCCTGCACTTGGGCTTAGTTATGAACTTAAATTCACTCCAATCAAGGTGTATTGCAAATAACTCCCGTACTATTAAAGCAGAAGAAAAGTGGATTACTGTAAGAAAAATTTAATTGAGGAACTTTGAAAAAGACATCTTTAACTAATTACAGTTCCCGTTGTTTTTTGACTGCCAAGCAAAATGTGCTAAGCAAACTTTTCAATATGCTATTAATTGTTGTGTATACATATAATTTTCTTTTTCTTTTGCTTGTTGTAGATTAGACCTGTATTATGTTGATTAGACCTGGAATAAAGAGTATTTATAAAACGTATTTCTGATGTGCTGTCCGAGCTGTGTATCAGTATGTTCACCTTTCTAATGAAATTTGTAAAGTCGTTGGTTTCCAAAAGATGTTCCGAGAGGAGATAGGTAGGGCATGATTTAGAAACCTTCAGCTGTCCAGAAATATAGTGATTCTGCCTGCCTTCTATAAGCAAACGTATTTTACCTTGTATTGAAAAAGATGTCAAGAGCTCACTTAGCTACAGTGTATAGGTGGGGCAGATGCTAGCCTTCAGTTGTGGGCTGGCAGTTGTAAGTTGGTTTTCTTAAATCATACTTGATCCTCAAATAAACATTTGACTACAACCAGAGTAGTCTTCTCCCAAATGCAATAGAAACAAGAATTAAAAAAAGAGTAGGCATTTAATTTGTTTGTTATTTCTGAACCTACCCTTCTAGATGTTTCTAGGTGCAGAGAAGCTCTCATTCTCTCTCTTGTTACTGCAACCACTGACAGTTTCCCTCTTATTCTCGTAGTTTCAAATGCAGAGACATCTGCAGTCAGGCAGCAATTCCAGCATCTCTGTCTGTAAACTTTCCCCAGGAAAATCCCACAAATATGTCTTCTGACAGCTGGTCAGGTAACATGACTGCAATTTTACCAATTTTACAGCCTAAAAGAATTTAATTCCCCCCCCCCTTTTTTTTTTTTTAAATATGGTTATGTATCCGTCAGTTTAAATTAGGTCAGAGATGTAGAGCAGAACCTCCCAGTGTAACAGAAGACCATTGAGTCACTGATTTGAATCCCTAGATGTGAATATGCCACCAGGACAGGAGAGCCAAGACCTACAGGCTGTTGAGAAAATAGCTTTTGAAGCATCAAGCAACTTTTTCCAACTGGTAGAATGAAGATTCTCAAAAAAACCTCTTGTAATGCCATTTCTGTTTGATTGCAGTTGATTCCTCCTTCATTTTCCGAGTGGTTAATGCAATGCATTACAATGGCAGGCCACATTAGTTATTTAAGGAAAAAAAAAGCTTCACTCTCAGTTGAATGCATTAAAAATCAGTCATATTTTGTACCTCCTAATGGCTAACACAGGGAAATGATTTGCTGACTTCTTTACATTTTGTGGTGGTTTTGTCTGATAAATCGTGTAAGGCATTTCTCTTCTTAGGGCTTTTACTCTGAATGACCAAATACACACAAATAGTTGCAATCACCAGTTGTTGATTTCAGTTGTTTTTCACCTTAGATTGGATTTTTTATTTTTTTTTTTTTTTACATTTAAAGCCACTATGAATAGCTACCGAGTGGTTTTTAAATTGTTTTGCTTTTCGTACTGCTTTATAATAATCTTTGATTTTTATTTTTTTTTTCCTGTTATAATTTAGGAAGTTATAAATTTTCTTAGAGGGAAAAAAATAGCAGTCTTTTGATGGAAGGAGGTTTTTGTCCAGAATTTTCAAGTGGAGAAGCTGCTGTCTTTCTCAAGAAAAATTAAAAAGACAAAATTTAAAAAAATGTACTAAGCCTTTGGTGTCTGTAAAAGACATCTTAAACACATCTCTCGTTGGACATGCAAAGATGAAGGTGTCCAAAATCATCAGTTTGTGTTTTTCCTTTAAAGAAACCCACAGTCAACAAAACCCACTGTTTTAGTTTTTACTAAACCTAGTAAAATTTTTAGTCTGCCGGATCTGAAATTACTTCTTTAAGTAATTCTGATTTTATCTTATGTTTTCATGCGAGAGGCCTCTTCACAAAGAAGAAAGCTAAGAGTAATTTAAGGAATAATATTTTAATCTTGTAGGCATGTGAAAGGAGCATCACTTTAAAGGCTTGCGTGCTTAAAGAGCTGTGCTATACATCAGATATAGAGAATAGCTGATGTATAGCATATATACAAAACCTGCAGCTTAACCCACTGTAAAATTTGTAGGCTATTTAGTTCATAATAACATATCATACTGTATCTAAAAATTAAAAGAATGACTGTAAAGAATGAAAAGGAAACTGGTAAGTAGGACGCTAAATTTATCTTCAAATAAAGTGCTCTTCATGTTTTCACATGGGATTTTTCAGTTTTACATGTTCAAAGTCTAAAAGTTTCAGTTTTTCACGCAGATTAACATGAAGAAAATAAAATTGGTGATACTTAGTTCCAGAATTCTCATGGAAATGTTTTGGTTTGGCATGGTTTTTTGCTAGAAATTAAGTTATTCCGGAATGATCCCACGAGCAAGCTATAAAAATTCTGTACTGTAATTCAGTATTGACATGAAAGAGTCAGGCACAGCAAGACTCTTGTTAATTGTTTAAGATTTTATTCAGTTCATAACAAGAAAAAATATCCCGTCTTTCAGTGTTAATCTTCTGTGTTGCTTTTTTATTATCTACTTGTATAAAACAAAATTATGGTTTTCCAAGCTGTCTTTCGTAATGGTAGTTGCTGATGATTAAAGATAGATTTAGTATGATTGCTTGAGAGGTATTTATTACAAACAAACAAACAAACAAACAAAAAAGCAGTTCACTTTTTTGGATGAATACTTTAAACAGAAGAAATAATGAAACACAAACACCGCAGAGCTATTTTGCCAAAGTGTAAGAACAGCTTAAGAATAGACACAAGCCTTTAAAAGGAGAAGGTTGCCATAGAATTGTGTTGGTGTAATCAAAGTAAATTTTGTTTTCTGCAACAGAAATTCGACTTGTTTGTTGTTCCCAGATTTGTTTTGGGTTTTTTAGAATAAATAACCTACTTCAGGAATGTATGTATCAGTCCAAAAATCGAAGGAAACTTCACTTGTGATTGCCAGATTGTTTGACCGTGACACAGTATTGCTTTTCAGGTACAAAGTAATTGCCTTATTAGTAGTCTTAGGTCATGGTCAAGTGAAATTGTCTGTGTTTTGTTGTGACTATAAATTCCACAAAAAAAATTAAAATCACACTCAGGCTTGGGTGAATTGCTTTTTTGGAATGGGAGGTGGCTATGGACAAGAGCATGTCTGTAAGCACCAGGTTAGCCTCTAGAATGCCGAGGAAGAGCAGAGGGCCGGCTGCACTGCAGTCTGAGAGAACAAATTTGGTGCCTATTGAAAAAATTGCAATGTCGTCAGGGGTGTCTAATTTTACAAAAATGGCTGTCTGGGTGATTTGGTGTATTTGCCTTTTCCAGAACAAATTTTTAATCCAGTATTGATCTGATAAAAATATCTGGTTTTTATGAATATTGGGAATAGCCGACCTTGCTTTAAATGATACATATGTGATATATATATATATGTATATGATTTGGGTGGTTGCAGAATTCCTGTATATCCTGTATATACAGATTCCACATCCTGCCTGTATAAATCCCCAAACTATATCTACTCCTTTTCCCTTTTCTCTCTCTGGCAAGTATAGTGTCTCTCAGTCCTTAGTACTGTGTTAACGCATGAAGATTTTTTTTGTGTTTTCTGTGCTGTTATTGTACAACAAGAAAAAAAAGGTTTGAGACCACAGAAAGATAAATCACAAGATAAACCAAAAGGGATGAAAACAAAATTAGTCATATATGTGCTGATCAGTTTAATAGGACTGACTTACCATGATGGTTAGTTGTGCCACTATAAAATGACAGTTGCATTTGACCCGCATGTACTTTTGGAGTGCTTGCAGGAAAACAATAGTCCTTTCTAATGCCAACCTTTTTTTTTTTTTTTTTTTTTGAACACATATTTTTATTGCTCATTGCTTCATGGAAGTTATTTAGCTTAATTTTAATGCTACTTAATTAATGATATTGCGTAAGTGTTGGGCACATTTGTTTGCTTTTGCATTTGCCTGTCTCAAAGGTTGAGTGGATGTATTTCCTACAAAAGTAATTTTTGAATGCTGAAAGGGTATCAGGGGCTTCCAGTTGAGTATGCATTTCCAGAAAAATAAGTGACTAGACAGTTTTGTAATATTGTTTCAGAAGGGCAGCTCTCGTATGAGTAGGCTAATGGATTACAGAAGTGAACGTTTACAGTGAAATTGAGCATTACAATGTTATATCTAATCTGTGTTTATACTTGTTATTTCTTACTTAGTCTAATTTCATGAGAAAGCCTGTATCTCCTTTTTTAAAAAAAGCATATACAATGTATATGTTTTTCTAGAACATATATGTGTTTTGACGTGTATGGGTTTTTTTGTGTTTTTCGTGATGTGTATGGGACTTGCACGTTACCAAAATTAAAGGACTGCACCTCAATATTTAATAGCGGTGTCATGGCATTCCTTTTAAAAAAAATCAGCAAGGTGTCTTCAGGGAATTATCTGTGTGCAGCTACTAGTTTAGTAATCTTTGAAGTAAGCAAACATATTGAGCTACAGTACCATTTGTAGTGAGCTCTGTTTGAGAGAAAAATCACTCTTGCAGCTATACATTCTAGATGAGGGCTAAGCAATAAGTGTTTTTAAATTCAATTGTCTAAAATGCATACTTCGTGGAAATAGTGATGGGTATTCTTTTGTTGTCAGCATCAGCAAGAACATTTATATGCTGAGCTAGCAACTCAGAATCAATCATGCTGTGGATTTATTATTTAATAATTTCTATAGGGTTGTGATTTTACAGCATGGATTTTCTCTACTGGATTATATTGCTTTCATGTAATCTTTCTGTTCCACTTAGAATCTGCATGTTGTAAAGAGTAGTGTGAACTGCTATTTCCCTAAAAATGGAGTAGAAATTGCCAGGGTGGTGTGATTTTTGTTTTGTTTTTAAAGCTCTCATGTCATAGTTTCAGTTAATATGTAAAAATAACATGACAAAAATAGATTGAAAATTACATATTTTAGGTAGATTTATTATTGTAAGACATAGATTATTTATTTATTTAAAATAGTTAAAGATTGATAAAACGTTTGCATGGTAGTTAAGTGTTTAAAAGAACTGATTAACCAAAAGCGCGTGTGCATGATGGAAGCCCAAGTTGGAGAGGAGAGCATACAGTAGTATGGGAAGGCTCTTGAAGTTGGGTTGAACTCACTGTTTCTATCCACGTGAGCGGCACAGAGTGCGTGTGCACCTACAGCACTGCAACACGTCACCCTCGCGGTAAAAGAAAAGTGTTTTCTCCTGTTTTGATGGAGGCTGAAACTTCGTAAAATGCTCGAGTGTGGCAGTAGCTGAAGCTGTCCTTATTAGCTGAGACTCAGTGGGATGGCTTAGCTAACTTCATACACAGCCACAGAAAATACGGTGTCGTAGGAGAACTCTAAGGCACAAAAATGGGGTCTCGGAAGTTTTCCGTGACAGTGTCTCAGATACATTAATTCAGATGGGGCAGACAGGCCCAGAAAATCAAAAGCAATAATGCGATCCTCCCACCATCTACCATTAAGTAGTCTGAGCCTGGGATTTTCAGTCAGAAATCTCTGCTTACCACCCTGCAGTTCTATGCAAAGTCTTAAACCTTTTATTAAATATATGGGTGGGGGGGGAGAGAAGCATTTGAAATGTGAAGTATTAAGTATAGCTTTCATTTTAACTCTTAACTCTTTTTTCCTTTTCCTTCAGATTTAGGGAGTTCTTACAAAGGAAAATCACGTTAAGCATTTGTTCAGATTAACATTAAAGGTGGTAACTGTCCTTTTTTGGAAGGACAAAACCAACATTACTTAATCCAGGCTTTAACTGCAGCTGCTGCTGCCGGAACCTTAAGCCTTGTTCCTTGAAAACAAATGCACATGGGTGGAGAGGGGTGGGACCTCAACAAAAATATGGAAAATATAAGTTGCATCTCTTGTGCTGATTCTACCAGCTGAGAACGAGTGATACAAAATATGCTTTCAAAACCGATTCCAAGATTTGGTATATTTCTACTAGCGTTGTACTGCGAGAGATACTGCTGTAGCTACAGTTTTACTTGTTGACTTACACTACTGTCAGAAGAGAAGCTGTTCTCTGAGAATGGTTAAGCAGAGAAAACAAGTAGAAAATATTAAAGACAATATGGAAAGAGGAGTATGGAAATATTGAGGTAATAGAAGAATGTAAATATTGTGTTACTTTGAAATCAAATGTAGCTTTAGGTTGTGGTTTGTTAATTAATAAACATAGTTCATATTCAAAGGTCATAATTATTTTTTTATTATTCAGAAGTAGGCCAGTGGAAAAAACCTGCAGTGAGGCACAAAAATAATGGCATATAAATTTTTTTCCACTGACTGTACTATAATATTGTCCTGCTTCTGCTGTTCCATTTGTTTGATAACATATATTCACATTTGCTTCAGTAGCAGCAGAGATAACATGTATTTTGGTTTTTGAGTTACTCCCCACATAGAGGTCCAAGGATTGGTAGGAATCCATTTTTCATCAGACATGCAAGCCTGAGATTAATTAAAATATGCGTTCACTGCCATTAAATAAAATTTGTCCAGGTGAGATTTTTAAAATAATGTAAAGGTGATTAGCTCCTGATGTCCTTTTTTGAGGTATTATCCAGGGAACAGTTAAATTAGTGGGAACATGATCAATGAATCTTGTAATAGAAGAAAATTAGCTGCCAGGCTTGTCAGAAATAGCTTTTTAATTTACAAGGAATCCAAAACACAAGGTTCTGAGTCTTCTCAACTCCTCCTTTCTTTTCCTTTTCCAACCCTACTGATCTCAGCCCTATAGAAGCTCCATACATATGTCAGGTGAGGTAGAGCAGTCATGTTGGTGATTTTGGTGAGAGAGACCAAACACTGAATGTATCCTTTATTTGCACGTGCTGTGAATACGCACAGAACAAAATTTAGCTGTGAGTCTACGGGAAAATACATTCTGTCAGATTTTTATGTTATTTAATGATTCTCCAGTATAAATCCAGGAAACGCTAGAGGTCGGGACAGAGTGCAGTGACAAAACCGTGATGCAGTTTAAATGGAAGGAGCTACCTGGCTGATTGGAGAGGAGTTCATCTGTGGACTCCTGTGTGAGTGAGCACACAGTAAAGTGCACTCCGTGGGTGCTGAATTGATTTAGATGTCCTTGGGGATAAATGGTACTGAGAAGTTTGCTTTGTCAGTAATTCCACGGACTGGGTATAGAAGTCATGTCTGAGCTGCCCATAGGAACTGTTTTGCTCTTCCACAAAGTCTCATATAGCTACATCTATTACTATCAAATTCCTTTGACCCCATTTTTTTCAAGAAGGTGATAAAGTTGCATAGTGTCCAAAGGCTTTTATACTTTAGTGTTTAAATAGTTTTACTAAACAAAAGCTACTCGAGTAAAGGAAGTTCCACTTTCACAACTACTTCCTATTAAGTGAGCAATAACTACGGGAGTAATCAACTAAGATCAGTTGGCAATAGCTTCTGTATTTGTCCATGTAGTGACAGCTCGTGGAATATGATTTGGAATTCAGCCTTTTACCTCCTTTATAACTTTTGTTCTGTCCTGTAATGGTGCGTCACTCTTCAGAGCAGTTAACCATAAGCAGAAGAAGCTGTTAAGCATATATTCCTTTGTTTTTCACTGAAAGTATAACAAAGATTTACACAATTAAAATTAACTTTTGAGAAGAGGCTTTTCCAGCTTAAAGTGCCTAAATAATCATTCCATAAATGTAGAGGGGGAAAACATAAGTGGATTTAGGAAAACAAAGCTGATTACATAGTAGCAGCACTTCAGTGAACATTTATTGTAGAGTGTCAAGATCATAGCAAAATTACAAAATTTGGCACTCTGTGGTAATTGTAGGTGTTTTTCAGAAATGTTGTTACAAGATGTATTATGAAAGAGAGAAAAACGTCACACATCGCTGTATGCTGCATAGAAATTTCTGGGATGTGTTTCTCGCAGACAGTTTGAATCTCTAGTACCTCTTTAGTAAGAATCCCTCCTTCAGCTGGCTCTTTAACAACTTCTGAAGGCTGGACAAACCGTAGAATTCCTGACATTGAAATATTCTGTCAATAAGATGTTTAATTGTGGTTCTGGTCTGGCTGTTACGTTACCTTTTTTACCTCTTTGTCTTAGGCTGGGGCAGAGGGGTTAGGGTGGGTATGGTATGGGACGCTGTCACAGACGTATTCATTGTGTGTTATTCCTTGTCAGTAGAATAGAATACGAACATTAAAACTCAACCCCTCTGACAGAAATTCAATATTAGGATTATAAAGTGGAAAATAAACTTTTATTATATACAGCTCACCACTTAGTATCATGTCGGTTCACAAACAGGAGTCCACATATTAAATCTTTTATCTTAGTCGTAATTAAAACTTCAGTGAAAGCATAATATGGGCATCAAGGTAGGTTCAGAGTTACTTTGTAGTAAAGAAAGATTTCAAATGTAGTGTGAATATTAGCAGATAATTATTCCAGTATGGTGGGGGAACTTATTGACATGTTTACTAGAGGGAGGTTATTAAGTTTTGTCCGCTTGGTTAGAAAAGAGGGAGGACTGACCAAATAAGATAGTAATTCGTATAAACATGGAAGGGAAGGAAAAGCAAAAAGAAAGCTCAAGAATTGGGAACGCGAAGGTTCATTTGGAGGTGAGAATCAATCAGGCAGCAAGAGTGGCAGTGAGCAGACCACTGCGGAGAGATTTACTTTAGCCACTGAGTTTAAAAAGGAGCGACATGATGATGATGATGATGCTCCTGTGATTCTCCTCCAGTTCAGATTGTGGGAGCTTTTAAAGGTGCCTGTTTTTGGCTTCTAGAATATTCTTGTTGTGGACCATAATTGTAGTATTAACTCTGCCTTTGTTCAAATGGTTTTAGAGTTTTCTTTTTGTTCATTGTTGTCAAAAGCAAGAGTTCCAGTTATATTAGACATTTTACCAAACAGCTGCAATAGTACTTTCTTTAATTAGACATTTGAAACTAATGGAATTTTGCCATTGCTTTTGCCATTGGTCAGTATTTTACCTTTGTATAGAAAAGATGTATTCTGAATAATTTTCTGTATTATGCGTTGAAATGGTAGACTTTAATGGCTATTCTCAAACTACTATTATTTAAGGTGTGGAGGAAAACCCTAATGACACATGCATAATTCTTAACTCTACAGAAAATAAACTAAATGATGTGCTAGAGAAACGTTCTTCAAAGGAGCTTATAAAATTGTAGTAGTAATATATATTTGATGCAGCTTATAGGAAATGTGTTTAGGATCAAGTATTAAAACCCATTAAAATTCCTTTAGTTATAAAGTAAAATATGGGCGAATAAATCTCCCTTTTCCATTTTGATTTTATAGCTTGCACGTGCAGCGGACATGCAAATATTTGTCACATGCAAACAGGAAAATGCTTCTGCACAACTAAGGGAATCAAAGGAGACCAGTGTCAACTGTGAGTACAATTAAATGTAGCCCAAAGTTATTGCAGTTCTTGCCTAGTGTATAATCACTTTTTTCCTTTTCTTGTTTTGCTTTTGTTTCTGGATTTCATAGTTGACCTGACAATGTTTTAGTGATGAATCTAGCACTCCCTACATTTCTTAGGAAATTGCAATATTACTTAGCCTTCTGTTAAAGAATTACATCAGAAATATTTTGCAGACACTACAGATTTAAAAAATACCCTGTAAAAAAAGTAGCTGGAGAATTACCTTTACTAAAATTTGATAAATTTTAAGCTTTACTTTGATAAATAGCCAAGAAACAAAAATATCTGGTGCAGAGGTGATGTGTACATTCATGAGAAGGAGCTGTGCTGGCAGGTGGACTGTTTCAGTGGTAGCTCTGGGACTTTTTGTGTGGTTAATTGGAGACTCTCAGGATGAGATGTCCTAATCTTTGTTTTCCGAAATGGTGAATTTTTATAATGAAAAAAGCTGCAGAGTGATAAAGTCCTTAAACTCTGAATTAAGTCTTCACTGGGAAGTTATTTTTTCCTCTTTTTGACTCCAAACGCTCAATCAGTTCTAGAAGTCAATGAGAGGTTTGATTGGCAGTGTGTTACAGACGTGTTGATGTCATTCTACCTATTTACAAAGAATGGGGAAAAAAAATAATAATCTACTTATGTGTGCGTTGAAGTTCCAATCCTCTACCAACTACCACTGAGCCTAAGGTTCTCTCTGTAGACCGTTTCCCCAGCCTGTATTTCACGTACCTGTTCTGCTGTTGCTTTCCCTCTGTCTTGTGTCCATTTCATCATCAGTTTCTCCGCTCTGATTTGGAACTTTTGTCTCCTATGATTGGTTGTGCTGCTC